>NC_135893.1:36233432-36833432 GCF_964194155.1 Cetorhinus maximus | reverse complement strand
GTTAGACCTGCTGAGTTTTTCCAGCATTTTCTGTTTTTGTTCCAGATTTCCGACATCCGCATCATTTCGCTTCCATCAAGAAACAGCTATGTTGTTTCACTAGCCACAATATACCCAAACCTTGTTTATAGGTTTGGAGTCAGCTCAGGGGTTGTAATTATGGAGCAGTCTACACGTCTACACCTCACAAAATATTTACATAATAGTCTAATCCAACACGTTGGAAAATGTATCAAATAAAGCGCCAAAAGGCAGCATTTTCTTGAAACTACTTCATTGTCACTCGGTCAAAACCCTGGAACTCCCACCTGAACAGCACTGGTGTGAGCCCTTTCACCTGCTTCTCAAGAAAAATTCAACTAGGGATGGGCAATAAATACACACCTTGCCACTGATGCCAAGATCCCAAGAAATAAGAAAACAACTGCAATATTAAATCTCACACGCGGATGCATTTGTCCCTGAGACTCTGAAGAAAGCCTCACCTAGCCTGGAGACCCTCACAGCAAGAAAACCATCAATCCTTGGCTTCTGTCGAAGGCCATGTACCCCAGGAATAAGGATTTGCCCTTCCATCTCGTAAGAACCGCAGCTGATGAAGCAGCAGGACATCACTTCCACAAGCTATTGTCAATATCTTTACCAGCCAGGATGAGAAGGTTCAATGGTGAAGTTTTGATGAACTTATATAAGACACTGGTTAGACCTCAGCTGGAGTATCGTGTACAGTTCTGGGCGCCACACTGTAGGAAAGATGGGAACACATTGGAGAGAGTGCAGAAGAGTGTTTACGAGAATGGTTCCAGGGAGGAACACTTCAGTTGTGAGGAAAGATTGGAGAAGTTAGGAATGTTTTTCTTGGAGAGGAGAAGGCTGAGAGGGGACTTGATAGAAGTTTTCAAATTCACGAGGGGTCTGGACAGGGTAGATAGGGAGAAACTGTTCCCGCTTGTAAACGGATCGAGAACCAGAGGGCACAGTTTTAAAGTGTTTTGCAAAAGAAGCAAATGAGAGGTGAGAGAAAACTTTTTCACACAGCCAGTAGTTAGGGTTTGGAATGTGCTGCCTGGAAGTGAGCTGGAGGCTCAACTGAAGCATTCAAGAGGGCATTAGATGATTATTTAAATAGAAACAATGTGCAGGGTTATGGGGAACAGGCAGGAGATTGGCACTAAGTTAAAATGCTCAGAGAGCCGGTGCAGACACAATGGGCCGAATGGCCTCCTTCTATACTGTAACAATTCTGTGATTCTGTGGTTGTATGAACCACCAATTCATGCATAGGAGCAGGAGAATTGCTCGACAAGGAAAGGCCCATCCAGTTGGCCTTCTACCATCCTGATAGTAACATAATACAAGGATGATGGAGGTGTTGATGAGTCGCAATAATCAAACTCTATCAGTTCACTGACAACAAACCCAGTAATGCAGTCTTCCTTGGCAATGAACGGCACACTAAAATTATTTTCCTCTCTGGCAGTACGCATTTCTCCATTGTTTGATGATAACTTCCAGAAAAGGGTTATTTTTTGCCTGTCAAGTCAGTGCACAAATGTACGATATAGTATGCACCTGTTAGAATGTGATTACTAATTGTAAAACGCCCTCCAGATGTTAGTGTGAACATCATTGATTATCCAACATCTGTCTGTTTTGCAATATGTAGTTTCAGATCCCTACATATTGTCAGCTGTCAGTATATTAATGTCCCCTGCAGACGTATCAGGTCTCTCATCTATGAAAGGTTATTTCAAAGATAATAGCAAAATACTGTGGATGCTGGAAGTCTGAAATAAAAACAGAAAAAGCTGGAAAAACCCAGCAGGTCAGAGCTGAAGAAGAGTCATACGGGCTGGAAACGTTAACTCTGTTTCGCTCTCCACAGATGCTGTCAGACCTGCTGAGTTTTTCCAGCTTTCTCTGTTTTTATATCAAGGTTATGTCAATAATTTCTATAACAACAACTTGCATTTATATAGCACCTTTAATGTAATAAAATGCCTCAAAGTCCTTCTCAGGAGCTTAGCCAGATGAAAACATTGACACCAAGTCAAAGGAGAGGGGCCAAAGCTTGGTCAAAGAAGTTGTTTTTTAAGAAACATCTTACTGGGCATGAAACTAGCTCAATGACAGGAAACAGGGAGTAGCAGTTAATGGATGTCTTTCAGGCTGGAAGAAGGTCTGTAGTGAAGTTCTCCAGGGGTCAGTGTTGGGACCTTTGCTTTTCCTGTTATATATTAATGAGCTAGACCTTGGTGTGCAGGGCACAATTTCAAAATTTTAGGATGATACGAAACTTGGACTGTGAGGAGGACAGTGTAGAACTTCAAAAGGACATAGACAAGTTGGTGGAGTGGGCAGACAGATGGCAGATGAAGTTCAGTACAGAGAAATGTGAAGTGATTCATTTTGATAGGAAAAACATGGAGAGACAATATGAAATAAAGGTACTACTCTAAAGGGGATGCAGGAGTAGAGGGACCTGGGTGTATATGTACTTAAGTCATTGAAGGTGGCAGGACAGGTTGAAAGGGTAGTTACTAAAGCATATAGCATCCTGGACTTTATTACTATGGGCATAGAGTACAAGAACAAGGAGGTTATGTTGAACTTGTATAATACACTAGTTCCAGCCTCAATTGAACTATTGCATCCAGTTCTGGGCGCTGAGCTTTAGGAAGGATGTGAAGGAATTGAAGAAAGTGCCGAAAAGATTCACGAGAATGGTTCCAGGGATGAGAAAATTCAGTTACAAAGTTAAATTGGAGAAGTTAAGACTGTTTTCCTTAGAGAAAAGAAGACTGAGAGGAGATTTGACAGAGGTATTCAGAATCATGAGGGGTCTGGACAGAGGAGATAGGGAGAAACTGGTCCCACTTGTGAAAGGATCGAGAATGAGGAGGCACAGATTTAAGGTAATTGGCAAAAGAAGCAAAAGTGATATGAGAAAAAGTTTTTTTACACTGCGAGCGGTTAGGGTCTGGAATGCACTGCCTGAAAGTGTGGTCGAGGCAGGTTCAATTAACACATTCAAAAGGGAATTAGACTGTTATCCAAAAAGGAAGAATGTGCAGGATTATGGGGAGGAGGCAGAAGAACAGCACTCGGTGAACTACTCGTTCGGAGAGCTGGTGCAGACACAACGGGCCAAATGGCCTCCTCCTGCGCTGTAACAATTCTGCGAGCTTGAAGGAAGGGAGAGATGGTGAGAGGGGAAGAGAGTTACAGGAATTCCAAACAGCTGAAGACACAGGTCAAATGGTGGGGAAAAGAAAGGGGAGACGTACAAGATTCACAAGTTGAAGGAAAGCAGAGCGCTTGGAGGTTTGGAGGCTGATTATAAAGGCGCGTTTGGACTTGGAAGAGCCATTAGCAATAGGCTTTTCGTACTTCATAGTTGAACATACTAGAAGAAAAGGATGTGCCTGCTTTCAGCTATTGGAATTGCTCATTGTTTTTGGGGTTAGCCTTCAAAGCTCTTAATGCACATCCTATCCCTTAAATCTAAGCATGAAGGATGCAATTTTTGCATAGAAAGAAATAGATTGTGTTTATGTGGCAGCTTATCATGTCTTTGGATGTCCCAAAGCACCTTACAAGATTTGTATTCCAAGGAGCATTTTACTCAAGTTATGACTCTACTGAGTTTGAACTTGTTACTAAAAAATACATTATTGAATCCGTGATGAATAATTGAAGAAAATACCATCCAAATACCAGTGAAAGTAACAGGGGATTACTGCTGGTTGTGAGCTTAACACATTAATGAAGATATTCAGTGCCACCACTGTACTAAATACCAAAGAATTACAGCTCAGAAAATGGCACTCTGTGGGCAGTATTTCATCGAGGTGATGGGGGTCTCACCCACTGTTTGGAGAGCTTTGGGGAAGGCCCACCAGGATTAATTGCCGAGCAGGCATTTAAGTGGCCAGTGGTGGGCCTTCCCCAGGATTAAGGACCCTGAGGATGGAAATGCTGCCCCTGAGAGCTTCCAGCCAATCAGAGGCCAGCAGGCATCCATTGCAAGCAGTGCCAGTGGGAGTGATGGCAGCTGCTGGCAATGTACCTGGGGAGAGGCCTAGAATTGCTGAGGGATCCAGGTGACACATGAGTGAGGGCGGGGTGGGGGTCGCCGCATGGGGGTCACAGGAGGGGGAAAGGGGAGGCAGGAAGCCTAGGCAGGTGGCTCTTAACAGGTGCGGCCAACACCTCCCCCACCCCCTTCCTGATACCAGATCCCTCAAATGGCACTGAGTGCATTTGAATGAGGAACCACCCCCACCCCAACTGGGAGCCCGCAATCAACCCCAGCGTGGTTTGCTTTATGGACTTCCCACATTGACTGCCCCACCCACGGCTAGTTGAATACCCCCGCAGTGGAATGATGCCCTGAAGTGAGCATTAATATAAGGGCCACAATTGGTTGGCGGGGGGTGGGTGGGTGGGGGGAGGTGCAGTGGTGGGAAAGCCATCCACAAACTTTCCCGCCCTAGAATTAATCCGAGAAGAGGCAGGAAGGCAGCGGGACCCCCACCCACCGCCCTCCTGCCCAGTCAAACACCCAACCACCTCCAAACTCACCTCCGGGGAAGGCATTAAATTCTGCCTTGTGTGTTTCGTCACTGGCAGATTTCCTTCCATTCCCAAACTGCTGCTACATTTCAAACTCCCTTTAGATAGCGTGGGATGCTGCAAGCCTTTTAAGCTTATTTTCCCTGTCAAACCATAATATGCAGCAACTCACACCGCACAACAAATGGAATCTAATGAAGACTTGTGTTTATATAGCACCTTTCAGTGTCACAGCACATCCCAAAGCTTTCACAGCTAATGATGTATTCGCAAAGTATAGTCACTGTTGTAAAAGTAGGAAACGTGACAGCCAAGTTGCGCATAGCAAGGTGGCTCCCGCCTCTCCCTGTCTGAGCGCATACTGGAAGAATGCTAGAGGCGGTTAGTCCCTGTGGAGCTGTACAATGAGAGGAGGACGGGGTTAAAAGTGGAGAAATTACAATGAAATAAAAAGCATGGAAACTACTGAGCCATTTCTGTGGGATTATTTGAGTGCCATCAGGGCATGCAGCTCGATACTCGATCAATCTGCACAAACCAAGTGCAAGATTGAGTCAGAAATATCCCAGGAGTCACACAAGAGGAAGAGGGAAATGATTGTATTACTGGAGATAAAAAGCAGTTACAGGCTAAAATCCACAGCTCTGCCTTGTGCACGCAATCCATCGGGACCCAGTGGTCAGACAATGTAGGTAAAAGGGATGATTGAGAACAGAGGAATTTACGACCCTCCCCACTCAATCAGAAAGGAGAATCCTTTTTGAATTAGGGATTTCTCAGGTAAATGTAGAGAATGGTATCCAATGTGACTGTGACAATGGTAAACCATCACTCTTCATCCTTCTTGACCTGTGTGTAGCCTTTGACACAGTTGACTACACTGTCTAACGCCTCCAACACCTCTACACTGTTGTTCAGCAGGGCGGGACTGTTCTCACCTGGTCCATTCTTATCTATCAAATCATAGCCAGAGAATTGCTATTGATGGCTTTTCTTGGTACTGTTATCTGTGATGTCTCCCAAGGATCTATCCTTGACACCCCTCTCCTGTTTCTCATCTATACTGCCCCTCAGCGACATCAACCAAAAGCACAGGTAGTTTCCACATGTAAGCTGACGACACCCTGCTCTACCTCACCACCACCTCTCTCGACTCACGGTCTCCAATTTATCAGACTGCTTGTCCAACATGCAGTACCAAATGAGCAGAAATTTTCTCCAACTAAATATTGCGAAGACTGAAGCCATTGTCGTCAATTTCCTCCACTAACTCTGTTACATAGCCACCAACTCCATCCCTCTCCCTGGTAACTGTCCGAGGTGGAAACAGACTGTTCACAACCTTGGTGTCACATCTGACCACAAGATGAACTTCGAACCACATATCCGCACCATCACTAAGACCGCTTGGTTCTATCTCAGTGACAACGTCCAAGTCCACTCTTACCTCAGCTCTTCTGCTGCTGAAACCTTCATCCATACCTTTGTTACCTCATGACTTAACTATTCCAACACACTCCTGAGCAGCATCCCATTTTCTATCCTCCTCAAACGTGTGGTCATCTAAATATCTACTACCTGTTCACCAATCATCCTTGTTCTCACTGAACTACATTGGGTCTTAGTTAGGAAGCAGCTGAATTTTAAAGCTCTCATTCTTGTTTTCAAATTCCCCCATAACCTCACCTCCCCCACCCATGCTCCCTGCTTCCTACCTTTTCAATTCTTGAAAACATACAACCCCTACCCCAAGATATTTGCAGTCATCTAATTCCAGTCTCTTGAGCATCTCAAATTTTAATTGCTCTACCAACGGGGGCCATGCCTACAGCTGCCAAGGCATTAAGCTCTGGAATTCTCTCCCTAAACCTCTCCGCCTCTCTATCCCTCTTTCCTCGCTTAAGATACTCCTTTAAAACATATTTCTTTGACTAAGCTTTAGGTCATCTGAATTCATAGGTCCATATATGGTCCACTGTCAGATTTAGTTTTATTATGCTCCCACACAGTTTTTTGGTGAATTGTACTATGTTAAAGGCGCTATTAAAAATGTTGTTTCTGTTGTTAGAAGTCCTATTTTAATGTCAAACTAACACAAAGGTGTTTAATTACCTCATATTAATTTGAGTATTGCTGACCAATCAGAGTCAACCTGCCTGGTTTGAATTTAAACAAAGCTTGGCAGTTAACTGTCAGTCATCAATTAACTGCTGCATTCACTATGGCAACACCTCTACCAATCAGAATCCACTTGGCAACCAATCAGCACTCTCTTCTCATGAAGTATGAATTGTTGTTCCCTTCACATTTGGTATTCTTGTGAATCGTCCTGATTAGGGCAAGACGAAAAGCTTCGACAACATGTGTCTTGTTTCAGCAATACTCAAGTTCTGTGCTACCAAACAACTATTCATGTTAATTCATTATACTAATTTGTATCTTTATTGCATCAATTTATATATAAAAATGCATCAATATTTCACATTATTGTTTCCATCCAAAATGCTAACTACCCTCAAAGAAACATTGTGAGGTGGATGAATAACCATGGTCCACCTATGTCACCATTTCCTATCCTGATAGTCACAGGATACAGTGATAAAGGAAGCATTTTTCAAGTTGTTAACTAATTATGGAAGTCAATCTTTTGTTTGAGAAAAGAACAGCTTGTCAACTGCAGACCCAGACATGAGGCAAGGACAATCCAAGTGTTCAAAAGCTTTCAGAACCTTAGGTTCAAAGTCATCAAATTTGTATTTTTACATATTGTATCTAAGCATATTTAGCAACAGTCATTTAAATGTTTTAGCAAAGTAATTTACTATAATATGCTTGGATTCAGTTGGAGGTCAGAATTTGCCTTTTAGGTTTTTCTATGTCCGAATTAAAACCAACATCCTTCTCAAGAGGGCATTGACGACCATGAACTTACATTGGATTGGTCCATGATTATGCTTGGCAAATTACTGCAGTATTGGTGACCAGGGGCAGCATTTTCCCCCCCGTTGTGAGGGAAGTTGAAGTGCGGGCTCCGATGGGCACCCCTGATTGGGGGCGCACCGCCATTTTACATGGGCGGGCTATTTAAGGCTATGCGCTCCCTGTGCAGGTGGGGGGAATCCCTAAACCCAAGAGTGCACTCTTTTGCACATGCGCACGAAAGAGCGCACTCATCTCCCTGAGGCTAAGTGCTGCCGCATGAAACCTCATCCATGGGCAGATTAAAGTTTTTAAAAAAGTTATAGACATGTCCCAACTCATGTGACAGTGTCACATGAGGGGACATGTTAGGGATTTTTTTTTCCTTTATTTTTTAATATTTTTTATTGTGGAGCCGATCTCCCTGAGGCTAAGTGCTGCCGCAGGGAGATCGGCTCCACAATAAAAAATATTAAAAAATAAAGGAAAAAAAAATCCCTAACATGTCCCCTCATGTGACACTGTCACATGAGTTGGGACATGTCTATAACTTTTTTAAAAACTTTAATCTGCCCATGGATGAGGTTTCATGCTTTTTCTGAAGCCCGCCAGAGTTCCCGGCCTGCCTGCCAACCTTAAGGTTGGACGGGCAGGTCCATTAATTGCTTCAATGACTGTCAATGGCCTCAATTGGCCATTGATAGGTCGGCGGGCGCACAGCTGATTTTGCTGCGCTCCTGCCTACCTGAAAATTTAAATGGGGCGCGGTGATGTCAGGAGTTCCGCCCGATGTCACCGCGCATCATTTTACGCGTCGGCGAGCGGGCCCCCCCCGCCCCCCCGCTCGCCAACGGGAAAATCCTGCCCCAGGAAACTCTCCCGCTCTTACCACCTGCCCTCAGGCATGCTGGAAGGATTTACAGGCTGACAATCAACCTGTTTGGCCACGTTATGAACACACCCTCTGTAGCCATCAAGTCCTGAAGTGGAACTTGAACCTGGAGTTTCTGGTCTAGATGTAGGGACACTACCACTGCGCTACCAGACCTCCAGAGTAAAAATATTTTAACACGTTGCTCTTTTATTAGTTTTAAAGTTTATTTGGAAATCAGGAGTGCCATTAAATTAAATCTGCAAAGATGTTTCTTAGCAATTAATGAGGGTGAAAATATCAAAGTCTTTGGAAAAGAATCTTGTGCACTTCATTGTAATGTTTAAGTGAATTCATCTCCTGCTGCCTTTCCACTACTGATTCTGGTCAGATCTTTCTCATTTACTTCATTCAGAATGGAGATTCACTTCATAGCAGATCCTAAAGAGGTACACATTTCGGTTCTCAATCGGATCATTTTTACGTTTCTTCCCCCAGCCGCCCCAAGACTGGCATGCTGCTTCACTCTGCCCACTCTGCACTTAGGGTTGTCAACCCATCAGGACTGTTCTGGAATTAAAGTGCAACACACTGGCACAAGCAACCAAGGAGAGGAATCACCAGGGTAATAATAGCGTTTCTTTTTCATTCTTTGAACATTATTATCTCATACTTATTTTTAAAAATCAGATATGGATATAAGGGTTTTTGATTGATGGAACAGAATCATCCAGTTGGATAGTGCAGAGTCTATTTGCTTTCCAGTTGGGATTGGCATTGGCACTGTGAGGATGGACATGTTGGCCAGCCAATGGTGGAGGAGTGGGGCCGGTCATTTGGAGGCAGGAGGACATGAGATGACAGCTTCAGGAGAATGTCCAACCGGGGTTAGAAATTCAAACTCATCTGTTGCATTCTCCTTTTATACTTCCTCCAGCCGTCTGTATCGATCCGCCACTCCACTCCATTTGCTTCCTTGTGAGCTCTCCCTGGTGTGCCCTCCCTGGTATCTTCTATCATCATTCTCACGAGTAAATTTTTCAATGTGCTTTCCCTCCCGTCCCTGTGGCAAAACTGAAGGGATTTTGTCCCATTTTGATTGAATAGCGATCTGATCCAAACTAACTGCAGTCAGGATCATAGTATTAGCCCAATGCCATGCATGTAATTCAAAGTTTCATTTGGTTATCTCTGAACAACCCAGCCACAGATAAGCATTCTCAATAATTGAGCAGGATTTTACAAGTGGCAGGGTCTCCAACCCCACACCCTAAAAAAGTCATCATATCACTTTACCCTGTTGCAGCTGGCTGTCCTGCAGCCAATTAATACTCTAGATGGGGATGTCCTGCCTCCGAGAGCTGCCAACCAATCAAAGTGGTCCCAGCAGCACCACCAGGAGTGGTGGCCACTGCTGGAACTGCATCCAGTCCCAGAATAAGAAGATAAAAGCAAAATACTGCAGGGTGTGTTCAACCCGTGCAGCAGTGCAGGACCGATATCCTGAACAAAGGTCTCCTTGGCAGCGGCCATCCTACCAGTGTTGACCTTGGTGCGTTGACATGCCGGTGCTATCACCTCAGCCTGAAGAAGGACAGACTCCTCCATCGTGCCTTGCAATCCGAGGAGTGCAGCGGACATCCCTTCCTGGTGTTCCCAAGCTTGCCTTTGCAGCTCCAGCAACTGAGGCATGACCCAGTCCAGAGGCTCGTCATCAGACTCAGCAGATTTCTGGCCACCAGCAGTCTTCCGAGTGCCGGGGACCTGGGAAGTCCCTGCCGCTGCCTGCTGTGGATCAGACAGTGTGATATGCTCACTAGATTGTGATCCCGAGGCTAGTCTAAAGTTAAGCGTGTGTCTCTGCGCAGGTGGAGGGTATGGGTGAGCGCTGTGACGGGTCTTCGAAGGTGCCTTCAGATTCCACTTCAGGGGTTTCTTCAGGGCTTGATAGGAGGCCCTGGGCCGTGGACTCCAATAGCTGTTTCCCAGATGTGCCTGCAAAAGCAAGGGGAGATAATTAGTGCATGGCAGTGGCCTGTGAAACAGGACACATCACACACAGCATGGTTGTCTGATGGATGCTGCACTACTGGATCCTCACTTGGTAGAGCACCGCTGACCTCACCATCAGCACAGGACCGGTCCAGATCCTCGCCAGCCAGCTGGATGGCTCTGTTTTCAAAGTCCGTGAGGACCTTGATTTCAGGCATTCCCCCACTGGTCTGTGACCTCTCCCTCTTGTGCCAGCTTATCCTGCATGAATAGAGATAGAGAGAGTGTAAACAGGAAGCCTGCCAGGCCAGATGATAAGTATGCTTGACATGTGTGGGTGGTGAGTGGCCCTATGGACAGGATGAGGACTACGAAGGTGTGTCTGAGAGTGAATGGTGATGTCCTTTGAGCTTGTCCCTGGCGGAAGGGAGGAGATAATTCTTCCCTTTTCGGCACTGGGTGGCTGTCCCCTTTTGCAGGGCATTGGCACTGACCACCGCTGCCACCGCCTCCCATGCTGGATTAGTAATATTGCTGCCCATCCTGCGGGGTTAGAGGGCATCACTTCAGGCCTCCACTGCGTGCAGACGGCACTGGAGGGACATGTCATTAAACCTGGGGGGCTGCAATCTTCTTGCCTTTCGGGGCCATGTCTTCCGTGCAGCAGCCCTGGGCTGCAAGCACTGAGAGATATGCACGTGGATGCACTTTAAATATGGTGTTCGGTGTGATGAAGCGGCGAGGTGATGGCATGGCGGGCGAATGAGAGTCCGCCCGCCATGCAAACGTTGGGTTTCCCGGGAATGCATAATTTCTGAGGCTGGATTGGGAAAAGCCGCCATTGTGGCCAGCGGGTAAAATGTCTTCTTTCCCACCTGTTACCACACTTAGTGCAAATCTGGGACGGTTCAGCCATTGATTCAACTTGTGATCTTCAAAGAGTTACAGCAAACTGCTAAACTGTAGCTATTGGAAAGTATAAATTACTGTGCACCTGAAGGTTTGTGATAAAATATTAGCTTAGCATAGATTGCATTCATTTCTCTATAGTGCAGTTAGTCCTGCGTTTGTTTTTTCTCTGGTGTTTCAGTCAATCTTGCGTTGACCTTGCAATGTCCAAATGGGAAAGCCCTGTAGAAATTCACCTCCAAAATAAATCTGTCGGTTGGAGTTCTGGGAAAGACAACCATGGGTTTGGAAGACGGCAACACACCCAAGGACTTTGGACTGGAAAGGGAGGTTGGAGCTGCAACCTCCAATATATTTTGCAAGGATATTCTTGTCACTAAGATCAAAACCATCTAATTAATAATGAGGACTGTCTTCAGGTGCTGTCTCTCTCCCTCCTTTCAATCTGCCATCATCACCCCCCCTCCTCACAAAACCAACCTTTGACACAATCGTCCATTCAAAATACTGCCTCACCTCCAATCTCCTTTTCTTGTGCAAATCCCTTGAACGAATTGTCTCTTCCTAAATCCATCTTCGGCTTTCTGCCCCTGCCACAGTACTGAAATAGCTCTTATCGAAGTTACAAATGACACCCTATGTAACTGTGACAAAGGTAAACTTTCCCTCCTCATCCTTCCTGATCTGTCTGCAGCCTTTGGCACCCTCCTCCCAGGCCTCTCCACTGCCGTCCAGCTGGGTGGGACTGCTCTCACCTGTTCCATTCTTATCTGTCTAACCATAGCCAGAGAATCACTTGCAATGGCTCCTCTTCCTCCTCCTGCACCATTACATCTGGTGTCTCCCACAGATCTATCCTTGGCCCCTTCCTATTTCTCATCTACTTGCTGTCTTCTTGACAACATCATTCAAAAGCACGGTGTTAGTTTTCACATGCACACTGATGCAACCCAGCTCTACCTCACCATCATCTACAGGATGAGTAGAAATTTTCTCCAATTAATTATTGGGAAGACAGAAGCCATTGTTCTCAATGCCCGTTTCAAACTCTGTCCCCTAACTATCAATTCCATCCCTCTCTCTCTGGCAACTGTCTGAGACTAAACCTTATTGTTTGTGACTTTGATGTCAGATTTAACCCTGAGATGAGCTTCTGACTGCACTTCTATTCAGTACTAAGACCATCTACTCCGACCTTCATAATACCTACTACTGAAAATCTCATTCATGCCTTTGTTATCTCTAGACTTAATTATTCTAATGCACTCCCACATTCTGCTCTCTGTAAGCTTGAGGTGATCCAAAATTCTGCTACCTGTATCCTTATGTGCACCAAGTCCTGTTCACCCAGCATCCCTGTGCTCGCTGCCCTATATTGGCTTCCGGTCAAGCAATGCTCAGTTTTAAAATTCTCATCCTTGCTTTCAAATCTCTCCATGACCTTGCCCCTCCCTATCCCTGTAATCTCCTTTAGCCCCACAAACCTCCAAGACATCTGTTCTCCTCAAATTCTGACCACTTGAGCATCCCCAATTTTAATTTCTCCATCATTGGTGGCCGTGACTTCAGCTGCCTGGGCCCTATGTTCTGGAATTCCTCCTTAAACCTTTCCACCTCTCTCCCTCTCCATCTTGTTCTTCTGTTAGACACTCCTTAAAACCTACCTCCTTGACAACGATTTTGACCATCCACCTGAATATTGCCCTACGTGGCCCAGTGTCAAATGTTGCTTCATAACACCCCTCAAGTGCACCTGAGGGTGTTTTGCTACATGAAAGGTGTTATATAAATGTATGTTGTTGTTCATTCTCAGGAGGTGGACATCACTGACAAGGCCCCCAATATCTATCGTTTGCCTCCTCCTGTGCCTTACCTACACTCTAGCCCTCGGCAACATCATCCAAAGACATGGGTTCAGATCCTCCAGCCTCAGGACGGTTGTACTCTGGTGGTATCCTCAAAAGATGTGCTGTGGCGCCCCTTGGAAGTCCGAACATAGAGATTCCGTGGGAATTTCCCAGGAAGTTTGGACTTCTGATCGGCAATTCCCCTGAGTCTGAAACCCTCTGAAACTCTGACTTAAAGCCCGCGACTACTGATGGTTCCAACACACTTACCAGAATAGTTATCCAGGAAAAGTTAGAAGGATTAAAACCAGTTCTACCTCCTGGGTAACTATACTACTAACTCTCCAACTCTCCACTGGAACCTCTGAATATCCCTCCTGACCCCCGACTACACCCCCCGACCTGACTACCCCAACCCCACAACTGCACCCCTCCAATCCCTCGACTACCCGCCTGAGCTCCCAGCTACCCCCCTACCCCTCAACTAGCCAACTACCCTCCCAGCCCCTGAACCCCCAACACCCCTCCCATACACCCAAATACCTCCTGACACCCCACAACTACCACCCCCACCCCCCTGACTGCCACCCCAACCACCCGACTAACCCCAGGACCCAACTGCCACCCCCAAGAGCTCCCAACCCACCCTACCCCTGCACCCACCCACCTGCCGTCCTACTCCCTCACCAACTTACTGTACACACTTACCTTCTCTCCATAGCTTCTCAAAGTGGCCTTGGGACCTTTAAAATTACTGGAATACAGCAGCTAGTGCTGTGAAAAGAGGGCGTGCTTGGCTTTCCCTGACGATCCCGAACTACGAAGATTCACCTATTAATGAGTGTTAGCTGTGCCTCAGCTGGTAGCCCTCTCACTTCTGAATTAGAAGATGTGGGTTCAAGTCCCCCTCCAGGACTTGAGCTCAAAAACCCAGGCTGACACTCCAATGCAGTATAGAGGGAGCATTGTACTGTCGGAGACATTCAATTGAGACATTAAACTGAGGCCCTGTCACTGGTATACGTAAAAGAACCCACCACACTATTTCAAAGAAGAACAGGGGTGCTATCTGTTGTACTGTTCAATATTAATGAATCAGCATCAGAAAAACAAATTATCTGATCATTATCACATTGCTGTCTGTTGGAGCTTGCTGTGTGCAAATTGGCTGCTGTGTGTGCTACATTACAACCATGACTATACTTCAAAAGTAGTTCATTGGCTGCAAAGGACATTGGGACTTCATGTGGCCGTGAAAGGTGCTATATAATTGCAAGTCTTTCTGTTTATTCCAGTGCTGCCCTGGCCAACCTGCCATCTTCCCACCTCCCATAAACTATGGGGGTTCATCCAGAATTCTGCTGCCCATCCCCTAAACCGCACCAAGTCCTGTTTACCCATCAGCCCTGTTCTTGCTGATCTATAATGATTCCCGCTCAGGCAGCAGCTCATAGTCAAATCCCACCAAAGCTTCGCCCGTCCCTATTTCTGGAATCTTCTCCGCCTCCAAGAACTCTGGATTCCTCAGTTTTTAGTTTCCTGTGCACCCCCACTCCCTTCACCCTACCATTGGTGCCTTTGGTCACCTAGGTCCCAAGCTCTGGAATTCCCTCAAATTCTCTCCACCTCTCCCTCCTCTAAAATGCTCCTTAAAACCTATCTCTTTGCTAAGCCTTTAGTCAGCTGTCCTAATGACTCCTTCTTTGGCTCAGTCTCAATGTTTGTTTGATTACTCTTTTGTAAAGCACTTTGGTACATTTTATTAAGTTAAAGATGCTCCATAAATACAAGTTGTCAATGGATAGGGGGATCTCATGGAGCACAGTCTCTGAGGCTGAATGTACTGATGATATTAGGTGTGTTTGCAGGCAAAGCAGAGAACAACAAAAACAGGATTCCAAGGCAGTACAACGACTCGAGATCGAGCAGATCCCTGAATGACATAAATAATAAGACTCCAAGAATTGCATACAGGTAGAAACAAAGCAATGTGTGGGTGATCCTCAAGTCAGCACTAGTCCTTTACCCGTAGCTGGATGACTGAACTGAGAAACAGCCCCACCCCCAGCGTCATAGTTCTGTCATCCATTCATTGTGTTTCACCCCAATGCAGGTCCTGACTCAAACCTCACATGCCACTTAAGAGCTATTTATTAACTGTGGTGATTCCCTATTGTTTTCTCCACAGATGTGCTGCACCACACCACTTGTTTAATGGGGAAGGGCACTCTCACCCATTGGACACAAATACCCTTGTTGGGCATCAAGCCAGCATTCAGAGCCAGCACTCTGATCTACACTCACCAGGGCTCCCTGGAGTGGGGACTGAATCTGACCCTGACTCTGAGGCAGAAATACTAGCCCCAGCCGAAGGCTTGCTGTCCCACTGTCCAACAAGACAGAGTTCTGGCACAAGGGTATAATTATCGATATTTACAGGAGACAAAGGTGGTGGGTAGGGGAGCAGCAGAACCTTAATTAGATCTTTAGCAGACACATTCCCAGGAAGCATTCATGCCTGTTCTTTGCAGTACTCTATTACATAGGAATGCTACAGAATGACCCCAGTGAATATGCAGAGCCAGGGGCAGCACAACACTCTATCATATTCAACAAGGACTACTCCTTTGCTACTATTTTCATCATAAAGCATCATCTCACTTTTTTTTCTTTCTTCCTCCTTTCCTCCCTTCCTTCCATGTTTCTTTCATCTTCGGTTCAGTATGGAGGGAGTGTGTCAGAGGTGCCATCCTTTGGCTGAGACATTATACCAAGATCCCGTTAACTTGTTGTGTTGATTCAGGCAGGCAGCAAAGATCCCACAGCTTTATTCAAAAAGCAAAATGTTTTCCTGGTGTCCTGGTTAACATTCCTACCTCAATCAATAGAGTAATTCACCTCAGTAAGGTTAGTGGAATCTTGCTGTTTTTAAAACACTTGCCTTTAGCGTTATGAATGCTGGACTTTGCAAGATGGTTATATTTTAAAACGTCTCCTTGAACTTAAGGTGAAGCAGAATGTTCTAGATAAAGGGATGGTGAAGTCGTAACAAAAAACCTCCACCTGGAGGCAGCCCTATGTGATCTGGCTACCATGGGGAAGAAACTCAAACTGAAATGTTTGGAATATCAAGTGATAGTTTCCACACTTCCACAGGAAATCACAGTAAAGGGACAGCACTTTCTGAGACACAGAGACAAATAGAATTACTGCTCTGGGAGGAACAAGCAGCTGCTGCTGTGAAGAGCAGAGAAAGACTGTTTGTGTTAGCACCCAAGCAGGATGCTTGTAAGAGTAGGTTTGTTGTTTGTAAAGAAGGGGACAGAACCAAGAGGAATTTTTGGAGATTTAAGGAACCAGGAGTACCCTTAATGGGCCTTGTTGATGAAAGTTGGGTCTGGAATACTTGGGCTGACTGGAGCAATTTTCGAAGGATGTTGCAAGCTTTGACCTGGCACAGCAGGAAGAAGTGAGCCTGTTGAAAACTGGGAGTAGCTTGAGGCTTGTTCTTGTAATGCTACACATCTTCCAGAGACACAAAGCACAGAAAATTGGAATATTAGAAGCATCTCGATTACGTTAATTAGTTCATGTGAAAGTACCTTTAGGTTAGTGTATTAGATGCCCATTACGCAATGTTTGATCTATGTTGATTTTAGTTTGTTTGTTACAGTAAAAATCTTACAACATGAACTCTTACCCTTTGGCTATTCCTGCCAGCTGGGAAATTCATCGCTCCTAAAATGTTAATGATCTTTACGGGGATCATGACAATGGTCAGTGCACTTTACAGTTACTCACTATGTATGATACTGTTTTAGATGTGTCGCCGGAATGTATATCACTACAATACATTCCAGAACTGTGCTAAAACTTCATTAGAAGGTCTGAAATAACATCAGTACTGATAAATGTCGCCCTCACACCTCTCCTGTCATCAGGTGCTGGTAAAACGCAAATAAAAATTAACAAATGTCTGAATCTAATTCCTGCTCAAATAGGGTGGTGACGTGACTCAGTGCTGCACTGTAGGAGATACTGTTTAATGGGTGAAATTTTAAACAGAGGCCGAGTCTGCCCTTCTGAGGGTCTGTAAACCACCCAGAGCACTACTTTGTGGAAGAGCAACAGAGTTCTCCCCGGTGTGCTGGCCAGTATTCCTCTCTCAATCAGCATCAGAAAAACAGATTACCTGGTCATTAGCGCATTACCGTTTGTGGGAGCTTGCTGCGCGCAAGTTGGCTAACTAATTTCCTAAGCAGTGACTACATTCAAAAGTATTTCATTGGCTGTAAAGAGCTTTGAAACACCCTGAAGTTGCAAAAGGTGCAAGTTGTTTTGTTTTAGTATATTCAGCCTTCTAAAATCTTCATTGCAATTTCATGTGTTATGCAGTGATGCAAAACTTATTTTAATCATATCACTGGAATATTAGTTCAGTTAAAGCAAAATTTATTTTGGAACATTGGTTCCCTGATCTAAGATCTTTTCAGTTTCTCTCGAAATGCAGATACTTCAAAGTCCTAAGTCCAAAGTCCTTCCAGCACGGAAAGGGTTACTACAAATTGGCGAGTCCAGCCCCTCCCCCAAAGGGGATTGGTGGCTGCAAACCCGAGACACGCCCACAGCATTGCTTCCCACTGCCCCCGAACCTGCCGCTCTCATTTCATTGGAGGAGCCCATCAATCAAAGGAGGAGGGGGAAGCTGTCCATCAGGGGTGCTCGGTGCTGCCTCACGTTGTGCAATAGCAGGTTGGGAGGGGGAACCAAAGCGCTGGAGAGGCTGCTTTAACAAGCACCGGGTCGGGAGAGGGGAGGACAGGAGATGGCAAAAATGGTAAGGGAAGGGTTTTTACCCCCCCCCCCCTTGTGTGTTTGTAGATGTTTTGTGAAGAGTTTGGGACGAGCGGTGCGAAAATCATGTCAAAGGCGCATGGACATTACAAAATAATGTTTCAAAGCATGTTCCCTTCAATGGAGTGAAACTGTTCCCCTTGCGCCTGCTGGTTTTAGATATGAGAGTGAACCTGCTTGTTTGGCGGGTGAAAGCTGTTGAAAATGCTGTGAGTAATTTGCAGTTTGGTGAGTTTCAGCCCAGCTCTCCACCCCCCAACCCCCGTTCCAAAGAACATGCTCACGGTTCGCACTTTAATTCCGCTGTCTATTTCACATTGTCAGTTTCTGTAGCAGTTTCACTGGACCTGGGGAGACTAGGGACAGGAACATCCAAACTCCCTGCCAAGACAGACCTGCATTGTGTGAAATCTAGTCTGTTTTCCCCTTTGTTATATAATTCCAATCCACTCGCTGGTCCATGCTCCCCAGACCTCTCTGCTTAGCACAGCTGGCTGACATTTGGTAAATATTGCCTCTCACTATTCCCAGATGTGGAGCTGTGGCCAGCTGCCGATCTTCGCGCGAGTCGCGCTAGGCACTTCAGCAGAACCTTCCCCTCACATAACGTGGAGAGAAGCGGCTGGAAAGACAAAAGTAACCGCCAGACTTCCCATTGAGTGAAGTGTTAATTCATTTCCTTTTAACCCCGCTACAGTGTGACGTTGTTCTCACTGAGCTGATATCGATGATCAAAACAGTCGACACTGGTGTCTCTCTTATCTTCCTGTGACTAATGGGCTTCTGTTTTTGGTATTAATGGGGTGGAACCTCTTTTTTTATGGCCTTCATATACAGTGGGGATGAAAATTATGGAATTGATCCAGCCACCCTTCCTTCCTTCCTCTCCCCCCCCCAAGAAAATTATTTATGTGGAAGGCCAATGGGTACTTGATCCTGCTCCTTGTCTTCAACTCCTCTTCACAATTAGAAGAATTGGGTTCGAGAAGGTCCCGCAGGAGCAGGGCTGGAAGTTGAATCCGCATCAGGTGTTGAGACCTCCTACCAATGTTTCCACAACCTGACCGGCTCTGTTACGGAGTAAAACTTTCAAACATTACAGCCCCCTCTGCAATCCCCTCTCCTTTCAAATTTCTGCTGGTTTGAGGTAAACTGCCATTGGTTGTTGAAATGAACAAGGTTGTTTTCTAAATTCTATTAAATTTGCTCAGTGTCCCAGAGGACAGAGCGAAGGCAAATGTCACGAGCCCTCCTGGGTAAACAACACAGACTGCCTTGGTATCTTTATTATACTGATATCACTGTAACTTTCCAGTGCTGACTCCATAGCAACCCCCTCTTTGAAATGATGCTCATAAATATTCTAGATGCTTTGTATTTGCTGCTGTTGTAAGTCCGTCTGAATAGACAGATGAATTTGTCCATCTAATGTAGTAAGATTTGCACACTGCAGGCTGTGTCTGAGAAGCTGAGAGTTAAATGATATTTCCCACTATTTAAAGCAACTCTCAATTCTATGTACGGTACAGGTGTAATGTAGTTCCAGTTTCTTTATGATGGGGGGGGGGGGGGGGGGGGAAGGAAAAATGACTGAATTACTTTGGATGTTTTAACTTTATGGGAAGAAGAAGCTACTGCGAAATAGTAAAGAATTCTTTTAATTACTTCATCATTTTCTCTGAATCAGAAGGTCATGGGCTGAAGTTCCACTCCAGGACTCTTCCATGGGGGTGTTGTTGGTAAGACCAGCACTTGCTGAGATCCCTAATTGTCCTTGAACTGTTTGCTAGGCCATATTGGGCAGTTAAGAGTCAACCACATTGAAGTGGGTCTGGAGTCATATGTAGGTCTGACTGTGTAAGGACAGCAGATTTCCTTACCTAAAGGGACATGAGTGAACCAAATGGGTTTTTATGATGATCAATGATAGTTGTCATGGTTACCATTACTGAGACTAACTTTATATTCCAGATTTATTAATTGAATTTAAATTCTACCAGCTGCCATGGTGGGATTTGAACCCATGACTCCCCAATCATTAGCCTGGGCCTCTGGATTACCAGTCCAGTGAAATTACCACTACACCAGCATCTTTTGCTTTGAACACAAAATGCAGGCTGACACTTCAGTGCAGTTGCAAGGGATTGCTGCATGGTCTGAGTTGCTGTCTTTAAGATGAGATGTTATCTGAGGTTTCATCCAAAAAAAAAGTTCCACCCAGTGTCCTGGTCATGATTTATTCTTCAACCAAACAGCCATGTGTCACATTGCTGTTTGTGTGGCCTTGTGTGCAATTTGTTTCCTACATTAGCATGTGTTTTCTACATCGCAATGCTGCCGACATTTCCAAAGTACTTAACTGGCTGTAAAGTGCTTTGGGATGTCCTGCTGTCATGAAAGGCGCTATATATAAAAGCAAGTCGTCTTTTATCCCCCTGTGAAAACAGCTGCATTAGAGACATGGAGCACCTCCTACTGTCAAAGTGAGGAAATGTTTTAGAAAGTGACCTGCAAAGCTGTAATTGAATCATGGGAGTGGAATGGTTGTTATATATCTCATGGTTTGGTGTTTGAGTTCAGTGGTGCCCAGTGATGGCCCTCTGTAATCCCTCACTCATCCACTTCTCACTCGATTCACCTTTAAGTTAAACTTGGTGAAATTCTTTCATTTGTGTGTGTGTGTGCATCACTGGCAAGACCAAGTTCATTGCCCATCCCTGACTTTCCCTGAGAATCTGATGGGGTCCACTTCAGATTCAACCACATTTTGTGGGACTGGAGTTAAGTGTACTGGTGACTCCCACAGCTACCTTCCTTCCACCCTGCTTCCTGTAAGGATTCCATCCCATTCTCCAAGATTTTCCATCTCTGTTGCATTTGTTCTAATGGTGCCACCTTCCATACCAGTCCTTCTGATATGCCTTCCTATTTCCTCAACTGAGGATTCCTTTTGGTCCCCTGCTCACCACCCGGTGGTTGATGGGGCCCTCAACTGTGTCCACCCCATTTCCTGCACTTCTCCTTTTGCCCTTTCCTCTCCCTCTTAAAAAAGCATGATAAGGCTCCCTTGTCCTCGCCTCCCACCCCAACAACCTCTGTATTCAACAGATCATCCTCCCATCACCTCCAGCATGATGCTACTGCAAAATGCAACTTCCCCTCCCCTTTCAGCATTCAGAAGGGACCATTCCCTCTGCGACACCCTGATCGACTCCTCAGTCAATCCCAACACACCCTCCCTTTCCTACAGCACCTTTTCATGCGAGTGTAGGAGATGCAACACCTGCCCTTTTATCTCCTTGCCCAAGGCTCCAAAAACTGGTGAAGCAGTGATTTACTTGTATTTTCAATTTAGTCTATGGTAATTGCTACTCGTGATGTGGCCGTCTCTGCAGTGGGAGACCAACTGCTCTTTGGCCGACCATTTAGTGGAACACCTCCGCTCAGTCGGTAAGCATGACCCTGAGCTTCTGGTCATCTGTCATTTTAATTCTCCATCTTGATTCCACTCTATTCTTTCTGTCCTCTGCCTCCTGCAGTGTTTAAATGAAGCTCAAGTTAAGCTAGAAGAACAGTACCTCATCTATCGACGGGGCATTTTATAGCCAACCGGACTCGACCTGACCTTGAATTCAATGATTTTAGATCAAAACCTGTGTCCCAAATTTGATTTGTTTTTCTTTGTTGATTTTGGTTTTTATCTAGTTTTTCTCTATTTCTTTGTCTTTTTTTTGTTTTGGATGGCAGTTGTTCATCATCCTGCCATTCACACTTCCTCTAGACACATCTTTTGTTTCTTTACTTGTCCTATTATCACTCCCTTTGACCCTGCACCACCAAATATTTTGTCATTTAATCTCTCCTGCCTTTCGCTTAATTACAGACCTTCCCTTTTGTTCTCCCACCCCCGGTCACTTGCTTAAAACCTATCACTTTTCTAAGTTTTCCCAGTCTTGATCAAAGGTCATTGACGTGGAACTTAATACACAGGGCCCTGTTCTTTGCAGACAGAAGGAACATGTACACACATTGCACCTGTTTCAGCTGAACAAAATAAATGACAGCCATCAACCTTGACTCATTCCTCAGGGCAATGCCTTGACCTATCAGGGTCAAGCTGCCTAGTTTAAGTTTCAAACAATGCTTGGCAGTTAACTGTGAGTCGCCATCAGTAGTGCATTCTCCATGGCAATACCACTTGCCAACCAATCATCACTCTCTTCACATATAGTATAAATTGTTGCCTTCCTCTTATATTGGTATTCTTGCGAGTGTCCCGATGAGTGCAAAACAGAAAGCTTAGACATGTTTCTCTTTTTTTCAGCCGTATGCAAAAATATTTCCCTTTCCACAGATGTTGCTAGATCTGCTGATTTTTCCAGCACTTCCTGTCTTTATTTCAGATTTCCAACATCTGCAGTATTTTGCTTTTGGTTTGCCCAGTAGCTTTTGTGGTCTAAATAAGCATTCCCTGCACCTTGTGGCTGCAGTGTGTACTACCAAAGTTCTGAAGATAGTTTTATTTTAGCATAACTTAATTCTTGTTTTGCCTTGCAATTGAATAATTAGTGCAGCTGAGCTCATGAACTTGACCAATGAAGAAGGCAGCCCCTGTCCATTTTACTGTACAAGCCAGGACTGCAACTAAGACTGGGCCAGTTGCTTGTTTCAGCAATGACATTGCACCTCATTAAGTATCTTTCCTCAGATCCTTGAATGGGTGGAATGTTGATTCATTGCAATTGGCCACATTTTTGCCATGAGTAGACACTGCACATATAAACCCAGAAAGCAGCAGGTCCGAGGGAATACCATCACCTCCAAAATGACCTCCTAAGGCCCATCCTCTTGTGACTTGGAAATGTATCATCGTACCATAATCAAAATACTGGAACTTCCTACTCCCTATGTGGGAGTATCTTCACCACATGGACTGCGGTGGTTCAAGAAGGTGACTCACCATCACATTCTGATGGACAATAATGCTTTGCTAACATCCCAAATGATGATTTTTAAAACATTAGAAGACCAACTCTGAAATTACTAGCTTTGCTGAATCCAATTTTACAACTTGTCAGATTGGGATTCTGACTCCTAATGGTATAGTGAGTAGAATAAACCTAGCCCTTTTATTAAAATTTCCCAAGGTAATGGACTTGCCCAGGCTGCAGATGCGATCCTGGATTTAATGGCCTGTTTATTATTGCAGCATGTAGACCTGGTTTGTAAATCTTGATGGTTGTGTTCATGTCAGCTCACGGAACTCGACTGCAGTCTCGTGAGCTAACGGTTGGAGAGCGAGTAGCCACTCCTCCCCCTGACCACTGCTGTCTTGCTCAAATGTGGTTTTTCTCCTCCTGTGTTAGGCCCACCATTCCTCCTCAGTATAGTTCCATATGGCACCTCACCAAGTGCCTTTCCTCAGCTCTTTGAAGGGGAGGGTGCTGCTTTGTAGCAAGTAGCCAACAACAAAATGCTACTATGAGTAGTCTCAGTCCTGTAGGCCTGTAATGCTGCCTTGTGCAGTGACCAATTCTGTGCATTTTTGTGGCTGTTTCCTTTAACAAATGTCATGAATGTTGTCTGTTCATGAGCAATCTTATACACATGTGGCTATTTCTTCATCATCTCCAATGCTCTGAACTCATCTGTAGTGTAATGTAACCTGGGATTTTCAGTGTCTAGCTGTTCAGCAGTTTATAAATAAGGGATCTAGCCTGTGTGAGTCGCGATGGGTTCATAAGAACAAGGAGCAGATCATTTACCTCTCGTGTTCCAGCATTCAATGAGATCGCCAACTCCACTTTCTTGTCGCATCTCTTGGCTCTCTTCGTTCTGAAAAATATATTGATCTCAATTATGGATGTGCTCATTAAGTATCCACAGCCCTCTGGGGTAGCGAATTCGAAAGATTGATGACTTTTTTTTAGTAAAGTAAATTTCTCCTTATCTCAGTCCTAAATGACGAGACTTGAGACTGACCCCTAGTTTCAGAGTCTCCAGCCACAGGAAACAGCTCCTCAGTATTTTCCCTGTCATCCCCTGTTAAGGATTTTAATGAGTTCACCTCTCATTCTTCTAAATACTACAGGATATTGGCCAATTCTGCTCAATCTCTCCTCATAGGCCAGACCTCATCCCAGGAATCAATCTAGTGAACCTTTGCACCCCGTATCATGTTACTCTGAGTTTGGTGTCTCTCAACTTGATATAATAGTCCCAAGTCTTGCTTGCTCTTATAATCCAACCCCCTTGCAGTAGAAGCTAACATAACAATTGCATTGCAATTCCTGTACCTGCATGCTAACTCTGTAGTTAATGTTCAAGGGACCTGAATCTCTCACAATACCAAAATGTACTAGTCCTTCTCTCTTTTTTTTTCAAAGAAATTCTATGTTTCCATTTTTTGCATCAAAGTGGATAGTTTCTCATTTCCCCACTATTACCCACTCAGTTTACCTGTTTATATCTCTTTGTAGTCTATTTGCACCCTCCTCACAGCTCACTTTTCCACCAGTTTTGGATCATCAGCACACTTGGATATATTACGCTCAGCATTCCGTCATCTAATTAATTAATAGATTGTAAATAGTTGAGGCCCAAGCACTGATCCCTGAGGCACTCTAATTACATACACCCTACCACCCGGAGAAGGGCCTGTTTATTCCTACCGTTTCTGCCAATTATCCAATCCTTAATCCGTGCTAATATTATCCCCGGCTCATGAACCTTAATCTAGTGCAGTGACTTCATCTGTGGCGCCTTTTATTGAATGTCTTTTGAAAATCCAAATATATTACATCCGTTGGTTTCCCCTTTGGCTATCTTGAATGGATTGCTTAATTGGCAGGAAGCAAAGAGTAAGGTCAAAGAGAGCATTTTCAAGTTGCTAATGATTGGTGCAGTACTGGGGCCTAGCTATTTACAATTCTATATCAATTACCTAGATGAAGAGAGTAATGTATTTAAGTTTGCTGATATGCAAAGCTAGGTGGGGATGTAAGGTCCAAGGGGAACATAAAGAGCGACTCCAAAGAGGTATAGGGCTGGATTTTGTGTTCCCCCGTCAGGCATGCTTTCGGCGGGGGGAGGTGATGGAGGGAGTGCATGAAATAGGGCAGGTGCCAACTACACCATCTTCCTGCCCACCCTGAGTTTCCCCCAACAACATGGTAAGTGGGTGGGTGCTGAAATCGGCAGCTTGTCTACCATATTTTAAAAAAACAATCAAGGGTCAATTGAGATTTTTAATGAGCCAATTGACCCTAATAATACACTGCCCAAGCCATTATACAGTTGGTGTGGGCAGTTGTGCGGGAGTGGGCAGGCCCTTTACTAAATAACTTTTTCAAAAGGGCACGAAGGAAGGGGGGTACTATTTTCACAGGGTGTCCTTTGCACATCAAAGGTGGGGGTTTCAGCCCCAAATCCACTCCCCTCTATCAACTGGCTGACCCCTCCCCACTCAATACCCTGGACTTGCCTTGGGCTGCCGCCTTGTTCCCCGTTGCAGTGCCCACTAACGCACTGGGACTGCTGAAGCTGCCAGCCAATCCGATTGGCCAGTGAGGGAAGGAGGTCCCACTGGCAGGTCATATAGCTCGCCTACAGCAGGTTATGGCTGCGTGGTGGGTTGGCATGGAGCGAATTGGCTTCCCATAATATGTAGCCCATGGACAGGTGAAGTGAGTTGGCAACAAGGTGGCAGATGGAGTATAATGTGGGGAAATGTGAGGTTATTCACTTTGGCAGTAGGAATGGAAAAGCAGAATTATTTTTTAAAAAGGTATGAAACTTGGGTGTGTTACAATCCCCATGGGCAAAACAGAAATCTAATGACCCCAAATGAAGAAATTACCAACAAGACTTCACTTTTTTTTACTTTAACATGAATCAGAACCTAACGCAAATTAAGTATTAATTAACGGGCAAATGATACTTCAAATAAAAAGATAAATTTCAATTTAAAGAGTCAATATAACAGAGATATGTCTTGCACAGTGACAAGCATCCTCCCCCTTCAACATGTTTTCCCTGCTGCTGGTCTGTAGTTCACTGTTTTCTGTCTCCCTCCTCCCTCCTTTCTTGAACAGCGAGGTTGCATTTCCAATCCACAGGGATGGAGTCCAGGGAATGCTGGAAGATCAAACTATTGCATCCACTATCTCTGCAGTCGCTATCGAGTCCAGGGAATTTGTTGGCTTTTCATCCCATTTAACATTAATTTCATTTTTTAACCAATGTTATTTTAAGTTAGACACTGTCGTTGGCCCTTGGTTCCACACTATTTCCAATATTTTTTAATGATCTGTTGTGGAAACAAAATGCAACGTGTTTAACATCTCTGCTTATAAGGGACTCATTCACTTTCATTAATCTCTTCATTCTTGCATTCTTAATGCTTTTACAAATTGTTTTTGTATTTCTTGCTCGTTTACTCTCTATTTTCTTCCTATTTATCATTTCATGGTTATCCTTTGATTTTTTTTCCTCTTTAAACCCTCAGCCTAACTGATTTTTAGCAAAATTGTATCATCTCTTTCGATCTATACTGTCTTAAATTATCTAGTTAGCTATGGCTGTACCACTTTTCCAGCTCAGTTTCCATTTCTTTAGGGAATGTATATTCATTGGCCATTCTGAATTATTTCTTTAAAATGTTCTCCATTGATTATCCACTGTTACCTTTCAATCTAATTTCCTAAGCTGCCTTAGCCAACTCATCCCTCGTACCTCTGCAATTGGTTTTATTTAAATTTAAGCTTGGACTTAACCACATCGCTCTCAAACTTGACATGAAATTCATCACATTGCGAGTCTCTTCCCCAGAGGATTCTATACCATGAGATTGCTAATTAATAGCCTGTTCCCTAGTTGGTTTCTCAATGTATTGTTCTCAAAAACTGTCATGAATACATCCCATGAACTTGTCCTCCAAGCTAGTTTTTGCCAATTTGCTTTGCCTAGTCTATACAAAGATTAAAATCTCCCATGATTATATTATCCTTGTTCCTTGATTTGTTTTCTGTCCAACACTGGTTACTGCTGAGGGCTTAAAACCTCCAGTGATTTCTGCCACCTGTTATTTCTTAGCTCCACCCATACCGACCCTACATTCTGATTTTTCTGGGCTAAGACCCTTTTTCACTATCTCATCCTTTATGATCAGGTCTATCCCATCTCCTCTTCCATTTTCACTTTTTTTTTCTAAAAGTCAGGTTCCCTGGAATTATTGGTTTCCAACCTTGGTCACTTTGCAACCACATGTCAGGAGTTAAGAGGGACAATGGCTACTATCTCTGCCATCAATTCATCCATCTTATTAAGAAGGTTTGTGCATTCCGATATTAATCTTCACTTCTACTGTTTGTGGCCTGAGCTACTAATGCCCTTCTTCAGGCAGTATCCTCGATTATGCGAGGGTCACTGAGCCACGGCTTATACCATGATTTGACTATTGCTAGGGTGAAGAGTCAGGCCCCAAGTCCACAGCAGTCAGAGTAAGGGAAATTGAACCCTGCGCTGCTGGTATGATTCTGAACCAGTCGGTAGCCAACTCAGCTAACTGTCTCCTGCTAACGCCCTGTTATCATTATTAAACTCAATCCCCTCCTAGCGCAAGCTGATTGGCTTTAGCCAGGTTACTACTCTGCTTGACAACCTTGACTGTTCTCTTTAGACATAAAATTACCTTCACCTGAATCTTCCCTGCCCATTATTAGTTTAAAACCCCATCTACCACCCTAATTATTCGATTCACCAGGGCACTCGGCCCAGTCTGGTTTAAGAGTTCATCTCAACGATACAGCTCTCTTTGTCCAGTGCTGGTGTCAGTGTCCCATGAATTTAAACTCCTGCCTCCTGCACCGCCCTCAGCCGTGCATTTAAACTTCTAACCTAATTGTTCCTACGCCAATATTCGCATGGTTTGGGTAGTAATCAAGAAATCATTACTGTTATGATCTACTTTTTAAATTTGTCACCTAGCTTTTCAAACTCCCTCAGCAGATCATTTTCTGCTGTTACTTATGATGTTAGTTCCTATTTGGATTATAACAGCTGGATCCTATTCACAAGGGTTTGGTATTTCAATAAGTATTGGATTGTGTTCAGCACCCCATCCACCACTTAAACATTCGCCTAGCACTTGGTGCACTGTAGTTACAGTATGTACTGGCTGCAGAAACACTGCAGAACATGCCAGGGTTTCTCCAAATAAATAAAAACAACAACATCCTAACCCATGGCCTTCACTACAAGAGCAGCAAGAGTATGAGAACACCTCTACCTGCAAGTCGTCCTGGCTTAGACACATATCACCACTCCTTCAGAGTTAGAAGTGTGGAATTCCAGCATTGTGGGACTGCATATACACATGAATTTGAGGAACATTTGGAGCGAGATGTCAGAAATGCAAGCTGTTGTGACAGCAGAGCACTGCAATGTAGTAGAGCATATTAGAAACATAACTGGCCTCAGTGGATGGTAATGAATATAAATTAGAGGTGGAAAGAGTCTATCAACCCCGTAGAGTGGGCAAGACAGGAGCTGATATAGGGATATGTGGGAGGTTAAAGCTGCTGCTGCAGTGGGAGGTGGAAAGTTACTCAATTACCTAGTGAAACATCTTCAAAATTAAAAAAAAACCAGAGGATGCACAGACCATTTAAATTGCCTTACTCCATGAAGAGATAGGAAAGATGTAAAGGAGTAGGACTTAATGAGGAACGCCAAGTCAGCACTGTACAAATTGCAAAAACCAAAATAGTTCTGAATTTGAGCTGGTAAGCAAAATACATGAATGCTTCATGAACCAGTGGATGAGAGAGGCGGTGTGCAACCTGACCTGGGAATGCTAGCTTATCCTGAGAATGGATAGGAAAACGGAAATCCTAACACTCCTGGTGACAGTGACTATAGAACGATAAACTTCTACCTTATCTAGGGTACAGTTTGAGGAGTCAAAGTGACTGTGTTTAAAGATGATTGAAGCATTTTTATTTTGTGGTATGAGTCCTGCATTAGAAAAGATAGGAACGGTACGCGCAGTAGTCGAGGGGAATATCTTCAGAGGATGGTGTACGATGAGCAAATCAGTAACTTTTTAATCTCTTTAACTGCAAACAAAAAAAATGTTCAACACACTTGCCTGAAGCTATTATGTTTTCAATAATCATACTTGTTGCTTTTAATGCATTTGACTTTGAAATGACAAAGTGTATGTTTGGATTTGTTTTGAAATGCTCCCTCACCCCTGACATCTGAGAATGTTTATTCAACATTCATAGAAGTCATTGCTGGTCTGAATCTGATTGGGCTGCAATATCGGTTACACTCTCCTGCGAAAAATAGTGGCTTGGAAGAGTTCTGATGAGCTACTGACATTACAGGCCGCACAGTGAGAATTGCAGCTGCCTTTCACCAGGGCCGTTTGTGAGCTTGACTTGTCTGATGAACATCTGGATTGGAGTCATGTTGTTTAACAAGAATATTAAGGAAAGAGCTGGATGAAATTGGGGTGGATATTTATGCACTTAACATTCCAATCTCCTTGATTTGTATCTTGCCTTCGTTATGCTGCATGCCATAAGGGATGGTTCTGAAAACAGCTCTGGATTTAACCCAGTTATGTGCTGTCAACTCTAATAAGTAGGGGGTTCCCAAGGGTTCTGAAGCACATGGACATCATCGCTTGCCATTTTCTCCACCTGACATTAGTTAATGAAATCCCTCAACTTGGGTGAAAGAGAGGAAATGGTTTGTTTAAAACGTAAGGCACTCTTGAGGGTTATAGTGAGAACAGAGGAAGAGAGATTTGGTCAATCGTTGCAGTAATATTTTTAGCTGAAACTCAAGTTTGTCCTTTTTAAGAGCCTGGAGACTGAAGAAAGATAGATTTGCATTTATATAGCGCTTTTCACAACCTCTGAAGTCCTGAAGTGCTTTACAACAAATACGAACATACGAAATAGGAACAGAAGTAGGCCATTCGGCCCCTCGAGCCTGCTCTGCCATTCAATAAAATCATGGCTGTTCTATTCTGTTTTGTTTTGAGTTTCACATTCTCATCTATCCACGATAACCTTTTGATTCTTGTTTGGCAAGGGAATCAATCCACCTCTGAATATTTTTAAGGCAATGACCCCACCTCCCCTAAATATTTTTAATTCTGTACTTTTGAAATGACGTCACTGTTAGAATGAAGTAAACACGGCTGCCTATTTGCATACAGCAAGCACTCACAAACAGCATTGTGATAATGACCACATGATCTGTTTTTAGGTATTGGTTGAGAGATTAAAGATTCAGAACACCAGCGGGAATGCTCCGTTCTTTTTAAAATTGTGCTATGGAATCCTTTGTGTTCACCTGAAAGAGGGAATGGTCTGTCTCTTCTCAAAGTTGGCACCTCTGACAGTGCAGTACTCCCTCCATACTACACTGGAGTATCAACCCTGACTAGCTATTGAGTCTCCATGGTGGAACTTTAAACCCATGGCCTCCGAAGTGCTACCAGTGAGTCAGAGTTGACATTTGAAATTTAGAAAAGAAAGACTGAGGTAGGTAAGGAATTGTACAGTTAGAGATACAGGAGGAGATAGAGAAAACTGGGCCCCAAGGCATAATAGACCATGGATAAACTGTAATTGTTCAGTTATAATTAAAGTACGAGTTCTGTGGCTATACGAGTTAGCTTGAGCATAAAGTGGTACACTTGTACAGTGCAATATGCTCTTGAGTCCTGCTTTGTAGTCAATGCTTCCGGAGTAAATGAGGCATGTTTGAATCTTGGCTAATTCTTGCCTCTGTTGAAGCCTTGCTCGTGTTGAGCTAAAATCAAAGGCTATGGTCTAATTGCTTTGAAATTTACAATGGTCCAGCTCTGCAGCCCTCCACTCATTCCATTGCATTTTCCTTTCTCTTTCTGTGTTTTTTTTCTCCCCACTGTTCTCCAATGGGGCTTGGATCTTTGCTACCAGTTTGTTTCTCCTCTTGCTCAGACGATTCTGATACCTTTCCTGATTCCCCATTCTTCATGAGCCTGGGTTACAAGTGGCCAGTAGCCTTTCATCTTTACGAAGCCTAACACTGCCTCGCCTGACCTTTAGTCTGCATATCAGCTGAAGGGAGATGGAGCAGCAGCAGGTAAATGCAGTCGAGATCTAATAAAATGGGACACCAGGCTCGTGGGGCTGGATGCATTGTTAATAGTTACTGACTGTGGGCATGGAACTTGAATTTCTCCATCTCGCACCAGATGGATTTTACCATCTCATCCTATCCCATAACCATTCCATTATTTCCCCTCCTGCCAAGCCAACTGCATTACGCTTCATGTACAATATGCAACCCCCTTCCACCTGCCTCATTCCTATTTTCATGAGCATTTCACTAGCTCGCATATCTCAATCCATCCAGATAAGGTCACGCCTGTGTATGAATAACCCCATCACTGACAAGGTTTATAACATACATTTGTGACTAGTTTATGGGACTGGATAAGAGACACAAAAAATCATCAGCCAATGGAACACCAATGTTTTTTTAGCTTATTCTTTTACATGAACATGATGGGCATCGCTGGCAAGGCCAGCATTTGTTGCCCATCCCTAATTACCCTTAAACTGAGTGGCTTGCTAGGCCATTTCAGAGGGCAGTTTAGAGTCAACCACATTGCTGTGGGTCTGGAGTCACATGTAGGCCAGACCAAGAAAGGATGGCAGATTTCCTTCCCTAAAGGACATAGTAAGCCAGATGGGTTTTTATAACAATCAACAATGGTTTCATAGTCACCATTACTGATACTTGCTTTTAATTCAATTTATTAATTGAATTACTAGTCCAGTGACATTAACACTGCCGCCATCTCTCCCACTCTTTCTACCCCCCCACCACCCAGTGCTCCACGTCTGTTAAGTTCCGGTCAAAATGACCAACTTGGACAGGGTTCTACTCTTGTATTTGTGTTCAAAGACAGATCTAGCCATTAAAATACAAGCTACAGGAGGATTTTTTAAATATACAAAGCACTTGTAGTCATTTGGATAAATTTGAATTGATTGAGCAAGCAGTATAGATAAATAGTGCAGAGTCTATTTTCTCTGTACTGTTTACAACCTACTCCTGCTCCTAGTCTGTTCTTTCCAGAGTTGTTCAAAACGGAGGGGTTTGGTAGGGTGAATAAAGAGAACTGTTTCCATTGGTGAGAGGGTCAGTAACCAGAGGATGTGGATTTAATATTAATTGGCAAAAAATCCAGAGTCAAGATGAGAATTTTTTTTAACACTTGAGTTATGTAGTGCTAGAAAGGGTAGTGGAATATGATCCAATAGTAACTTTCAAAGGGATTTTTTATTTTAGATTTCCAATATCTGCAATATTTTACTTTTGGACTGTGGTAAAGTGGTATGCTATGTATCTTTAGGAAAATGTAGTTAATTGACCAAGTGACTGTGTATTGACCAATCGCTACATGTTACTTGGGTAACAGGAAGTCTAGAGCTGATGGTGATTGAAGAAGCACACATGGTGTTAGTGCTCTGTTCTTAGTTCCAATAAACCACCAGTGTTTGTTCAATTAATCAGGGTCTCTGCCTATATTATTTCAAGCACCCACTAATGTGTTAATATCAAGGGGCAGCTAGCGTTCACCAGACAGAGCGAACTTGATAACCAAAAACATAAAACTGGCAACGAGGATAAACTGGATCAATTGACAGCAATCAAGAAAGCCGCGGTAAGCCAGCTATGTTACTTCGCCACTACCTTGAAAGCTGTTTGAAAGCGCAGTCTCCTTAGTCATCGAGTATGCCGCGGTTTGTGCATCTTGAACCATTCAACTCTGTTTCTGATGGCTGGTCTTATTACATCGAAAGCCTATCATTCTTCTTTACCGCTAACGACATCGCGGAGGAGGAGAAGAGGGCGATTCTCTCGCCCACATGCGAGAGCAAAACATATGGGCTGATCCGCAGCCTCGCATCACCTAACACCCCCCGATACGAAGACTTTCAACAAATTAGTAAACATTGCTTTTTTGTAAAAAAAAACACCTAAAACTAAAGCCCTCAGTTACTACGCAGCATTTTAAGTTCAATTCGAGGGATAGGCTTCCAGGAGAGACAATCGCTGGTTATGTAGCTGCTTTAAAGTAATTAACGAAATATTGTGAGTTTGGAACTTCGATTAATGACATGTTGAGAGACCGATTGATATGAGGAATCGGGGGCGATGCTATTTAAACACGATTGCTCTGAAACTAATCTAAACTTCAATAAGGCATTGGAATTGGCAACAGCCACGGAGAGGCTGTTAGAGACTCGGAGGCAATAAAAGATACACAAAATGGAGCCGTCCATCTTGTAGGGCGGGAAGGGCCGTTAACAAAAGGTGCAAAAACATTGGACTCCGCAGAAAGGCGGGGAATGCCCACTATGTACAGACCATTGAAGAACAACAGTGCTACAGTGAAAATCCACAACATTAATGAGAGAAATGCATCCAGGCAGCCTGCAGGCAATAGACAGTTCAGAAATATCGAATGCTTTTTCTGCTTCTGCAATGGTCACCATAATGCGTCACTGTCAAGATAGACTGGGACAACATTTTAAAAACAAGGGTAGAAATCGCAAAATCTGTCTCATTGAAGAACCAGAGGAAGCAGAATCTGACATCTATTTATTACACAACCTGAAAGTGGGTAGAACTGAACCAATCCAGGTAGTCATTAGAGTCAATGAACAACCCATCAAGATGGAGGTCGATACTGGGGCATCAATGTCTGTCATAGGAGAACATACGTTCAGACACTTGAATAAAGGAGTCCACCCTTTAAGGTTGGAAGAATCAGACACTAAATTAAAAACATATACGGGCAAAGAAATAAGAGTGAAAGCGTTATGTCAAGTCCTGGTGCAGTATGGGGATCAGTCTGCAAATTTACCCCTTTATAGTAATAGCTGGGGTGGGCCCCAGCTTAATTGGTCGCAACTGGCTCAAAAAGATTAAATTGCGATGGGCCAAGATTTTTCAAATCAGCATGAGAAACTTGCAGGAATTGTTGCAAAAGTACTCTTCCATTTTCCGTGATGAGCTAGGGAGGATTTGAGGGCTACAAGCCCTAACGCAATCCCCAGATTTATCAGAGCCAGACCAGTCCCTTGTGCTCTATGGGATAAGGTTGAGGCCGAGATAAACAGGCTGGAAAAGTTGGGTATCTTGCAACTGGTGCAATTTTCCGAGTGGGTGGCACCCATAGTAGCCGTACTGAAGCTAGGCCAAAATGTTCACTTATGCATTTATTATAAGTTAACTTAATAGACACCCAATACCAAAGATTGACGAATTCTATCCGAAATTGGCAGGGGGTACCACATATTCAAAACTCGACATGAACCAAGCCCACCAGCAGGTAGAGTTGGAAGAAGGCTCTAGAGAATTTGTGACCATCAATACACATTGAGGATTGTATCAATATACTCAACTACCCTTTGGGATCCCATGGGCGTGTGCTATTTTCCAGCGTACCATGGAAAATCTGCTTCAGGGACTGCCCCATGTCGCTGTTTATCTGGATGATGTCTTAGTCACTGGGCTAACTCGTGAAGAAGATTTAGCTAATTTGGAGGAGATGCTGAAATACTTCTCACAAGTGGGGGTGCGCTTGAAGCACGCAAAATATCTTTTCCAAGTCAGAGGTAGTTTAGTTGGACCATAAGGTCGACACGCAGGGCCTGCATCCCGTGGAAGAAAAGGTCAAGGCTATTGGCGAGGCACCTGCACCGAGAAACACCACAGAACTAAAGGCCCACCTTAGGCATGATAAACCACTATGGGCGATTTCTCCCAAATCTATCGACCGTACTTGCTCCATTTATACGCATTGCTTAAAAACCATAAATGGATTTGGCAAGCTCCGCACCAGGAAGCGTTTCTGAAGGTAAAGCAATTGTTAAGATCATCGGCCCTACTGGTCCATTTTGACCCAAAGAAAAATTTGATTTTGACTTGCGACACATCCCCATTATGGAATAGGGGCTGTACTTTCACATCGGATGATGGATGGCTCCGAACGACCCATTGGTTATACATCTCGCACACTCAGTGTTGCAGAGTGACAATATTCTCAAATTGAGAAGGAGGGCTTGTCTGTCGCATTTGGTGTTCGGACATTCCATCAATACCTCCACGGTTGTCATTTTCATGTTATATCAGAATACAAGCCTCTGCTGGGATTATTTGGAGAGGATAAGGCGATACCTGCACTCCTTCCCAACACATCTGCTCGCATCCAGGGGTGGGCACTGATATTGGCTGCTTACGACTACACTTTTATTCACCAATCGGGAAGCCAGATCATACGTGCTGATGCACTGAGCCACCTCCTCCCCCTGACAGATAACAACGTGATGGTTCCAATTCCCCAGGAACTTGTCTTTAGTATTAAATGTTTTGGATTCCTCCGCTGTCCAGGCCGAACAAATCCGTGAGTGGATGAGCCGAGATCCACTTTTATCTCGCGTCCAGGAGCAGGTCTTGAATGGATGGTCAGGCCAGCCAAAGTCTGATGACATGAAGCCCTATTTCAATCGCAGATATGAGCTCATCTGCCAAGACAGCATATTGCCTTGGGGAGCAAGGGTTATGGTGCCCCCGAGAGGGCGAAGGCCATTTCTGGCCGTATTACATAGCGTTCACCCAGGCATTAGTAGGATGAAGGTGCTTGCGCGCAGCTACTTGTGGCCAGGAATGGACAGAGACATCGAAACCCTGGTCAAAAGTTGTCTTCAATGAAAAGGCTACCCCTCCTTAGCTCCATTGCACCCCTGGGAATGGCTGGAGCGGCCATGGGTGCGCCTCCATGTCGATTTACGTGGGGCCCTTCTTGGGCACAATGTTCCTTTTTACTAATAGACACCCACTCCAAATGGATGGATGTTTACGAAATCCAGTCACCCACGTCTGCTGCCACCATAGACCGTTTGCGACAGAGTTTTTCAGTGCACAGGTTATCAGAGGTACTCATGTCAGACAACCGGACTGCATTTACCAGCAGAGAGTTCCTCAATGGAATAACTCATCAAAACCTCACCTTACCACCCCGCCTCTAATGGTTGGGCTGAGCGGGCAGTCCAAACTTTTAAGCCCAGGATGAAAAAGCTGGACAGGGATTTCATCAGCACCAGATTGTCACGGTTCCTGTTCGCATACTGGATGATGCCACACATGACAGGTATTGCCCCCGCTGAATTACTGATGAAGAGACATCTCCGTGCCCGTCTAACACTCTTATCAGGCTGAATTTGACTTTCAATTCAATCCAAGATTTGAAAAACAAAGTTTTTCAGGGAACTAAATGAAAGAGCTATTCAAAGAGCAAGCATAATGGGCCAAATAGTCTTTATCTTCCCCTTATGGGGATTTGACAGTCTAGATGAGGCCTGTCTGCCATTACAATGTGTGTTATTAAAGGCTGTAGTATTTTACAAAAAGATGTTTAATTGTTGAAAGTGATAATATTGAAAATATTGAGAGGTGACTGTAACGCCCCTCTGAACTGAAGGCTGCTATGCTGGCCTGTAGCTCTTGGCTTTATGTACTCTTGTTTTCCTCGCAAACATACCACATCTCTCTAAATGTAGCTTCAAAGGATAATATCCCCCTTCTTCTCCTCCTCCTCCTCCCTCCTTCCCTGTTACTTTCCCTTCTTGTTTTGGTAAATAATTGAAAACTTAAAATAGTTTTTCTCCTTTGTTTAAAAAAAAAATAAAGGGAGCCATTTGGCTATAACTTTCTCTAGAAATTGTTTTCTGAGACATTAAAGGGAAATGAAATCAGAGCTGCCTTTTATGAATAATGGAATATTAAATAATGAGTGAGTCAGTGCACTGGGAATTTGGGATGCTTGCAGGAGCAGACAGATACAACCAGTGGCAGTTGGAGTTTCTTGGCACAGTTTGTACATGTTTTGATGTTGAGTTGTACACCGGAACATGAAGTGGTTTATCAGATTTATGGGAAGTAGTTAGGATGGAATACTTAAGGAGGCTGTTGCCTTGGATAATCTGCCACCAATGACTGCTCTCGTGATAAAGTGGTACTTCAAGTTCCATTTGTGCTGGGTGGGGGGAGGGCATGTGGTAATATTAATGGGGATTAACTTGTATGTGCACTGGGGAAAGAGTCCAAGATTGGCCAATTGTAACTTTTCAAGATTTACAAGATCTGAAAGAAATAGCCGGCCAGGCTCTCCGCATCAAGCCTTGGTGCCCTCATCCCCTCAAACAAGCACCGGCCGAGAGATGCATTTGTGGAGTGTCTTGGTGACTTGAAGGAAGCAGATAAACTTTTATAACTGGTAGTATAAGGAGAGTTGATGGCCAAAGAATGGGGCTGGCTGCTGTAAGGTAAGGGGTGTAAGTTTGCCATGAGTCATACTGATGCCCTTCAAGACTCCCAACCTCATTGGGCCAACTAATAAATTGGAAGTATAGTGCAAGCAGTTGGTACACACTTGGGGGTGCACGTTGAAGGCTATTGTCAAGCAGCATCAGTGGTATCTGAGTGGTGCAAGGGTCCCCTAAAGTTGCAGCATCTTTTAAACATTCATTTTGATGCTGAGGTTTTTGGGACCCAAAATCCAAGAGTCAATAATGGCCTGCTTCAGTGAGTTTTGGAGATAGAGGAACACCGAGGCCTTGCCTTGTGCTTGAGCAAAGCTGTGGCGATGTGAGAACTCTACCTGTGTGTCCCTTCCGGTGGCAGAAGCAGTGGGATGGTGGGTGGCTCTCGAATCATCAACAGCCCCTTCTGCAAGGCCTTTTGGCAAGTAACAGGAGAGGCATCCCCAAAGCGAGCAAGCACCTGAGTCTGTCCTTAGTACACACCTGGATGTTCTGGGCCTGCTATGCATCGGGATAGTTGGGCAAACGGGTCTTAGTGGTATCTCGGGAACCTGCCGGACCTAATCCTTGTAGTATATCATATCATATCATAAGGGTAAGAGAGTGAAGAATGAACTTGCATTTCAATTGTGCCTTTTCAAGATGTCTCCAAAGGACAGTCACTGTTGCAAGTAGGAAACGCAAAAGGCAATTTGCGTAAAGTAAGGCCACAACCCTAATGAAATAAATGACCAGATAATATGATAATTAAGGGATGAGAGCACTGGGAGAACTTGCCTGCTGTTTTGTATAGAGCCTTGGTTTAGCAGTATCTCCGGTGCAGTGCTCCCTTTTGAGTTTGTATTAGCTCCTTTCAACACTTTCTGCCTCCACTTCCCCATTCCCCCCACCACCCCACCACCCCAAATGCTCCTGCCTTTTCCTGTCATGCCTATGGCTGCTCATCTTCCAGAAGCATGTACAGCAGCCTCACGAGCTAAGTTTCGAGCAGAAAGTCACATCACTGAGGATTCAATATTCAACATTTTTAGGAGGTGTTCCAGTTTCACACAGCCACTTATCCACTGACCTTTTCCTGTTTGGGAATGTTTGGCCACAATTCCACATTAAAAAGATGCATTTCCGTAGTCCATTACTATGCCAGAATCTGAGCTGGCCAACTAGTGGGGAACTGGAGGGGTGGAGCTTGTTGGCAAAGTGCCATTATCTCTTACCACTGCCGGCACTGCTCTTGGCTGCAGGTCTGGCTTCAGGCAGTGGCACAATATATCAGCTTTGCTGCTTTTACGTAGCATCCTCGTGTTGCCCCTCTTATGTCAAGCTTTGGAAAGTGGACTCATTGTGTGGGGCTGTTGTGGATCATTCTGGTCCTGTTCCTACGATCTGAGCTCTGTCACTCTGCTGCTTATCCTTCAACAAGCTTGCTGGTGCTGTTTTGGACTGAGTTCTTTGGAATTACTCCTACTTTTCTCTGAGTGTTGGCACTGCCTCCATCCCACCTGTGCCGCTGGCATTATTTCAATGGTGCAGACTGGAGGGTAGATTCCCACGCTTGCGTTTAAGCAGTGGGTAACCAATCCTAAGTCAAAGACCTGGAACACCAATAAAAATACCTGGAAAAACTCAGCAGGTCTGGCAGCATCTGCGGAGAGGAACACAGTTAAAGTTTCGAGTCCGTATGACTCTTCAACTCAACCTTAATTGTGTTCCTCTCCGCAGATGCTGCCAGACCTGCTGAGTTTTTCCAGGTATTTTTATTTTTGTTTTGAATTTCCAGCATCCGCAGTTTTTTGCTTTTACCTGGAACGCCGACCCTGCTTTAGAAGCAGGAAGTGTTATGGCAACTTAGAGTAAGTGCTTTAACGTCTATTTTTTCCTGAGGGTAATACACCACATTAGTCCACCCTTAACTTGTGTATGTTTGTGTTTAACTGCTGGGAAAGATAGTCAGTCCTCAAAGGGTTCAATTAATGGGTTGACTCTGGAGCTTGCATTACTTATCTATTACGAGCACATTTTAATCTGTGACTATTTCCTTGTATTGGTTCCTATTGAATCTCCTGCAGTGACCTAGATCAGGAATAACTAGGGAGTTGCATTGTACTTTGAAGATATCCGAAACAGTCAGTGCAGGAATCTTGCAACTTTTTAACTTCTTCCTAACTTCCTCCCCACCACAAGGGATTGTGTTAACTTTTTTTAAACTTGCTATTTAAAGATCACGTGAAGCTACCTATTGACTGACATGGTAAAGACTGTGTTTAACCAAGCCACGTGTGAGTCCGTACTGAGTTGGATGATATGAACTGGGGTAGCAGTAATAGGAATGCTACCATTTGACCTGGGTGTGCCTGGGTTCAGTAGAGGAGAATTGGCCAGGCTTCCCACTCTGAGGAGAGCCAGCATGTCTGCACATGGGGGTGCAATGGGCCCACCATGTTGTGCTCCCAAGTTGGATATCCTACTGACAGAAATAGGAGCAGGAATAGGCCATTTGACCCCTTATACCTGCTCCCCTATTGCTTGATGCCTCTCACCACAAGCAAGGTAAGAGTGCATGATGGGATAATACCCAGCACAAGGTAGCATCTTCCCAGGAAATAACTAAGGAAATAAAAAGTTAGAACAAGGTTTGTTGTTTCTTTCTCCCTTTTTTTGAGGAAAAATAATCAGATCAGCCATGATCTTATTGAATGGCGGAGCAGGCTTGAGGGGCCGAATGGCCTACTCCTGCTCCTAACTTGTATGTTCGTTTTTTTTTTTAAATCACTCAGCTGATACAGGAGTCACTCCTTCAGGCTGTAAATGATCACTATAACTAGTTGGTTACCCATGACTCTCCTCACTGTAAGCCTACTGATTATCACAGTCAAAGTTCTGCTGTAACTGTTAATACTAGCCTGTAAGATGTTGTTTCCTCAGTTAGTTTGATATCCTAATCTACAATGGACCTTCAGCTCTTTTTCATTCTCTGGATGTGGGCATTGCTGCAAAGGCCAACATTTATTGTCCATCCCCGGTTATCCCGCCAAGGTGATTGCCTGCCTCCTGAACCGCTGCTGTCAGTACTCGTAGCACTTTGATACAACAGAGTAGTTTGCTACTGTTAGAGAGAGTTAAGAGTCGACCACATTCCTATGGGGATGGAACCATATATAGGCCCAGGTCGGATAAGGATGACTGGTTTCCTTCCCTAAAGGACATTAGTGAATTAGTTGAACTTTTGCAAACATCTGACCTCTTTGTGGTCACTTTACTCAATGCCAGTTTTTTATTTTGAGATTACTTTTCAACTAAATCCAAATTCTCAAACGAGGTTTAGTTGACTGTTCCCTCTTTGCCTATTCCCATATGAACTGAGGTGGAGATTTGTCTGTCAGTCCTGAGGATGAACAGCTGGTCACGCACTGCCTTGAGCTCTGAGTAAGTTTAGTTCTTGCAATGGATCAGATGGAGAGGTGGAGTTAGTCTGGTGCTAGTTTGGGTTTGCAGTGGGCCGCCTCCTGTAGATGGGACCTCTGGGAATGAGGGTGAGAAGTGGAATATAGCAGTTCAGTCACTGGAACGGGGCCAGGAGAATTTTGTTGCCTTAAGTTGTAGTTGCAGGAGCCACACTGGATTGAAAGAATAGGGAGAATAGTCAGACCCCCATTTGGTTATGCTCTGGGCAGGTAGGTGCTTGGCAGAGGCTGTGTTTCATCTTGAGTGATGAGGGAATTGGGAGGAATTCCCCCTTCTCTTGGTACCTGGTCAAGGGTAGTATTGTGGGTTATCTAAAGGCAGGTCCATCACCCTATGAGCTACAGAGGATTCCTTGAGGAGGTGATGTGAAGGATGGTTGAGTGTCCATCATTGTGCAAGAGAGGGGAAACACGAGGTCAACATTAGTTCTCCCACAAAAATTCTAAAACTAGCAATGCTTCAGGAAGATCCTCAATCTTGGAGGGAACACTCTTTTAATGTTAATTGTAAGTCATCGTGGTTTGTATGCACAATTAACTGTTCATTCCAGGCCCCCTTTGCTGCACTGCAATGAATGTAGACCTTGTGTTATTAACTATAGTCCTCAAGTTGGGTCCTACAGGAATAGGCAGCAAGACCATTTGCCTGGGGAATCAAATTCAATTTAGAAAAATCTGATCAGATTTGATTTTGCCTGCAATCATCATCATGTTTGAAGTGAATAGCGGTTGTATTATCTGGGCAAGTCATTGGTCGACATGAAAGCAGGATTGCCGACAGTGTGTGCACACAGACCTCTCAAATTTCCATGCCCCTGAGGTCGTTCCACATTCCTCTTTCCCCCCCACCCGCCCCAACCCTCCATCTCCCCACCCCATACTAGTGCCAGCCATGGTTGTCTGGCAGGAGGCAGAGAGTGGGGATAAAGGGGTCCTTCTCAGGATGGTGGCCGGTGACTAGTGGAGTTCTGCAGGGGTCAGTGTTGGGACCACAACTTTTCACTTTATACATTAATGATCTAGTTGAAGGAACTGAGGGCATCCTGGCTAAGTTTGCGGATGATACAAAGATAGGTGGAGGGACAGGTAGTATTGAGGAGGCGGGGAGGCTGCAGAAGGATTTGGACAGGTTAGGAGAATGGGCAAAGAAGTGGCAGATGGAATACAACGTGGGGAAGTGTGAGGTCATGCACTTTGGTAGGAGGATTAGAGGCATAGACTATTTTCTAAATGGGGAGAGAATTCAGAAATCTGGAGTGCAAAGGGACTTGGGAGTCCTAGTCCAGGATTCTCTTAAGGTTAACTTGCATTTGAGTCGGTGGTTAGGAAGGCAAATGCAATGTTAGCATTTATTTCGAGAGGACTGGAATATAAAAGCAGGGATGTGCTGCTGAGGCTTTATAAGGCTCTGGTCAGACCACATTTAGAATATTGTGAGCAATTTTGGGCCCCGTACCTCAGGAAGGATGCGCTGGCCCTGGAGAGGGTCCAGAGGAGGTTTACGAGAATGATCCCAGGAATGAAAGGCTTAACATATGAGGAACGTTTGAGGACTCTGGGTCTATACTCGATGGAGTTTAGAAGGATGAGGGGGGATCTGATTGAAACTTACAGAATACTGAAAGGCCTGGATAGAGTGGACGTGGGGAAGATGTTTCCATTAGTAGGAGAGACTAGGACCCGAGGGCACAGCCTCAGAATAAAGGGAAGACCTTTTAGAACAGAGATGAGGAGAAACTTATTTAGCCAGAGAGTGGTGAATCTATGGAATTCATTGCCACAGAAGGTTGTGGAGGCCAGGTCATTGAGTGTATCTAAGACCGAGATAGATAGGTTCTTGATTGGTAAGGGGTTCAAAGGTTACGGGGAGAAGGCAGGAGAATGGGGTTGAGAAACTTATCAGCCATAATTGAATGGCGGAGCAGACTCGATGGGCCGAATGGCCTAATTTCTGCTCCTATGTCTTGTGGTCTTATGGTTCAGTGATGGCATTCTTTTTTCCAAGTCTCCAAAGATTTTCCAGAGAATCTCTGCCAACCCTGTTATGCTGCACTATTGAAGATGCCGTCTCGCTCAGAGGAAACGTTGAACCAAACAAGTCAATAAGGTAGCTAAGAAAGTGAGTGGGACACTTGCTTTTGTATTTGATGCCTCCCATTATAAAGCCAAGGAAGTCATTCTGAACACATTGGCTAGGCCTCGGTTGGAGTACAGTGAATAACTCTGTGCACCCGACTTTAGGAAGGCTGTTAGGGGGCGGGGTGGGTTTAACCAAGGATGAGGGACTTCAGTATGTGCAAGACTGGAGAATCTGGCATTTTTCTCCTGTAGAGCAGAAAATATTAAAGGGAAATTTAATTGATGTGTTCAAAATTTTAAGGGTCTTGATAGAGCAAGTACGGAGAACCAAATTTCTCTGGCAAGTTGTTCGGTAATCAGAGTTGTAGAATCATTATAGCACAGAAGGCTGCCATTTGGCCCATCGTGTCCATGCTGGCTCTTCTAAGGAGCAATTCACATACTGCCTCTCCCCACATCCCTGTACATTTCTCTTTTTCAGACAGAAAATTTAGAACAATTTACAGCACAGAAGGAGGCCACTCTGCCCATTGTCTCTGTGTCAGTCAAAAAATGAGCAACCCAGCCTAATCCCATTTTCCAGCGTTTGGCCCATAGCCCTGGAGGCTATGGTGTTTCAGGTGCATATCCGGACACCTTTTTAAATGAGTTGAGGGTTTCTATCTCTACTACCCTTTCAGGGAGTGAGTTCCAGACCCCCATTACCCTTTGGGTGTGTAAAAAATAAAATAAAATAAATTCTTCTTCACCCCGCTAACCCTTCTACCAATCTAAATCTTCTACTAATTTAAATCTGTGTCCCTAGTCACTGACCTCTCTGCTAAGGGAGATAGCTTGGGTCCCTGATAATTTTGTACATCTCGATCAAATCTCCCCTCAGCCTCCTCTGTTCTAAGGAAAACAACCCCAGCCTATCCAATCTTTCCTCATAGCTGAAATTTTCCAGTCATAGTTCTTCTTGCAATTATTTTAAATCTAAAGGAAAATGAGTTTTTTTTTTCCATGCAGGATTGTTAAGATCTGGAATGTGCTACCTGAAAAGGTAGCAAAATCATAAGAGCTTTCAAAAGGCAATTGAACATGTAGTTGAAGAGCAGTGATTTTCAGAGTTATGAATGGGGAGAAAGCTGAGGTAAGGTTTCAATTGGATCACTCTTTCAAAGAGCTGACACAGTTGCTCAAATAGCCTTTTTCTGTGCTGTAAGATTCTTTTTACGAGATGGACATGGTGAGGGGTAAATAAAACTAGATTTTAACGAACCCGGGCCCCCCCACACCCCCCAACCAGATTTCTGGAATTATTCCCCTCAAAGTCCTGCTGTCATAATTTACTCAGTGCTATATGGCCTATTTTATAATTGACTTGGATCTATTAGGAACAGGAGTAAAAACAAAAAGCTACTGCGGATGCTGGAAATCCAAAACAAAAACAGAATTACCTGGAAAAACTCAGCAGGTCTGGCAGCATCGGTGGAGAAGAAAAGAGTCAAACAGGAGGAACAGGAGTAGCCCATTTCATCCCTCGAGTCTGCACTGCCATTCAGTCAGATCATGGTTGATCTGTATCTAAACTGCATTTTCCCACTTAGGTTCCCTTGAGCTAATAGAAATTTATTTTATTCGTTCACCAGATGTGGGCATCACTGGCTAGGCCAGCATATATTGCCCATCCCTAATTGCCCTCGAGCCGCTTTGAACCATTTGCAGTCCATGTGGTGTAGATACACCCACAGTGCTGTTAGGAAGGGAGTTCATTCCTTTTAGACTTTGTAGTGGTTTGATACAACCGAGTGGCTTGCTGGGCCATTTCGGAGGGCAGCTAAGCGTCAACCACATTACTGTAGGTCTGGAGTCACATGTAAGCCAGACCAGGTAAGGATGGCAGATTTTCTTCCCTAAAGGACATCAGATGGGCTTTTACGACAATCAGCAATGGTTTCTTGGTCATTATTACCAAAACTAGTTTTTAATTCTGGATTTTTATTAAGTGAATTTAAATTCCACAGCTGCCATGGTGGGATTTGAACCCTGGTACCCAAGGCATTAGCCTAGAACCCTAGATAACTAGTCCAGTAACATTACTGCTATGCCACCATTTCCCCCTAAAATCTCTCGATCCCCATCTTGAAGGCTTCGGTTGTCCCAGCATCCATATTTGGGCAGAAGAGAGTTCCAAATTCCTCCTTCCCTTTCTGTGAGGGGGTGGGAGCCTGAACATTTTTTGTTTTTGCACCAGCTAATTCCTGGCACTGAGCAGCCTTGTGGAGCAGATGTGTCATCATTCATGGACAAACACAACCATTAGTTCAAGGGAAATGTAGCCTCTTATCTGTCTTCAGAAACTTCAGCCATTGTGCGTGTGTGTGAGGTGAGGCCTATTCAGTGGTTCATTCCAAAACATAAATTATTGCTAAGGGTTAGAAAGCTTTTATTATTCTTGGCTGTGGGAGGCAGTTTGAGGGAACTTTACAGGACGGGGAAATTGGTAATGATTTCTGTTGGTAATTAGATGAGATATTTTCGCAAAGTGTTCTGAATTTTACTGTAAAGGCCGCACACTCACAATGTAGTGCTTCCTCTGGGCTGGCTTCTGTTCATGGTTGTGCTTAAGTCTCTATAGAGCGATAACAAAAAGCAGCCTCTCCACTTTCTGCCGAAACTATTTAAAATAATGGTTCCGTTGACATTATCCTAGGCAATTATTTAATACACAAACACCCCACCTGTTGATTTTAAACTCTTTAGCCTGTTGTTTAAACAGAAACAGGATTCCAATTAAGAAAGCAGACAATGGGGATTAATACACATTGAATTTATCATCTCAACATTATTGTAGTTGTTGCTGTGCAAAAAAAGTATTGTCCCCACACATTCCTGCTCCCTACATTCGTGCAGTGTTGAAGGGTTAGTTTTACAAATCCATGTGTCACTTGCTAGTGGTGCAAATTGGAAACTGGAAGGCCCAGCACCCAGAATTTCCAAATGGTGGAAAATAGGATAACGCACTAATATTATCCTTTCCTCCTCTCCTGTCTCTCTCCCCAAGCTGCTCCCTCTCTCTTTTACTCCAGCAGCTTCTTTGCTGGAATTGCAATGTTTTGGACATCTCTTCCTCCTCTTGTCCCTTCCTAACTTCAGATTCATGGCATCCGACAACTCCTACAACTTCTTGAGGTCTGCGCTATTCTCTTCCACCCTTCTTTGCCTGGGTGTTGGCCTTCCACTAGACAACTCGGCAAGGCCCGCTGTCGCAGTTTCTTCTTTGGCGGCTGCAAACTGGGTCCCTGCAGCACAGAGTCCCTGAGGTTCAAGTCTCAGTGTTTGCGATTTTGCATTCCAAACCTTCCCGTTATATTTTATTGCTATGCTGGTGGATTTCTGTCACTGCTTATGTTACATAAGGACAGGAGCTCTCTCCGATGAAAGACACAGTTTATTACTGAGCTGTTGAAGTGCCTTGGCCAGTCACTATTTAATTGCTGTGCCTTCATTCATTCAGTCAGAGACTGACTCACTGTTAATAGCAGATATGTGTGAGTTTGAGGTTTGAATTTTTTTCTTCTTTTATAAATTAGCAGCTCAGGTGAATAAGGGTTTTGTTTTTGGATCGCAAACTTTCAATGTAGATTGCAAATCTTTTGGTGCTTTTTTTTAAATTAAAAAGAAATCACACACAATTTGTATGATGCAAAATGACCCCCAAGCGTGACTTGGAACAATAAAAAAAAGATGCTTTTCATCTTGCACCCATCAGGACATGTGATGCTAGTTTTGTAGGCCTTGCTTCCGCAAGACTGGTGGATCATGTCAAACAGCACATCTCTTCAGCAAGGTATGGACTGTACCCAACCAGCCCATGCTTGCAAAACTCAAAACAGAGTTCAACATTAGGTGTGATTCTGGCAGTTAGACAACGCTTACTAAACAACCCTGAGTATGCTAAAAATTATGCTGACAACCAATTTCAGATTATCAGTGGGCTCTGTGTGGCTCACTTATGCATGCTAGGAGCTTCATATATTAATACACAGGGCCCTGTTCTTTGCAGACAGAAAGAACATGTACACACATTGCACCTGTTTCAATTGAACAACGATGACAGCCATGCCCTGGTTCATTCCCCCAGGGCAATGCCTTTACCAATCAGAGTCAACCTGCCTGGTTTGAATTTAAACAAATCTTGGCAGCTAACTGTCAGTCATCCAGTTAACTGGTGCATTCTCCATGGCAATGCCTCTACCAATTGGAGTCCACCTGCCAACCAATAAGCACTCTCTTCTCATGAAGTCTAAATTGTTGTCCCCTTTACATTTGGTGTTCTTGAGTCCTGATGAGTGCAAGATGAAAAGCTTCAACATGTCTTTCTTCAGGGATGCTCAAGTTCTGCACTACCAAATGACTATTAATTGTTTTTTTTAAATGCCTAAAGTTAAGATTTTTTTTAAAATTCTTTCATGAATGTGGCCATCACTGACAAGGCCAGCGTTTATTGCCAATCCCTAATTGCCCTTGAACTGAGTGTCTTGCTAGACCATTTCAGAGGGCAGTTGAGAGTCAAGGGTTTGCCTGTCGGCCCGACCAGGTAAGGAGGGAAGGAAATCTGCCCTAAAGGACATTAGTGACCCAGATGGGTTTTTATGACAATTAATGATAACTTCATGGTCACCATTACTGAGACTAGCTTTATGTTCTAGTTTCATTAATTGATTTTTAAACTCCACCAGCTGCCATCATGGGATTTGAACCCATGTCCCCAGAGCATTAGCCTGAGCCTCTGAATTACTAGTCCAGTGACAATACCACTACGCCACTGTCTTTTTCCCCCTAAATCCAAAAGGTTAATCTGAGGGGTGATGGTGTGGAGAAAGACTGTCAGGGAGAATAAAAGGGAATTTTTTTTTTTGAGCACAAAGAAACTGATCATGCTGATGGAAGAGAATGAAGAAGTGGCAGATAACGTTTCACAGCAGTGTGGCAGTGGAAATGAAAGGGTTAAATAGAAGATTTGTATTTATATAGTGCCTTTCATGACCACCAGATATCTGAAGTGCTTTACAGCCGGTCAACTTCTTTTGAAGTGCAGTCACTGTCGTGCAGTAGGAAACGTAGCAGCCGATTTGCGCACAGCAAGATCCCACAAACAGCCATACGAACATAGCCAGATTTATGTTTGTTTAATGATGATGTTGTTGGAGGGATAATGTTGGCCAGGAAAATTCCCCTGCTCCTTGTTGAATAGTACCATGAGACCTTATACATTTACCGGAGCTGACAGAGGGGTCCGCCCTTCAACATTTCATCTGAACAGCGCAGCACTCCCTTGGTACTGCAGTGGGGTGGCAGAATAATCGATAAAGCAAATATAGTGGATGTTATGCACTTGGATTTTCACAAAGGGATTGCAGAAAAGCTTGTTGAATAAATGTGTTAAGATGGAGTATGACAGCAGAGGTAGAAAGTTGGCAAAGGAAAGGACTGGCGTTCTTCTCATGCCTTTCACAACCTGGGTCTCTCAAAGTGTGCCACAGCCAATGAAGCACTTTCAAAATGTATCCACTGTTGTAATACAGGCAAATGTGGCACACCGTGAATCCCCACAAACAGCAAGGTATTAATAAAACGCCTGTTCGTTTCTCAGCACAGCCCTTAGCAATTTATTAAAATCTGGGATTTGCCAAGTGCTCTGTTCATATCCCGTTATTTGCCCCTACATCTAATCTATCGTGGAAACTGCTGATGTAAACTTTTCATGCTATGGTTGCACCCTTCTGACACTGCTTCGGTAGTGCCAATACTGGTAGGAAGGTGTAATTAAGGTGTGACTAGTTTACATATTCAGTTTCCATGATAAGTGTGGACTGGACTAAATTGTTATCTGTTTTCTCAGTTCCAAATATCCCCTGGCCCATCATAGCCTTAACTATTCATGTGCAATGCAATAGGAGGTTTTTTTGAGCTGTAATTACTCTTGCTTTCTTGAAGTAATTTTTACACACTTAACTAGCTGTTTATCAGATCTACTTGGTTCAAAACAGAGTCATACAAACTCAAACGTTAACCCTGTTTCTCTCTCCACAGATGCTGCCAGACCTGTTGGGTTTTTCCAGCACTTTCTGCTTTTATTTCAGATTCCCAGCATCTACACTATTTAGCTTTTATCCTACTTTCTTTCTTTCTTTCTTTCTTTCTTGAGGTAGACCGGGAGAATTCCTTGCAGTTCAAATAGTGGAGACAGACAAGGCCTTTATTTAGTGTCTCACCTGCGGTAAATGCGACACACTCTCTCTCCGATGCACTGGCGTCTCGGTCTAAATTGAGCTGGAGCATGTTTTGTACTTACAACATCCTGAAAGCAGCAAGTATGTCTCTGAAACAAGCCAAGAAGCTCCATAAGTGGAGCGCCTTTGTGCTGGTGTATGTGTCAACAGTGAAGTGTGGCCTGACCAAGATGTCAAGCCCTGTCACTTTTTTTTTCCACAGCTGTTTAGGCTATCAGGTAAGACGTGCATTGCAAAGTACCAGAGCTGTTATTGGCTTCTGTTGTGCACGCTCGAGTAGCAGGGATTGATATTCCTCTGGGCTACTTGTCTCCATGGAAATTAATTGAGGTATCTCCAGGTTACATGTTCTGTTTCATTTGAGAAACAAAGCAGAAAAATAACATACTTGTAGACTTAATCTTTAGGAGTTTAAATCTGTTTGCTTTTTTAAAAATGAGGGGGGATAGGGAAATTCAGGATCCTTATTGCAGGAGTGTTGGACTCCCACCCCCAAAACTTGATTTGACCATCACCCAGTGTCTGAGGTTCCCAGCAACTAACTTTTGCAAATTCCCCTCTATCTAGGGGAGAAAGGGCGATCAGAAGATTTGACCTCTTCCCCCTCTCTCTCCAGATCCCATGCCCAAAGAGGGCATTGGCAACCATGGACCTCCATGTTAATTTTGCTCTAGAGACAGGGATCATCTTTGTTATTGGTACATTCATCCAGTTTGTGAGGCTCTTTAAAAAATCATTCTTTGTCTATCCCGATCTCTCTTACCATCGGTCTTTCCAATTGATCTTTCCCACCACACCAGACCTTCTAAATCATGAATCCTTATTATGTGTCCAAGAAATTCCAACTGTCTCTTCCTGAACTTGGTTGGCAGAGTTCTTCTGATCTCAGATTTTACTAGCACTGCTTCACTGGTGGTGTGACTTGTCCAAGATATCTTCATTATTTGCCTCAAAAACCATAAGTCTGCAGCTTCAATTCTTCTCTGCATTGCTTCACTTGTCCCAACACTCACTTTCGTATGTCAAAATTGGTGTGATGTTGCATTCCAGGATTCTCAGCTTTGTTTTCATGGCTAATTTTGAGCTGATCATAATCTTTTTTTATTTTCTGAAATGCATCTTTGACCATTCTAATCCTTCGTCTTATTTCTTGGTCACACTTTCCCTCTGGTGTTAACATATGTCCTGCGTAACAAAATTAGTATACTTGTGTGACCTTTTCATTCTTCACTGTGATCTCACATCCTGGTGTGATTTTCTTTGAGTGATTTTCTTTTTTTTCCCCAATTTATACTCAGCCCTTTCTCCTCACTTTCACTCACTACTCTATCCAAAATCTTTTGCAGTTTCTCTTCAGAGTCAGCGATGAGAACAGTGTCATCAGTGTATCTTTTATATTATTAAAGTTGGAACCTCCAACTAATAACCCAAGAAGGTCTTCAATCTCTTGAAGAATATTTTCACTATACAAATTGAATAAATCTGGGGAGAAAACACTGCCCCCCGCTCCGACCCCTGTTTTAATCTTCACAAAATCGATTAGATCATTCTTAACTTTTATGAAGATTTCCCATTATTCTCAGATCCTTGTCTTCAAGGACAAGAGGCTTTAACACGCTCATCAGTTCTCCGTGTTTCACCTTACCAAATGCCTTACTATAATCAATAAAACATACGATTACATCTTTTTTCATTTCCATAGCTCTTTCTGATATCATGTGCACCATAAAGATAGCATTTCTCATTCCTCTATCTTCTACAACATCACATTGAAGATCTGAAATTTCTGGCTTTAACTTGTTCCTGGCCCTTTTCATCAGTACTCGAAGAAGGATCTTAGTAATGTGACTCATCAGGCTGATAGTGCGACGGAATTCACATTCAGTTGCTTTGGTTTGATTTGATAGTAATGCCAGGAGAAAGGGAAGAAGATATCCCTCAGATGCCGTCTACTGGAGCTGAGCCTGTATATGGGCAGTAAAAGCTTTCAAAGGTTTTTGAGTAAATTGTTGCCTCATGTTACCACAGAGGGGTTGGCTAGCTCAGTTGGCTAGATGGCTCACGTGTAGTTTAGAATAACAGCGTGGGTTCAATTCTCATTCCAGCTGAAGTAGATTGTGCCCTTCCACCACTGACGAAAACTGCTAAGAAAATGGCTTTGGTTGAAACATCAGATAATGAGCTGCCCTTTGGGCAGAGCACAAATGAATGAATGCAGGACTTTAATAAGGAGACCTCGCCTTTGATAGAATTGGGAGCAGAGCACCAAGTGACAGCAGTGCAGGTTACAAAACCATCTGTTACAGTGTATTGTAGTTTAAAATGCTGCTGGTCAGCATAATACTTGGAGACATTTAATGGTACAGCTGTACAGTCACTGGAGGCTCCCGCAGTAACTTGGGTACATGCATTCCAGATTCAGTCCAAGTGAGATTGCTAGGATCAGATGATGCAGTGCCAGGAGTTTGACCTTTGGTATATTTATAACTTTTATTCCTTTCTTTTCCCCTGTATGGCCATCTTCTTTCCACACTCCACCAACCCCCCTTCCTGCCGCACGCATCCATGTGCACCCTGCACACACCGCCACACGCACACACCCTCCCTTCATTATATTTTGCTATCTGTACCAAATTGCAAGCGGAAATTAGGGAACTGATGCTGTTGAGAAGAGGGGAATGGGAGATACGGACATCGGTAATACACAGGTGGTCATTGCTTAACAGAGTCCAAATTCCAAATCCTCATTGTTCCAGTGGACTGCTGAGATGGTGCCTGGCTAGGAAAATGATAATGGTCTAATTGGATCAAACATTTCTAACAATGTTTCCATCCTTCTGATATTGTGTCACAAAAGCTTTAGTATTTTCCACAGTGCTTTAGAACATGGCTTTTCCAGTGTGCCACACCGTGTATGCCTTCCGGCTTGAACTGAGTTAAACTGCAATGGGTTAATTGTTGGACTGTCATCTTGATGTAGTGCAAAGTTCAAACTGTTTGTAATGGCAAACTGCTCTGTGGAATTAATCACTGCCAGGCAATTATTCTGTTTACTTGCTCAACTTTCAGTTTTAACTCATTAGCTGTGGGCATGGCCAAGGTTAACCCATAATTATGAGATCCTTGGTCAGCATATAAAGAGGCAAGCCTGCAGCCCTCACCACTACACACAAACAAGCTGAATGTTAGTATAACTCTGGTTTTGTACTCGTGCCAATGCTCAGTTGTTGGTGTCGTAATGGTCATATAATACCGAGGGAACAATTTAAACTATTAGGACATGCCAATATCTTTCGAAGCTTACTCTTTCTTTTTAACTCGCTAATTATTCTCTCCTCATCCTGCTCTTTTCTTTCATCCATTGCTGCTCCCCCCATCCATGGCTGAGAAGTGTGCCAACCCTATTAATTGTACCTTTGTGCACATCAATTTTTCCCCCAAAGGGAAAAGTTAGGGAAGTGTTGTAAGGATTAGCAGCCCAGTTTAACAACCTGTTTAACCGCACCATAAGTGTATCTTTTAATATGGTCAACAAGTCCCAGATGGGGACTGGAACCCAGAGCTTCTGGCTCAGGTAGGGGTGTTACCTACCTGCCATTGAATGAAGCTCACTTGTGTTTAGCAGAAGTCAGCTGGTGAAAGAGACTAACCTACTAGATATAGAATGTCATAGCCCACCAGAAGGCCATTCAGCCCACCGTGCCTGTGCCAGGTCTTTTGAAAGAGCCATCCAATAAGTTCTGGTCCATTCCCTTTTGTCTGCAGCCTGGCAATTCTCCGTCCTTTTCGGTTCCCTTTTGAAAGTTACCATGGAATCTGCTTCCACCTCGCTTTTCAGACAGCGCATTCCAGATCACAACACATTGTATATAAACAAATCCCCAAATTCTGCTGGTTCTTTTGTCGGTTATCTTTAATTCTGCATTTCTAATGATTGGTTACTGACCATCCTATCTACTCCATCGAAATCCTTCTTAATGTTTAGATCCTGACTCAGTCTCCGATGACAAGATTGCTCATTTCCAACATGACTAGAAGGGGTTTAGACAATTGGCATCACCAGGGTGATCATGGAGGCCATGAAATAGCTGCTTCCATCTTCGTCCAGTTGCCTACTCCTATTGGATCATCTTATATCTACAATCTTAGCTTTATTACTTACACATCACCCTTTCCTAGTTAAAGATCCTGATCTTCTGCTGTGCAAGCACACTTATCATGTTCACCTCAATATTTTTACTGCAGCACGCCCATATCACAAGTAGGCCAATCCTTATTTGCATCAGTGGCCCCTCTGTTCACTTCTGGGCTGATATCCAAATTCTTTCTCTGTATTGTGTGTTCCAAAAGCCTCAAGCATCTCCTGCTGATAGGAATCCAACTTGAGCTCATCCGGAAAATTTGATGCATTCTCCTTTTCACATCCTATCTGAGCGAGTTTTTGTGTTGAGGACCTTCTAGTAATTTGGCTGTATTCCTCTTGCTCATGTGCAGCGCCAGATTTGGTGTTGTGAAGTTGATATATCACAGGCTGCACCAAATCCTGTTTATAATTTCTGTAGAGAGCAAAAACTTTTTAAAAGAAACTCAAACTTCCAGTTACTAGCTGAACAGATAACATAACAAGATTTCACGTCTTAAGATATTTACTGAAACAAACAGACTAAAAGCACTATTGACTAAACACTATTGTTGTAGGAAATTTATACATTAAACTACAGAACAGAACTTTCCCCTTTTACTTTTAACACAACTGAGAAACACAATTTACACTGTCCCATAAGTAGTCATTCGATTTTTCTGGACCCAGTCCAGTGTTTCTTGGCTCCTGAGGTTTACTTGTGTTTCAGTCCTTTCCCAACTTGGTCATTTTTAATCCCAGAACTGACTTTCACAGTTTTTCCCTGGCGATTCTCCCTCTCGTACAAGCTAAGTGAATCTTCCAGCCTCTAACTTGGGAAGTAAATGAACAGTTTAAAGCACAATTGTTTACAACCTGATATCCTCAATACTTTTCCGGGACTTTGGGAACTCTCAGCCTATCCACTGTTAGCACATAGGCTGCTGCCATTGCCTGCCAAGTGTAAACAGTTTGTACCTTCTTCCCAGTAGAACAACCTGAGTCTCCATTTAATCTCCAACAATCACACCCCTAAGGTTACTGTCAGAACAGGTCACATGACCCCCTTCATTTTACCTTAAAGGCAATCTCAAAACACAACCATCTTTATAAATCTCCGAATTGTAACACCTGCCATGGGTGGTTACTACATATTAGTCAGGAGCACAGAGTCCAGATGGATGCTGAGATCAACACCAGTACCCTTCAGTAAAATACATTATATTATGTTGTTATATTAAAGCATCAGTTGAGATCAGTCGACCCAGCCCAGATCAGGAATCGAACCTGTGACTTTCCGGGGTTATGATTTGCTGCCCTGACCCCCTCCCCCCCGAGCGATCGGCAATATTTTCAGAAATCAAACCCCTATTTAAACACTAAGAGAAAGTAAAGTACTGCAGATGCTGGAAATCTGAAATCAAAATGGAAAATGCTGGAAGAAGTCAGGCCTGACAGCACCTGTGGAGAGAGAAACAGAGTTAACGTTTCGAGTCTGTATGACTCTTCACCAAATCATATGGATTTGAAACGTTAACTCTGTTTCTCGCTCCACAGATGCTGTCAGGCCTGACTTCTTCCAGCATTTTCTGTTTTTATTTCCTAATTTAAAGGCATTGACTCTTGCCTTTTTTATGTTAGCTCCTACCAAGTGTAGATATTTTACCTTTTCCTTCCTGTCCTCCTTAGCACGTGAGCTCATATGCCTCTTGCAGCCATTGCCTCCTCCCTGACACATTCCACTCATCTGAAGCGCAGTACCACATGCAAGGCTGGTGGAGAAGGTGCAGGGCTCTGATATTCACATCAAGGATGTTAGTGCTAAAGCGATACCATCATAGGAGAATGGGTTACGATCAGAGGAAACCGTCTTTGTCTGGATCCTGTCAATGAGGGAAGAGAAACTAACCACATCCTCATAGATTGTCTATTCGGATCAGGGGAACTGGCTCGGTTTCTCAGGTTGGGTTTTCTGGCTTCTGATAGCCGCACTAACAGCTGCAAATAATATTTGTTTTCAATTCTTAGTACTAAATATTAAGGTGTTAGATTGTAATTTCTGGAATTTTCAGGAACGTGAACACTTTTTTAAAATTCCCTTTCCCTGAAGTTTGTGCCCGAAAATGATTCCTTAATACTCTGCGAATAGCCTGTCCATGCTCCTATGTTCAATCCTCCTCTGGACATTGGCTCCAGTTTTTTCCTCCCTGGTACCAATACTTCACTCCACATTCTTGCTGCTCCCGGTGTCCTCACTGTGCTGAGCGCCCTGGTGCAGATCAACCTTCTCTCACCCTTGGCCATAATGAGTGATCGATCACCTTGGCACAGCAACAGAAAAATCACCGAGGACAATTGGCTGGGCTCTGTTAGATGAGCTTCCAGCCATTGGGTCAATAGGATCTAATAGACAGAAAGATCTTAGAGCGTCTTTCATAACCGTGGGGTATATTATTTTCCTTTGACAGGATGTTAGGCCAATTTGCAACAGAAAATAGCCGAGTCATACGGGTTCGAAACGTTAACTCTGTTTCTTTCTGCACAGATGCTGTCAGACCTGCTGAAGTTTTCCAGCATTTTCCATTTTTATTTCAGATTTCCAGCATTCACAATATTCTGCTTTTGCTTGGTGTTTAAATAGGAGTTTGATTTCTGAAAATATTCCCGATAGCTCGGGGGTAGAGGCCGGAAGAGAAGGGGGTTTGGGGGGGGGTTGCCGGTGGGGTGGAGGCAGGAAGAGAAGTGGGTTGGGGGTCAAGGCAGCGAATCATAGCCCTGGAAAGTCTCAGGTTCGATTCCTGATCTGGGCTGGGTTGACTGATCGCGACTGGAGCATTACATTATCTCTATCTTTCACTCGGCATTTCTGCAGCACACTCAGTCTCCTTGCTACCCTGCCACCTTTGCTTGCTTCTAAAGCTTGTTTTTTCTCTTCTCTCTCCCCTATAACATGCTGTTTGTTCCTTGCTGCATCTGTGAGCCATTTTCAGCCGTATTCCTTTGTTGCTGTCCCGGAACCTGAACATTCCAGGGAGTGTTGGGATCTGACAGCTTCCTGCTAGTTACTCCCTCCTTGACCCATTGCCCTGTGGGGATACAGCAAGTGCAGTGGTCGGTTATGCTACAAGACCTGCCCTGTGCCAGAGTGCAAGTGCAGAGGAAATTTGTGATCTTAATGACTTTTTCCAGTTGACAGAGGTGAGGGGGAGGGGAATATAAAATGGAACACTTATAATCTGATCTCCTCGATGGAAATACCAGTTCAAATTATTTCAAATCCCAGTAAAAATCAGTAATGCCGGCACCAGTAATACTGTGGGTTCCATTTTAAGGTGTACAAGACCAGTTGGGACATTTTTATTTCCATGTTTTTTTGCTAGTTTTTGCTACTGTAAAAGTGCCATTTGTAAAGCCTTCTCTGGGATTGAGGCTGTTTAAATGGTCAGGTTACTGAATCTCCTCTGCAGTGGGGCAGAGTTCCGTGCCCTGATTTGAGATGCTCTCTGCTGGACTGTGTGTACAGAGAGGAACCACACTGCTGATCCCTAATGACAGCAGATTGAGTTACATGGGAAGACTGGAGGTCGGTTAGTTTTAAACCGGGATGACTGAAGGGGGATATTAAGTGGTGTCGAAAAGGTAAACCAGCACTGCAATTTTCAAGGTAACCAAATAGGACAAGGGGCCAAAAGTTCAAACTGGCAAAAAGCAAAGCTTGGGCCTGATGTCAGGGAGAATTTCTTCACACGATCTAACCCACGCTTGGAAATATAAACCTTCTGACTTGCTCAATAGCTAGCTGGATGCACTGATGGTTTGGGGGTTGGCTCTGGGCTTTCTCTTGTCTGGTTGTACAGGCTAAGCTGATTGGATGGCCTCTCTCATCTATACTTATCTCCTACCCTCTTGTAACTTCTCCAGTCTGATCTTTCCTGGTGAGCTGTACCATCAAGAATCATCCAGTTGTTCCTCCTAGATTTGTTGGGGAGGTGCTGGCATACTGGTATTGTCACTGGACTAGTAATCCAGAGACCCAGAATAATGTTTTGGGTTCGAATATCACCACAGTCTGGAATTAAAAGCCAAACGATGACCATAAAACCATTGTCGATTGTTGTAAAAACCCGCCTGGTTCAATAACGCCATCCTTATCTGGTCCAGCCGATATGAGACTCCAGATTCACAGGACCCTTAACTGCCCTCTGAAATGCCCTAGCAAACAACTCAGTTTCTCAAGGGCAATAAATGCTGGCCTAGCCAGTGACGCCCATGTCTCGAGAATGAATAAAAAAAAATTTAATGCTGCTGCCAGACTGTGTGTGGCGGAGAATGAGGTCCAGTCGATTTTGGTTCATGGTCTATCGAGATATAAGTAAATTAAAACAGAATGCAGTGTTGCTGTGGATTAGGGTTTTGTTGCTGTGCTGAATTGTGGGAGGATGTTGCTGCATAACATAGTGGAGCTAGAGAATAAATTTATACATGCGGCAGACCTGTTCTAACAACTGACTGTCCGTAATCACACCCTCCGCCCGGAATTTATAAAGATCAATAGCTACGTGAAAGTGGACCTTGGATGCTTTTTATTTAATAAAAGAGCAAGTCAGTGGCATTTTTGAGGGAAAAGATTTGCAATAGATTTGCCTTTCAGGATGCCTCAAACGTGCTTTCCAGCCAGCAAGAGTTTTCTTTACAGTTCTTTACACTTTTCAAAACAAAAACTCAGCGTCTAATTTGTGCACAGCAAACTCCCATGAGGACAAGACTGAGAGCGTGCACCTCATCTATCCCCATATGTCAGAGTTCTACGCTGATGCACCAAACTAGGGTCACACTAGAGTTGCCACCCCTCCTGGAATTATAATCTCTAATCTCCAGGGCATTGCTGTGACCAAACTGTGGGGTGGGGGGAGCAAAAAGTGATCTTGCCAATAAAATATTTTTTTTAAATTGAATACTCACACTCACTTTTCCAGAGCTCCTCATCCAATTCAGGGTGATGGGGTGTCGGAGCCTATGCCGACGAGCAATGGGCACTAGGCAGTGTACACCCAGGGTGGGGATGCCAGTCCATCACAGGGCACACTCGCGCGCGCGCACGCGCGCGCGCGCGCGCGCGCACACACACACACACACACACACACGTGTGCACACAGACATACACGCTGAGGGGAAATTTAGCGTAGCTAATCCACCTCACCAGCACATCTTTGGTGGGAGGAAACCAGTACACCCAGCGAAAACCCACACAGACATGGGGAGAATGTGCAAACTCCACACAGACAGACAGCAGAGGTCAGGATCAAACCCAGGTCCCTGGGACTGAGGCAGCAGCGCTAACCACTGCACCACTGTGCTGCCCTTAATTTGAAAACTTTTATACAAATATCAAAAGACTGTTAGATAATTCTGAACTGTTAGTGAGTCGGGTAATATGGTGTGGCGCAGGAGGGATCGTTCTCATCTGAGTCAGACGGTTGTGGGTTCAAGTTGCACTCAGAGACTTGAGCACGAAAATCAAGGCTGACTACTCCAATGCAGAATTGAGGGAGTGCTGCACTGTCAGAGGTACCACCTTTTTGCTGAGGCCTCATCTGCCCCCTCAGGTGGATGTAAAAGATTCTATGGCACTGTTTTGAAGAAGAGCCAGGTGAGTTATCCCTCGAGTAACATCACTGAAACAGTTTATCTGGTCATTATTATGTTGGTGGTGGGAGCTTGCTGTGTGTAAATTGGCTTCCACATTTCCTACATTACAACAGTGACTGCATTTCAAAATTGCATTATCAGTTGCAAAATGCTTTGGGATGTCCTGAGGTTGTGAAAGGTGCTATATAAATACAAGTTTTTCTATTCTTGCGGGAAGGTGCTCCATGAGGATGGACATGTTAGATGACCAACAGCTGGAGTGTGGTGGTGGAGCAGTTGGAGGTCCTGTGATGAAGCCTCCTGAAAAATGTCCAACCAGAGTTGGCAACCCTGGGTCAGGCCTATTCTGCAAGGCAGAGCAAGAAAATCTGGTCAGAAGCTGAGGCTGTCCTCATGTACTCCCACTGGCTAGCAAACAAGCAACATTGTCCTGAGGGCAGCCCATGAGGTGAGAGGCTAGTGTTACAATCCATGTGGAGGTGTTGTGGTCTCTTACAGCCTGCTGCCACCATGTATGTTGAGGGTCCCAACGTAGACCTCAAGGGATCTGTCTCTGTGCTATCTATGCTATGCAAGATACTGAGACTGACTAGGGTTCTGGTTGAATACAATTAAATAAAGTTTATTACGAGCAACAACTATATACAGCTCTGCACAGGCTTTGATCTAGCCTGGGTCCTAACAGTTGCATATAGTCAAGTAAAGCTTATGCCTAACTCGTGAGATATACATGAAGTCTTACTGCTAGAGAGTCACAGACAGTAGTGAACATCTGCAGTACAGATCACAGGCAATAGTAAACATCTAAAATGGAGGCTGTACCTTTTATCCTCCAGCCTTAGACATGGTGATATCAGAGTGATGTCTCTATGCAGCTTCTTAAAGGTACATGTCACAACGCAGGGAACCAAAAGCCAAAAAAAACAAGTGATTTCTGCCTAGGTTTGAGCCTCCTAAACCATCTGGAGAGTCTTTTGTTTCTGGCTGCACCAAGTCGCACTGATTCCAATGTTTGATATTATTACTTGCAGGAATTCTGTGCGAGCTTGCCAGTATCTGCCTGTCCATGTTTGTTGCTTTTAAACATCCTACGTTTTCTTATCTTTCTAAAGGAGGCCAGTTGGAGTAGATTTCTGGCCTCTTGTCAGCAACAGCTGGAGTCTGCAATATTAGCAGCAGGCCCGGCTCTACACAATGAGAGACAAGTCAGATACAACCAAGGGAATGATGTCAATGAGGCATTTTAAGGCCGTCCAACGATTTAGTAGGGTAGATACAAAAAAATAACTTCCTCTGGATGAAAAATGGATAATAAGGGCGGGGGTAGGGGCATGATCTCAAAATAGAGCTAGGTCAGTCAGGACGGAAATCAAAAAGCACTCCCCCCTCCCCCGCCCCCAAGCCCAACCCACCCACACAATGGGTTGAGTGGGGTGGGGGAGGGAGTTGTACAGTCTAAATTTTGTTCTCTTTCTCCTAAAAAGCTGTTTGTGCTGGGGAATAATTAGAGTTTCAAAGAATAAGATCAATTAAGTTTTTATTTGGTAAGGCTTTTAAGGGATATGCAGCAAAGGTGAGTAAATGGAATTGAGGTATAAATCAGCCATGTTTGAAAATTGGAACAGGCCCAAAGGGCTGAATGGCCTAGTGCTGTTAGTTCTCGTGACTTGAGGTTGAGGATTAAAAGTACAGCAGCTGTAATCATTTTTAATCGAGGCAGCTCCTATTCATTCAAACAATGATGCTTTAAAATAATCCCATTTTAAACAATGCTGAAAGTGAAGAACCCTGGTCTAACCAGTGGGAGTCATTCTTTTCCCGCCTTTAGCCAACACACACAATGGGATATTCAGAGACTAGTCCCTTGAGTTTAGAAGAATGAGAGGCGATCTCCATTGAAGCATACAAAATTCTTACAGGGCTCGACAGGGTACAATGCAGGAAGGATGTGGGGGGCTAGAACCAGGGGACTCAAGTCTCAGAATAAGAGGCCATTTAGGACTGAGATGAAGAAAAATTTCTTCACCTCAGGGGTTGGTGAACCTTTGGAATTCTCTGTCCCAAATGGCTGTGGAGACTTAGTCATTGAGTATATTCAAGACTGAGATCAATAGTTTCTAGATATTAAATATAGCAAGGGATAGTGCAGGAAAACGAGGTTGAGGTAAAATATCAGCCATGACCTAGTTGGATGGTGGAGTAGGCTTAGGACCGAATAGCCAATGTTCCTATGGCTCTCCATTAGTTTAGGGAATATTAAAAATAAAACCAACTTTTTTATATTTGACCATACAAGGCTAGCTGAGCAATATACTACAGATTCCTCAATTTGTATCCCAGTCTTCCTTTTGGAGGCTTAGATGGCGATTTTCAGTAAAACCTGGCTACTTGCAGATTCAACTGACTGAAATAAGCTAACACGTTCAAAGGAAACCATTTTAAATGTAGCATGTGGCTCCCTACAGCAACCATTTGTATCTTTTTTAAATTAAAATTAGACTGACAATGTATTAGACCAGCTAGCAACAGATGATTTAAAAGTACAATCTTCAATTGTAATTGAAGATTTAAAAAAATGTTTTGAAAGGCTTTGAAATGCATAACACTACAAATTCCTCAGCGACAGTTTTTGTAAGAAAGGGGTGTGTACATCACATTAGTATAGCTAGCAACCACATGGCCTTGGGTTATCTGCAATTAAAAAGGATATATAATATATAAAGATTTATGTCAAATAGCACAGGTCTCGGATAAAAGAAAAATCTTTCAGGAGATACACTTGCTTAAGTTGTAAGATGAATCAACGTACACACAGACACCGACAGACACACACACACAGACATTATGTATATGACTGGAATCCTGACTCTAAGAATTAACACCAAAAAGCCTAAGGCACTTCCAGAAGAATATGCTGTCAACAAGAATTTTTTTTCATCCAGAGGAATATAAATTCTTTTGATAAGTAACAGCTTGGACTGCCAAGCTCCAGGTCAAGAATAAAGCCCACTGTCCCTAATCTGATCACGATTAGTACATAAGAAACTATTGTCTTCCGTAAGCGGTCCCCTTAAACCAAGGTGTTATCTTTAAATTATGCAATTTAAAACCAATCTAATTAACTTAATGATAGCCAGAACAAACCAATGAGTTAAAAGTTGTGTGGCCTGCTGGGATATGATGTCCGGTGAAGAGAATAAAAGCAAGGTCTCTAGTCAAAGAATTTCTGTTCAAGTGAAGAAGAGATCGCAAGAAGATTATGCTTTTGTGGCTTGATCACCCACCAGAAGTCGTAAAATCTGTTGGATTTGATTAGGTATCCTTTTTGTACTTTTGAGTTATTTATTTAGAATTTATCCAGTTCAGAAAGATGATAGAGAATTAATTTTAATTACAGGCACATTCTGTGTATTAAGAGGGCTTATTTGCACAAACACATGAACGCTTATACTTTTGGACTTCAGTAATTCTGTATTGATTAATATTCTTATTGAATAAACTATTTTAGAATTTACCATCTGAAGAATGTTGTCCTCCTGTGTTGTAGGTCTGAATGAAATGACAGTTGCCCGAGGTCCCAGAGGACCTCAGGCTGCTCTCTCATTAGAGAGACGACTGGTGGTGAGTTTAACCTGAGGGTCACCACACCTCAGGCGAGGGTGAGGTTGAGAAGGCCTTCATGGATCACCTCAGCCAGTATGGGAATTGAACCCACTCTGTTGGTGTCACTCTGCATCACAAACCAGCCATCTAGCCAACTGAGCCAGGTCTAAGTAGATAAACAAATCACTAAGTTAATTGGGCTTTATATTTAAATGCACCATTAAAATTCCTAACTTAAATTCTTACAAATTGCCACAGGATGGTACATCATAGCTCTTCCATATTCCCTGTGCAAAATGTGGCTCCAGTGAGCTAAAGGCTGTGATGATAACTATGAGCTTTACTTTGACTCACTCCAGCCTCTACTCCCAGCTGAAGGAAGTTTAGAGTTATTACGGCACTGAAGGAGGCCATTAGCCCATCAGGTTCCTGCCATGTCTCAGTAGAGCACTCCTGTCAGTCCCACTGCCCCACTCTATCCCAGTAGCCCCATAAGTTTACTTCCTTCAAGTGCCCATCCAATTTCTGTTTGAAATCATTGATCACCTCCGCTTCCACCACCCCTACAAGTTCCAGGTCATTGCCATTCGCTGCTTAAAAATATTCTTCCTCACATCCCTCCTGCATGTCTTGCCCAAAACCTTAAATCTGTGACCCCTAGTCCTTGTATTATCGGTTAATGGAACAGCTTTTCTTTGTCCGTTTTATCTAAACCTGCCATAATCTTGTACACCTCTACCAAACCTCCCCATGATCTCCTTCACTCCAAGGAGAACAGCCCTAGCTTCTCCAACCTAACCTTGAGCCTAAAATCCCTCCTCCCCAGAACCATTCTTGCAAATCTCCTCTGCACCTTCTAAGAGTTAGGAGGATCTCCCAAAGCAGGTGGGGGATTAAAAATTAGGGTTTTTAAAGGACCCTTGGATTAAAACCTGCCCTGTGGGCAAATCTCGGAGCATATTCACTGTGGTTTGCCTCGAGATTCAGGATGCATATGTAAGATCTCACCACAGGGCAGTAACTCTTCCAGTATAGTGACAGAATGGTTTCCTGCATGCTTCCATTGTGCCAAACACTGAAGCTTGTTAAATTTTCCAAATGCCCTTAGTATTGGCTTTACCAACCATCCTACAAACCAAGGCCATTGTGCTAAGAAGTCTTTTTTTTTTCAGGCTTGCAAAGGAACAGTAGCATTTTTCTTTACAAGTGTGCTCTTGTCCAAAAATAATCAAGCAGCTTAGAGTGTGGTTGTGTTAAAAGTTCTATTCTGTAGTTTAAAGTATAAGTTACCTACAAAAACATTGTTTTGTCAATAGTACTTTTAGTCTGTTTGTTACAGTAAAGGTCTTAAAATGTGAAATCTTGTCATTCTTCAGGAATTAACTGGAAGTTCAAATTTTTTTTTTAAAGTTTATCGGCTTCTACAGGGATCATAGCATAGGTTGATTGTGGGCATACCAGATGAATTGCAGTCTCTTGAAAATCCAGCTGTCCCAATGTTATTTGAAATGCAGTGTTGGTTGCGGTGTTGGTAAATGTAGCAGCCATTTTGGCCTCACAACATTCCCACAAGCAGCAGTGAGATGAGAAGCCAGTTAATTGTGTGCTTTTTTTTGGTGATATTGATTGAGGGAAGAACAGTGAACTCTGTATTCCTGTTCTGCTCATCATGGTACCTGAATGAAGTGCAACCAGATCCAGGTGACGTGTCACTTCTGTGCAATGAACAATGTAATTTTTTTTTTTTCAAACCCTCCAAGGAAGGAGCAAGCCTATTTTTAATTCTCTCCCCTCAGCCTGTGATTTGCAGGGCACTAACTGCCCTCCTGTAAACTGAGTGGTCATTCTTCCTGGATGAGCCATACATGTGGAGGGGCTATTTGAGCATGAAGACCATCTCGCCCAAACCAAATTTCTCCCTTAACTAATGGTATGAATGTACAAAATGGGAGCAGACGTAGGCCATTCGGCCCCTTGAGCCTGAACCACCATTCAATAAGATCATGGCTGACCTGTTTGCGTTTTGAATTCTACATTCCCATCTACCCCCGATAACCTTAGATTCTTGCTCAGCAAGCGAATCAATCTACCTCTGCTTTTAAAAATATTCAGTGACCCTCCTTCCACTGCCTTCTGAGGCAGAGTTCCAAAGTGTCTCAGCTCTCAGAGAAAAAAATGCCCCCTCGTCTCTATCCTAAAAGGGTGATCTCATCTTCCAGCTGGTGCTGGGTGTGGTGATCCAGCCTGACAGGATTGAGATTAGCTATCACAAATTGGCGCTTATGAAAGAGGATGTTGGGAAGGGGGCAGGTCCGGAAATGGGCAGGTGCGAGATGAGAGCAATTCTAAAAAGAACTTGAGAAAAGTCCGTTAACCTAATGGAGAAGTGGGTGTTGGGACCTGAAGGATTATGTCCAAGGATCCTGAAGGAAATTGGGAAAGAAGTTGAGGAGGCCCTAGACATTGCATTGCAGGGTTTTAACAAGTGGATGTGTAGCAGAAGACTGGAAAGTGGCTGGTGTAATACCCAATACTAAAATGGGAATCGCAACTAATGCAAGTCATTACAGCACAGTTAGTTTAACAATTTGTGATGGGGGAAACTTTGAAATCTTTAATTGATAGTGAAATTAATTATCTAGATGAAGGGAAAGTAATTGGGAGCAGCTACTGTTTCAAAGGTAGTTATGGGGAATGCAGTGATGCGATGTCGATGGACTTTCCAAAAGCCTTTGACAAGTTACCACACTGGAAACTATTTAAGAAGATTTAATGGTTATGAAATTGGGCGAGGAGCAAATTGGATTTAAAAACTGATTAAATAAGAAATAGAGTGGGAATTGAAGGCGATTTCTCACATTGGAAGGAAGTGGATAGTGGTATCTTGCAAGGTTCTGAAGAACATATTGGACTATCAGCAGGTTAGTCACCTCGGGTGAATAAATGACTAAACCTTCCTCCTCCATTGATTTCAAAACTGAAAACACTGGAAATATTCAGCAGGCCAGCAGCATCTGTGGAGAGAGAAATCAAGTTAATGCTTCATGTCGATGGCCCTTCATCAGAATGGAGGAAAGACAAATGTAATAAGGTTTTGAGCAAGTGAAGTGGGGTGGGGAAAGAGGCAAGGAAGAACAAAAAGGGAATGGATGCTGGAAAAACTCATCAGGTCTGGCAGCAGCGGTGGACAGAGAAACCGAGTTAATGTTTTGAGTTCGTGTGACTTGTCTTCAGAGTTAAAGTAGAAATGTGATGGATTCATCATATTTCAACTTCTCATTAGCTCTGAAGAGCCATGCCGACTGAAAACATTAACTCGGTTTCTCTGTCCACAGATGCTGCCAGACCTGATGAGGTTTTTCAGCATTTTCTGTTTTCATTTCACAAGGTTTTGTTTGGGGCCTGCCTTCATTCTGTGTACACCTAATGATTTGGATATAGGATGTGTGCACTGGTATTCAAATTTGCAGTCGACGCTAGAATAGGAAGCCAACGAAAAAATTCTGAGCACCAAAAGAGTTTGGTAGGGGGCATTGATTTGAGGTTGTGGAATGGGGGAAAGTGTGCAGGTGGGAAGGCGGTGTCAGTAAGTGTGGGGTGGTCCACTGTGGAGCTGCTTTCATTCAAGCTTGAGAAGTTTATGGAGTAATTTAATAGAAAATTAAAATTTAGAAGGGCTGGAATAGATTAAATAGAAACTGACTTCTGAGTTATTGAAATGTCTAGAATGGGTGTGCAGTGGTGTGGATAAAAGATTAAATGTAAGACGTAGGACAATGAGCAGGAGGGTTCTTTTACCTGAATGTTTGTGAAGCAGTGGCAAGTACGAGCAGAGTTCATACTTGAAGCAAAGACCATGTGAGCATTTAAGAATGGGTTATAAAGGAGGACAAAAGGATATGGGAACAGGGTGGACACACGTTTCGAACTTCTGAATGCAGAGGACAGATATATAAATATCAATGTTGACTGGTTGGGCTGAGAATCGTGTTCCCTTGTTGTAATTTTAATGTAAAACTCAGCACAGACTGACAGTAGAAGCTGAAACCACCCTGAACTCATCTGTCGTGTGTGTGGTGTCAGGTTGTTCGTTTACTGCCTCGAAGCTTTTAATAAAGTGGATTCTAGAAGTGAGCAGCTGTGCGGTTAGTGCAGATGCTCATGATCAGCTACTTACTGCTCTTCCTAATATCATGTTCCCACCCCCCACCCTCATTCTTCCTGCACTCTTAAGCTTGCCTTGGTTCTTTTCCAAGAATTCATTTTATCCCCTATGAAACAGCGAGCGTCTCAAAGATCGCTTTTGAAGTGTCATTGTCTTTTAATGTTCCATGACATGGATGTGGCTGAGGTCCTACAATCAGTGCCTCAGGCCACCAGGTGTTCAGTACGTGAAAAATAAAAGGTCGCAATGGAGAGGGGTCAGGCCTGCAGAAATGTCGATGTGCCTAATTGCTGGATCTCACTTTGAAGCGCTTGCAACTAATTCCACCTAATAAACAGTTCATTCATAATCTTAAACAATTAATAAGATTCTTTTGTGATTGTCAAGATTACACTGCAGAAATGGTTCAGCTCTCTAGAGTCACCCCTTCAGGTTTCTGGCCACAGACCCAACGCCAACCTCCAAGAATGGTTGTATAGGGTTGGCAAAAATGCAAAAGTCACGTTGTCAGTCTGTATGGATGGTCACAGACTTAACCAAGCTTAAAGGAGGAACAATGATGATGATCCACCACACCATTGAATGCTCAGAGATGGAAGTCAACTTGACTTTTAAAACCCTCGCAAGTCCCATCACCTGAAGTGCCTCAGGAGGAAGCTGCCTCTCCCTCATTTTAAACGACAGCACTGCCTTCTGAAGGCAGCCAAAGTGATGACTGGATAAGTTACTGCAGCCAGTGAGGCAACAGCTTTCATCAATTTATTGTTACATGTGCTATTCCATCTTCCCCCGATGCTCGCAGGTCAAACAGCCATTTCTCCCCGCTCTCTGATTTGTAAACTGCTATTTCTTCATTGCCACCAGATGGCAACAGCCCCTCCCACACCTTCAATAGCAACAGATTGACGGCAACACAGAAATAATATGCAGGGTTTCTTGCTGGCCCTCATTTATCACTCTTGTCTGCTCTACGCCTCCACTGAACAAATATTTTGGGCTAGGTCATTTGCATTGGCAGTGGTCATTCACTGAATTATCTCCAAGACACTATTTACTGTATGGACAGCAACTTGGGGACATTGGCAAAGATCTCACTTTTTGACTGTGCTGGAGGATGAGCAACCCGGAAGTTGAGAGTTCGAATCCCATCACAGCAAGTAGTGAAATTGAATTCAGTAAAGTTGATTTGGTTTGTGGTTGGCACCAGAGGACACAGGTTGTCAATAAAAACCCAACTGGCTCAGTAATGTCCCTCCTCTTGCCAGTCTGGCTATCATGTGGCATTAGTCCCACCCTGTGCCCTCAGGAATGGGGAATAAGTAGTTGCCAATGTTGCCCACACCCAAGAACAAACAAGGAAATAAAATTGTGATATCAGTCAGATGAAATAGTATCTCGTCAATGCATGAAATTAACAGAGCTGTTTTTATCTGTTCTAACCCTAACCTATTGCAGCCCTGCTAGTATTTCAACTGTGTCTTTATTTTCATCATGGGGATCATTGTGCTCTCTTCAAATTTGACATTTGATTTTCTTTCCCCTGAGCTAGTCCTGGTCATTCACTCTTAGTCTGAAGGTGGGGCTTTGCTCATTTCAGAATCAATTGCTCATCTGCAGTACCACACAAGGTCCACGCTCTTCTAAAAGACACATCTAACATATTTTAATGACAGGAAGATTAAACCAGCATATCCTCCAATTCACCAAGAGCAATGCCATGGTGAGGATAGGGAATTACCATCAGCCTTTCTTAAAAGCTAGGCTCTGTATCCAATGTCAAAATGCATCAGCTGTCTCTGTGCAGTAGCTGACTAATTCTGACACATATAATGACTCTTAAATCTCCATACTCCAACGCGACAGCCATTTCTTTGGTGACATCTGTCATGGATTTTTTTTTAAAGCTCTTTCCCTTGGAGCAGTTGTGATCTCTCAAGCTGAGCTGGAGCAAATGACTGACGAGTGCAAGTAATGTTGAGCGGCACTGTGCAGACTGTTAGCAGGATAGCGGAATTGTTCTGATGGAGAATTGCTGGATCCCATACAGATGACTTACGGAGCTGCCTCCGTCAGACCTTACCTCACCACAGACACCTCTCACTCAATCTCTCAACTCCCAGCATTATTTGTTTTATTGGCAGCTTTGGATTTTAACTAAAGGGCCTCACTCTCTAATCCCTGTGAGATGACACAAAATTCAGGGGCTCCTCCCATGACTGTTTTTTACGGGGTGTACCTGTAAAAAGAGTGAGCCCATCGGAATGTGCAATGATGGCCCCCTGTCTGAGTGGATGCAGAACTGTTGCTGCCTGGAGAGTGTACATGGGAGTGTGGAGCGAAACCAAGATCAGGGTGCTCGCGTTTGAGAAGCGCTGATTCGTCATTTGCAAAAAGTGTCTTTTGGTTGTTACGGTGATACAATCACCATGTGATCTTTGAAAAGACTTGTATTTATCTAGTCTTTCATAACCTCTGCAAACAATGTGCAGGGTTACGGGGAAAAGGCAGCTGGTTGGCACTTAAGTTAAAATGCTCAGAGAGCCAGTGCAGACAGGATGGGCTGAATGGCCTCCTTCTACACCATAACGATTCTGTGATATGTCACAGGGCACTTCAGTGAAGTAATTTTCAAGTGTAGCCACTTGCCACTTACAGCAGCCAATTTGCATACACTCAGCTCCTACAAACAGCAACAAGAAGAATCATGGATCATCATTTGCCACTCTGGAGCCTTCTGGACTCCACATTGAGTTCAATAATTTTAGATCATTATCTCTGCCTCCATTTTGATTTTTTTTGTCTCAGTTGGTTCAGTTTTTCTAATTTCTTCTTTGGTCACTTCACATTCAGACAGCTGCTATCCTGCCATTCACACCTCCTCTGTACACACCTTTAGTTTTACCCATTACCACAAAACCTTTTTTGTCGTTTAATCTCCCCTGCCCTCCATCCTATCGCAGACCCTCCCTATTCTAAAAGCAAAATGCCGCGGATGCTGGAAATCGGAAATAAAAAAAACAGAAAATGCTGGAAAAACCCATCAGGTCTGGCAGCATCTGTGGACAGAGAAACCGAGTTAATGTTTCGAGTCAGCATGGCTCTTCAGAGCTAATGAGAAGCTGAAATGTGATGAATCCATCACATTTCTATTTTACTCTGAAGAAGAGTCACACGAACTCAAAACATTAACTCGGTTTCTCTGTCCACAGCAGCTGCCAGACCTGAAGAGTTTTTCGGCATTTCCTGCTTTCATTCCCTTTTCGTTCTTCCTTCCCTCTTTTCCCTGCATTCCCCCTCCCCCTCCCTTCACTTGCTCAAAACCTTATTACATTTGTCTTTCCTCCGTTTTGATGAAGGGTCATCGACCTGAAGCGTTAACTCGATTTCTCTCTCTACAGATGCCGCTGACCTGCTGAATATTTCCAGTGTTTTCTGTTTTGAAATCAGTGGAGGAGGAAGGTTTAGTCATTTATTCACCCAAAATGACTAATCTGCTGATAGTCAGGTGTGACACTTCCTGTTGATGGTCCTTTTTTGGTGTACACGTGAAGTAAACTGTTGCATTGTGTTACCAGCAGATTCTCTCCCTCGGCGGAGCCAGATAGCAATTTGTGTCATAGTGTTCAGTGAAAAGAGTGAAACTCTTAAAATAAAAAGCTAGTTTGAGCTAATTTCAGATCTGAAAATTTGTCTAGCAAAAGAAAACTCTTGACCTTTGGCTTCATTTTTTAATCAAAATAAGCGACACTTGCCTGTAATGATCTGATTTGATTTGGTTTCGGCTGCAGCAAGTTCATGGAATGAAGTGGAACATATTGTCCATTGGTAATTTTGAAATGCAGGCGTCAGCTCCCTACTCCAACCCGAACATTTTAATTGCAAACAAAAGGCATTGCAGATTGAACAACAGTGACTTTGTCCTTCTGGAGAATATTCACAACTGCAATCTCCTTGTATTGGAGAGAATTGTTATTGAAACTGCATTCTGGGTAGTGGGGCGAGGGGAAAGATAGCATTTGGCTGCAGCCTTTTCTCAAAATTCGAGGAAACCTTCTCTCCTTTACGTTCAGTGACTTTCATGAGATCTGCCAGACTATTGTGTCTTTTCGCGGAAAATTGCCCAGTGTCCAAATCGAAGCTGTGTTGTGGCTGGAGTGTGAACTCGTGGTTTGCGCTTGAACACTTGGACCAGGATTTTTAGGAAGGCGGGGTTTACTTTCCAGCAATCCGAGGAGTCAGCGGAGAACGCATCCCCGCCGATACTGCCTGCCCCGTGGCCACTTAACGCTCCGACTTGGCCAGAGGCCGGACTTCCGCCCCTCAGTCAGGAGGAAGCCCTGCCTCGGAGAGCTGCCGGCCAGTCCAATTGGCCAGCAGCTCTCTGGTCCTTGCAACACCAGAAGCTGCAGTGGACAGGACTGGCGGGGCTGAAGCCCAGGACCAGCTAAGTTTTGGGGGTCTCGGGGCAGGGAAGAGAGAGGAGCCCCGGGGGTTGGGGGGGAAGGGCTGATGGTTACTTTACAGGTGCCCTCCACCCATACCCCCACCCCATCTGCCCCTGAACTGCCTGAAAATTGAGACTAGGCGGGAAATGGTCTTTAAGTGGTCACTAATTGGCCACTTCAGGGGCAAGGGTGTGCAGGCTAGCCTAGACCTCGCCCATCCCATCGTAAAATTATGGAGAGGCTGGACGGGAACCCGGTGGGAATGCCATCCAAGAAATGTTATGGCCGCCCTCTGCCTAGAAGCCCACCAGCAGAAGAATGTAAAATTCTGCCCTTGAGGTTCCCTAGAACAAAATGGAACACTGCCTTCAGTTTTGGACACTGAAACTCAAGGGAAGTGTCAGTCAGCCTTGGCAGGCCAGAATGCCGATTGGTTGCCCAAACTTGGCTTTTATTCCCCTGAGTTGAAGGTTATCTGAGCAAATGTTTGAAAGACAGAGATTTGATGGATTTTTTTTAATTCCCTAAAACATTAAAAAATTATGAAGAAACCTGCAGTAATCGTAAGGTGTAAATAGCTGCCCTATTCCAAAAGCTGAGATGAGAAACTTGTTATTTCTGTCACAGCAGTTTTGCTTTCTCTGTCATGAGTTAAAGGTTACTGGAGTCGGAACAGGAAACGCTACAGTAACTGAAGGTTACTCCAGTTGTTATCCCTCCAATCAAAAACATTTCTAAATGTCACTTTTTTCTGGAATGTGGCAAGGTTTCCATTTATTGCCCATCCCTAATTGCCCCTGAGTAGGTGGGAGTGACTTACCTTCTTGAAGTGCTACATGTAGTGAAGGTACCCTCTCCTTCCACTCAACCCCACGGTGCTGTTAGGTAGTGGAGGAAAGGCCCAACTCCAAGTCTGTTATTTTACTAACTACAAATAGCTGCATTATCTTACTTATGGAATGCAATATTTTCTCAGGTAGGAATTGCCTGCATAAAATATTGCATTCAGTTCTCAACAGCACAAACAACGTGTTTCTGTATCTCCTTTCGACATCAAGATGATCCAAAGTGCTTTACGACCAATGTAGTCACTGTTGGAATCTAGGAAATGAGGCAGCCAATTTGTGCACAGCAAGATCCCATGAACAGCAATGTGATGATGACTAGATAATCTGTTAGTGCTGTTGATTGAGGGAATAAATTATGGACATGAGAGCTCCCTTGCTCTTTGAAGAGCCCATTGGGATCACAATGCCCACTGAAGGGCAGGCGAGAGCAGGCACGTCCAACAGTGCAGCAGTCCCTCAGTACCACACTGTGCTGTTCACCTGGAGTTCTGGGCTGGGACCTAAACCCACGATCTATTGACGGTGAATACTACCGCTGAGACAAGGCTGACTAGCCTTAACTGGGCGGCTAAAAGGAGATTTGATAGAGGTTTTCAAAATCATGAGCGGGCTGGATAGAGGAGATAGGGAGAAACTATTTCCACTTGTAAAAGGATCGAGAAGGAGAGGGCACAGGTTTAAAGTGATTTGCAAGAGAAGCAAATGTGATGTGAGAAAATGCGTTTTCACACAGTGAGTGGTTCGGGTCTGGAATGCACTGCCTGTCTGGAAGTGTGGCGGGGGAAGGTTCAGTTGAGGCATCCAAGAGGTCATTAGATGATTGTTTCTATTCAAATAACGTGCAGGGTTACTGGGAAAAGGCAGGAGAATGGCACTGAGTCATAATGCTCATTTGGAAAGCCGGTGCAGACACGATGGGCCGAATGGCCTCCTTCTACATTGTAACAATTCAGTGATTCTGGTTGTGTGGTTCTCTTGCCTGTAGGATCAGTGTGCCACACATTGGAACACTTGGGATCCTGCTAGTGCCCTTACTTAAACCCAACGTTCCCAAGCTGGCTGGGCATGCATTCGGGTGTGCTAATGGGCCTGACCCCAGAATCTCTGGTGATTGGAAGCTTTCTGTTTGTAGAAGCAAAGGCACCTACCCATGTTTTACTTGTACATGGCAATGCCACCATTCAGATATCTATAAAGATCATAGGACCAGCGGAGACAGTTTTCTGTAAACCAACGTTCCCCCTCCCCCCGCCCCACCCAAACCACCTTCAAATACAAAATTAATGCAGGTTCATTCCAGGGCCAAGGATAGATTCTTGGTGAATCGAGCCTCTGGGGAATTGAAAGGAAGAGATTTTGAAATGTTATTAAAATGAAAACAAATGGCTATTCAGCAATCTCCATAGCAGCCCCGTCTGGATCGTTCGTATTCCATGCATTGAATTCCCAATTGTGAAAATTGTGAATTTTGTTGCTTCTTTCTCCCTGAAAGTGCAATGGTTGTAATATTTGCATTTTATCATTGTTGAAAAACTCCATGATGGGTCACCCTGAGGTTGGGATTTCCGTTATGGGATGTAGTCACTGCTGTTATGTGGAACCTACCTTGGGGCAGGAATGAAAGATGGTTTGCCCTATCTGGGGGAAACTGTGTATAAAGTACTGATACACACACAATGTTGATGCGTGACTGGTTACCCGTTGGAATGGGGCCTGCTAAATGTGCCTTGTTTTACTGTGATTTTTTTTAAATATTGGGAAATATAAGTGGGAGAGAATTTTTAAAAAGCTTGCATTTATTTTGTGGCTTTCATAACCTTAGAGCTATAGTTGCTGTAGGAAATGTGGCAGCCAATTGCACACCAAGTTCCCACAAACAACAGTAAGCCGATGACTAGGTAACTTTTTTAGTGATAGGAGTTGAGAGACAAATGAAGGCCAGAACACGGGGTTGCACTCTCCACCTCCTGCAGCGCTGCAGTGAGATCTTTTCTGTCCAACTGAGGGTAGATGGAGCCTTGGGTTCATGTGCGCTCAGCCCTCGGTGCGACACTCACCCCTTTCAGCACTGAAATGCTAGCCTGGATTATGTATGTTCTCAAGCTTTCAGAGTGGGCCCACAAACTTCAAACTCCAATGAGTGTATATACCAACTGAGCCAAGGTAGACACCTATAAAAATAGGATAGGAGCCTGTTGTTCGACTGCACATGCCAAACCCATGATCACTACCACCTAGAAGGACAAGGGCAGCAAATAGATGGGAACACCACCACCTGGAAGTTCCCCTCCAAGCCACTTACCATCCTGACTTGGAAATATATCACCGTTCCTTCACTGTCACTGGGTCAAAATCCTGGAGCTTCCTCCCTAACAGCACTGTGGGTGCACCTACACCACATGGACTGCAGCGGTTCAAGAAAGCAGCTCACCACCACCTTCTCAAGGGCAATTAGGGATGGGCAGTAAATGCTGGCCTAGCCCACATCCCACGAAAGAATAAATATAAAACTGTCAGAGGTCCGAACCACTCCTGATGTTCTTGCTGTCTTTCATCCTGAATTTTTTATAATGATCACAGGACAACAGGCAAAACATGTGCAGGAATACATGCTGCACCATCCCTCCAGACACTCCAGAGACTTCAACACGAAAATCTAGGGTAACACTCTACTGCAGCACTTGGGGAGTGCAGCGCTGCAGTAGGTGCTGTTTTTCAGGTGAGGCATGAAAATGAGTCTGCCTGCTCAGCTGGATGTCAGAGATCCCATGGCACTAATGCAAAATGAACAAAAAGTTCTCCTCGGTGTCCTGGACAATATTTATCCCCCAATCAACTTCACAAAAATATATTATCTGATCATTATCACTTTGTTTGTGAGAGCTTGCTGTGCATAAATTGACTGCCACGCTGACTGCATTACAACAGTAATGCACTTCAAAAGTACTTGCTATAAGGCGTTTTGGGATGTCAAGGCGCTATATAAATGCAAGTCTTTATTTCTACATTTTGAATGGTGATGGAAAGTTGAAGATGCCATCGCCTGTTTTGTGTGGATTGGTGATCAGCGAAGCTTGGAGCACCTCACCCCTCATGGGAGCTTGAAAGCTGTTGGATGTAGCTGGTGTGAAGGCTGAGGCTTTGGGTTCTGCAACTCATATGTTGGCTTCTTCCAACTGGTGGAAGCCTTGTAAACAGTAAACTCATTTTGGAGGCAGACAACAGCACAACACTGTGGAAAAGCTCAGCCACAACATGGACAAACAGCAACGGAACTGCAATACATCATTTCATTTCATTTCTATATGGATACCTATGTATGTGTTTTGAAAAGAAACAGAATTGAAGCTGAACATTTCTTATCTGTTACCTAATGTCTTGTGTAAGTCTGTGTCCACCCCTGTACATGATGGGAGCTGAAAACTCTACCTCGAGCCCACTCCCTGCCCTAACCCCTAAAGGAGGAAGGAAAACACATTTTTTATGGCACCCCTCATGAGCTCCAAAGCAATTTGCAGCTAATGAAGTCTTTAAGTGGAGTCACTGTTGTAATGTAGGGAAATGCAGCAGTCAATTAGTGCACAGCCAGCTCCCACAGGGATGTGATGATGACCAGATAATCTGTTTGATTTTTGCACTGCTTTTCTTCAGAATAGTGGCACGAGTTCTTTTACATCTGCCTGAGAGGGCCTCTGTTTAACATATTATTTGAAAGATAGCATCTCCAACAGTGCGATGCAGTACACGGGATGCTGCACTATTATGATATGGCAGGTGGTATGTTCCAGGCTGACTAAATCCCAGAGGGAAACTTGGCCACGCTATCACAATGATTTTGCAATTTGTATTTGTTACAAGAAGGTTTGTGCACTGAAGTCAGAAGTAACACGTCCACTACCACCTTTAGATATTTTAAAGGCAAAATTAAAACATTTATTAGCAAAAAACTTAAACACACACACAATTACAGTTACACAGTTACCTTTAGTTTTATAACCATTCCCAAAATTTCTACTTAACTAGACTTTCAACTACACACCTCTTTCAGGCAACAGTCCAAAATAGATTCTTAATCTGTAAAACATCCAGCAAGATTACCACAAGCACCTGCTGTTTCTATAAGGGAGGTATTTCACAGCTTCTTTCTCCCTCTCCCTCTCCCTTGACAATGGAATTCAAAGGCTTTTAACACAACCTTGATTTCTGGAACAGCAAATTTCTCCAGAGTGGCCAGAGACTTTCCCACAAGTCTGTTTCACAGGGTGCACCTTTCAAGATCTCACATGGCCATACCCCATACAGCTTTCCAACCTTCTTTAAATATATTTCCTCCTTTTTGATTCATAAATTCCATTGTTTCAACCTGTCTTTGGAAGTTACCCTTCCCAGAATATAAAAACTTTTCATGTTGTCCATATGGCCAGCACTCTTTTGGGGGTTGGGGGGGTGGGTAATAAATGTAATAACTTTGCCTTATTTATCTTGCCAGTTGTAAATATCTTTCCATGTCCCTTTGAAAAGACAACAGCCTCTCCCTTTATCTAAAAATGCAAATTCCATTTTACTTAGCCTGTCCATTAACATTTCAATTACCTGTTTTTACACTTTGATGATTCAAACCTTGTAGTCTTAACAGGCCGCCATTTACTTAAATTATTTAAATTAAATTAAACATAAGCCTGCTTTAAAGTATCCCACAGTAATATCAGGAAAAATATGACGGTTCCTTTATAATTGTCAGTCTGGAAAATGAGCACAAGTATCTGGAGTGGGTCTTGAACCAATAACCTTCTGATTCCAAAGCAAGAGTGCTATCACTGAGCAGTTGAACAAACAGAAGTCGGGCCGGAAACCAAGGAGTTCATGTTCATTTATTGTTCAAATGTATCTATAGATAATTCCTACTGTCTATGCTGGGATGGATCAATGCTGGGATAAAAGCAAAGGAGTAATTCTTGGCAAATTTATTGTTACTATTTCAGGAGTATAATCGTGAGACAAATTTTGCTTCAAGTCTCCTGGTAAAAGGTTTTGTAATAAGACTGGGCTAAGTGTAAAGTCTAATGCAGCTTTGGTCTTGCCCTATTCACGTGTTCTTTTCAGCCCCTCAAACCTGTTCCACCATTCAGTTGGATCATGGCTGAGCTGAATGTTGACTTCACTTGCCTGCATCTGTTCATATCTCAATATTGAGCCACACTTCTTTCAGGATGAAACATCTTTTTGAACTTTACAGTTTTAGATATTCTTTCCTTAATAAGCACCTGTTCTTCAGGCAGCCCAAACTGTTCATTTGCATCAATTGTGGCTTGTTAAATGAACTTTTTGGCATTGGTCTGTTTCCTTTTGTAATGATGTGCATCTTTCTGATATGTATTAAAGATATCCTATTCTGTACAGAAAGGTTGCAATTGGGAGTTAGCAATAGCTGGGTTATGGTTTTAATCCTGCATCCCCAATTCTGGATTAAAATAAAATAATATCATGCCATCAGAAGTCATGCTGCATCAGAAATATTCTTTTAGAATTAATCTCCCATTTTTCTTTTCATTGTGCAGTTCCTAACCCGTGTCCGCGTTCCATTTATCAGCCATTGTTTTGTCCACTCACATTTTGTTCACCTTATCCTGTAGATTCTTGGCTGCCCCTGATTTCACCAACTAAATTAATCTGTAAATTTAAGCAATCCGTATCAAAAGCAGAAAATGCTGGAAAAACTCAGCAGGTCTCACAGCATCTGTGGAGAGAAAAAAACAGAGTTAACGTTTCGAGTCCGTATGACTCTTCTTCAGAGCATAAGGACTCGAAATGTTAACTGTGTACTTTTTCCGCTCCGCAGATACTGTTAGACCTGCTGAGTTTTTCCAGCATTTTCTGTTTTTGTTTCAGATTTCCAGCATCTGCAGTATTTTGCTTTTATCTAAGCAACCTGGATACTGAGTTTCAGAATTCAAGTCTTTGATGTAAATTGGGAACAGTAGTGGTCCCAACTCGGAGCCCTGGGAGCTCCCCAAACGGGTATCATGTTCTGAAGAAGAGTCATACGGACTCGAAACGTTAACTCTGTCTCTCTCTGCACAGATGCTGTCAGACCTGCTGAGTTTTTCCAGCAATTTTTGTTTTTCATTTCAGATTTCCAGCATCCGCAGTATTTTGCTTTTAACCAAATGGGTATCTGTTGTTTTCTACCCTTCAGCCAGTTTCTTACCCAAGGTTTTGTCCAGAATTCTCAAAGCTTTGAGCTAATCAGTAATCTTTCATGTGAAACGTTCTCAAATGGTCTTTCGCAGGTGTGAGTGCACCGTGACCCGGGTTCATCGTGTTGAGCTTTCACTTCCTCTAATAAGCCAGCGTTTGAACAGACAGGGTCCTAGTGATTTAAAGCTGTGATGACTGCCGTCTCCCAGGTTATTGTTCAATGGATAATCTGCATGTTTACTCGTGGTAACGATTGCATTTTTTACACGTGGAATTGAAGACCGAGTCTGAAGTTATGTGTGTCACTTTTTGGCGCACTTTTTTTTTGGAATATGGCACCACGTTAACCTATTTGCAGTTTATTGCCATCTCCCCCCCCAGTGTCCATTCACTCTGCCTCACAAATCTCTTTGCTAGGGTCCCTCTTGATTCTAGGATTAAATGCCAACCTACCTGAGGGGCTTCTTTGTTTTAAATCCTTGTCTCGGACTTCAACCATTCCCAGCTCTATAGATGTTCCTTTACAATGATATAATCAGTGTGCCTCCATTCTAAAGAGACTACTTCCCACCCACCCACCCCTCCCCCCGCCCCACCACAGCAAAAGCAAAAGACTGCAGGTGCTGGAAATCTGAAATAAAAACAGAAAATGCTGGAAAAACTCAGCAGGTCTCTGGCAGCACCTGAAATAGAGTTAACGTTTTGGGTCGACGACCTTTTCCTCTGCTGCTCCCTCTGTCTGTGTCCGCCTCCCCAATACCTTCTGTCGTTGTGCCTTTAAATCCATCACATTTGACTTGGAAACTGCTGTGTGAAAGAAGCAGTCAGTGGGAATAATTGACTCCCACCAAACTATATAAAGCGCCGCTGCTGAAATCAGATTTGTCGAGCTGAAGGCTCTTTACTCCACAGTTTCTAATCTTTTCCTGGTTCCCACTTCTGGAGTCTGAAAGTGGCTAATTCTTGTGGTTATCTGAATGTATTACCTGTCAGATGGACACACAGTGTTCCTGAATGAAATTACAGCACTGATGGAATGCTGCCCACATGCCTGTCAAAAGCCATTGATGGTTTCTGCCTTTCCCTCTGAAAATGAAATTTACTGCACTTCATTTTTTTTGCTTGAAATTATATTTAAAGTGAGCCCCTGTGGTGTGCAATAGACTGGGACTGGGAGTTGTCTGACGTCCTGCTCACAACTAACAAAGACGGTAACCACATTATGACTGTCCACAGAGCTGAAATTTCAGACTCCATACTGCTGGTTTGACATGGAGGCACATCTCAGTGTGAACTCAAAGCCAATTTGCATTAACATGACTGTTACAAAGGTATTATCCCATTTTTAATACCTGCAGAAGTTTTCTTCAATGCCTTAATGTGCCTATTGCTAAGATCACTCAGCATGATTTCATCCCTCACCTTTCCAGTGTTATGGTAATAACTGGCTTCTTGTGAATGATTTCACTCTAGACAGTATCACAGCTATGTGTTGAAAGAATGCTAGGAACACATAGGGTTAGGATCCAAAGGGCCAGAGCCCTCAATACAATGGAGTGATTGTCTCTTTCTTCCCCATTCTATCTTTTTTCTCTCTCTCTCTCTCCCATTTTCCTTGCTATCGCTTTTCCATTTGCGTTCCCTCTGTGTGTCTTGCTCGCTCACTCGCTCTGTCTCGTACTATGTAAATGGTGATGTATTTCCAGAATGTCTAGATCTTCATTTCAGATTTGCCACATTCACAGTTTTCTCTTCCACACACCTGAATCTAACCATCACTACTTGCCTGTAGAGTTGGAACATTGCATCGTGAGTTTGAGCTGTGGTGGGTTCCTGGTGCTGGGAGACGTTCTGGTGTGATGTGATCTGAGAAGTAGTGTCTCTTGTTTTATTTCCCTTTTGTAGAAAAATTATTTTCATTTCTGATAAGTCAAACAGAGCTGTAGGAATTCCCTCATCCCATGTGACCCAGATGGACCTCCTGCTGCCCCTAATCACTAGGGTGAAGGCCCAAGGCTCTTGATGTGAGATGCCATAAAAGCTGCAAACTGAACAAGAGAAGATGCAATAATTCAAAAGTGTAAAATTATTAAGTAACTAACCAGAATACTAACTGTTAAAATCTAACATTGTTAGATTACTTTATTAGGATATAGAGCTAAAAACATAGTGCTGGAAAAACTCAAGGTCTGGCAGCATCTGTGGAGAGAGAAAAACAGGAAACATTTCTAGTCCAACATGACTCCTCTTCAGAACATAGATCTCCAGCCTCTGCACTATTTTACCTTTAATAAATCTTACTATAATAAATTGGGAAAACTTGAGAATAGGGCACAGTAAGAGCTGACTCTCAACAAAAAAGACCGGGACCTTGAAGGCTGTCTGTGAGAAACTGAGAGAATGGAACGTCGATGTCTCGCTCTGCGGTAAACATGGGATTTAAAAGTACGGTAGTACATAAGATAATACCTACTTAAATATGTAAGGTTGGCAACAGCCACATAAACTTCCTGATTGGTCAAAGGAGATATCCTCACATACTGACTAAATATGATTGGAAAAAGGGAGAGGTTAATTGGACAGGAGCCAGGATAAAAGAGAGCCTGAATTAGTCTTTGTGTGGCAGAGAGAGAGAGAGAGATCATCCAGCGACCAGGACAAATCGGACAAGACCGAGAGAGACTTGAAGACCAAGACTTGTGAGAGAAACTATCTGTGTGCTTTGCTGACCAGATCATGACATGGTTAGTATAATCCGTGTTAAACGGTAGATCACCGCCCAAGATTATTGACGGTATTGACGGTTTTTCTGAGAACTTAATACAATTGTCCTGACTTTGTCTCAATAAAGTCGATTGATTGAAGGGAGACAGAGCAAGGTTAAAGGGTTCTGCTTATTAACAATCTGGAATATAGGAGAGCATGCAATGTACATTTGGGGACAAGTTTGGGGTTGCTGCAAAATAAGAAAGGAAAGCTCAGAGCATAGAAGCATCGAGTTTAAAATTGGATACGGTAAGGAAAATACTTGGTGAGTGGAAGAATGGATGGCATAAGCTAAGAGAAAGAACCACAGGAGTCCTGGTTAGGATATGAGAGTAATCGGCACTGCTGTGCCATCGGTTTTGTACTAGCTCCTGGCACGAGTGGGTAGTGGATCTGGAATTCGCGCTGGAAGGTGAAGGCCTGAGCTTCATTCCCAATTGGGCAGTATTTGCACCAGTTAACTGTCCAGAAGCAGTTCACTTGTTGGGGCTTTCTCGGAATCTGCCAGTTTGCCTGCTGGCATATGGATTGCATAATATGGCCACATTCTGCCAAACGTGGCACTGGAGTAATGTAACAAGTGTTGGGCATCTTGAATCTGCTAATCTGGAAGCTAAATAATTAGCACTGATTTTGAGTGGCTCCTCTGACTCTGTGACGTGACCTGCAGCCGATGCTCTTCCAAGGAGGGGCTGGTGGGGGCTTGGGCACAAAATTTAATCTTCCCCAATTTTGCTCCCAAACAAGCGAGCGTAAAAGGGATCAATTTCTCACCTTGATCTATAATCACGGTGTTGGCCATGACTCAAGTGGAAAGAATTCTGATCTCTGGATAAGAATGTTGGGAGTTTGACTCCCACTCCAGAGACTTGAGCGCAAAATCTAAACCAATGCTTCAGTGCAGGACTGAGGGAGTGCTGCACTGTCTGAGGTGTTATCATGTGGATGAGACTTTAAACCAAGGCCTCATCTGTCCTCTCATGAATGTAAAAGACCCCATGGCATTATTTTGAAGAAAAGCAGGGGAATTATCCCTGGTGTCCTGGCCAAAATTTATCCCTCAACCAACATCTCAAAAACAGATTATCTGATCCTTATCACACTGCTGTTTGTGGGAGCTTGCTGTGTGTATGGTTGGCTGCCACGTTTTCTACATTACAATATGAGTGCACTTCAAAGGTATTTCGAAGTGAAGTGCTTTGGGACATCTTGAGCATGTGAGAGGCACTATATAAATGCAAATTTGCTCTTTTATCCCGACACAGAGCACAGCTGGTCTCTGGCCCCTAGCCAGGGTAGAGAAAGGATCTGACTTGAATTCCTTGTGCATTGAGTAACGACTGCCGAGGGGAATTGTGCCTTTGGCTGTCATCCACACAGGCAGTTAGGCTGGGCCGTGATGCTGCCTATAGCTCAATAGCCAGCCAACACTGGCAATTGAAGAAACTCTCCTGGGTAAAACAAAACTGGGGTCGGCGGGGGGTGGGGGGTGGGGGGTGGGGGAAGAGTAAAAGCCTGAAAAAATAAAAATTAACAATGGCATTGACATTTAGATTTAAGCACAATGTGGGCAGAATTTTGTGCACTTCCCCAATGTGAGTTTGGTGGGGGCATTCAATCAGGCAGCAGATAACCTCACCACCTTCCCGCCTTTAGTCCAGGGCGGGAAGGCCTGTGAATGGCCCACCGCTCTGCCATCAATTGAGGCCCTTAAGTGAACCATTGATGCCCACTTCAGGTGCACATCCTGCTGTAGCTGGTATTAACCCAGAGGTGGGTGCAGGGCTTGCCATGCAGGGAACATAACCAGCAAACCCTGGCATATTTGCTTGTGGGTTCTCAGAGATGTTCCCTCATTCAAAGGCTCTTGGGCGTTTCGACAGGCTAATGAATTTCTGGGCTCTCAGCCCTCATTATTTATTCTTGTCTGAGAGCCCAGACACCCTTTAGAGCTCTGAAACACCTGAGCCCCAGGAAAAACATTGTTTAATTGACAGCTCTGGCTCTCCGATCTATGCTGTTAATTTCACAATGTTCATTACACAAGATAAAGAAGTTTCAAGTGCTTGCAGTTTTAGCTATCGATACTTTAAAGGGCCTGAATGAATGGCACTTTTATTGGCCTGGAGTAAAAAGGTGTTTTTTAAGAAAGTGGAAAGTTATCAATGTTTTCTTGAAAGTTGCTTTTTATACATCCTACTTGTCACTATAGGGTTCATTGATTCTATACAGTGTATAGTGGGTGAATGGACATGGAATTAGCTTAGCTTGGAAAGGGGGGCAAGAGGGGTGTTGGGGGTTGTTTGGGTGCATACCTTGGCATGGGGAGCATGAGCCATAGGAGATGGGTGGCGTCATGAGGTGGCATGGATGGGGAATGGGGAGTGTGTAAGGGGTTGAGGGGATGGGAGGGTTAAGGGCTGGTGTGCCTTTGTTTTTATCACACTGGGATGAAGATTCACAGCACAGATGTGGGCCTTTTAGACAGACTGCCTCCACATCCGACAGCCCCTGTGGCTGCCTCCGAACTTTTTATTAGGCCAGCTGTCCCAACTGCAGCCCGCACCCACCCCCTCCCCCCACAATTAAAATTCCATCCTTGTGGGCACTTTCTCCCGAGGTAGGTGGGCCAAGCTGGGAATTTTTCTGACTCCCACTACCCGCCTCGAGAATGAAAGTCCAGCCCATAACTTCCATATGAGGTACAGTAATTTGAACTCCTTTCTTCCCTGAAAGCGATGACCCTTGATGGAGTATTGCTGCACAGGCTAGTGATCCTCCCACTACCACATGCCAATGTACAAGGCTGGTCAGAGGGCATCACACTTAATGCAGTTGACCTTGGCCTTGGCTCCACCCTGTGTCCATATCACACACTTTCCCAAAAATCACGGGATACCCAATCAGCAACAAGAACCTGAATGGTTCCCCACTGGTGTCTCCTGAGGCTACTTAATGTCGTCAATGAGCAGCTTTTGAAAACCAGTTCCTGTTTGTGCAAGTCATTCTATGCAAGTTTGGTATGCTGAATATTTTGAGGCGATTGTGCTTTTTTTAAAGGCAGAATTCTGTACAGGAATGTAATTCTAGGTGTAATGTGCAAATCTTTCTCTTAAATAGCCAGGCAGAGTTAGCTGGCCAGTTGGAATAGCTTCCCACCTGCGTCTCAAACCTGCAAGTAAAAAAAAATTAGTGATGCAAACTGGCTCGTTCCTAGGTCCAGGCCTACGTGCTGGTGGGACTGAAACTTGTGAAAATGCTCATGGGGAAAGGCCACTAGTTAGGGCCCGCTTGCCACAGTACACAGAGGGACTGGAACCTGTGTTAATGCTCTTTGACTGTAAGTATCAGGAAATGTTTAACAGCTGTGGAGTTACAATGGATGTTGTAAATGGATCGAGGCACTGAGAGTACCCTGTCCTTTATTTAAACAGATTGATCTATATTGCAACAAAAATAAAAATAGCTGGAAAAACTCAGCAGGTCTGACAGCATCTGTGGAGAGGAATACAGTTACCGTTTCAAGTCCGTATGACTCTTCTGTCTACTACCACACTTGTGCTGTGATGTAACTCTTTACATTTAATGCAAAATTACATTTTTTGTGGTGGGGGGAGAAAATGCAATTGGTCAATGTGGCATTCCAACTTAATCAATAGATTTCAGTGAATCAAAGGCTCCAAAAAGGAGTCAGCAGAACTCAATGTTCCTACAGTAATGCATACATTTTAAAAACTGTGTGTGTGTGTGTATATTAATATTAAACAGTTGGCCCTTTAGGTCAGTGTTTGATCAACGTGGGCGGCCTTCTTGCCATCCAAAGTGTTGACTATTTCTGTGTGTTACCAGAGTGACTGCACTTCAAAACTTCCAAACAACCCTGCCTTTGATTCCAATCATGGTTATTTGCACAAATCTGTAATGCTTGATCTCTCGGAGAGAGTAGCAGGGAGAAACCTCCTCTATATGAAGGAGATACTAGGAAGGGTAACCAAAAAGCCTGGTCAAAAAGCTGATTGTGGGGAGGGTTTTTAAACGAGGAGAGGGAGGTAGTATTAGAGCATGTGAAACTTAGGTGGCTGAAGGCAAGGCTATCAATGGTGGAGTGAGCGAGTGGGACTTGCTGTAGAATAGGATACCATCCATCTCTCTGTTAACAAGCCTGGCTCATATCATGCATATCTGGCTTTCACAATTTTTTGCTTAAATAATTTATATCTATATCATTTGCATAGTGCAATTTGCTCTTCCTTCCCCAGTTTCTTACTGACATTTTCCAACCTTTGACAGCATTTTGTAGTCCTGTGGATGGTTAAGTGAGCTTGTACATTTTGGGTACCTTTTCCCCAGCGATGGGCAGGTTTCTCCGCATTGTTAACATGTCTGGACCGATCTTCTTTCACTTCATTCGGATGCTCATACTGGGATGTTTGTCTATTTTTATCGCTTGCTCACCAGGACCTGAACTGGTTTTATTTCTTTTACAACAGCCAACATCATCTTTCCAGAACAATTTTCAGAGCTTTAAAACTAAAATGAGTCATGAGCAATATAAGATCATTCAGCACTGAGGGCTATTCTCTCACTAGGTGATTGCAGATGAGGTTGGATCTTTCGGTCCACCGTAATTCATTTATTCGGAGAGATCACAATGTGTTCCTCCCCCTCCCCACCCCGCCGCCCCCCCACTCCCCATCATTGCAGGATCCAATTGCTTTGCAAATGATTCCAGAGTTTTTGACTTCATTGTTTTATCTGCAAGTTTATTCCACATTTTGATCAAACGCGGTGTGAAGAAGAAATTCATATCAGTCCTAAATGTGCCTTTTACTAGTTTGAGCCTGCATCCCCTGGCCTTATTGTCCCAGTTTAATTTAAAATAATATTGCAGGTTACTTTTTTTCTATACGATAACACTTGTGTATCATTCCAGATCATCAGCTCTCCGATGCCTTTTTGCGGATTGAGAAGGTCTAGTCTTTCCTCATAACTCTCTCACTGACACTGGGCGCTCGTTCTTTGCACTGCCTTCAGTGTCTCTTGTTCCGTGGTAACCAGAGCAGGTAGTCAAGGTGCAGTCTGATCAGAGCCCTGTACAGTTTAATCACGACCTCCTCTGGCCTAGGCATTACTGTTTCCATTTATGTAGTTCAACCTCCTAACACTGCTGCTCCAAATTGGAGGGACATGTTGTGTCAACTAAGACTTCCAGGTCTCTTTCAGCTTCATCACTGACTGTCTTTGCATTCATGGAGCACGCATGTTGTGTTATCTACTTTCCTTCCTATTTGTAACACTTCATATGTCTACTGTAACGTGAGTCTTGTCCTCTTACTTGTCTTGTACAACTCGTTCTGTAATTCAGCCATGGTTGCATTGAATGGTGGAGTAGGCTTGACCGGCTGAATGGCCTCCTGCTGTTCCTATAGAGCTTGCCAGATTTCTGAGCTGCTGCTTCTGATTCTGCTCCTCTTAGTTTAATATCCATTCCAAATTTGACTGCTCTGCATTGAGCTTGAGTCTCAATCATCTCTGACAATTAGATGCCATAGAGGTTCCAGCACCAAGCCCAGAGGCACTGCCCTCACTCTCACCTAAGCAGTATTCATTGTGTTACATTCTTCAGCAACTTTCTTATTTATTTACCCTGATTCACCACAGCTTTGAGCTTGTTTAACATGAACTTAATGAAAAGTCTTCTAGGAAGACAAGGCGTCCCACATTAAAGGGCTTACCACAATCCACATCACCAACACGTGACACCTTCTGTTCACTCTCAAGGCCTGTGATTTGGAAAGCTTTCTGCATCTTAAAATCATCTGTCTGAATTGCGAGCATTGAGAAAATGGACATAACTGAATCTTGGTGCTTGGAATGCTGAAGATGTCCAAATAGTTGGATTGGGAATGCCATGGTTGTACATTTAAGGGCTGGTATGGTGTTTGGTCTTCGTCTGTTGGGGTTCAGGTTAGGGAGCAAGGGAAAGGTACTGTAACACTTGAATTGTTATGAGGGTTTGGACTTGAATAGAATAAATAATGATGCTGGCAAACATATAGGAATATAAAATTCTTGAATGAATTTTATTGAACTATCTTTTAAAATCGCAAGGATATGACTAGCACACACAGCTTATATCAGGCAAATAACATCATGCAGGACTCAGCAATGAAAAAAAAACAAAGCTTGTAAACAGATTTTTTTTTTCAATTGAATTCTCTCGTTTTATAAATACCCCACAGAAATTGAATCCTCTCAATGCAGTTTGTGTTTTACGACCAGACAATCGGCCTCTTTCATCCAGCTCCCTGTCTTTCTTTAACCTATGGGATCAAAGGTTTATACATCCAGTTGACTGGATGATATCCACAAAGCTGAATCTTCCACACAGTCCCCAGCCTTGCCCTACAATCTCTTTACTTTAACCCACAGAAAAGCACTGGTCTCTTTCATGCAGGCTTCCTTTCTTTAACTCAACCAGGAATCTAAAAGGCTACATGTTCCCTGAACAGTACTCACAATATAATATAAAAGCAAAAAACTGCAGATGCTGGAAATCCAAAACCCAGACCTCCCTGTCACTTGCCATTTCAACACACCACCCTGCTCTCATGCCCACATGTCCATCCTTGGCCTGCTGCAATGTTCCAGTGAAGCTCAGCACAAACTGGAGGAACAACACCTCATCTTCCGACTAGGCACTTTACAGCCTTCCGGACTGAATATTGAGTTCAACAACTTTAAATCATGAACTCTCTCCTCCATCCCCACCCCCTTTCCGATCCCCCTTTTTCCAATAATTTATGTATATTTTTCTTTTCCCACCTATTTCCATTATTTTTAAATGTGTTTCCATCCATTGTTTTATCTCTACCTTTTAGCCTATTTTGATCCCTTCCCCCCATCCCACCCCCACTAGGGCTATCTGTACCTTTCTCGTCCTGCTTTCTACCCTTAATGTCACCATTAGCAAGTTTCTTAGATAATATCATCACCGTCAGCACCCCTTTGTCCTTTTGCCTATGACATCTTTTGGCAATCTCCACCTATTACTGGCCCTCTATCTAGCTCTACCTTTCCCACCCCGCCACCCCCTTAAACCAGTTTATATTTCACCTCTTTTCTATTTTTCCCTGGTTCTGGTGAAGAGTCATAGGGACTCGAAACATTAACTGTATTCCTCTCTGCAGATGCTGTCAGACCTGCTGAATTTTTCCAAGTACTCACAATATGCTAGTCCCCATTCACACCCACAGCACTAATCAAATGCATAGGGGGAAAGGCATGTTGGCTCTGTCCACTGAAAGACAAAGGAAAGGTAGGCCTTTCTTATGCCCCTCTGTACATGAGTTCAAAGCCTGAGGTGATCAGGGATTGGTTACACCCTGCATGGTCAGCTCTGTGAGTGGTCAAAGGTGATGCTGTCCCTATGAACTGTTTCAAAATGCTCCTTTTGACTGTTACAAGAACCCCAAGCATTGAACATGGTTGGTAAGCATCACCAAGGTGGATCTTCACACTACTTCAAGGCTTCTTGCTCCTCTGAGCACAATGATAATCCCATGAAATTAGAAGAAGTTTCAAGATGTCCTTAGTGAGATCCATCCTTTTAGTGTCTTGATAATCACCATTGAAATGTCTGCAATAAAAACCGACCCATACCTGATTTTATAATTACAGGTTCCTGATCATTTTATGGCCTATATCCTGCTTTAAGAATACACTTCTATTTTAAGTGCTTGTTTACGTGGGTGATCTGACCAATACTATTGACCACTCATTTAATCCTTGTGTTCCCACAAAGATCACACTTGCAAATTCAACAGTGGTCAATTTGATTTAATCACATAGTGTCTTATGTTTTTCATTCCTTCATGAGATGTGGGTGTTGCTGGTTCAGTGACTGTCTCACATTCCGGCTAGACACATTCTCTCAGCATAACAGGCATAACTACAATCATAATATGCAGCCGAAAATTAACTAGTTGCATTGTCGTTTCATTATTTTCAGTCCATTTTACAATACTGAGCCATTTAATTTGGATCAGGGGCAGAGCTCCCCCTATCGATGTTTGATTTTACACCCAGGAGCTCTACTGTTTTGAAAATACATCCCATTCTTGTAAAATTTCTTGGTTTTCTTGAGACCTCTCCAATGACCTGGAAATAAATGTGCCAATGCAATGTGATCATGAGCCAACAGAGCAGTAAGATCTCGCATTCAGTCACAGCCAGGAGGAGTCTTTCTGACCTCTTTGCCTCGACCTAGTGTCAAGTGAAGGAGCAAGAAGGGTTCCCTCTCAATCACTGTAGGTCTGACAGCTTGTATATTGGGGAATTGGGTGCAGTTTGGATGGTCAGATGCCTCACACTCATTGTCAGAATTGTCACATGAAAAATGGACTGTTGGACAACAGCTGTTTGCTAAGATCCAGCTTCATTGTCAGCACCTATGGGTGGCAGGGGGTATGAGGGGGGCTGGGGAAACAGTGAGGAAAGGCATTCATTTTTTTTTAAACTGCATTATTAATTCTGGATATAGCTAGTTAGTCCTCTCAGTAAGGAAGAAGATGACTTTGGAGCTGTTGCCCCCAGAGCTCTCCACTGCTCCTCACCTTATGTCTGGATCTGTTGTAGGTCTATTGATAGATTCGGGCATTGTTGATTATCGTGCAGAGACCATAATGGTAGAAGGTGAACTTGGGAATTGCTTGACCACAAAAAAGACCATGGGTGAAATCTTGTGCCCACCCCCGTGGCAAGTTTGGCGGGGGCATTTGATCAGGCGGGAGGTTGGCGGATGAGGACCCTCTTGCCTTCCCACCACCACCCTGATCAAGTCGGTGGTGGGAAGGCCCATGGACATCCTTCCTGTCCTGTTGCCAATTAATATCGTGGTATTAACCAAGTGGCGCTGCTCATTGTGCAGGGACCGCGACGAGCAAACCCACTTGGGGTTGCTTGCGAGCTCCGAGGGGAGAGACTCAGCATCGAGAACGGGGGCACTCTGAGAGCCATCCTTCTTAGGGGCGATCTCACTCCAATGCAACCCCATCCCACAAACCGCCTCCCCCCCCTCCCCCCACCCCCGCCAGCACTCGCCTCCAGCCTGTGATTCAGTGACGGTCCTGGGCCTCGGGCAAGTGTTGTGCTGGCAGCAGCCACGACCTCGCCAGTGGCACTGCCATTCAATAGATGTACCAGCCTCTGATTGGGTCCTTGATCCCGGGGAAGACCTGCTGCTGGCCTGTCAAGTGCCTGATTGCAACAAGATGCAGCGGGTCTTTCCAAAAAGAAGTGACCCCTGCCCCCGTGGTTGTCACGGCAACCAGCAGCCGAAACTCCAGTTGCCTCCACGTGATTCCGTACCCTGTCCTTGTGACTGTAGAGAGATTGAGCTCGGCGAAAGCTTCCATTCAGATCATTTTCTTTCCCCAGGCAAAAAAATCAATTAAAATCAGAAGGATCCTAAATTTCACAAGCATGGGTCTTTCCATTTATGACCTCGCTAAACTCTATGATTAGGTTTCGGCCTTGTATTTATTTCCAGCCATCATAACTCAAACTTATCATCTCATAAATCTCCCCAACTTCAGTCCCAGTCCTTGCTGATCTCTAAAGCTGTAAATGAAATGATGTGAGAGGGAGACAAAAGAGCCAATACTTGCTTGAAGGGAATGGAGACAGTTGGTACATTTTTCCATCAGTGATATCAGACTGATGTCAATTGACCTGCCAACAGGCACTGTTTAACTCACCCAAGAAGCCGGAGCTCTGGGCTGAGACACTAAGGAACTGTCCCTCAGTAACAGCCAGAGAAGATTCAAATCAGCCCATAAAATATAACCCATCTCAACTGCCACATACAGGATTAAATTCAGTGACTAATGAACTTGATGTGCCAACTAAATGTTTTGCGTTTGATCATTCAAGTCGAATTTTAACTAATTACAGGCAAATGTGTTGAGTAAGCAGTTACATTCACGAAGCCAGTGGGTGAAGGATTTTTTTTCCCCTAAAGTATATTTCATTCATAAAAATTTGTAAAATTACATGCCACAACAGTTCAAACTGGATATTACCGAAAGTACATTTCTAGTTCAAGTTCTTTCCATGGGGCACTCTGAGGTGGCTCGATACAATTCCAATTACCCGTGATACTTACAATATACATTCCATGGCAAAGATACCACCCAAGAGGTTTGACAAAGTTTCCAGCCCCTCTGTATGCTGTGGTGGGAGGGCCTTAGACAGTGTCCTTTCTCCATTGAACCTCTGTGGCAGCTGCCCCAAGTTTTAGTGCATACTCAACATGTAGTCCTGAACCTTTGAACATGTCCGTCTACAACACTTAGTTGTGGAACACTTTGCACTGGAAGACCATTAAGCTTCAGGCAGACCGAACAGCATCTTTCACCAGTAAGATGCTGGAGCCAATCTTTACTCAGTCTAGCATTTATTTAAAGTGAAACATTACAAACAGAAATCTCCTAACTCAACCATACTCCAGTTTCAGTGAATGTCTGTTATATCTGTGTAGAGTTCTATTGTTTGGTGTTTGACTGTGCGTCTGTCAACTCTTCACTATTCTGTGTGCTGCTAGTCAAGCCTGGTTGTTACTGAGAAAGAGAAACTAAACTGAAAGTAAGCTGAAAACTTGTGCTGCAGACATTTTAAAAGCATTTGTAAATAAAGCTCCTGTTCAGGCAGAAACTGGTGTCATCTCTGCAAACCTCCAAGGTGCAAAGACCATAAGGCATAGGAGCAGAAGTAGGCCATTTGGCCCATTGAGTCTGCTCCGCCATTCAATGAGATCATGGTTGACCTGATGATCCTCAACTCCACTTTCCTGCCTTTTCTCCCTAACCCTTGATTCCTTTACTGATTAAAAATCTGTCTATCTCAGCCTTGAATATACTTAATAACCCAGCCTCTACAGCCCTCTGTGGTAAAGAATTCCACAGATTCACTACCCTATGATTGAAGAAGTTCCTCTCATCTCTGCCTTAAATGGGTGACCCCTTACTCTGAGATTATGCCCTCTGGTCCTAGATTCTCCCACAAGGGGAAATAACCTCTCAGCATCTACCCTATAAAGCCCCCTAAGAACCTTTCCATGTTTCAATAAGGTCGCCTCTCATTCTTCTAAACTCCAATGAGTACAGGCCCAACCTACTCAATCTCTCATCATAAGAAAATCGCTTCATACCTGGGATCAACCTAGTGAACCTTCTCTGGACTTCCCCCAGTGCCAGTATGTCTTTCCTTAGATAAGGGGACAAAAATTGTTCACAGTATTCTAGGTGTGGTCTAACGAGTGCCTTGTGTAGTTTTAGCAAGACCTCCGTGTTTTTATACTCCACTCCCTTTGAAATAAAGGCCAATATTCTATTTGCCTTCCCTATTACCTGTTGAACTTGTATGCTAGCTTTTTGGGATTCATGCACAAGGACCCCCAAATCCCTCTGTGCTGCAGCCTTCTGCGCAACAATCTGGTCAAGGGAACCCCTAATTAGTGCCCTCCACCTATATATAATTAAAACACAATTGATATATAATTAACACGCAGCCCAGAAGTAGGGCAGGGGAATTGCACAAGATTCACAAAAATAGCAGAACAAGTACAAAACAGAATTTTGCGTTGGTGTCAGCCATTTTGATTAAATTATTCACCTGAAAGGCTATCTTATTTAAAGAGAATATGATGATCTCTGAGTACCAAAAACAGCCATTTCCACTGCAAGTTCTAAATCTTGTTATAAGAATCTCCCTGAAACAATCAGCTAGAAAGGCAGCACTATAATACATCCATTAGGTTTACTCTTTGATCTAAGGGGTTGATTGTGCACGTAACAAGGCTTCCACAGCATACCAGAGTTAGCATATCTTTCCCTTCTCAATCCGCTTCAACCTAAATTTCTCTGTAGGAAGCCAGACTTCAGCTGTGCCCTACTGCAAGCTCCTTTTGGTCCTTGGTTTATAATTGCAGCATTCTAGTCTGTGAAGGTTTGCAACGCTGGTCTCTCTCTGGTGGCTGTGGTAGGGTTGTCAACTCTCCAGGATTGCCCAAGAATCTCAAGCAATTGAAGATTAACCTCCAGGACACTGCTGTGAGCTGCCTTGGAGAATAATCAGAAGAGGATCAATCAAAATTTGATGTTGCTTTCATTTTCTTTGAACAATTTCCTCGTTAGCTGATGGTACAAGGACTAGGGAACATAGATTTAAGATTTTGGGCAAGAGATTCAGGAGGAATGTGGGGAACAACTTTGTTACGCAGCAAATGGTAATGGTTGGTACTCGCTGCCCACTCGGTTGGTGCAAGTGAAAATTGGATGAGCAGTCGAGGGAAATCAACTTTCAGAGTTTCTGCAATAGAGCTGGGGGGGATGAGATGGATTGGATTGCCCTACAGAGACACGACATGGACTCAATGGGCCAAATGGCCTCCTCCTGTGCCGCGATGACTCAATGACTCTATGGTTAATTGTGTAAAATATTGGAGGTGAGAAAACTAGATGTTTGACTGTCAAAGATTATCCATTTGAGTAACAGTGTGTGTTCACTTTACACTTGGCTGGGTGGCAAGGGACAGAGCAGTTGGAGATGAAAGGTCAGAGGTCACATGATGAAACCCTAGTTGTCAGGGTTTTATATCAAGATGACTTGGAGCAATATTGGCTGGTTTCCAATGAACATGTAAGTGAGATGCAAAACTCATCCAGTTGATGTGGAACTTCACCCAGAAACATTGTGGTATGAAATAGAGAAGTGCGATGAGGCAGTATTGATGCAGTAAAGGTCCTTTCCTGACAAGTGGTGCTGGTGGTGTATTGCTGGAGCAGGTTAGAACAAGTTTGAAGTAATGTTCTAAGCTGACTCCTAGGCCGGTAGCTCCTCCCTCAGCCTAAGCATTGCCATGCCTGGGTAACCTGAGTTAACCTGTGTCCAAATCAGTCGAGGCAGGAATAGGTCACACAGCCCCCTCGAACCTGCACCGCTATTCTGTAAGTTCATGATGGATCTCCTACCTTCCTGCACCATCCCCACTGTAGTGTAAGGATGTGGCACATAAAGGGTTAACATGGGACTGAGTACAGTACAGCCCACACACAATGTAACACATGACCCACACCTAGGGGTCAGTGTAGTGTTGGACAGAGCCGTGTGTAGAAGCAAGCATGGGGACAGCTCCTGGCTTGGACCTTTAGTGTACTGATGTATATTGTTTCTAGCAGTTAATAAATACTTACTGTTGAACTATCCAAGACTACAACTATGCCCAAAACTTTACAACACCCACATCCTCTGATTCCTGTAATATCCAAAAATCTACCAATTTCTGTCTTAAATATACTCAATAACTGGGCATAGACATCTCTCTGCAATGGAGAATTACAAAGATTCACAACACTCTAAGTGAAGAAATTTCTTCTACACCCCTATATGGCCAGCCCCTTATTCTGAGACAGTTCTGCATAGTTCGAGACTCTCCGGCCAGGGGAAACCACGTCCCAGCATCTACATTGTCAAGCCCTCTCGGAATCCTTCGAAACTCTAGGGACTATAAGCTTAGTCTACACTAATTTCTCCTCTAAGGACCATCCCCTCATCCCAGGAATCGGGGCAAGTACTGCAAATTCTTCCTTGGGTAAGGAGACCAAAGCTGTATACACTACTCCAGGCGTGATTCCATCAAGGCTCTATACAATTGCAGTAAGACTTCTTTACTGTTGGCCTCTGCGAAGGAATTGGAGGATAGCATACCATTGGCTTTTCTAATTACTTGCTCCACCTGCATGTTAACTTTCTGTGATCGCGGGTGCATTTTGGCTGCTAGTCTGGTTTTGAGCTATTCAATCTTCTTCTGGCTTGGGTGTCGATTTTTCCCTGGTTTTTGTTATGTAGTCATTTTTGGCATGTGAGCATCACTGGCACGGCCAGCAATTATTACCCACCCCGAATTGCCTTTGAAATATATGAAGTGCCTTGGGATGTTAAAGGCACCATATGAACACATAAGGTAACAATCCATGTTGTACCAAACCTGGAGACAATAATCTCAGGGCAGTGTTTTCTATAAGTGCCTCCATTGTCTCCTCACTCCACATGATGTTTCCTCAAGACCACTATTCCCATGAAAGAATTAATTTATTCTAAAAATCCCAGTGCACACCCTCTGGTATTCTGAGTAATTGTGTATTTTTTTAAATTGTTCTTTCATGGGATGTGGGCATCACTGGCAAGGCCAGCATTTGTTGCCCATCCCTAATTGCCTTTGAACTGAATGACTTGCTAGGCCATTTCAGAGGTCAGTTAGGAGTCAACCACATTTGCATCCCCTAAACTCAGCTCTGCAAGTAGTGCAAGAGCCTTCATCCAAATTAGAATTCTCTTACTAAATCCTCCTGCCTTGCTATATATCTCCCTCCTTTCAAAAGCCTCCTTAAACCTCTTCCTTTGACCACACCTTTGGTCATTTCCTGTTAACCTCCTCCTTCACATCTACCTGCTGTGGGGTGTTTGCAATGTAAAAGACGCAAGGCAAGTTTTAAGTTGTTTTAACATTGGAGTCTAGATTTTCTGATTGACATTATTTTCATGCTCAGGCTAACTGGTTTAAAGTACTTGGGTTAATGATCTGGGCCTGTTCCTTTGCTAAACTACCCCACTTTGAGTCTGAAATTTACTGTTCTCTGGTGCCTTTATTTCCTGAAAGATTTCTGGATCATTTTAGACCAGCGGTGTCTAGTACATTAGCTGCATGTGGCTCATTGTGAATCTCGGTAAATGTACTTAAATAAAAACAGAAAGTGCTGGAAAGCCTCAGTAGGTCTGACAGCATCTGTGGAATGAGAAGCAGAGTTGACATTTCGAGTCCAATATGACTCTCCTTCAGTAAATATACACTAATTTTAGTCGAAAATGTGGCTGAACATGTTGGCTTAGCAGCATTAATTTAGACCACCGCAGGTAAGTTGGCACTAATCTCGAACATGGTGGTATATAACTTTGTGGTCTCGTCCTCTTGAATCGCTGAGTTCCCGGGGCGAACAACAAATTTGCATTTATATAGCGTTTTTCAAATGCTCAAGATATCTATTGGAATTATCTTTGTAATTTAGCAGATGTGGTAATTTGCGAGCAACAAGGCTCCACAGGCAGGTAATCTCTCCTCGGTGAGAGAGGGGTGACAACAAGAAAAATGCCCTGTTCTCATCCACAGTGCCATGGAATCTTTTACATCCACCCACTCGAGTGTGTCTGATCTCGGCCTACACTTCGTCCGAAAGACGGCACCTCTGACAGAAGAACACTCTCTCGATATCTCACTGGAGTCTCAGATCAAATCCTTTAAGGTGGGTCTTGAACCACTGAGTGAAGGCCGAATGACTACAGAATAGCGCCTGGGGCTTCCACCTCCCTTTCACCGAGAGAAAGTTCCACAAGATCGAGGGTAGTCACTTGATAATCTGTATCACTCAGCTGCTTCTCGGCCTCTTTGGTAGATGTCTGGATATAGGGCTGGACAATAGCTGTTGTCTTTCAGGTGAGACACTAAACCGAGAGCCCACCTGTCCTCTTGGGCAGATGTAAAAGATCCCATGCAACTATTTTGAAGAAAAGCAGGACAGTCCTGACCAATATTGATCATTCAACCAACACTTTGAAAACAAATTACTGAGTCATTTAATTCATTACTGTTTGTGGGAGCTTGCTGTGCACAAATTGGCTAGCACGTTTTCTACATTACAGCAGTGACTACACTTCAAAAGGCACTATTGAAATGCATGTTGTTTTCGCTCATGCAACATTGGGCCAAAGGTAGCTGAACTAAACTTCCAATTTTATTAGTAAGAATACGCGAGACCCAGGCAGAAAAAGATTAACAGTGACCACGATTACCCCAATGATCATAGACTGACCGTGTCTGAAAATTACCGGAAGCTACAACATTCATTCAATTTGATATCTCCCTAGTCTAAAAGGAGCTATAGGCTTCTGTGCTTTGGACTTTTCTGTTTAGCTTATTTAGCAATAGAACCAGAGGGGGAAAAAAAATCATCTTACGTAAAAGACTGTTACATCTGGAATGCACTGCCTGAAAGGGTGGAAGAATCGGATTCAAAAGGGAATTGGATAAATATTGGGAAAGGAAAATAAAATGTACGAGGCTATGCAGAAAGAGCAGAGGAGTGGCACTGGTTGGATAATTTTTTCCAAGAGCTGAAGCAGCCTTGATGGGCTGAATGGCCTTCTCTGTGCTAGGTGATTCTATGATTTGGATGAATGTTTGATTGGTAAACATTTCTTGGGGCGAGGATCTCTCCATTTAAGCTTCAAGATCACTGTGATTGTGGCAGAGTCTGTTGTGTCTGCCCCACATCCAACCAGGGAAACTTAGTCAGACAGTAGAAGGCATGGGCACAGGCTCCATGTCCTCCACCCTCCTGATTATAATACAAGTGGCTTATTTAGATAGCACAGCATAGAAACGAGCTGAAGACAAGTCACAACAAAGACAGAAAATGCTGGAAAAACTCAGCTGGTCTGGCAGAATCTGTGGAGAGAGGAACAGAGTTAACATTTCGCGTCTGTATGACTCTCCATCAGAACTCACTGAAGAAGAGTCATATGCGACTCAACATGAACTCTGTTTCTCTCACCATTGATGCTGCCAGACCTGCTGAGCTTTTCCAGCACTTTGTTTTTATTTCAGATCCCCAGCGTCCACAGTGTTTTGCTTTTATTCTAGAAATGGGCCATTCTGCCCAACAAGTCCATGCTGTCTCCTCCCCCTCTTCACCCAACCCCATATTGTTCTATTCCTTTTACCCTCATGTGCTTATTTAACTTCTCTTAAATGCTATCTACCTCAACTTAGGTGGTGTAATAGTATTGACACTGGACCTAGTGATCCAGAGACCCAGGGTAATGCTCTGGGGACCTGGGTTTGAATCCCACCACAGCAGATGGTGAAATTTGAATTCAATAAAAATCTGGAATTATAAGTCTAATGATGACTATGAAACCATTGTCGATTGTTGTAAAAACCCATCTGGTTCACTAATGTCCTTAAGGGATGGAAGGAAATCTGCCATCCTTACCCGGTCTGGCCCACATGTGACTCCAGACCTACAGCAATGTGGTTGACTCTTAAATGCCCTCTGAACGAGGGCAATTAGGGATGGGCAATAAATGCTGCCTAACCAGCGACACCCACATCCCCTGAATGAATAATAAAACAAAAGTGGTTCTGTCACTGAACTAGTAATCTAGAGGTTAATGCTATGGGAGCATAGGCTCAAATCCCACTATGGCAGCAGCTGGTGGAATTTAAATTCAATTAATAATTTAGAATTTTTTTAAAAAGCTAGTCTCAGTGATAGTGACTATGAAACCATTGTCGATTGTAGTAAAAACCCATCTGGTTCGCGAATATCCTTTAGGGGAGGAAATCTGCTACCTTCCTGATCTGGCCTACATGTGACTCCAGACTCTCAGCATTGGGGTTGACTCAAATGCCCTCTGAAATGGTGTGGCTAACCACTTAATTCAAGGGCAATTAGGGATGGGCAGCAAATGCTGGTATTGCCAGCGATGACACATCCCATGAAAAGAATAAAGGGAAGTTTCCACATTCTAACCACTTGCTGTCTTATTAATCTGTCTCCCTACTTTCAGTGATCTGTCTATTGACCTGTATTCCATTTTTACTTGATGACAACTACCCAGAACTTTGAAACCTACATTTCTCTCTCTTTCCCCCCTTCCCCATCCTCCTTTGGGCAAACAGTCACTCCTCCTTTTCCATTCTTGTTTGTGTCCCAGTCTAGTTCAGCTAATAGAATAGATCTAAATTTATCTTAATTTCCATTCTTGTAGTTATTTGGTACTGTGTGTAGTTTAGACCGTTTAGTCCTCCTTTTAGCAAAAGGCACCATCTGGCTGCATTCATCGGTACCACACTTCTTAGCAACAGGGCAGTGATCTTGGCTAGCTCTTCTGCTGGGCAATGCCAGGTGAGGGTAATGGTGCGGCAAAGAATCTACCAAACTGCTGTCACCAGCCGCATCATGGTAGCTGGAAGCACCATTAGTGGGTGCCAATTATGCATGCTGAGCCAGAAAGACGTGCCCTGAGGGTGGGGCGGGGAGAATAATCTAATGGCCAGGGACTTTATTTTGTGATTTTGTTCATTTTCTCCCTTTCTCCTCCCACCTTGAGGGCATTTCTGGAGTAAGTGCGTGTGAGGATGATTCTGGGTGCGAGCAGGTTTCCCTGCCAACAGTCGCGCTCTGGCATCTTGTCCAAACGTGTAACTTGATTTTTTTTTGTAAAAATATACTTTATTCATAAAATATCTTCAATCACATTCCAAACCATTTCAAAAACATCATTACAAGGGTACAATCCAGGTTAAACTTTTACAAAATGTATCACCAGGTGCATCAGTACAAACAATATTACAATCATTTACAGCCTTTCATTTTGAGCTGTACAGCCTGAGGGGCTCTAAACAGTTCCCAGTCTCTCGGTGCGCTGTGGCAGAAAGGTCTTAGACAGCGACCCTTCCCCATTGCGCCTTTGCGGCAGCTGCCCCAAGCTTTAGTGCGTCCCTCAGCACGTAGTCCTGGACTTTGGATTGTGCCAGTCCGCAACAATCGGTCGGGGACAACTCTTTGTGCTGGAAGACCAACAAGTTTCGGGCAGACCAAAGCGCGTCTTTCACCGAGTTGATGATCCTCCAGCTGCAGTCGATGTTTGTCTCGGTGTGTGTCCCTGGGAACAGCCCGTAGAGCACAGAGTCCTGTGTCACAGAACTGCTCGGGATGAACCTCGACAGCAACCACTGCATCTCTCTCCAGACTTTCTTTGCAAAGGCACAATCCACAAGGAGGTGAACAACGGTCTCTTCCCCACCACAGCCACCTCGAGGGCAACGTGCAGAGGGGGTGAGCCTCCTGGCGTGTAGGAAGGATCTGACGGGGAGGGCCTTTCTCACCACCAGCCAAGCTACGTCTTGGTGCTTGTTGGAAAGTTCTGGCGATGAGGCATTCTGCCAAATGACTTTGACAGTCTGCTCGGGGAACCATCCCACAGGGTCCACCCTCTCCTTTTCCCTCAGGGCCTCTAGGACGTTACGTGCTGACCACTGCCTGATGGACTTGTGGTCAAAGGTGTTTTTCTGCATATCTACCTCAGCCCATCCAAAGTGAAGGAATTTGAGCTCACTACGGGTATGAAGGAGCAGACTAAAGGTCTGGGACTCTCAGAGACAGTGGGTTTGGTAGGAGAATAAATGCTTTAAAATGGGTTTAAAGATTGTATCCATAAATGTGCGTAGCATTAAATCTACTACGCGATGTGTTGCGACCTTGGACTACCTAGCCAAGGTCAAAGCTGACCTGTTGTTTCTGCAGGAGTGTGCGATACCGCACCTCAGCTCCTACAGGCAATGGTCACGATGGTGGTCCCATGGGCCATCGATCTGGTCGGGCGGAAACGACTCTCGTTCCTCCGGCCTGGGTATTCTGCTGCGGGGAGGCAACTTCACCGTCTCCGAGGTTAAGGAGGTGGTGGGCGGGCGACTCCTCGTAGCAGACGTAATGTACAAGAACGCTCCACTCCGGTTAATTAACGTGTATGGCCCGGCACAAGGGGCTGAGCGGCTGGAGGTTTTTCAGCAGCTCCCACTGCTGCTGGCGACCTCCAGGCCGGTCATTCTGGGCGGTGACTTCAACTGCATCATCGATGCGGCTGGACGATCCAGCAGGGCCGGCAGCAGATTGGACGCTACGTCCAGATCCCTGATGGAAACAGTTAAGGATGCCAAGCTGCACGACGTCTTCAGCAACCCTGCAGACGGAGCGCAGCGTAGATACACCTGGTCGCGGCCAGACGGGTCCATTCGTTCCAGGATAGACTTCCTGTTTGTGTCCCGTGCATTCACAGTCAGATCCACCGAGGTCAAGCCGGTGTTCTTCTCTGACCACTGCCTCCTACTGGCGGACTGCCACTTGGAGAAGGACCTGAGGGTGGGCAGGGGGGCATGGAAGCTAAATGTGCAACTGCTGACCCCAGAGAACATTGAGGAGCTCAAGAGGGATTACAAAGGTTGGAGAACCGTGAAACCCCTCTTTGAGTCCCTGACACACTGGTGGGAAGCGATCAAGGGAAGCATCAAGAGGTTTTTCATCCTCAAAGGCACCCAGAAAGCTAGAAAGGAACAGAGGGAAATGTCCCGACTCCAGAAAAAGATGCAGAATCTGCTCCGGCTGCAGTCGATGGGGGTCGATGTCAAGGAGGAGCTCCAAGAGGTGAAGAGCCAGCAAGCCTCGCACTTTGCCTCGGAGGCCTCCAAGATCATCTTCCGTTCCAGAGTCCGCTCCGTGGAGCAGGATGAGACGTGCTCACGTTTCTTCTTCCAAAAGGTACACAGAGAGCGCTCTGTGATCAGCAGCCTGAAGGAAGAAGACGGCTCAGTAAAGTCATCACGGTCCGACATTCTGAGGATCAGCAAATCCTTTTATGCCGGATTGTATGACGTGAAGCCCACGGACAGCACGGCCTCCCAGTCCTTCCTGTCCTCTATCACGGAGGTCTTAGACGACAGTACGCGGGAGAGCCTGGACAAACCGCTAACTCCTGATGAACTGACTAAGGCCCTCGAGTCCTTGGAGAAGAGTAAAACCCCCGGAAGCGACGGCTTGCCGGCGGAGTTGTATTCGGCTCTGTGGGACTTGATCGGCCCAGACCTGCTAGGAGTGTACGAGAGTATGCTCCTGGCCGGTAGTATGTCAGAATCCATGAGGAAAGGCATCATCACCCTCATCTACAAGCACAAGGGGGAAAGGGAGGAAATTAGAAATTGGCGACCCATTTCACTGTTGAATGTGGACTATAAGATTCTGTCCAAGGTCATCGCCAATCGGGTCAAATCCGCTCTGGAAGTGGTGATTCACCCTGACCAGACCTGCTCTGTGCCAGGCAGGAAGATCTCTGACAGCCTGGCGCTGCTCAGGGATACGATTGCCTATGTACAGGACAGGGGTGTGGATACCTGCCTCATCAGCTTGGATCAGGAGAAGGCCTTTGACAGAATATCGCACACCTACATGGGGGATGTGCTCTCCAAAATGGGGTTTGGGGAGGGAATTCGAAATTGGATCCAACTGCTCTACACTAACATCAGTAGCGCAGTCTCAATCAATGGGTGGGAAACAGATAGCTTTCCGATTAAATCTGGAGTCAGGCAGGGCTGTCCTCTCTCGCCTGTCCTTTTCGTGTGTTGCATAGAACCCTTTGCCGAGTCCATCAGGAAGGATCCGGGCATAAGAGGAGTGACGATCCCAGGCAGTGGAGGCACTCAGGTAAAAGCCTCCCTGTACATGGACGACGTCGCCGTCTTCTGCTCGGATCCGCTGTCGGTGCGCAGACTGATGCACATCTGCGACCAGTTCGAACTGGCCTCGGGAGCCAAGGTAAATCGTGGGAAGAGCGAGGCCATGTTCTTTGGGAACTGGGCTGACCGATCCTTTGTCCCCTTCACTGTCAGGGCTGACGGCCTGAAGGTGCTGGGGATATGGTTCGGAGGGACCAGGGCATGCGTTAGAAACTGGAAGGAGCGAGTGGCTATGGTGAAAAGGAAACTGGGCATGTGGGAGCGACGCTCCCTCTCCATTGCGGGAAAGAACCTGGTCATCAGGTGTGAGGTACTCTCGCTGTTGCTGTACGTGGCGCAGGTCTGGCCCATTCCAGACTCCTGCGCGATGGCGATCACTCGAGCCATCTTCCGCTTTATCTGGAGGTCGAAAATGGATCGTGTCCGCAGGGACGCGATGTACAAGCCTCTAGATAAAGGGGGAAAAAACGTGCCCAACATCGCCCTCATACTGATGGCCACCTTTGTGTGTGGCTGCATCAAGCGGTGCGTAGACCCTCAGTACGCAAACACCAAGTGTCACTACGTGCTGAGGTTCTACCTGTCCCCGGTGTTGCGAAGGATGGGTCTGGCCACGCTGCCGCGGAACGCTCCAAGTAGTTGGACCGTGCCGTACCACCTGTCCCTGGTGGAAAAATTTATGCAGAAAAACACCTTTGACCACAAGTCCAAACGTGTAACTTGATTTTTTTTTTTTGTAAAAATGTACTTTATTCATAAAATATCTTCAATCACATTCCAAACCATTTCAAAAACAACATTACAAGGGTACAATCCAGGTTACACTTTTACAAGATGTATCACCAGGTGCATCAGTACAAACAATATTACAATCATTTACAGCCTTTCATTTTGATCTGTACAGCCCGAGGGGCTCTAAACAGTTCCCAGTCTCTCGGTGCGCTGTGGTAGAGAGGTCTTAGACAGCGACCCTTCCCCATTGCGCCTTTGCGGCAGCTGCCCCAAGCTTTAGTGCGTCCCTCAGCACGTAGTCCTGGACTTTGGATTGTGCCAGTCCGCAACAATCGGTCGGGGACAACTCTTTGTGCTGGAAGACCAACAAGTTTCGGGCAGACCAAAGCGCGTCTTTCACCGAGTTGATGATCCTCCAGCTGCAGTTGATGTTTGTCTCGGTGTGTGTCCCTGGGAACAGCCCGTAGAGCACAGAGTCCTGTGTCACAGAACTGCTCGGGATGAACCTCGACAGCAACCACTGCATCTCTCTCCAGACTTTCTTTGCAAAGGCACAATCCACAAGGAGGTGAACAACGGTCTCTTCCCCACCACAGCCACCTCGAGGGCAACGTGCAGAGGGGGTGAGCCTCCTGGCGTGTAGGAAGGATCTGACGGGGAGGGCCTTTCTCACCACCAGCCAAGCTACGTCTTGGTGCTTGTTGGAAAGTTCTGGCGATGAGGCATTCTGCCAAATGACTTTGACAGTCTGCTTGGGGAACCATCCCACAGGGTCCACCCTCTCCTTTTCCCTCAGGGCCTCTAGGACGTTACGTGCTGACCACTGCCTGATGGACTTGTGGTCAAAGGTGTTTTTCTGCATAAATTTTTCCACCAGGGACAGGTGGTACGGCACGGTCCAACTACTTGGAGCGTTCCGCGGCAGCGTGGCCAGACCCATCCTTCGCAACACCGGGGACAGGTAGAACCTCAGCACGTAGTGACACTTGGTGTTTGCGTACTGAGGGTCTACGCACCGCTTGATGCAGCCACACACAAAGGTGGCCATCAGTATGAGGGCGATGTTGGGCACGTTTTTTCCCCCTTTATCTAGAGGCTTGTACATCGCGTCCCTGCGGACACGATCCATTTTCGACCTCCAGATAAAGCGGAAGATGGCTCGAGTGATCGCCATCGCGCAGGAGTCTGGAATGGGCCAGACCTGCGCCACGTACAGCAACAGCGAGAGTACCTCACACCTGATGACCAGGTTCTTTCCCGCAATGGAGAGGGAGCGTCGCTCCCACATGCCCAGTTTCCTTTTCACCATAGCCACTCGCTCCTTCCAGTTTCTAACGCATGCCCTGGTCCCTCCGAACCATATCCCCAGCACCTTCAGGCCGTCAGCCCTGACAGTGAAGGGGACAAAGGATCGGTCAGCCCAGTTCCCAAAGAACATGGCCTCGCTCTTCCCACGATTTACCTTGGCTCCCGAGGCCAGTTCGAACTGGTCGCAGATGTGCATCAGTCTGCGCACCGACAGCGGATCCGAGCAGAAGACGGCGACGTCGTCCATGTACAGGGAGGCTTTTACCTGAGTGCCTCCACTGCCTGGGATCGTCACTCCTCTTATGCCCGGATCCTTCCTGATGGACTCGGCAAAGGGTTCTATGCAACACACGAAAAGGACAGGCGAGAGAGGACAGCCCTGCCTGACTCCAGATTTAATCGGAAAGCTATCTGTTTCCCACCCATTGATTGAGACTGCGCTACTGATGTTAGTGTAGAGCAGTTGGATCCAATTTCGAATTCCCTCCCCAAACCCCATTTTGGAGAGCACATCCCCCATGTAGGTGTGCGATATTCTGTCAAAGGCCTTCTCCTGATCCAAGCTGATGAGGCAGGTATCCACACCCCTGTCCTGTACATAGGCAATCGTATCCCTGAGCAGCGCCAGGCTGTCAGAGATCTTCCTGCCTGGCACAGAGCAGGTCTGGTCAGGGTGAATCACCACTTCCAGAGCGGATTTGACCCGATTGGCGATGACCTTGGACAGAATCTTATAGTCCACATTCAACAGTGAAATGGGTCGCCAATTTCTAATTTCCTCCCTTTCCCCCTTGTGCTTGTAGATGAGGGTGATGATGCCTTTCCTCATGGATTCTGACATACTACCGGCCAGGAGCATACTCTCGTACACTCCTAGCAGGTCTGGGCCGATCAAGTCCCACAGAGCCGAATACAACTCCGCCGGCAAGCCGTCGCTTCCGGGGGTTTTACTCTTCTCCAAGGACTCGAGGGCCTTAGTCAGTTCATCAGGAGTTAGCGGTTTGTCCAGGCTCTCCCGCGTACTGTCGTCTAAGACCTCCGTGATAGAGGACAGGAAGGACTGGGAGGCCGTGCTGTCCGTGGGCTTCACGTCATACAATCCGGCATAAAAGGATTTGCTGATCCTCAGAATGTCGGACCGTGATGACTTTACTGAGCCGTCTTCTTCCTTCAGGCTGCTGATCACAGAGCGCTCTCTGTGTACCTTTTGGAAGAAGAAACGTGAGCACGTCTCATCCTGCTCCACGGAGCGGACTCTGGAACGGAAGATGATCTTGGAGGCCTCCGAGGCAAAGTGCGAGGCTTGCTGGCTCTTCACCTCTTGGAGCTCCTCCTTGACATCGACCCCCATCGACTGCAGCCGGAGCAGATTCTGCATCTTTTTCTGGAGTCGGGACATTTCCCTCTGTTCCTTTCTAGCTTTCTGGGTGCCTTTGAGGATGAAAAACCTCTTGATGCTTCCCTTGATCGCTTCCCACCAGTGTGTCAGGGACTCAAAGAGGGGTTTCACGGTTCTCCAACCTTTGAAATCCCTCTTGAGCTCCTCAATGTTCTCTGGGGTCAGCAGTTGCACATTTAGCTTCCATGCCCCCCTGCCCACCCTCAGGTCCTTCTCCAAGTGGCAGTCCGCCAGTAGGAGGCAGTGGTCAGAGAAGAACACCGGCTTGACCTCGGTGGATCTGACTGTGAATGCACGGGACACAAACAGGAAGTCTATCCTGGAACGAATGGACCCGTCTGGCCGCGACCAGGTGTATCTACGCTGCGCTCCGTCTGCAGGGTTGCTGAAGACGTCGTGCAGCTTGGCATCCTTAACTGTTTCCATCAGGGATCTGGACGTAGCGTCCAATCTGCTGCCGGCCCTGCTGGATCGTCCAGCCGCATCGATGATGCAGTTGAAGTCACCGCCCAGAATGACCGGCCTGGAGGTCGCCAGCAGCAGTGGGAGCTGCTGAAAAACCTCCAGCCGCTCAGCCCCTTGTGCCGGGCCATACACGTTAATTAACCGGAGTGGAGCGTTCTTGTACATTACGTCTGCTACGAGGAGTCGCCCGCCCACCACCTCCTTAACCTCGGAGACGGTGAAGTTGCCTCCCCGCAGCAGAATACCCAGGCCGGAGGAACGAGAGTCGTTTCCGCCCGACCAGATCGATGGCCCATGGGACCACCATCGTGACCATTGCCTGTAGGAGCTGAGGTGCGGTATCGCACACTCCTGCAGAAACAACAGGTCAGCTTTGACCTTGGCTAGGTAGTCCAAGGTCGCAACACATCGCGTAGTAGATTTAATGCTACGCACATTTATGGATACAATCTTTAAACCCATTTTAAAGCATTTATTCTCCTACCAAACCCACTGTCTCTGAGAGTCCCAGACCTTTAGTCTGCTCCTTCATACCCGTAGTGAGCTCAAATTCCTTCACTTTGGATGGGCTGAGGTAGATCTCCTTGGCCGTGTTCTGCTCCAGTGGCATCTGGAGGTTCACGTAGAGAGCGGGTTTTGAGATGACCTTTGCTGGAGAAGCTTCTCCAAAACTCACCCCCTCTGGGGTGCTGCTGTACCCGGCTTCCTGGAGCTGGGGTGCGATGATTGCCTCACTGCTCCCAGATTCCAGGGGCTGTGGTGCACTGGTCTCCTCAGGTTGCAGGCAAAGTTGGGGTGCGCTGGTCTCCTTGTTGTCTCCAATTTTCTGGAGCTCGGGTGTCTCGTCCTCCAACGCCCTGGAGCTTTGCCGCCTCTTCTGTCGGTGCCGCCCTGGCACTTCATCATCCGAAGAGCTGCTGCCCTTGTCATCCGTGTCGGATGGGAGACGCCTCTTGCCGCTTCTCTGGGAAACGCCTTTGCTTCTTCTTCGCTCCCTCTTACTTTTCTTGTTCTTCACCGTCCGCCAGTCCCCCTGCTGCTTTTCCACTGCTGCCTCCTCCTCCATTGATTCGCTGTCCTGAGGACTGGGAGGTTCAGGGGGTAGTGCTGTTGATTGGCTCTCTGTTGCCTCAATCTCTTTCTCCACCTTGACTCTCTCTGTGTCCTCCTTTGTCCCGTTGAGCTCCCTGGGGGCCTTGGTGGTTGGAGTGACACGAAACATTTCTTCTGCTTCCCCCTGGTCGGCTTTGGCTGCCTGTGCGTAAGTACGGCAGCGTTTGGGGCAGGTCCTGTAGAGGTGACTTGCCTCGCCACACAGGTTGCAGCACTTGGCCTGTTTGCAGTCTTTTGTCTGGTGCCCTTCCTGTTTGCAGATCTTGCAGAGGGAGGCGCTGCAGTTGGCCGCCACATGACCAGCCTTGCCGCATGAGCGACAATGCTTGGGTTGCCCAGCGTAGACCAGGTAGCCATGGTTTCCCCCGATAGCGAAACTGGAAGGAGGGTGGAAAATGGCTCCCTTACCATCGGTCTTTAGCGTGACCTTAAACAGGCGTTTGCCTGTCCAGATCCCCAAGTCGTCTCGAATCTCGCTGCCGCTCCCCACCTTATCGAAGTACCTGGTGAGGAAGGTGACCACGTCGGCGACAGGGACGAAGGGGTTGTACACATGCACCATCACCACACGTTCCCGTTGCAACGGCAGAGAAAAGTGCGGCTCCGCCGTCAGGATCTTCATCTCCGGCAGGTCTCTCTTCTCCTCGAACACCCTCAGGAGCCGGACGCAGTCTGCCACCCGCTTGAACGTCACGTCAAAATAACCACCTTTGCGGGAGTCATGCAGGGTGAAGATCTCCGGAGCTTGGAAGCCGCACGCCTTCAACAGGATCCTCCTGGTGAAGAAGCCCCGATCCATAGGTGATCCTCCTTCGCTGTGGTTCACCGTGACTCGGACGGTGATAGGTAACCCACGGTATGGATTTGGATTGCGATTGGTTATAGCCCTTCCATCCCGACCTTGCCTTGGCAGGACCATGGTGTCGCCCCTGCAACACTTGATCTTAGCCAAAAAGCGTCGGCAGGTAATTCCACCATGAGGGCATCATAGCCACGTCTGATCCCATTCTTACCCAGTATCAAAAGCGACCACTTCTAGTAGAGGTGACTTTATGTTGTTGACACAGGACCCCAATCTGCATACTTAAAGAAGGACCCCAGCCCCGTCCTCCCCTCCCCAAACTGGTTTCTGGCAGGCGTCCCTCGTGCCTGTTCAGGAACTGAAGCAGCGAGATCGGTGTGGGTTAATCCACACGCTGGCCTGGTGGGCAGAGTGACACTCCAACCCACTTGGCTCCAGGTCATCGGAACGGCTTGCTGTCTCTTCTCGCGTTGCTGTCTACTGTGAAATATGTTACGTTCGCTTTAGACACAAAAGCTCTTCGGGGATTTAAGAGCACAGAGTGTTCTTTTAAAATGTGTAATGTATGTGCAAATACCTTGGAACAGCAAGTCCAGCTGCCCACCTACCACCAGGCCCACTCTCCCAAACAGTGAAAGAGAGACACAGGCCAAGCACTGTTCCTCCAGCATGTCCTGTTAACATGGGTGTGACCGGCGGGCCCGGGAGTGGTCGGGAAACGGACCGCCGACTGCGGTCAGCCCCCGACCGCGATTTCGTGCTGGCTGGCCAATTAACAGCCAGCCAGTGTAAAGCACGCTTATATGATCAGCGCTGCCTGGGTTGGGGGCAGGAGGAGGGTGAGCGCTGAAGTCAGCGCAGGTTTTGGGCAGCGCCGAATGAAAACTCCCTGAAGGCAGAAAGCCGCCTCCAGGAGCTGAAGAATTGCAAAAACATAAAGATTTTAAAAACCAGGAAGAAATGCCCATGCATCAGAATCAGTCACCCGAACATATGGATGGTGAAAATTGTGTGCAAACATTTTTATGTTTTTTAAATTAATATCAGAAACCTCATCACGCCCTTGGATGAGGTTTCCTGAAAAACGCAAAGGCCGCCTGGCCGATTTGCCCACCCGCCAACCGTAACGTTGGACAGGCAGCAAAAAACCCCAGTTAATTGCGCCGCTAATGGGCTTAATAACCCTCTTAATTGTCGGCGGGTGCGTTTCCGAGTTTAGTGCGCGCCTGCCGACCGAAATATCGCGCGTGTGCGCGATGGCATTGGGGTGCTCGCCCAACATAATCGCGCGCTATTTCACGCTCGAGTGTGCTGGACGCGCGCCCACACGCCAAGCAAAAAATTCTGCCCATGGTATCTTGGGCTGTCAGGGTGGAAATACAGGGTGAATATTAAATCCACATTAGGATGAGACAGTCCACTTCTGCAAACCCTCTCGGAATGTATATTGTACAGTCCTTTTTCAGTGTTGAGTGCTTGGGTTGCTGAAAGGGTTAAGCCAGTCCTTTTGATTCACCTGGGCAGCTGATTGGTGAGAATCTAATCTGACAGCCGATAGCTTGAAACATTCTGAGCGCAGGAGGGAAATCAGGGCACTTTAGGAATGTCTTAACAAGCTCCTCCCTCCAAACTACCACTGGGTTAACAACAGTCACAACAAATTTGTAAAGTAACAAAGGACTCCTGGCAAGCAAAGTAAGCTGTGTATGTTTGTATCTGAACAGGATACTTACTTTCTGAAGATCACCAGAGTGGCCCATGTGGGAATGCAGGAACAAGGAAGTCTTTTTTTTAAACTAACCTTTGTGTTTAAGCAGGGTTTTGAATGCAGAAGCACTTATCACAAATCACATTGTGAAATACCATGAAAGGAATCTAAATTACTCCTGCTTCCTGCTTCGAGGTGCTTTCAATCGACCTAGCTGCTGAGGGAGGTCTGGTTACCCCAAAAGGAAAGTGCTATTGCAGAAGAGAGAGTCTAGTGTAAGAAGGTTCTGAAAAGCTTTTGCGACCTGTGCTGATTCAATGTGTGCTTTCAAAGGCGTTGATTTGCTCAGGTGTGATTAGGCACACCAGCCATTGTGACAGGAGATGTGGTTTGCATAGGCTTCATAGTGTTGTTCTGGCCTCACCTGAGCTCATATATCATATGGAGGGCCCCCAGGGCCTGTATAAGAGAGATGGAAACACTCAGAGAGTCTGTTGTCCATTTGGCTCTTCAGATGTCGACCTACAAACGAGCCACCTTTGACGAGGATGACCTGATCGACTCCACTGTTGATGAAGTGTACCCAGAGGGCCACCAGGTAGGACATTTGAAATCTAGCTTTTGTAACAATGTTACTGCATGTTGTGCCCCTTTTAATTTCTGCATCCCAAATCTCTGTGCTCTTCCCAAACACTGAACCTACTTCCATTTAGACTAAAATCACTAATGTTTTTACCACATTGAAAACTCTTCTAGTCCCAATCTATCTCGCTTCCCTGAATCTCTTCATTTCCGCTTGATTTATTTTTCTCTTCGCTGGGGGGATGTATTGCTTCCATTTCCTCCACTTTTATTATCCTTTCCAACTAGGATGCCTGTACAGTTTGGGAACACGTGTACATCCACTGTCATTAGCACAGTGATTTTTTTTTTTAAAAATTCACAGGATTATGGATGTCACTGGCAAGCTCAGCCCTTGAGAGGGAGAGGGTGGTGGTGAACCACTTTCTTGAATACAACTGAATAACTTCCTAGAGCACTTCAGAGGGCAGTTAAGAGTCAACCATTTTCCCCATGGGTCTGGAGTTGTAGGCCAAACTGGCAGATTTCTTTCCCTATAAGGACATTAGCAATATGTTTTATGGTCACTATGGCTAACTTTCAGTTCTAGATATTTTTGTTGTCCAGATTTAATTTGAATTTAAATTCTGCCAGCTGCTGTGGTGGGATTTGAACCCATGTACCCCTCAGCATTAGCCTGGGCCTCTGGATTACTAGCCCAGTGACATTACCACTACACCACCACTTTGCCTACTTTCACAGTCTGGAGTTTACAATGCAATTTCAGTGACACAGGAGATTAACTTGGTTTCTGTTAAGGACACAGAGACTCTAAATGAATCCCCTCACCACTCCACCCTCACACCGCTCCACCCTATTCTTTCTTTCCAATGCCCTGGTGAGAGGTTGGGTTGGTGACGTCTTGCCCAAGGTGACTTCCCCTCAGGTTTGTTTTGCCCCCATTTCCTGTGTGCATTGGGAGTGAGGGACGCAGAACCCACAAGGCCTCAAGTCGGAACGTGAATGGGCATTCTGCCCATCCACACCAGGAAAGTTGTGGCTCTGTCGCTGGTGGTGGTGGGGGGTTTGAATTTAAGCCAAATGATCTGCCATTGTGGTGACCGCAGGAGTTTGCGTGTGTTGCAATCAGGAGCTTGTTATCAATCCATGACAACCATGAATCCCCTTTTTTTCCTTCCCTCCTATTTTCCCCTTTCCTGTCGCCTGAACACTCTGGCTGGATTTTTCATGAAAGACCCTAGACACTTCAGTGCTGGCCAACTAGCCAACTGGATGTGGCATCACAGCCATGCTGAACTCTGTTCTTATCGAGGCTCAAGCAACTTCCAGCAGGGGCCACTGGATAAATTTCAGGAGCAGGAACTCTAGCTGATTCTCCCGCTTTACCCCAAGCTCATGTGCGCTGAGTCCGATTGTATCACCAGCTCGGCTGTGATCTTCAGACATAGCACAGGTTAGGGATTGAATCTGGGTCTTCTTGGGCTTGTTTAACTCACCAACCCTTGGCAATTAAGCCACCTGGAGACCACGTGGTACTCTTTTTTAACTTAATAGTTAGGAAGATTTTTTTAAAATTGGGCTTGCATTGGTGACATCACAGAAACATTAATGCATTGAGCTGCCTGTGTTCCTAAAATTCTTCCCTCGTCCCATTCCAATTGGAGATGCCAAAAAGGGCGATGTACTTCACTGTCAAAGATAAATATATAAACCTTCTGACAATTTGTCACCAACGCAAGAGGTGATGAACTGAGAGGAGAAACTGAGTTCTCCTTGCTGCAACACTAACTTTCACAATGTGGTTAGACACATGTGAATGTGGGATCAGATTTTAAGGCTCTGAGGCAATTTTCTCAAGGAGTGAAAGTCTAGACAACTTGATGAGTTGAGGCAGTTCAACAGCAGCTTGAGGAAGAAAGGATAAATATTCCAAAATGCTGGAAATAGCCAGCAGGGCAGGCAACATCTGTGGAGTTGAAACTAGTGAACCTGATATGGAGTATGGAGTGCCGGATGGTGTTTAATCAAAATATGAGCTGCTGTTCCTTGAACTTTGGTTGAGATTACCTTAGCTTCGTTTGAAAGATATAGGAAGCCAAGGACAGGGAAATCAGGGAGTAGGGCAGAGAATTCAAAAGTCAGATGACCAGAAGCTTGGGTTTATGCAGACTGAATGGAGGCATTCAGCAAATCGGTCACTGAGTCTGTGTTTAGCTTCCCCACTGCAGAAGAAACTACATTGTGAGCGGTGAATTCGGTACACTAAGTCACTCTGTCACCTGAAAGGAGTGTTTGGGCTCTGCAAGGTGGGAAGGGAAGTGGTAAAAGGGCAACTGTTGCATCTCCTGTGCTCTCATGGGAAGGTGCAGTGGGAAGGGGACAGGGTGTTGGAGGTGACTGAAGAGGGGACCAGGATGTCGCAGAGGGAACCGTCCCTTCAGAATGATGAAATGGGAGGGGGAGATGTTAACTGTCGAACTCGTCGAATATGGAAGGCTGCAACGTGTCTCATTAGTAAGTGAGTTTCCACTTGGGACGCCCTAAATTGCAGCTGTTTTGAGAAATGTCCTTTGTTCCTAGAGTTTTTGCAGGTCGGAAGGTGATTAGAGGATAGGATAGATGATAATAGTTAAAAGGAGAATGGGACGATAGGAAAGCAATGACTGCTTGATACCCAGATGAGACTGCATTGGGCACTAGCATGTTGCTGAACCGAGCTAAAGGCATGGTAAGCAGCCATTTCAATAGAGTACTGGTTGACCACGGAATGCAGGTGGTTGAACAGCAACGTGAGATCTCAGAGCCTGCAGGCAATTTGACAGAGTGGCAAGACAACAAGGCAGCAAATAAGCAACTCACTAGAGAAACAATGTGACGGGGGAGCAGAGCGTTTGATAGAGATGAGGGATCACAGAATGTACTGGTAGGGAGCAGCAAGCATGGGCAGCTCAATAGAAGAACCAGACCCACATTGGCACTGCTCTGATCGAGGAGGTCTCGCCCAAGCAACCACCTCCTTTCAAGACCCTCCAATCAAATTGCTATTCAGAATTACAGCCCATTGTATAGCTACAGTCCGATAATTGTTCAATATACTTTTTTTTAATATGTTCTAATAACATTCTGCCATGGTTCAGTGGTGGCACTCTCTCCTCTATGTCAGACTCCTCTAAGTCCCACTCTATAGACGTTAGCACAAAATCCACGTTGACACTTTGGTGCAGTACTGAGGGGGTGCTTCATTGTCAGAGGTGCCACCTGTCAGATGGAATTAGAAACCCAAAATCTGCTTCCTCACAAATGTTTCCATGGCACTGTTCAAAGAGCAGGGGCAGTCTCCTGGTGGCCTGGCCAATATTTATCCTAAAACCAAAAGCACTAAAAAAACATTAACTGGCCGTTACCTCATTGTTGTTTGTGGGACTGTGCTATGCGTAAACTGGCTGCCATGTTTTCTTCATTGTGTGACAACACTTCAGAAGTACTTCACTAGCTGTAAATCACTTTGGGATGATCTGAGATCTTGAAAGGCACTATATAAATGCAAGTCCTTCCTTCCCTTCCCCTTTTCCCTATGCTTTCCTTTGCAAAACCTGGGCCGACACTGAACGCGGTACCCACACACTGCTACACAGTTAGAGGTGCCCAGTCTGTTTCAGGGGGGTATAAAAGACCCTGTGCTACTCTGTGAAGAGCAGGGGACGTGTCCTAGCCAAAAGCACCCAAAGCAGATGAACTAACTCATCCTTCGTCACATTGCTGTTTTTGAGGCCTAGTTGCCTACAAAACAGCAATGATTATATTTCTAAAATAATACATTGAAGTAAAGCGCACTCTGACATCTGAGGATGTGAAAGGGGCCATATAAATGCAAGGATATTTTGAATGTTTCCTTCAAGGGATATTACTGTTTCCTTTTAGACATCTCTGGGTTCCTTTAGCATGGCAGGTGGTGGAATGTGGGGCAAGGAAGCGGATCTGAAACAGCTTTCAGTAAATTTGACATAACACACTTGTTTTTATTTTTTTAAAAATAACTAGGGCTAGTCTCTAAACAGCATTAGCCCTAACCCTGTCATGTTCATTGTTCCCTGACTGACCTGTTATACTGGAGGCTTGGTGTGGGTGGTGCGGGGGAGGTGGAGGATTGCATCTAGCGTCCCTTAGTTCAAAATGCTAGCCATCAGCTTGGAGATTAATGATACCCTGACACTGAATCATCCCTATGGGCCTAATAAAATGACACTAACCATAAGTAATGTGAGTACAGACTCAGTAATGCCTTTCACCGCTACAGGAAGTACAAAGCATAGAAAAACAATGAGCATTCTGAAGATTGGGCATCAGTATTTCCGAGTGTTTATGCACTGGCTCCAGGCACAGACTAGGTGCCGAGAGACTAGGACACTGGCATTCAGTCAATCTAATCAGTCACAGTGAGCGGGAGAACAAGCCAATTTTTGCTACAAGCCTAGAAGCTTCAGATCGGATTTTTCCCCCTTTGCTGCACCGTTCTGTTTCTATTTAACAGTAAACGCCAAGCCAAGATTTGATGTTAACTGATAAAAAAAAATTAGGAGTTTTGGATGTGGTAAAGGGCACACATGTTGCAGGTTTCATCTTTTGACCTCTGTGAATTTTCCACCGAGCTGTTGAGCGAGTCAGTTAGGGGGCGACAGATCCATCAATTAATTCTGCTTTAATTTTTGTTAAAAAGAAGCCGTGCTACCATCTCCTTGCCAAGTTATTCGTTGTTCATCAATCAAGGTATGCAGTTTGTAATCTAAAATGTTTAAGCAAGTTGTGGCAAGGAGGGAAGGAGCTGTTCACCGGTATCTTGGAAGGCGGTCCCTTTCCAAAAATCTTATTAATTTTTAAAAACAGCCTAAAAATTGTGGACTCAAAATTGAATGTAATTCTGGGTTGCTGGCATCACAGAATCATATAACACAGAAGTCCATTTGGCCCATTGTGCCTGTGTCACCTATTTTAATGAATTATCCAGTTATCCCACTCTTCCCTTTCCCTTTAGCCTTGCAAATTATCTCCTTAAGCATTTATCCAATTCTCTTTTCAAAGTTATGATGGAAGTGCTTCCACCACCTCCTTAAATCGTCCGTTCAAATTCATAACTTGCAATATAAAAAGTAATTATTTCCCTCTCCTCTCCAATTCTCTTACTATAATCTTAAATCTGTGTCCTCTGGTTCCTAATCCTCTCTAGCCTGTGAAATGAGCTTTTCCCTGTTTATTCCATCAAAATCCCTCATAATTTTGACCACCTCTGAAATCTACTCCAATCTATTCTGCCCTGAGAAGAACAATCTTTGTTTCCCCTGTCTCTGCCTCATTGAACTTCTACATCCCTGTTATTCCAGTAAATCTCCCCTGCACAGTCTCCAAAGTTAGGATTTTTAGGATGGCAGGGTTTCCCATCCCGTCATCCAAGTCGACGGAGAACAAACCCTGCTGATGCTACCTGCCCCACGGCCATTTAACGCTCCAACTTGGCTGGAGGCAGGACTACTGCCCCTCACTCGGGAGGAAGCCCGGCCTCAGAGTTGCTGGCCAATCTGATTGGCCGGCAGCTCTCTGGTCCCTGCAGTGCCAGAAGCTGCAGTGGGCAGGACTGGGACTGCAAGCGTTCCCCGGAGCCCAAGTCCTGGGAGCCTGGGACCAGATAAGCTTTGGGGATCTCAAGAAAGGGAGGGGAGGTGAGGCCCAAGAGGGTGGGCAGAAGGGGGTGTGGGTGTATTCCTGGAGAGGGAGAACCTGCAGGGGCCAGTCCTTTTGAGGGTCGTGTCCAGTGTTAACAGGAGGCTGCTGATAGAGGCTGCCCCTCCCACCCGAAGCCTGAAAATGGTTACATTTTGGGCTTCACTCCTGCCCCTGAACTCCTCCTGCTAGCCTGAAAATTGAGGCCGGGTGGAAAACTGCCCTTAAGTCGTCACTAATTGGCCACTTAAGGGCCCCAATTGGGGCAAGGGTGGGCCAGGCAACCTAGGCCTCGCCCATCCCAGTGTAAAATTGCAGAGAGGTCAGGGCGGGCGGGAGTCCAGTGGAAGGCTACCCACCACCCCACCCCCACCCCTGGCCTATAAATCTACTGGCAAAGGAACATAAAATTCTGCCTCAAGACGTTGACATCTGTCCTAAAGTGTGGTGCCAAAATTATACACAATGGGGTGAATTTTAACTCCCCCAAAACTGGTGGGTTGGGGTTTTGGCAAGATGTTAAAATTTTTAAAATGGAAGAACCAAACTAAGTTTACTAGGCCTCTGGAAACCCAACAGCTCCAGGGAAAGGACAAGTGCCTTTACAGCATAGCTTGTGTGGGCCAGGGAGAAACAAGCATGCCTGCTTCCTCAAGTTTACCTCCTTCCTTTGGATAAGAAGGCCCTGAGGGTCTGTGATCAGATCTCCTGCTTCTACATTTGGAAGGGCAGCCGCAGGCTCCCTTGCCTTGGGCTGTAGCCTGCTCTGGAGTATTGCCTGCCTGATTGGAAGCCGAGATTGTCAATCAGCTGTGAGGCAATGGCGTAGTGGTATTATTGCTGGGTTAGTAATCCAGAGACCCAGGGTAATGCTCTGGCGACCCGGGTTCAAATCCCACCATGGCAGATAGTAGAATTTTGAATTCAATAAAAATCTGGAATTAAAAAGTCTGGAATTAAAAAGATGATTGTTGTAAAAACCCATCTGGCTCACTAATGTCCTTTAGGGAAAGAAATCTGTCAACTTTACCTAGGGATGGGCAATAAATGCTGGCCCAGCCAGTGAAGCCCACATCAATGAATAAAAGAAAATCTGTTTGGCGGCAAAACTGGATTTCTGCGTTTCGTGTCTGAAACTCCCTTTCAATATAGGGCACTCAGTGTTTTCATCAAGCAAGACTGCCTTGCTTTTGTACTCTCAATACTCTCAAGTATTGATGAAACGTGTAATTTGTGCTTTGGTCCACATGTTCCTGTCACCTTAGTACCTTCAAGGTTTAGTGTACTAAGCAACAAATAATGAAATATGTCTGGGGATCGCGTGCAGTTCAGGTGACAACCCTCTGTGTTCCGGACCCTTGAAGACAATTTACATACTTACTGAGTTTGTGCACTGAGATTGCAGTGGAACACTTGACCTGATTATTGTGTCCGTACAGACTCCGACAAGTTGCCATGTTATCAGAGTGACATTGTTGTTCCTGAACTGATCACATTGTTCCGTTTTAAACCTGGGCCCGGGACATTGGGTGTGTATCAGAGAAGAGCTGCTCAGCCCCTGAACCCTTGCCCTGCATGCTGTGGCATATCGGTTGTTTGTTCTGTAAAATTCCAGTCAGAGGTTGTTCTATTACTCACTTTTGACCTGCAAATGACTTCAATTCATTGTGCTCTTCTATTGTTCTCTGACGCCATGGTACAATATTTGAAATATTTGAAAGCTGCAGTACTGGGCAATGACCCTAAATGGTATTGGTTTGTGGTATAATTACTACTCACATTAAGTTGCTACTTTGCCACTCAAGCTTGAAAACTTCAGTCAATGTTTTTTTTTTGCCTTTGCCCCTTCTGAGCTCATCCGTTACCACCAAAGGCACTGGCCATCAACTCAATGCAATGATGTGTGCTACCAGGAAAATAAGCCAAAGGAGCCCTGAACTGTGCACTGTAGATGTGCCATGATAAGTTTTGTAAAATTTCTGGCCCCATATCCTGGGATATTTGTTAAGCATCTATTGGATAATACTACGGCACTGTAGTTGGTGTTTTCTGCCCGGTCCACTGACTAAATTTCTTATTGACTAGGAACTTAATGCATTTTCCGCTCTTACTCTGAATAGACACATGAACATCAAGGCCTAGGCATCTGTTCACACAGCCTCATGATACCAGTGTGCGCATTACCAAATGGAAGCGTGCTACCTGTCATTATTGAGTAAGGACAGAAAACAGGTGTCATTTATCCATGCCAGAAATGGGCATTAATCCCATTACATATGCAAAATGAGCCTCTGCAAAATATGCAAATAAAGTAAAAACAGAATTACCTGGAAAAACTCAGCAGGTCTGGCAGCATCGGTGGAGAAGAAAACAGTTGACGTTTCGAGTCCTCATGACCCTTCGGCAGAACTGAGTATAGTTAGGAGAGAGGTGAAATATAAATGGTTCACTAATGCCTTTTAGAGAAGGAAATCTGCCGCCCTCACCTGGTCTGGTCTAGGTGCGACTTCAGATCCACAGCAATGTGCTTGCCTCTGAAATGACCTAGCAAGCTGCTCAGTTCAAGGGCAATTAGGGATGGGCAACAAATGCTGGCTTTGCCAGTGACACCCACATCCCATGAAAGAATTAAATTTGCTGGCAACAAACATGGGAAAAGTGCACGTGGGTATTTGCCAATTGAAGAGAGTGATGCATAGGTAAAAATGGAATGGAACCACTGGGAGCAGGAGGGTCCTCTTTTAGAGGGGTAACACCAATGGTCTCCTCACCTCTAACATGGCCCAATCCACCAGGCTAAAGGAGTTGGTTCCTGGCAGCCATCATCAGTACTGTGAGAGGTTTCACAGCAATCGCTATGAAACTTGCCTGTCCCAGTAGCAAGAAAATTCCTTAGCCTGGAGTGAGTAAAATCAACTGACGTCATTAAAGCCCTTGACTGTAACGCAAACGTGTGAAGTGTCTGAAGTGAAATGGAAGCTCCCCTCAGATGTTAGGGTGTGAATTCTTTCTGCCCTCCACGCTGGCACTAGAATCCAGTCCCAGAATCGCTGGGCTTTCCTAAACCGGGATATTTATGTGGTCTAGGGGCATCTCTGGCAGGGCCTTGTGCCAATGGTAGGGGCAGTCACAAACCACAGATCCAAGATGGCATCTTGTGTCTTTGATGCCTGGGCCTTCTGATCCCCATCGGCAGCTGGAAGTTCCTGATGAAATTTAAGATACCGAGGTGTGCGTTTATTTTTTAAAGAGTTTTGTTGGTGCTGACCTGAACGCCTTCAGTCTACTCCCGGGATCCCTGAAGACCTTTTCCTCATAGGGGTCTCTGGAAAATCGTATCTTTTGGGTACCCCTGGTCGTGAGACACCCAACTAATGTTTACATCCAAGTGAGAGGCAGGAGCTCCCCTCCACCTCACTCCGTGTGGCCTGCTTAGGCCAAGCTTCACCTTCCCCTGAAACCCCAGACCACCAATGAAAAGGGGCACTGCCCCTCTCTGCTGACCTTTGCCCTGTTGCAGACAGGCTGCACCCCAAGTGCGAAGGTCAGGAAAATCCACCCCATAGATTTTGTTTCAAATTTCACTTGATAGATGCATGGTGAAATATTAAAAGGATCCCTTATGAAGTCAGTGACATTTTTGCTTCTTCCATTTAACATTCTTGTTATGAAAAGAGTATATGTATTGCAGCCAGTGTCGTACAGCACAGTAACGCCAAGTTCCTGCTGAATAATATTAGAACTGGGATCATTACGATGTGCTACCTGCTTTTTGACTGAAAGAAATAAAAACTTGCATGACCACAGGACATCCAAAACAGGTTCATAGTCAATGAAGTACTTTTGAAATGCAGTCACTGTTGTAATGACTAAAAACATACTCCACACAGCAAGCTCTCTAAAACTGCAATAAGATAAATAGTCACCTGGTAGTACAGAACTTGAGTATTGCTGGAAAAAGAGACATGCTGTTGAAGCTTTTCAACTTGCATCCATCAGGACAGATTCGCAAACATACCAAATCTAAAGGGAACAACAATTTATTCTACAGGAGAAGAGGGTGCTGATTTGCAAGAGGACTCTAATTGGTAGAGTTGTTGACATGGAGAATGCACCAGGGAATTGCAGTTCCTCAAGCTTTTCTTTAGTTGAGAAAGGCTCAATGCGTGGACATGATCTTTCTGTTAACCTCTGATCCGAAGCTGCTGCTCGTGTCTTTGACACCTGGGCCTTCTGATCTCCATTGCCAGCTGGAAGATCCTGATTGAATTTAAGATCCCGAGGTGTGCATTTGTTTTTTTTTAAAGTTTAACAGATAGTGCATGTCCACACATTGTGCCTTTTTCAACTAAACTAAAGTTTGGAGGACAGCCATTCCCAGGTTCATTCCCCATGGCAATACCTTGACAAATCAGAATCAACGTGTTTGGCTTGAATTTAAACAAAATCTTGGCAGTTAACCATTCCCTGGTGCATTCTCCATGGCAACACCTCTACCAATCAGAGTCCTCTTGCCAACCAATCAGCACCCTCTTCTCATGCAGTGTAAATTGCTGTTCTGTTTAGATGTGGCATTCTTGCGAATCTGCCCTGATGAGTGCGAGACGAAAAGCTTTCACAGCATGTCTCTTTCTTTGTCAGCAATAATAAGATAAATGACTTTTTTAGTGATTTTGATTGAGGGTTAAATATTGGTCAGATCACCAGGGAGAACTTTGCTGCTCCTTTTCGAACGTCACCGTGGGATCTTTTATAACCACCTGGGGGAGGGGGGGTTTTAATGTTTTATCTGAAAGACTGCACCTGCGGCAGTGCAGCACTCCCTCAGTGCTACACTGAAGAGTCAGCCTAGATTGTGCACTCGAGTGGAATTTGAAACTGCGGCCTTCTGACTCAGAGGTCAGGGTACTGGGAGGACTCCCCTGCTCGGTTTCAAAAAGCTCCATGGAATCTATTGGCTACAGTAATCATGGATGACTTTAATCTGTATATAGACTGGGCAAACCAAATTAGCAATAATACTGTGGAGGATGAATTCCTGGGGTGTGTACGCGATGGTTTTCTTAGACCAGTGTCGAGGAACTGACTAGGGATCAGGCTACCCTATATTTGGTATTGTGCATTGAGAAGGGGTTAATTAATAATCTTGTTATGTGGGGTCCTTTGGGATGGTATTATATCCAAAGAGGAGTCATACAAAATTGCTAGAAAAAGTAGTAAGCCTGAGGATTGGGTGCAGTTTAGAATTCAGCAATGGAGGACCAAGAAATTGATTAAGAGGGGAAAAATAGAGTATGAGAGTAAATTTGCAAGAACAGAAAAGCAGACTGTAAAAGCTTTTATATGTGTATAAAAAGAAAAAGGTCAGTGAAGACAACTGTAGGTCCCTTACAATTCGAAACAGGAGAATTTATAATGGAGAACAAGGAAATGGCAAAACAATTAAACAACTACTTTAGGTCTGTCTTCATGGAGGAAGACACAAATAAATTCCCACAAATACTCGGCAACCAAGGGCCTAGTGAGAAGGAGGAACTGAAGGAAATCAATATTACTAAAACAATAGTACTGGAGAAATTAATGGGACTGAAGGCCGATAAATCCTCAGAGCCTGATAATCTACATCCCAGGGTACTAAAGGAGGTGGCCATGGAAATAATGGATGCATTGATTGTCATCTCCAAAATTCTGTAGATTCTGGAACAGTCCCAGCAGATTGGATGGAGGGTGGCAAATGTAACCGCACTGTTAAAGGAGGGAGGGAGAAAACAGTGAATTACAGACTGGTAAGCCTAACATCAGTAGTAGGGAAAATTCTAGAGCCTATTATAAAGGATGTGATAACAGGACACTTAGAAAATATCAATAGGATTAGACAAAGTCAGCATGGATTTATGAAAGAGAAATCGTGTTTAACAAACCTACTGGAATTTTTTGAAGACATAACTAATAGAATAGATGAGGCAAAACCAGTGGATGATGTGTATTTGGATTTTCAGAAAGCTTTTGATAAAGTCCCATGTAAGAGGTTAGTGTGCAAAATTAAAGCACAAGGGATTGGGGGTGATATATTGGCATGGATTGAGAACTGGTTAGCAGACAGGAAGCAGAGTAGGAATAAATGGTTTTTTTTCGGAGTGGCAGGCAGTGACTAGTGGGGTTCCGCAGGGATCAGTGCTTGGGCCCCAGATATTCACAATATACATTAATGATTTGGATGAGGGAACCACATGTAATATTTCCAAGTTTGCTGATGACATGGAACTTGGTGGGAATGTGAGTGGTGAGGAGGATGTTAAGAGGCTTCAAGGCAATTTAGACATGTTGAGCAAATGGATGGCAGATGCAGTATAACGAGGATAAATTCTTTTTTTATTCATTCATGGGATGTGGGCGTTGCTGGCCAGGCCAGCATGTATTGCCTGTCCCCTAATTGCCCTTTAAAAGTCAACCACATTGCTATGGGTCTGGAGTCACATGTAGGCCAGCAGCAGATTTCCTTCCCTAAAGGGCATCCAGATGGGTTTTTACAACAATCGACAGTGGTTTCATCATTAGACTTAATTCCAGATTTTTATTGGCAGGCTTCGAACTCGGGTCCCCGGAGCATTACCCTGGGTCTCTGGATTAGTAGTCCAGTGACAATACCACTATGCTATCGTCTCCCCTAAGTGTGAAGTTATTCACTTCGATATGAAAAGCAGAATGGCAGAGTACCACTAAATGGCGATAAATAAGGAAATGTTGATGTACAAAGGGACCTGAGTGTCTTTGTACACCAATCACTGAAAGCAAGCATGCAGATGCAGCAAGCAGTTAAGAAGGCAAATGGTTTGTTGGCCTTCGTTGTGAGAGGAGTTGAGTACAGGAGCAAGGATGTCTGACTGCAGCTATACAGGACCTTTGTGAGACCACATCTGGAGCATTGTACATAAGAGTATAAGAAATAGGAGCAGGAGTAGGCCATTCAGCCCCACAAGCCTGCCCAGCCGTTCAATAAAATCATGGCTGATCTAGCCCAGGCCTCAACTCCTCTTTCGTGCTAGCTCCTCATAGTCCTCATCTCCCCGATATTTCAAAAATCTATCTACCTCCTCTTTAAATACTTTCAGTGATCTAGCCTCCACAACTCTGGGGTGGAGAATTCCAGGTACTCACTATCCTCTTAGAGAAGAAATTCCTTCGCATCTCAGTTTTAAATGAGCGTCCCCTTATTCTGTAACTACATCCTCTAGTTCGAGATTCCCCCACTAGTGGAAACATTTTCTCAACATCTACCCTGTTAAGCCTCTTCAGAATCTTGTACCTTCTAATAAGATCACCCCTCATTCTTCTAAACTCTAATGAATAAAGGCCTAACCTGTTTAGCCGTTCTTGATAAGTCAATCCCAGGAATCAGCCTAGTGAATCTCTTTTGGACTGCCTCCAATGCCAGTATATCCTTTCTTAAATACGGGGACCAAAACTGTACACAGTACTCCAGGTGCGGCCTCACTAACATCCTGTACAGTTGTAACAAGATTTGCCTATTTTTAAACTCCAACCCCCTAGCAACACAGGCCAAAATTCCATTTGCCTTCTTAATTATTTGCTGCACCTGCATGTTAACTTTTTGTGTTTTATGCACAAAACACCCACATCCCTCTGTGCTGCATTTTTTTGGAGTCTCCCTCCATTTAAATAATAGTCTGCCTTTCAATTCTTCCTACCAAAGTGCATGACCTTGAACTTTCCTACATTAAACTCCATCTGCCAAGTTTTTGCCCACTCACTCAACCTATCTATATCCCCTTGCAGATTCCTTATGTCCTCATCACAACATGCCCTCCCACCTATTTTTGTGTCATGAGAAAATTTGGATACATTACACTCTGCCCCCTCCTGCAAGTCATGAATACAGATAGTAAATAATTGAGGCTCTGGGGACTGATCCTTGTGGCACTCCACTAGTTGCGTCTTTCCAACCTGAAGAAGATCCATTAATCCAGACTCCTGTCTTCTGTGTGTTAACCAATCCTCAATCCATGCTAATACATTACCTCCAATACATTGAGCTCCTATCTTGTGCAATAACCTTTTATGTGGCACCTTATCAATTGCCTTCTGGAAATCCAAATACATTACATCTGCCGGCTCCCCTTTGTCAACTCTGTTTGTTATACCCTCAAAGAACTCTAGCAAATTTGTCAAACATGATTTCCCTTTCACAAAACTATGTTGACTCTGTTTGATTGCATTAATCTTTTCTAAATGTCCTGCTACTTCCTTAATAATGGACTCTAGCATTTTCCCAATGGCTGATGTTCGGCTGACTGGCCTATAGTTTCCTACTTTTTGTCTCCCTCACTTCTTGAATAGGGGCGTCACATTAGCGGTTTTCCAATCCGCTGGGACCCTCCCGGAATCCAGTGAACTCTGGAATATTTCGACCAAAGCCTCCGCTATCTCTGCAGCCACTTCCTTTAAAACCCTTGGATGCAGGCCATCAAGTCCTGGCGACTTGTCTGCCTTTGGCCCCATTAGTTTGTCAAATACTTTGTCCCTCGTGATAGGGACTGTTACAAGATCTTTCCTCCCGTTAGCTCCTTGCTTATCTGATATCTTTGGAATTTTTATAGTGTCCTCCACCGTAAAGACCGATGCAAAATAATAGTTTAAATTATCTGCTATTTCCCTGTTCCTCGTTATCAATTCTCCAGTCGCATCCTCCAAGAGTCCCACACTCACTTTAGCTACTCTCTTTTTATATACCAGTAGAAGCTCTTGCTGTTTGTTTTAATATTCCCTGCCAATTTACTTTCATAATCAATTTTCTCCCTCTTTATTAGCTTTTTACTCATCTGCTGCTGGTTCCTAAAAAAATTCCCAATCCTCTGGCCTACCACTAGTTTTCGCCACTTTCTATGCCTTAGTTTTTGATTGGATACTCTCCTTGACTGCCTTGTTAACTACGGGTGGTTCATCCTTCTCATCGAGTCCTTCTTTTTGACTGGGATAAATTTTTACTGAGTGTTATGAAATGTCTGCTTAAATGTCTACCACTGCTCATCCACTGACCTCCCCCTTAGTCTATTTTCCCAGCCCACTTTAGATAAGTCTTGCTTCATACCTCCGCAATTGCCCTTATTTAAGTTGAGGAAACTGGTTTTAGACCCAAGTTGCTCGTCCTCAAACTGACTTTGAAATTCTACCATGTTGTGATCGCTACCCTCTAGAGGATCCTTAATTATGATATCTGTTATTAATCACACCTCATTACACGTTACTAGATCTAAAATAGCCTTTTCCCAGGTAGGTTCTTAATGTATTGCTCTAAGAAGCAATCCCTGATGCACTCTACAAATTCGTCTTCCATGTTATCCCTGCCAATCTGATTTGTCCAGTCAATATGCAGATTAAAATCATCCATAACAATTTAGCGCCCTTCTTACCTGCCTCCGTTATTTCCCGGTTTATATTTTGTCCTGCAGTGAGGCAACTTTTCGGGGGCCTATACCCTTGAGTATTGAGTTCCCAGTCTTGGTTGCCCTGGTACCACGTCTCTGTTATAGCTATCAAGTCACATCCATTTATTTCTATTTGTGCCGTCAACTGATCTATCTTGTTACAAATGCTGTGTGCATTTAGATAAAGAGCCTTGAGCTTTGACTTTTTACCATTGTTACTCATTCTGGTTCTAACTTCTGCTGCACTCTGCTACTTATATTTTCTGCCCCTTCCTGTCACACTTTGATTATCGTTCGCCTCTTCACTGCCCTGCACCGCTGCTCTCTCATTTCTTTTTGATTTTTTAAAACTTCCCTTCAATTGAACCCTCCCCCCGCTAATTAGTTTAAAGTCCTATCAACAACCCTAGATATACGATTTGCCAGGACACTGATCCCAGCATGGTTCAAATGAAGCCTGTCCCAACGGAACAGTTCTCTCCTTCCCCAGCACTGGTGCCAATGTCCCATGAATCAGAACCCATTTCTCCCACACCAATCTTTGAGCCACGCATTTACTTCTCTAATATTATTTACCCTATGCCAATTTGCTCGTCACTCAGGTAGTAATCCAGAGATTATTATCTTTGCTAAATTTTTAATTTAGCCCCGAGCTGCTCGTAGTCCCTCAGCAGAACATTTTTCCTAGTCCTACCGATGTCATTGGTATCTATGTGGACCACGACAACTGGATTCTTCCCCTCCCACTCCCAAGTTCCTCTCCAGCCCAGAAGAGTTGTCCATAACCTTGGCACCAGTTAGGCAATGCAGCCTTCGGGACTCTCTGTCTTTGCTGTCGAGAACAGTATCTATTCCCCTAACTATGCTATCCACTATTACTACTACATTTCTCTTTTCTGCCACCACTTGAATGGTGCTCTGGCTACTGTGCTATGGTCAGTTCACTCATCCTCCCTGCAGTCTGTGACCTCATGCACACCAGGAGCAAGAACCTCATACCTATTGGACAAAGGCCCTGGCTGAGGTTCCTCCAAAGCTACGTTCTGGATCCCCATACCTGCCTCACTCACAGTCACACCCTCCTGTCTCTGACCATAGTCCAAATTTGATGTAATTAATCTAAGGGATGTGACAATCTCCTGAAACAGTGCCCAGGTAACTCTCCCCTTCTCTGATGTGTTGCCTGATTGTATGCAGTTTTGGTTTCCTTACCTAAGAAAGGATATATTTGCCATAGAGAGAGTGCAGTGAAGGTTCACCAGACTGATTCTTAGGATGGCAGAATTGTCGAATGAGGAGAGATTGGGCTGGCTGTATTCACTAGAGTTTAGAAGAATTGAAACGTATAAAATTCTGAAAGGGACGGACAAACTGGATGCAAAAAAATGATGTTTCCTCTGGCTGGGTATCTAGAACAAGGGGTCACAGTCTCAGGATATGGGGTAAGCCATTTAGGACTGAGATGAGGAGAAACTTATTCACTGATCCACAGAAGGCTGTGGAGGCCAAGTCACACTGAATATATTTAAGTAGGAAATAGATTTCTAGACTCTAAATACATCAAGGGGTATGGAGAGCGAAGGGGAGTGTGGATTTGTGATAGAGGATCAGCGATGATCATAATGAATGGAGCAGGCTCGAAGGGCCAGGTGACCTACTCCTCCTATTTTTTATGTTTCTAAATAGAAGTTCGTCTGTTCTACTTTTTCTTTAAAACAATGAGTAGACAGACTTTTCATAGCATCTAGTGATATCAAGTCAAGTATCGAGTGTAGTGCAGAGCTAAATAAGGAAGTAATGAATTTGAGCTGCAGGTCAGATGGAGGCTAAGATTTACATATGTATAGACAGGTGCTGTGGTATTGCGCCTGAGGGTTACAGTTTATTTCTGTTGGAAACGATTTTACTGAGTTCAGAAACATTGAGGTATTTTCTTGCGTTACAGTAATTTACATTGCTCATGAGTTTACATCAGTGTGAGGCTTTGTGAGGGAATCAGTGAAGTACTTTGGAAACGTAGTTGTTGTTGGAATGTCGGTAAATATTTATATGACCCAGAGCAGGAAGTCTTAGCAATTTTGGGACTGAATACATTGGTCTAGTGTGGAGTAAATGGTGAAACCAGCATCCATTTTGATGCCTACACAATGTCCAAGACACCTTAGGTGCCCCACTTTGTTACAAGCAAAAAGAAAGACGGGCATTTTGTGCGAGTTTCTTCTGAACTGACGGCAATTACCCTCTAGATGACCTTAGAAAGGTGCAGTAATTACACCTTATCACCTCATTGTAGAGCTAGATAAAACAGAGAGGATAGAGAGCCACATATCCAAGTTTTCTGCTGGAATAAAGGTAAGTGGCATTGTAAACTCTGTAGATGGAAGCATAAAATGACGAAGATATTAATAGAGTGAATGGGAGAAACTGTGGCAACTGGGTCACTGTTTAAAAATAAGGCTTTGCTCATTTAAGACAGATAGGAGAATTTTTTTTCTGAGGGTCATGAGTCTTTGGAACTCTCTTCCTCAAGAGGCATTGGAAGCAGAGTCTTTGAATATTTTAAGGCAGGGCTAGATAGGTTATTGATAAACAATGGGGTGAAAGGTTATCGGTGGTAGGTGGGAATGTGTAATTGAGGTTACAACCGTATCAGCCGTGATCTTATTGAATGGCAGAGCAGGGGTGAGGGGCTGAGTGGCCTACTCCTGCTCCAAATTCCTACATATGTTTGTAAATGGATTTCAATATAGATAAATGAGAGGTCATCCGCCTTCTATCTTGAAAAGATAGAGCAAGAGACTTTCTTAATGGTGGAAAGCTAGAAAGAGTGGGGGCCCAAAGAAACTTAGGGGGTCCAGGTGTAAAGACTGGTAAATTGTCATGAATGTACAGAAAATAATTAAAAGGATAATGGAATGCTGGCCTTTATATCTCGAGGACTAAAATACAAGGGAGTGGGAGTTATTATACATTAGACAAAAGATTAGACCACACCTGGAGTATTGTATTTAGCTCTTGGCATCATGCCTTAAAAAGGACAGATGAGCCTTGGAGGGAGTGTAGTGTAGAATTAGCACAATGATTCCTGGACTCCCAATGGTTACGTTTTTTGTTGATGGCACTTTCCAAATTTGACCTCTGTCATCTAGAGGAACAAGGGAAGGAGATGCTTGGGAACACTACCACCTGCGAGTTCTTCTCCATGCCACAAGCCATCCTGACTTGGAACTCTATTGCATGTTCCTCCGCAGTCACTGGTTCAGAATTCTACAACCCCCTTCCTAATAGCACTACCTTCTCAAGGTCAGTTAGGGATGGACAATAAATGCTGGCCCTGCTAGGATTGTATTCCCTAGAATATAGAAGGTTAAGGGCTGAGTTGATCAAAATTTTCAAGATGTTTAAGGGAACTGATGGGGTAGATGGAGAAAAGCCACCCCACCCCCCCACCCTTGGGAATCTATGAAGAGGGGACATAACCTTAAGGTTAGAGGCAAGCCATTCATGAGTGAAGTTGAGAAACACCTGCATGCATGAGGGGTCTGGACAGGGTCGATAGGGAGAAACTGTTGCCATTGGCAGAAGGGTCAAGAACCAGAGGATACCTGACTCTCCAAAGCCTGTGCACCATCTACAAGGCACAAGTCAGGAGTGTGATGAAATACCCCCCACTTTCCTGGATGAGTGCAGCTCCCAAAACACTCAAGAAGCTCAACACTGTCCAGGACAAAGCAGCCCACTTGATTGGCACCCCATACACAAACATTCACTCCCTCCACCACCTACGCACAGTAGCAGCAGTGTGTACCATCTACAAGATGCACACAGGAATTCATCAAGGCTCCTTAGACAGCACCTTCCAAATCCACGACCACTACCATCTAGAAGGGCAAGGGCAGCAGGTAGATGGGAACACCACCATCTGGAAGTTCCCCTCCAAGTCACTCACCATCCTGACTTGGAAATATATCGCAGTTCCTTCACTGTCGCTGAGTCAAAATCCTGGAACTCCCTCCCTAACAGCACTGTGGGTGTACCTACACCACATGGACTGCAGCGGTTCAAGAAGGCAGCTCACCACCACCTTCTCAAGGGCTACTAGGGATGGGCAATAAATGCTGGCCCAGCCAGCGAAGCCCACATACCGTGAATGAATTTTTAAAATATATATATTCCTTGATGTGTGCTGTGTAGTTCTTTAACAGGGGCTCTCTTCTGTTTGGAGGAACTGTCACTCATGCTCCCCACAGTAAGATGCCATCCTGGCTGGTTATTTCATGTCTTCTATTGAAGTACAGTTTCATTTCATCAGATACGGGCTCTTGTGACCAACCATGAAGCACTTTTTCTCGTACTTGTGATAGGACTGGGTCCCGATTTGTCCACTTTCTGATCTGTTGTGTGCATACCAGCGAGGGATCTAAGAAATTTAACAATAAAAGAAATTTTTGTGGAACTGGGATGTCCTCAGCATTTTCTTGTAAAGGTAAATGACTAAGGGCGTCAGCGTTTGCAATTTGATTGCCAGGCCTATGTATGAAAGTGTATTCGTATGCTGCCAGGTTAAAGTCCATCGCTGTATTCTTGCCAAGGCTATGGATGGTATAGCCTTGTCCTCGCTGAACAATCCTAGCAATGGCTTGTGGTCTGAAATGGTAGTAAAATGGCGGCCACGTTTGTGCTGGTGAAATTTCTTGACACCAAAGATGATGGACGGGACTTTTTCTATGCGCAAGTATCCCTTTTCCAATCTGCAAGTATCCCTTTTCCGCTGTGGTGAGTGTTCTTGATATGTATCCTATAGGCTGTTCCATGCCATCGTCCATCCGATGGGAGAGCACTGCTCCCTCTCCGTAAGGAGATGGGTCACATGTCAAAGCCAATTCTATCCTCTGGCCATAACATACTAATAGGTTGGACCAGTGCAACAATTGTTTCAGCTTTATGAAAGCTTCTTTCTGGAGTGCCTCCCAAGACCAACATTGGTTCTTTTTGAGTAGAGAATTCAGGGGGCCAGCACTGTAGACAAATTGGGAAGAACCGCCCATAATAATTGATCATTCCTTGGAATGATTTGAGCTCTGAGGCGTTCTTTGGCGCAGGTGCCTCTCTTGTGGCTCCCACTTTCTCCTCAACCGGGTGGAGGCCCTGTGAATCTACCTGGTGACCCAAATAGATTATCTCTCTCACTTGGAACATGCACTTCTCTTTTTTTTAAACACACTCCAGCCTGCAAGATACATTTTAAGACTTCTTTTAAGTTTGTCAAGTGCTCTTTTTCAGTGAATCCTGTCACCAAAACATCATCTAAATAGACTACAACCTGGGGCAGTCCCTGCAGTAAGCTCTCCATTGTTCTCTGGAAGATGGCGCAAGCTGAGGAGATGCCGAAAGGCAATCGAGTGTACTGGTACAACCCATTGTGGGTATTAATTGTGACAAGTTCCCGGGAGGCATTATCTAACTCCAGTTGTTGATCAGCATGACTCACATCAAGCTTCATGTAGGTGTTTCCACCTTCCAGCTTGGCGTACAGGTCTTCAATTTTTTGATATGGGGTGCCTGTCTAGCTTAGCTACTTTATTAACTGTTAATTTGTTGTCTACGCAAATTCGGACGCTTTGGCTGGGGAATATGGGTGCTGCCCATTCTGAGAACTGCACAGTTCGTAAAGCGCCCAGTTTTTCCAGTCTGTCCAGTTCAGTGTCGATTTTTTTCTCGGTGTGTAAGCTTCTAGTCTCGTCTTCATGAATTGCAGGGCTGCCTCTGGATCCACATGAATTTTTGCCTGCAGCCCCTGGATCTCCCCAAGTTCGTCCTTGAAGATTGTAGCGTACTTTCAAAGTAGCTCTGGTAACCCATTTGCTCTCGACTGGAAAATTTCAGCCCATCCTAACTTAATCTCCTTTAGCCAGTTTCGCCCCAGGAGGCTTGGCCCCTCGCCTGCTACCACCATCAAGGTTAGCTTTGCTAATTGGCTTCAGTAATGGACTGTTACTCTGCTTATGCCTTTGACTTGGATGTCTTCACCCATGTATGTTTTTAATTGGGCAGTTGTTTCTTCTAAGTTTAATTGATGTTCACCATTATTCAGATATCTGAAGGTATGTTCCCCAATTACTGTCGTGGAAGCTCCTGTGTCCAGTTCCATTCTAACAGGTCTGTCATTCACTTTCACTGTTACACATATTGGTTCTGTCTTTCCAACCTTCAAATTAAACAACAAGTAAATATCTGAATTTGTTGTTTCAGGCTCTTCTACATTGTAGATCTCACTGGGTTTTTTTCCTTTGTTTAAAAGCCTGCTTGATTCTTTCCTTGCATTGTCTCATTATATGTCCATTTCTGTGACAGTAAAAACATTTGATTTTTTTAAACTGCTAATTGTTAAAAGGCTACTTGTTTCCCTCTCTATTGAAATTATTATTTGTTTTCACTGCTAAGTCATTTTTTCTCAATTTCCGGCTATTTCCCGCTTCTCGGCAGAGTCTTGCATTTTTGCACCCTTTTTGGCTGAGGTTTCCTGCCTGATGTGGAGAACGGCACCATTTTGCATGCCCTGTATGGCTTTTGAATCTCTTACTGCACTTTCCATTGCCAGTGCTACCTCTAGCGCCTTCTTGAAATCCAAATTTGCTTCGGACAACAATCTCTTCTAAATCATGTCCTCATTCACACCGCACACTAAACGATCTCTGAGTATGTCATTTAGAGATGTACCAAACTCTCAATGATCCGTTAACTGCTTCAAACTTGCCACTGTCTCCCCCGGGGCTCTATTTCTTGAGTTAAACTTGAACCTTTGCATCATTACCGAGGGCTTTGGTTGATAATGACCCTTCACAAGGTCCACCAATTCATCAAAATTTTTCGACTTTGCGGCACTGGGTGCCGTCAAACCTCAAATCAAACCATAAGTTTTATTCCCACGTGTACTTAAGAGGATCACTCACCTCTTCTCCCATAATCGCGTTCGCTTGGAAAAGGAACGTGAGACGTTCAATGTAATGAGACCAATCGTCCGTGGCTGGATTCAAAGGATCAATTCTTCTGAATTGCAGCATTCTGAGAGGGAATTACTTTGTCAATTGGAACAGAACTTCTACTTACAATTACTGGGCGAGGTACAGTGCTGATTTTATTTCATTTGATTTCTTCTGTTAAACTTGTTTTATCCTTGTCACCAGTTTGTTATGAGTGGTGGCCGAGCTGGTACAATTGATAGAGTGTGAGGTGATACACTTTGGAAGGAGTAATTTGACAAGGAAATATTCAATGAATGGTATGACACTAGGAAGTTCTGAGGAACAAAGGGACCTTGGCACGTGTGTCCATAGACCTCTGAAGGCAGAAGGGCATGTTAGTGGGGTGGTGAAAAAGACATATGGGACACTTGCCTTTATCAATCGAGGCATAGATTACAGAAGTAGGGAGGTCATGTTGGAGTTGTATAGAACCTTGGTGAGGCCACAGCTGGAGTACTGTGTGCAGTTCTGGTCACCACATTATAGGAAGGATGTGATTGCACTGGAGGGGGTGCAGAGGAGATTCTCCAGGATGTTGCCTGGGATGAAACATTTAAGTTATGAAGAGAGGTTGGATAGACTTGGGTTGCTTTCGTTGGAGCAGACAAGACTGAGGGGCGATCTGATCGAGGTGTACAAGATTATGGGGGGCATGGACAGGGTGGATAGGGAGCAGCTGTTCCCCTTAGTTGAAGGGTCAGTCACAAGGAGACATAAGTTCAAGGTGAGGGGCAGGAGATTTAGGGGGGATGTGAGGCAAAACTTTTTTACCCAGAGGGTGGTGACGGTCTGGAATGCGCTGCCTGGGAGGGTGGTGGAGGCGGGTTGCCTCACATCCTTTAAAAAGTACCTGGATGAGCACTTGGCACGTCATAATATTCAAGGCTATGGGCCAAGTGCTGGTAAATGGGATTAGGTAGGTAGGTCAGATGTTTCTCACGTGTCGGTGCAGACTCGATGGGCTAAAGCGTCTCTTCTGCACTGTGAATCTGTGATCAGCAGACACTTCTTAGGTGGAAACTTTTCGTTCATTTACAAAGTTACTCAGCAGCAACTACACTTGTGCTTTCACTTCACACACTATCCCTACACTAACTACTGACTACTAACCACACTGCCTGCTCTACTCTCCTATTGGGAATTAAAGATCATGTGATCTTCCTTTAGCATTCTTCTTAAAGGTATATTACACATTGGATAAAACCATTATTACCACACTATTCTTATTTTCCTGGTGGTGTTTGAGTTCACTAGATAAATCTCCTAAAATGAAAATAGATAAAGAAGCCCGACACTCCCCTCAGTGTGTCAGCGAGATTGTCTTCTTAAATGATACCAGAGATTTATCTACATGCTGCACCCAACAAAGGGCTTGCTGACACCTGTGCTAGTTTAAAGCTAAGGAGTATAAGGTTCTCTAATGGGGTTGGATGAAGAGGGGTGAGAGGAGGCTCAAATAGAGCAAAAGATAGAAGAAAAACTTACACTTATATAGCACCCTTTACAACCATCAGACATTGCAATGGGCCTTACAGCCAATGAAGTGGAAGTGTAGTCACTATTGTGATGTAGGAAACATGACAGCCAATTTGCGCACATCAAGTTCCCACAAACAGTAATGTGATAATGACCAAATAATTTTTGTTTGGAATGCTGATTTGAGGGCTAAATATTGGACACCACGGATAACTTCTTCAAAATAATGTCATAGGATTGTTTATGTCCACCTGAGAGGGCAGATGAGGGCTCATCCAAATGACAGCACCTCCGACAGTGCAGCACTCCCTCAGTACTGAACTGGATATCGGCCTTCATTGTGGTGCTCAAGTCCTGGAGTGGGGATTTAACCTGCAACCTTCTAAATTAAAGGAAAGGGGGTTACCCACTGAGCCACAGCTGGTACCTAAACACATAAGTACCAACATAGGCCACTTGGGCTGAATGGCCTGTTTCAGTGCTCATTTCTCTTTTATTAATTTGAGCCTCTGTGCCCTTGTCATGCGCTCACAATTTTATTTGAAGTAAATTTGCCTTTTCCATACCTTTTACTATCTGGTATACTTCTATGAAAGCTCCTCTGATCTCTTATTTCAAAGCTGACATTTTTCAGTAATCTCCATGACTCATACCCTAATGTTAGGGCCAGCCTTGTGTCTTCTCTCTGCACTGTCTCAAAAGTTGAATGTCTCATTCATGTGTCTCAATGACCAGATCTAATACAGTGCTTGCCATGTGATCCAGCTATTGCAGTACAGGTATATGTACACTTTTGAGCATGAGCTCCTTTTGGCCACTGTTCTTTTATTCTCTTAGCAAGCTGCCTTATTTCCCTGTAGTTTCATCTATCCTCCTGATATCGAGTGTCATCTAGCAACCTCCTCCTTTCCTGATCACCAGTTATCATTTTTTGTAATGAAGTGACCCCTAGGCTGTCCCAGTGCAAAACCAATTATGATGAGGGTAGGTGAGTGGGAGGGGGTGGAAGGCAGGGTTCCTGATCATTGGTCACTGACTCTCATTGGAAGCTGTAACTGAGGCATTGGTTAAGGACAGGACTAGAATGGGCTGTAGGATTCTCTGTCATTAAGCCACCTAACTGTGGCTCAGGTTATAAGAATGTCTGCTCGCATGCTGGGTGGGGGGGTTGCAGGGTGGGAGGGGGGTGGGGGTGGGGGGGTTGCTGTCGGACATGATACAGTGCTAGAGTGCAGCCTCAGGAAGCCAGTCGAACGCCGTCTCAGGAGAAGAGATTAGACCAACGAAAGGTGAGCAGTTGCTGAGGCAGTCCTAGTCAGAGCAACCTTTGGAGGGAATTCAGAGGCTAGATCTTCAAAAGTGAAGACTGGAAACCCTTCATGAGGGAGACAAAGTATTAATGAGATTTGTGTAACTCAGTTACACAGCTGTGTAAGCCTTCAGGAAAGGAGAGATTTAGGCAAATTACCTTGAATTTAAAATTCTCATCCTAATATTCAAATCCCTCCTTGGCTCCACCCCTCCCTATGTCTGAAACCTCCTCTAGCCCTGCAATCCTTCAAAATCTTTGCATTGCTCTGACTCTTGTACATCCCCAGCTTCCCTTGCCCACTATGGGTGGCCATGCCTTCAGCTGGCTAGACACTAAACAGGTGTTGGACTCAAATTAAAATGCTATTTTTTTGTGATAGCTGAAAATGGGCTTTTGTTAATCAAACTGCACCAAGTTACTACTCCTAAATATGAGTTAAAACAAAATTTATTTTTTTTAAATTACATTTTAAATTGCTGCCTGTTTGCATTGGTTCATGGCAGATTTTGGATTCAATATGCAAATGAGTTTGAGCAGAAACTCAAGAAACATCAACACTTCTCAAAGACAGCTCACGTTGCGCTCAGAACTGCCAGTTGCGCCCAAAGTGGAAACTTAACCCTCAATTTGTGTGCTACATATTCTATTTGCTGAATAACAGGATGATTTGACTGATCACCAGTGTCAGTCATGGCATTGGTAGCACACTTGCCTCTGAATCACAAAAATTTAGGTTCAAGCCTCACTCCAGAACTTGAGCAGAAAAACCAAGGCTGACACTTCAGTGCAGTACCAAGGGAGTGCTGCACTGTCTTGAGGTGCTGTCTTCTGGATGAGATGTAAAACCGAGGCCCCGTCTGCCAGCTTGGGTGGATATTAAAGATCCCATGGCACTATTTTGAAGATGATCAGCGGAGTTATTCCCGTTGCTCACTGTGTGATTTCCTCTACATTCGGGAGACCAAATTCCATTCGATTGACCACTTTGTGCAACACCTCCACCCAGTCACGCAAGCCAGACTCCAGACTTTCCGGTTACTTGCTGCTGTAATTCACCGACTTGCTCTCACACTCACATATCTGTCCTCGGCCTGCTGCAGTATTCCAGTGAAGCTCAGCACAAGTTGGAGGAACAACACCTCTTCTTCTGATTCAGCACTTTACAGCCTTCTGGTCTCAACATTGAGTTCAGCAGCTTCAGAGCATGGACTCTGTTGCCTATTTTGATTCTGATTCTTTTTGCCATGTGCCAGTCTGAATCTTATTTTTCATGTTTTTGCTTTCAGGCAGAACTCTTCATTATTCTGCAGTTCACATTCACTCTGGACCAATGCTTTGTTTCTTTGCTACAACTATTACAACTTCCTTTGCCTTTTGTTCCATGACATTGTGGCGGGAGAGGTGAGCAGGGCCATTGGTCCCGAATTCCGACGTCGGAGCAGGGCCGGATGTCAGGCATCGCCCACTATGGGGCACTGGAGTCACCGCCAACAGAGGTCATTGGCCCAGGAGGACACCGGGCAGGGAACTCATTTGGCCCTGTGAACCCCATTCACAAGGAGAAGAGATACCCTTGGCAGACTGTGGGGAGCAGGGGAGAGCCTGAAGCCTGGAGAAGCTGGGAGGCAAGAAGTCTGGTGGGGCTGGCAGGGGAGGAAGAGAAATGTCCGAGACTGGTGAGTCACAGTGACAAGGAGCCGAGGCCATGAGTAGGGCAGACTGAAGCCCCTGACGATAGCTGGAACAAGACAAGGTTCACGTGGTTACAGGAAGTTAGCAATAGGTGCTCCTCCATTTGAATTCTGTTACCTGGCTGTTTAGAGATCAGGAGTTAAGCTCTAGATGGTATCTGGGTGGATCTGGAGCGCTGGTCAATAATATTCATTGTAAGTAGTTTGTTCCTCTAACTGCTTTTCCATTAATGTTTATAAACATTTGATCCCAGTGAAATAAAAGATCCCTGTTTTTTAGTCTTCTTGTAGAATATGTGCTTGAATCTCATGCTACAACATCTTTGTCATTTAATCTCTCCCACCCTCTACCCTATCCCAAACCTCCCCTTTTGTTGCTCCCCCGCCCCACCCTCCTTTCAACTGCATTAAACCCATCGCATTTCTACCGTCCTTCAGCTCTGAAGAGGAGTCATGTTTGACTGAAAACGTTAACCCTGTTTCTCTCTCCACAGATGCTGCCTGACCCGCTGAGTATTTCCCAGCATTTTCCGTTTCTAATTTCAGATTTTCATCATCCGCCATGTTTTACTTTTACTTTATCTCCCTGGTGTTCTGGCCAATATTTATTCCTCCGTCCGCATCACAAAAAAAAAACAAATGATCTGATTATTATCGAATAGCTGTTTGGCTGAGCGAATATTGGCTGTCGTGTGTTCTGCTTCACAAAAAATGACTGCGCGTCAAAAAATACATCACTGGCTGTAGGGCATTTTAAGATGGACTGGTTGTTGTGAAAAGTGTTAAATAAATACAAGTCTTTCTTTTTGACTAGTATTCCAATGATACCACACCCCACCCCAAATCATAACTCACCTTAATGCAACCTTGGTGAGGCCTATCACAGGTAACCTAGCTGCTGTTGGCCTGTACTCCTTGTTGTGTCCTTAAATACACTCTGCGAGGTGACAGATAATTCCACTAAAATCACTTGTTTTTTCTTCCCCCTCCAGATGACCTTCAGGAAATCCAAAGGCCTGAAGGGCTGCTGGACAGACAGGACCCACCTCGAGAAGCGGCTCCTGGTCCTGAGCATCGTCCTCACGCTGCTGCTGTTCTCCAGCATTCTTGCACTGATCTTTAAATACGGAAGTAAGTACTTATGTGGAGTGAAATGTTTGCGATAAAAATGGATCATAGGAATTTGATTAGGCCATTCAGCCCCTCAGGCCTGCACTTCCATTAAGCTAGATCAAGGCCAATCTGTATCTTAACTCCATTTACCCATCTAACAAAGGAGCATATGAATTAGGAGTGGGGAGTAGGCCACTCAGCCCCTCGAACCTGCCCTGCCATTTAATAGGATCTGATCTGATTGTAACCTCAACCCCACCTATCCCATCACCTTTCACCCCCTTGCTTATCAAGAATCTATCTACCCCTATCTTAAAAATATTCAAAGACTCTGCTTCCACCACTTAATCTTGCTACCTAACAAAAATCTATCATCTCCATTTTTAAATTTTCAACCAAGTCACAACAACTTTTAGGGGAGACGGTTCCAGATTTGCACAGCCCTTTTATGTTAAGTGTTTCCTGACATCACCTTTGAACAACCTACAGGCAGTCCTCGGACTTACGGCACGATTGGTTCCTGAAAACCACGTCTTGAGTCAAAACATCGTAACTCAGAACTGAATTTCCCATAAGAACAATGTTATAAATGGGGGATTGGTTTCTCGACCAAGGCCAAGTACCCTAATTTCAACAAAATAACCCAGAATTTTGTACTCCATCAATTATAGATGGGTAATATAGCAGCATTAAGTATTTATGTCAGAAATATCCATCATATTGACATAAAAAATCACAAGCTAAAAATACATATAGAAATGTAGTACAGTACTGTACTAATGGTGTCGGAACAGCAATTGAGCGTTTTGAGTCAGGGAGATGGGCAGCGCAGAACGTTGATGTGCACATATGAACATTTGAACTTGTTCGCTGGCATGGCGTCGTAAAGTTGGAAACGGCGTAGGAAAGTCAAAACAGTGTGTCAATTTCTAAATGTCTTAAGTGCTGTTTGTCGTAACTCGAACGTTGTAAAGTTGAGGACTGTCTGTATCTCTAATCTTAAGGCTGTTCACTGGAGGAAATGGTTTTTTCTCTAGCTACCCTATCAAATCCTTTAATCATCTTAAACACTTCAAACAGGTCACCCCTTAATCTTTAATGCTCAAGGGAATAAAAGTGTAGTCAATGTAACCTGCCCTCATTTTTCTAACCCTTTTACCTCTGGTATCGTTCTGGTGAATCTGTGCTGCACCTCCTCCGAGGTCAGTGTATCCTTCATGAGGTGCGGGGGCCCAGAACTGAACGTAGTCCTTTAAATGGGCTCTAACTAGAGCTTTATTTACTTGTAACATGAGATGAAGGCAAACATTCCAATAGCCATTTTAAGTATGTAAAAGCTTATGGCCAAGAATCTTAAGTGAGTGAAGGAAGATGGGTAGACCAAAAGCTCAAATCTGTCACTGCCAACCTGCTTTTATATTGAACCAGGATTTGCAACAGAAGTGGTCACTCCCAATGTGTGGCTTTTGATCTGTTTGTTAACTTGTGTTGATTTTACTGTGACTAGGGGTCAAAATGTCCTTGGGACTTGTCTAGTTGAAATTTTCAAAACCGAAACGGTGATCGATTTTTGCTAGGGTCAGAGTATTGAGGGTTACAGACCCAAGGTGGGTAAATGGAATTAAGATACAGATCAGCAATGATCTAAGTCAAAAGCAGGGCAGGTCTGAGGGGCTGAATGGCCTATTCCAATTCCTATGGCCTGTCTTTACTGCAGTTGCCATCTGCTCTTCCAGGGATCTAGAGAACTGATTAAAATGGAAGGGACTCAGGAGAGAAAGGGTTAAAGAGCAGCTATGGGAATTTCCTTCGGATTCTCCCACAGCTTGTAAGGAAGCTTGGCGGGAAGACTGTTTTCCTGCCTAACGGGATTTGCGTTAATCTCTGACCAGATTTAGAGTAGTCAATCAGGAGCATCTTCGAGAGGACAGTCAACACAAGGGGCCCCCTAAGATCCCTTCTATAAAGTGGTAATGACTCGGTGTTGAAGCTGCCACCAGTGATTGAGGAGCATGCTGTACAGTGTGCATTACCTAATAGGATTGAATGAGGTCTCGCCAGCAGGGTGACCTTTGACCCACTAATCAATGTAAATCATGCAGCAAATTATTAAATTCAAACTTATTCCCAAGCAATAATTAAATTCTGCGATTATTACTTTGTATAGAGAATGAGGCCATTAACAGGATGAATCTTTGAAGCTCTCTCCATGGCCCTGTGGGAGTACTGAGTGTACCAGCCATGCAGTATATTGTCACCAAAGGCAGGCCATAACTGTAAATCAGTCAGACACAATCTACTTTTTGTGGGTCCCAAGAACGATTTGGCAGAGATTGGACTACTTTTTCATCCCTGTTCAAGGGGCCCAACAGGAAATACAACACTTTGCAACAATTAAAACATGGAAAGAGGACATTGAGCCTATCCAGTCCATGTCAGGCTCTCCCTCCAGACAAGCAAATAGGTCTAGTCACAGATACCCCCGTTGTTCCCAATTGCCTTAAAACCTCTCTTCCTACATCTGCCTTTCCAATCTAATTTCCAGTGTTAACCATTAACCCTGGAAGTAACTTGGGCCTTTGTGAAATAATGAAGAAACCAACACAAGATGTGCCTTTAGAAAAAAATACCTGCATTTTAATAGCAGCTTGTATATACCATGTTAATCGTGGCCCAATGGGTGGCATCTTCAGCTTTGAGTCAGAAGTTTGTGTGTTCAAGTCCCACTCCAGGACTGAGTGCAAAAATCAAGGCTAACACTCCAGTGCTTAACTGAGGGAGCACTGCACTGTTGCCAGTGCCATCTCTTGGCTGAGACATTAAACTGAAGCCCTGTCTGCCCCTTCAGGCAGATGTAAAACATGGTGTGCTGTTATTTTGAAGAAGGGGCATCAATCCCTGTGTCCTGGCCAATATTTACCCCACAATCAATATCACAAAAAGAAACATATAGGCCCAGAGCTTCTATTCCCTGGGGGCGGGGGGGGGTGGCAGGATCATACTCAGGAGATACCCAAAAAGGTGCACAGGGAGACCCCACACAAGGACCACATGGTAACCATCCGGGAAGTTTAAACTTCCGATAGGCAATTACCCTGCACCTGGAACCATCTGATACTCCAATTTAAACCGGAGATTTCGGAGGTTCCGACTCTCTTATCAGAATATTAACCCAGGAAAAGTTAGAAGGATTAGAACCACTGGTACTGAAATCCAATGCCCCTGACCACCACCCCACCCTTCTCCCGCCAACTCTCCTAACCCCCCCAACTAACCCCATCCCACCGAACGCAACTCCCCACGCACACCCCAAACCTCTCCAATTTCCCCCCTCACTCCTTCCACCCCCCACCCTGGACCACCTAAGCCACCACCTTAATCATCTTACCTTCCCTGGCTGCTCAAAGTGGCTGGGACCTTTAAACATTTCGGTTCATGGCAGCCCGTGTATTAAAAAGGGGGTGTGGCTTAACCCCCCCCCACTCCAGCGATGCTGCCCTACACACTGGGTGGAGCCTGGAGCTGCTGCACTGCACATTTCTCACCAGGCCCGGGCCAGAGGATCAGACGAGAAACATGCAGCTCCCCACCCGGGTGAGTAAAACTGAGCGGAGCGACAGCCGGACAGTGGTTGCCACTCCGCGAAAGCTCTGGGTCATAATCTAGTCATTACCACACTGCTATTTGTGGGATCTTGCTGTGCACCGTGACTACACTTCAAAAGCACTTCATTGGCTGTAAAGCGCTTTAGAACATCCAGTGGTTGTGAAAGCACTATGTAAATGTAAAAGCACTTCTTTCTAAAGGCACATCTCATCTGTGATGGTTCCTTCATAGCTTTTTGCTCAGGTTAATGCTTGATGAATATTTCTGGGAGAGGAACATGTTTGCCAGCAATGATTGTGAATGACCCCTCAGCAACCAAACAGCTTGAAAGACACGTTTCAATTCACAGAGCAAAAGCCCTGGCACAGAGACCCGGGTGCGATAGCTTGCTCATGACAGGGCTCAGCTTCCTGCTTTCTGTTGATGTGGGATTTTCTAGTGACAAAGTTATTACTAAAGGAATGGGGGATTGAAGAAGGTGGGACTGTTCTCCTTAGAGCAGAGAAGTGAATGGAGACCTGATAGAGGCGTTCAAAATCATGGGTTTTGATAGAGTAAGTAAGAAGAAACTGTTCCCACTTACAGGAGAGTCAGTAACCAGAAGACGCTAATTTAAGATCATTGGCAAAAGAACACGAGGAGAATTGTCTTTACGCAATGTGTAATGATCTGGAAAGTGCTGCCTAAAAGTGGAAGCAGATTCAATAGTAATTTTCAAAAGGGAATTGAATAAACACTTGAAAAGGTAAAATTTGCAGGGTCCTGGGAAAAGAATGCAGGAGGGGGACTGATCGGATAGCTCTTCGTAGCGAGCTGACATAGGCACTGTGGGCCGAATGGCCTCACTCTAGGCTTTGTGCGTCTATGATAAAGGTGTGCATATCTTGAAGGTGCTGCACACCTACTGCCACACCCACTCCACCCTTGTGCTAAATCGTAGCCCCAGCTCCTCCTCATCCATGCCGGATTCTTTCAAGCATTTGCGATATATATATAGGCGCTTGTAATGAAACCTGTCTGTATGATCCACTTTCAAGGGTAAATTCACAGGATGTTATAACGGCAACTTCCATTTATATAGAGCTTTTAGTGCAGTAAAATGGCCCATGGTGCTTTGCAAAGGCATAAGGAAAAAATAGTTCCTATGCCAAGGGAACTTTAGTGGTTGTATGAATGTGTACGTGTAAGTTGTTTTTAGGATGCTGTGTGACGATCATGTTTCCTTGCGCTATGCATACCGGTGTACCAGCTTATTTCTTGTTTAGCATTCAAATATGTTCCCAGCTGAAAGGATTTTGTAAGGAGCATTCCTCCAAGCTCTCCCAAGGATCGGTTTGGAATTCCATTGGACTACATGTTGCATGTCCAGGCATTCCTATTCCACTGTCAGGTTTCCCTGTGGTATTCTGACTTTGGTGCACTTCTGTTACATGTCCGTGGGCCAGTGCAGGCAAAGGTCTGGCATTGGCTTTTCTTGTAACTTCTACACATCTTTCACTCATTTACTAAGAGTTTGGTGTGAAACAGTCACCTACACCCATTTCCACAAGTGCATAACTGTGCCTTATGGACCTGGAAAGTCTCAGGTCTGACCCTACTCTGTACTCAGTTAGCTGATTCGAGCTGGTGCTGAAGTGTACTTTTTTTTTGCTCGTTCTTGGGACATGAGGAATTATTGCTCATCCTTGAAGGAGATGGTGAGTCGTGTTCTTCAACCACGAGTCCATCAGGTGTAGGTACACCCACCGTGTTAATTCTGAGTGGTTTTATACAGCTGAGTGGCTTGTAAGAGGGAAGTTACTAATCAGCCACATTGCTGTGGGTCTGAAGTCACATACAGTATAGGCCAGTCCAAGTAAGGACAGCAGATTTTCTCCCCCGAAGGGCATTAGTGAACCCAATGGGCTTTGACAACAATGTGGTACTTTCATGAGTATTATTAACAAGACTAACATTTTATTCCAGATTTATTAATTAATGGAATTCAAATTCCCCCCAGCTGCTGTGGTGGGATTTGGACACGAATCTCCAGAGCATTCATCCTCTGGACTACTAAATCCAGAAACATTATCACTATGTTACCAACCCCTCGAAGGAGTGGACCAAGACTGATCTCTGGCATTTAGCATGCAAAGTCCCCACTCCTGATCACTATCAGGTGTCACGACTCACTGGGGATAGTGTGCTGTAATATAAGCCCCACTGCTCCATGAGCCACGGCAAATGTGAAAAGTTTGATCAAACCACCAGATTGTCCCAATTCTACCTAACTGTTTAATTTAGGTTAACAGATTACGAGCACCAGGTTTGTAAACTTAATAAGTAAATAACTGTATATTGAACAAACTGTCGTTAACCAGTGGCAAAAGAAAGAAATATGAACTGCTCATTTCTGACTCTATAACCTAAAGTCTACTCCCTTCTTAAATCCCTATACACACACATACAAGACACACAAAAACATGGATTTTAAGAGTGGGATAAAACAGTTCAATAGCACCAATTCCGGAGTACAGGATTCGTTGGGTTGATTTTGATTAATGTCTTCCAAATTCCTTTCAGTTCTTGTTGATGACACGATGTGGTCTTCCAGCAATTTCATTCTTTAGTTCACTGGTTCAGCACTTGCCTTTCAATGTCTCTAACAGTGATTTTTCCCCTTGCCTCTTGACAGGGGTTTTCAGAGAGAGAGCAGGTTATAGAGATATGAGGAGAAAAAGCCAGCTAACTATTATTATAGGATTACTGGAATCTTACACACACAGGAGAGAGAGGTTTTAGGTCTTTTCCTTTCAGGCTAGGAACTATTCTGCTACACTGCTCACACAAACCCTGGTCACCTGGTCAGGAGCCAATTAAAATGTTGTTACCAGTCAGCTCCCTTGGTCCAGGACTCCTTTCCAGCACCATCCTGTTTTTCATGGCACACTCTGTTCCAGAACTGCAAGATTGTATTTATCTCTCATCTGCTCCAGTGGGCATATCTTTCAGACTGCAGCCATTGTAATTTTAATCTACAATCCAACAGAAAATAAAAAGATATGCTCTTTATAACAAACCAACAGAACTAAAAAGATATGTTCCTTACACACATGACTGCCCTCCCACCCATGCCCCCACCCCACCCTTTGAGATATGCATTCAGGGACACATGATACCCTCCGCTAGCATACCAAGTGGTCATCACTTGTGTGCAGCTGACACATTGGGATTCCAGCCCTTGGTTAAAGGTTAATGAATAACCTCTAGCCATGCAAAGAGGAATATGGTAGAACACACAGCGCTTCCAAAACCAGAATCTGACAGATTTCCCGGGCAGAATGTAGTCCATCTAACCTGAGAGTTCAGGACAAATGACATCTTTGAATCCTGTTTTCAGACCAGCACAGATTGCCATAATGAGAAGGTTGTTGGATTGCTATTCTGAAAGAATGAAATCAAATGGACTATAGGTGCCAGACTATAGGGACCACTTGCTTTGAACCTACCCAGTGATCAGAGTCACCTTACAACTGCTGCATTGTGACTGAAGTTTTGAAAGCGCTGGAGTGTTTCTGGATGAAGTCAGCCCTTTGCCAAAATTTAATCACCTCCCTCCCACAAAGGGAGCCCTGGTGGTTTGATTCAAAACAAAACAACATCCAGTGAACTAGTCACTCTGATCCAGATACAACAGCATGTTGATCATACCACAAAATTTCAAATGCCAAGAATGTGTATTTAACCCCATCTACTCCATAGTTGCACTGTTTGAGGAAAAGCCAGTACACACTAGGCCCAAGCTGCTGCCCAATTGGAGCACACAATCCAGGCTGAAACATGTGAGTATTGAAGGAGAGGCACCGTCTTTTGGATGAGAGGTTAAATAAGCCGAAGGACCATATCCCATTGAAAAGGAGCAGGGGACTTCTCCCAGTGTCCTGGTCAATATTTCTCATCAGCCACCATCGAAGCAGATTACCTAATCGTTTATTTGCATAGCTATTTGTGGGATCTTGCTGTGTATGGATTGGCTGTCGTATTTCCCTAAGTTACAAGTGACTGTGTTTCAAAGGTTAGCTGTGAGGTACTTTGAGAGGTTCTGAACTCATGAAAGGTGCACTATAAATGTAGTTCATTTCCTTTCCTTTCTTGAGAAAAGGTAGCCATTGATGAATCCAAGATAATTTGTTGTGTGGGGCAGGGTTTTACAGGAGGAGAGAATGAACAGATAATTGGAGCATCATATTGGAGTTTTAGATTGAGGGAACAGAAATTGGGAGCTGTACGCACAGTTGAACCAAGTGACTGACTGGAACACACACTCTTGAACTGCAGCTGACCTGTAGAGAGTGATATTTTCTACAGGATGTGGAGAACATCTGATTTTCTTATGTCTCAATGATTTTTGCTTCATTCTCACAAAGTTAAGCTCCCATCCACTGCAACGTCCAAAAAAAGGAATGAGTGTGGGTGTAAGTAGGAATGTAAAGAGAAACCTGTTCCTTGGCGAATATGGACCAATGAGTCAAAGGGGTGAAGGTCTTATCAGAGTTGAAGGAAAATGGAGTGAAAATCTGGCCCACAATCTCGGACAAAGAATGCCGATCTGACTGATGCTCCGACTGGTAATAGCTGAGAGAATGTGCCTTCCCATATCGACCCCTCTGACCATCAAGTATTTCTCGGCATTTTAATTTTCAGCTATGATTTCTACCCAGAAAGTTGGCTAATTTAAACCAGTTGTCCTGATGTATCAGGTGAGCACTGTTTCTGGCCCAGGGAAACTGAAACTTCCTTTTTGGGTTCAGTATTTGTCGTTCAGCACCTTTTTAAATTTTAAAATAGATCTCGAAGTATTTAGTCTGTAGAAGCTGTTCTCATTCAGTCGAGCTGAGCTTCCTCAAGTGATGCATTTTTGCCCCTGTTAAAACTGATAGTTGACTATGTTCCAGACTACCTGCTGACCACAATTCCTGGTGGATATTAATAAGCATAACTTTTGGCGATGATTCAAGGGCACTTAAGTCTTCTCACCAAATGCCTGCTTCACATGAACTTGAAACATTGAAGGAAAATAATTGTGTAAAGCTAAAGACAAATCTGACTTCCTTCACATTCCCTTATCGCTTCTCCCCTCCTGTGGGGCAAGGTTCCATGGGGCACCAGAAGCCCTGCCACACCTCATCTAAGGTGCCAGTCTTCATGTGCCAATCTGGACATCAAGTTTGGGCAGCCAGTTTGGTCATGGGGTCGTCATAGCCAAGATTGACTCTGCCCCTACCCCTACTTGATGCCTTCACAAGAGGAGTCATTGGATCTCCATTGGGTAGAGACCATGATTAATTTCTGCACTCACCAACGCCCCCCCCACCACCATCCCCCACCTCCCCCAAAAGAACCCTGGCAACTTATCCCGGAAAACTGTTGCTCTGGCTGAGATTGCACGATGAGGGAGACCATTCAAGCCATCTTGCTTCATCTGTCCAGACTAACCCAGCAGAACTCAAAATAATGCTTAAATGTTTCCAGGGCTTTCACCTGTGCTATTCCATTTGGGAATCCATCCCATGTTTTTATCACTGGGAAGAAAAGCTCCAACATCTGCTCTAAAGTTATCTGTAACTAGTTTAAACCTGTGTTCCTAATTATCTCACTATCACAATTTAATTAAAGTTGCTAAGTGAGATTTCCTGCTTCTTTTAAAAGAAAATTACTTACCTTTTTGCTCATACTCACCGTGTATAGCAGGAAAATATTGTTAACATTGTCCCAATCATTGTAAATTTTTTTTTTTTTCTGGCACCATTCCCCTTTGGGAATTCCCCTGTACGACCTGTTAGTGAGAGTCAGAGGAGGATCTGTCCACAGAAGTGTTCTGGACCCACCCACGCACTGCGCCTGCCAACAGATGTGAACATGCCATGCCTTGGCAAATGCTAAATACCACCTGATTTGAAGCAGCTTTCAAACCAAGGATCCATGTCTGTGGGTCCTTGCGTTTTAGGTTGGCATGGAGTGGTACAAAACCACTCAACACGGTGCTGCAGATAAAAGTGGAAAAACTGAGACCCCCCAGGGGCTCACATTCAGGTGAAATCCAAGTAACAGTAGATTAAAGCTGTAGAAATTACCAGCAGAACAGAGGTACAGAGTACAAGGCTAAAGAGGCTGTGATGAATTTGTACAAAACATTGGTTAGGCCTCAATTATCGTATTGTGTGTAGTTTGAACATTGAACACAAGACCCCAAAGCCTCAGGGATAGTGTTTCTGTGAGTTTGGACTGGCACAGGTTTGCCCGAAACGGTGTATAAGCTTGAGGAATTTTAAGTGCAGCTTACATTCGGCACAAATTGAGTACATCTGCAATTTTTTGCACTGGTTTAAAAAAATTGCACTGGAGACCGGCCCCATCTACAAACCTGGCCATGACCCTAGATTGTATTAATCACCATGGCCCATTTCTGCTTATTGTAACTTATTGAGGAGGTTCTTAAAATAAAGCTGTCTCTGTAAGGCTATCAGATCAACCATGATCTTGTTGAATAGCAAAGCAGGCTCAAGGGGCCCAGTGGCCTACTCCTGCTCCTATTTCGTATGTCCGTATGTAAGGCATAAGGGCAACGAACAGGCAACTTATAAAAGCTTTTAAAAATGAAAATTAATTTTAAAATCTAATTTGTGTACACCAAATGAAACATGCAGTTGGTCCTTGAAAGTTTTTTTTAAGTTATTTTCAGATATTTAAAATCTCATTACTCAGAGGGTGGTCTTGACAGGTATGAAATATTTTTGCGGTTAAACCCATTTTCAGATGTATTAATAAAACTGCACCAGGTTACCACACTCAACTAGATCAGGAAATATTTTTTGACATGCCGTGGTTCACGGACAGTGTTGACATTTGTGGTCATGCAAATGGGATTGAACAGAAACTTGAACCGTGAATTCACTGTGGAAAACCAGGGCAGCTTCAGGTGAATTTGTGTCCAGTTTGCCAATTTGCAGCCAAAGTGGAAACTCTGCCCCATAGCGTACACCTGAGACTCACCAGATGATTGGGGAACTGTAATTGTGAGGAGACATGTGCAACTGGAAGTGTGTGATGACACTGAGGCAGAGAAAGCTGAGTAGGGTTAATAGAATTTTTTTTTTAATTGCGGAGGGCATTAATAGTAAATGGGGAAAGATCATTTCCTTTAGTTACTTCCCGCTGTAACAGAGAAGGCTGAAGGGTAATTTAATTGCTAGTTTTAGGATTATAAAGGGACTAGATAATGTGGGCTGTAAAAAGCTGCTTCACAAGGTCTAGAACAGTAGAAGAAGGAAACACAGGCTGGGTTTGAAATGGGGTAAATTCAGACCTTTTCTGTAGAAAGAATGGGCTCCTGAGAGAGAAGTTGGGAGCGGTTGGTACTGATTCATTTAAATGCAAATGACATCATGTCTGTGTGCAGCATCATGGGACATCCTTCTACATTAAAGTTGCTACCTAAATGCAGGTTTGCGTGTTTGTAGCTGACAGATTTGCGCTCTAGTTGTGTCAGCTGGTACAGTGGGTTACTGCACGATGAGAATGTGTTCACAACCTCATAGCTGGTACGTGCCCCGTCCTGGATTTGAAGAGTTTCCCCCTTGTAGGGGATGAAAGGCTGAAGCATTGGGATTCCAGCACTTTATGCAGTTCCCTTGTATCACGGGCTGCCTTATCCTTGAAAACAAAGCAGAGAGCAAAAGTCAGGATGTCAGCATGCAGTCTGTAATGGGTGTGCTCAGCACTCACATTCTCAGTGAGGCTTTGATTGCGTAAGGGAGTTGACTTTAATTGGCAGACCCTACTCTATTGTAAATGGCTGACAATGTAAGGGCTCACCCCTTCTGCTTCCCCTTTTTATACTCATTATTTCATTAGGCTTTCATTGCAACAATGGGCTCGCACTGTGCAGCCATTTCAGCTGAGCTGCTGACACTGTGGGGGCCCGAGCAACGTCGACAAGTTCAGATTTCTATCTCTGGCTACTGCCTAATCACCCTTTAGTTGCTCATTATTGGCTACCTGTCCCTGCCAGGTGGGTAACCACTGCCATTCGTGATGTGTCTCTGACAAGATCGACCAAGAGGCAGCAAAGCATTGGACTGCTGACTCGATGCCCTCATTTCCAAATTTTGCCTCTGCCCCGCCCACCTCAGTGAGGTCAGGTAAATTCTGCTGTGTTGACTCCAATATACACACAGCACTGGCCTTGTACCTGGGCCCTGGCAAGAGTTTCAAGGTAATTTTGGCTGAAGTTCTTTCTGAAAGATACGTTTATGTGGGTGTTCCTGCGGCCCCCTCAGGCACAGATTTAACTCCGAGTATCACAGGGTCTCGACATGCTTTGCTTTCCATTGCAGATTCCCGGAAGGTTTGCCTGACAGAATCCTGTGTCATCGTTGCCAGCACCGTCCTCAAATCCTTGGACCGATCCGTTGATCCATGCCACAATTTCTACAATTATGCCTGTGGCGGCTGGATTAAGGCAAACCCATTGCCCGATGGAAAGCCCAGGTGGGGAACCTTTAACAACCTGTGGGACCACAACCAGGCCATCATGAAGCACCTCCTCGGTAAGTGAGCGCACAAGCACATCAGTCTCCTTATGCAGAGCCTCAAGCTGAGATCCCATGCATGGGGGCAGCTCATTAGGATGGGAGGATTGGTTTTGGATTGTTCTAATAAAAAAACCACATACCCAATGGGCCAAATGGCCTCTTTCTATACTCTAAGCTTCTGTGTTTCTCGGCAAGTGCGTTTAAAGGAGAAAAGAGAACCAAAATTGTATTAATCAAACTTTTTCTTTCTTGAATAAATTCAACTCTCTCATCTATGCTTCAGCTGCAGGTCAGTGCTGCAGTCATTGCTTTGCATGGTGGAACAAGGTAATAATTCATTATTTGTGTTTTACCATAAGTTTAACAGTTCAGGTAGGTTACATCAATTTCATTTCAGATTCTGGCACGTGCTGATGTGCAGCCTGCGAGGTTACCAATGGTCTGAGTGAGTTGCTGTAGATTTAGTGGAAGGACATTTTAGTGAATGGGCGCACTGCTATGTGTGATCAATATCTTTTAGCATTTTGCTATCTCCTCCCAGTGGCCAGGTTCAGAAGAAAGAGATTGCATTTATATAGCACCTTTCATGACCTTGGGACCTCCCAAAGCACTTTACACCCAATGAAATAGTTTTGAAGTACAGTCACTGCTATGTGTTCTTGTAGCCTTTTGGATCCCCTATGTTGGTAATAATCATATTTTAAGCTTGGAAAAATCAGAACTCTATCTTTAATTTTGCCATGCTGTCATGTACAATAGAAGGACTGGTTCGAACTGGTTCTATTACACGTCACATCAGTCTCTAGTGCAGCCGTGAAATGTGGACCCCTGGACCACAAGCACATAACAATTAGTTCCTAGCTCTTTATGGATATTTACAGATGATACAACAGTATATAACAGTCACTGTTGTCGAAAACAGGGCACCAATTTGTGAACAGTGAGGGCCCACAAGCAATAATGTGCTAATAAGCAGATCATTTATCTCAGTGACGTTGGTTGAGGGGGAATATTGACCGGGACAGCAGGGATAACTCCCCTGCTCTTCTTCAAAATAGTTCTATAAGATCAGTAATGTCCGTCTGAGAGGGCCGATAGGCTTAACATCTCATGTGATAGATGACAGTGCAGCATTCCCTCAATACTGCCCAGAGAGTGTCAGCCTTGATTTGGTGCTCAGGTCTTTGGAGTGAGATTTGATCCTACGACCTTCTGATGCCGAGGCACCAGGAATTCAATTCCACCCCATGCCTTTCCCAAGCATCGTAGCTGAGACTGGCTGCTCATGGAGCAGCAGATTAAATCTGTGTCCCAACATGCTATGGCACAAGAGCTTAATACTCAGAGCCATGGTTGCCTTCTATTCAAATGAACCTTTTTTTTAATATGGTAAACAGTGCTAAGTGTGCTGGCAATTATACACTGGATAGAAATGTGCAAACACAGTTGCACATCTGCCCAACAGCTGGAGGAAATTACATGTTTATGAAGCTGAGCTCAGAGAGCCAAGTGGGTTGTTTTAAGTGGAAGTTTCCTTTTGGGATTATTCTTCATTGTGGCTATTAGCCTGCTGAAGTCAGTGCTGTGCCCTAAGTCAGATGTATATGTAGTGTGTGTATCACAGAGCAGCATCATAGATGGAGGGGCTGTTGATGTTCTGTTTGAGTTCTTGATATATTGGACATCGGAGGGGGGCTTGACCTTAATTCCTGATGTGTGATCCGAGCTCACAAAGCGAGGCACTGAAGCTCAAAATATTCCCCTGTGGCATTTAGTTGGCACACGCTTCCGTTTTTTCTCCCCCACCCCCAGCGTACATGGCCAACACTTTTAACCATCCTGTTTAAATAGAAAGCATTGAGCTATTCATGTCAATGTTCACTCATTGCTGAACCCATTCAGAGTGAGGTTTCTTTCTGGAGTGAGCACTTGGATCATTTAAGGAGCAGAGCTCTCCAATGGAGGTTGCTGGAACAAGAACATTTAGCATTGGACAATCTTAATATTCCTGGTAATTATCTGAAGGTCACAGGTCACAGCAAGAGCTTGAAGTTATAGAGCCATTAACATAGTGAAACATCCCAAGGTCCTTCACAGGAGCCGAATGAGAGAAAAATCTGCACCAGGCCAAAGGAGGGAGCCTTTAGGACTGGTGGCCTAGGAGCAAGGTTTTAAGAAGTATCTTAAAGGCAGAGGAATTTAGGGAGCAAATTCCAGACTTCCGTGTCTGGAACGTTGTAGACATTGCCAGCAGTGGTGGTGCGATGGAAATCTGGGATTCACAAGAGACAGAGTTGGAGGAATGCAGAGGTCTGCAGGCTGTGAGGCTGGAAGGGCTTCGGATGGGGAGGAGAGTGGCCATGGAATGATTTGAACACGGGATGAAAATTGTAAACTTTGGCTCATGGCTCATTAGTACCTATGTATAATTAGCTGATATAAAGGCAAAATACTGCGGATGCTGGAAATCTGAAACAAAAACAGAAAATGCTGGAAAAACTCAGCAGGTCTGGCAGCACCTGTGGAGAGAAAGACCGAGTTAACGTTTTGAGTTCGAGTGACTTCAGAGCGTATGACTATTCCCTAAAGAAGAGTCATACAGACTGGAAACGTTAACTCTGTTTCTCTCTCCACAGATGCTGTTAGACCTGCTGAGTCTTTCCAGCAATTTCTGTTTTTGTGTGTAGGCAGCCTCAGCTTGTCATATTGATAAGTGTTTTGTATTGAAATCCTTTCATACCGCTCCAGCATTGTTAGCTAAATAATTAACAGTGGGCTGCTCCTTATCAAAGATTTGCCTATACAAATTATAGATCTTCTGTTTTTAAAATGATTGGAAATATTTGAGTTGAATGGCTGACACTGGTTGTAACGTCCTTATTGTGACATTGGGCTAAGGTCAGCTTGGACAGCACAGGTCCTGATATAAAGGAGAGGCTTACCAACCCTCCAGAATTGGCCTAGAATTTCAAGGAATTAAAGATTAATGTCTCATAGACTCATTGACATTTACAGCTCAGAAGGAGACCATTTGACCCACCGTGTCCGCGCCAGTCAACAAAAACCTGACTACACTGATCCCATTTTCCAGCGCTTGGTCCATAGCCCTGGAGGCTATGGCAACGCAAGTGAATGTCTAAATGCCTCTTAAATGTTACGAGAGTTTCTGACTCAACCACCCTTTCAGGCAGTGAGTTCCAAACTCCCACCACCTTCACCCCACCATTGCTGCGAGCAGCCTGGAAGAAAAGTCGTAGTGGCAGTAAAAACGTTTTTTTAATGTTATTTGGACACTTCTATTTATAGTCATAAAAATATAGGACATGGGGACAGGAGGATGACCGACTGTCTGGATGATTTTTGACAACTGGGTAACACAGACTTCTCGCTTTCTAATTGGTGGAGGAAAGCTGGGCATTGTGATGATGGACATGTTGGCAACCAATGGTGCGCATGTGGGGTGGAGCAGTTACGTATATTGAACATACAAATTAGGAGCAGGAGTAGGCCATTTGGCCCCTTGAGCCTGCTCCACCATTCAATAAGATCATGGCTGATCTCATTTTAACCTCAACTCCACATTCCTGCCTCTCCCTGATAACCTTTCAACCCCTTGCTTATCAGGAATCTATCTACCTCTGCCTTAAAAATATTTAAAGACTTTGCTTCCACCACCTTTTGAGGAAGAGAGTTCCAAAGTGTCTCAACCCTCTGAGAGAAAATTTCCTCATCTGCCTTAACTGAGCGACCCCTTATTTTTAAAAACAAAAAACTACTGCGGATGCTGGAAATCCAAAACAAAAACAAAAACAGAATTACCTGGAAAAACTCAGCAGGTCTGTTGAAGGGTCATGAGGACTCGATAAGGTCAACTCTTTTCTTCTCCGCCGATGCTGCCAGACCTGCTGAGTTTTTCCAGGTAATTCTGTTTTTGTTTTTGCCCTTATTTTTAAAAGTGACCCTGAGTTCTAGATTCTCCCACAGGAAACATCCTTTCCACATTGACCATGTCAAGACCCCTCACGATCTTGTATGTTTCAATCAAGTTGCCTCTTACTCTTCTAAACTCCAATGGATACAAGCCTAGCCTGTCTAGCCTTTCCTCATAAGACAACCTGCCCATTCCTGGTTTAGTCTAGTAAACCTTCTCTGAACTGCTTCCAATGCATTTACATTCTTCCTTAAATAAGGAGACCAATACTGTACACAGTGCTCCAGATGTGGTCTCGCCAATGCCCTGTACAACTGAAACATTCTATTAGCTTTGCTAATTACTTGCTACAGCTGCATACTAAACCTTTGCGATTCATGCACGAGGACACCCAGATCCCTCTGTATCTCAGAGCTCTGCAATCTCTGACCATTTAGATAACTTGCCTCTTTTTTATTCGTCCTGCCAAAATGGATAACCTCACATTTTCCCACATTATACTCTATTTGCCAGATCTTTGCCCACTCACCTAACCTATCTATGTCCTTTGTAGCCTCCTTATGTCCTCTTCACGACTTACTTTCCTACCTTTCTTTGTGTCATCAGCAAACTTAGCAACCATATGATCAGCCCCTTTATCCAAATCATTTATAGAAATTGCAAAAAGCTGGGGCCCCAATACTGATCCCTATGGCACACCACTCATCACATCCTGCCAACCAGAAAAAGATCCATTTATGCCTAATCTTTGTTTCCCATTAGCTAGCCAATCATCTATCCATGCCAATATGTTACCCCGTAAACCATGAGCTTTTATTTTCTGCAATAACCTTTGTGGCACCTTATCAAATGCCTTCTGAAAACCTCTAAGTACAGTGCACCCTGAGCACATGTGACTTCTTCAAAGAACTTCAATAAATTGGTTAAACGTGATTTCCCTTTCACAAAGCCATCTATCTGATTGCCTTGAATGTGCCTTGAAGTGCCCTGCTATAATATCTTTAATAATAGCTTCTAGCATTTTCCCTATGACCGATGTTAGACCAACTGACCAAAAGTTTCCTGCATTCTCTCTCCCTCCCTTTTTGAATAAAATTGGAGGGAGGAAGTCATATGATGACAAATCCAGGAATATATCCAACCAGAGTTGGCCACCTTAGTCTCTGAACAATATCCTGCAGAAAACTACAAATGTGAAATGGCTTAATCCGAATTTAAGGTTATCTAAAACCAGATAACAGATGGAGTTCAGAGTTGTGTTCAGAGATTCTGTCTTATGTTCAAAAGAAAACTCAATAACCTGAACAGCAGTCGGCTCCATATCATAGGAGACCAATGAGGGAAAAACAGACTTTGCTTCAAAAAGAAAACTTTTGTCTAACTTCTAATTTATTCTTTCATGGGATGTAGGTGTTGCTGGCAAGGCCAGTATTTGTTGCCCATCCCTAATTGCCCTTGAACAGAGTAGCTTGCTCGGCCGTTTCAGAGGGCAGCTATGAGTCACATTGCCTTAGGTCTGGAGTCTCCTGCAGGCCAGATAAGGATGGCAGATTTCCTTCCCTAAAGGACTTTTAGTGAACCAGTTTTACAACAATCAACGATTGTTTCATGGTCACCATTACTGAGATTAGCTTTCAATTCCAGCTTTATTAGTTGAATTTTAAATTCCACCAGTTGCCAAGTCCCCAGAGCATTAGCCTGGGCCTTTGGATTACTAGTCCAATAACATTACCACCACGCCCACTTAGAGGTGGTTGAGCAGTCTGGCCAAAACTGGATTGTCCAACTGGCATGCAACTCCAGGAACCGATGTGGGATGATACAGCCACTCAGTCTTTACTTGTTCAAGTTGGCAAAAAACCTAATGCTGAGATTTAGGAAGGATATTGGGAATTTTGTTATGGAAGCGAGCATACCCAACTCATGGTTCAGATAGCTTTCTGTCCAATAAAAATTCTGACTGGGGGCACAAAATTGTAAAATTAAATTCCCCTGGTGTCATTAGCAGTTTCAGACAGCTGGAATCACATAACTGATTGAGCAAAGCTATGCTCATTGTACTGCACGCTTACCCCTGACCTCCTGATTTAAAAATGGTTCAAATCCCACTCCAGAGGCTTGAGCACAAAACCTATGCTGACACCCCAATGCAGTACCAAGGGAGTGCGGCACAGTCAGAGATGCCATCGTTCAGATAAGATGTTAAACCAAGGCACTGTCTGATCCTTCATGTGGACATAAAAGATCCTGTGACATTTTTTGAAGAAGAGCAGGGGAGTTCTGCGAGGTGTAGTGCCTAATGTCTATCCCTCAGCCAACATCACTGAAATAACCGATCCAGTCATTTAACTCACTGCTGTTTCTGGGATCTTGCTACGTATAAATTGGTTGCCACATTTCCCTATGTTATGGCAGTGATTTAATTTCAAAAATTATTTCAATAGCTATAAAGTGCTTTGGGGTATGTTATGACACAGCAATTGGTAAAAGCTGAGTTGCTTAATTCCCAGAGGGAAACTTGAACAACTGTTGTAACCTAAATTCTCAATTGGTATATTTGAGATGCAGATCTGAATTCAGGAATAAAACCACCAAGCCTCAAGAGATTATTTTTATACAAAACTAAATTAAACATTTATTAATTTAACAACAAATTAAACACATGCACAAGTCTACAAATTATTTCCATAATAACTTTTAAACATGAAATAACTTTTAGAGTATGAAATAAGGCACATTGATACCAGACGAGCGTGATGACATCAACACGCACTCTTGCGATAGTTAGGTCAGCAGGCGCACACGCCAGAGCCGGCAGCGCGTCCGTCGACAATTAAAAGGCCTATTAAGGCCACTAAGTTAACAATCCTGCTGAATTTTTCACTGCCTGTCCAACCTAACGGTTGGCGGGCAGGCGAAAAGGCCAAGCGGCCTTTGCATTTTTTAGGAAACAACATCCATGAGCAGGATGAGGTTTCCTAAAGCAAATAAAAATTTTACACTTGAATTAAAAACATGTCCCTGCTCATGTGACAGAGTCACATGAGGGGACATGTTTTATGACAATTTTATTTTGTTCATTAGTTTTTTTTAAACAGCGCTTCGTCTCTGAGATTGAAGCGCTCTTTCATGTGCATGCGCAAAGTTTGCACTAGGCCCATTCGCACTCCCACACAGGCAGCACTGAGCACCGCTGCTCGCATTCCACGCTGGGCTGGCCTTAATTGGCCCGCCTGTGTAAAATTGTAGTGTGATGTTGATCGTGGGCAGCAGTCAGCTTCCCCCAGCCCGGGGGGGGACATTCTGCCCATAGACTTTAAACAGACACAGGCAAAGCACATTTGACTTCACAAATTCAAAATAAGGTTCCTTGCAATTTGTCCCCTTTGCAAGCACAGTTGTAGCCTTACAGGGTGGTTAGATGTTAAATGCCTCTGACTGACACACACAAACTCCTTTCAGTTTATACCTAGCTTCCCCTTTGAATGTAATTTTTCCATTGTATTACTAGGTGTTTTAATTTTGCTTCTCCTAGCAATAATCCTTTCATTCCACCAATTTTATCAGTAATATAAACACATTGCTTGGTGTCTGTCAGGTAGGTGCAAGATTTTACCAATCTTTTGAATGGCTTATTCGACAAATGCAAATGTACTATTTATGTTCTATCCTTAGTTAACTGTTTACCCAATTAACTTATCAAACTACTTACATCAAAGCACCCAGACTAGCTGGCTTTAATCCAATTAAGCCACACACCTACACATACATAGACACAGACCCTGCTACAAGTCCAAATTAACAATACTTTCCAATAACATTATAGACATTAATATCTCTTCATGACACGTATCTGAGGTCATGAAAGGCAGAATGAAAATGTACAATTTTTCTTTCATGGCATCAAAATTTCCTGTCCATTAGAGGTTCATGTGTCCAGTTCACCAACTCTTCCAGGTTGACCTGGACTCTCCCGGAATTAAACATCAATCTCCCTGATTTTCTGTGAGCAATTCAGGAGGAAAATCAGAGGAATGTTTTCTTCTAGTTCTTTCCATCTGGACTCAAAACTAACCACAAGGCGTTGACACTCCCAGGATGCAACGTGGCCCTCGTGCATGTGCACTCCAGTAACACCACACAACAAATAGAGCGATTTCTGGAGCACAGAGGATTATGGGTATTGTAGCTGCCATAGTTGGCCAATTGCCGTATTTGGCAACCAGTGGCAGCAGCAGTGGCGGGGAGCAGGGATGTTGGAGACGGCAGGTCCTGTGATGAGTGGCCATGCGTTTATGCAGTTTGCAGTCGCCATCCACAAATTATTTTTTTAAAGAGCTGTTTCAGTAAAACAGTAACAGTGAAGAGCCAGAGAAATATTAAAACATGAGGTGGCCAGTTTACACTGCCATCTGAAGTAGATCCACCTGTGAAACTTGTCTGCTTCATGTTGCCAGTGAGTTGCCAATGCCGATGAATTTCAAATTTTGAGTTAACATCCCATCATCTGGCTGCTTTCAGTTGAGCATCACTAAATCTGTAGATAAAAGCAAAATACTTCGGATGCTGGAAATATGGAACAAAAACAAAAATACCTGGAAAAACTCAATCTGTAGAATTCAGTGGATTATTGTCCAATGGATCCCTGCAATGGATTCCTTTGCTACTTTAGCTCCCATTAACTTGCACAATCTGAAAGTCAGGGCTGTGAGTTTTCAGCTAGTTCTCACTGTGAACGACACTCCATACAGGGAGCACCCAATCACAGAATTAGCCCTTGTGAAGCACTATTGTAAACCCATCTGCTAAGGTTTCTCCTGCCCTGAAGCAAAATCCAAGTTTCAAGTGCACATTTGGAACTCCAGGTCTGGCTTTCTTAAATTACCTCCTATTTTAGGAAATGTTATTTATCAGTTCCTGGGGCATGAGCATTTTATTTGTCTGTCCCTAGTTTTTTTAAGGAGGTGATGGTGGGCCTCCTTCAGGCAGCTGCTGCCTTGAACTGTTGCAGGAGCAGTTTGGTTAAAAGAGCGACTTTCTAGAATTCTCCTGCATCGTGTGGGACTTGAGTCATGTATATATCAGACCCAGGTCAGGATGGCAGGTTCCCTTCCCCAAAGGACATTAGCGAACCAGAGGGTCATTTTACGACAATACAACAGCTCCAAGGTTACTTGGTTGTCACCTTTAATCCAGATTGGGTTTTTTTAAACGCTGAATTCAAATTCCCTTCTCACGTTACCTGGATTCTTCATCCTGGCCTCTGGATTAGTAGCCCAGTAATGTAGCCACTCTTCCATTTGAGCTACTGATTTTGCTTGTCTTAAACACTAACATGTCTGTGTTTAAACTGAAGGTTATTGGTGTTGGTCGAGCACTTTTTGCATCTTGTGTGCTTAATGTCAGTGCACGTACTATCCAGTCAGATGCCAGGGATGAAAGCTCAGGATGGTAACCCGCACTCTGCACTGTGGCTTAGCTACATCAATTACAGTTCAGTTCTGAGTGACTACAGACAAAATCCAAGGGGCCTTGGGATAAGGCAGGGTATTTTATTCTCTTGCACGTTTAACATCTTCCTGTTAAAATAACAACCTGACAGCTACTCTGATAAATGGTTAGCCCTATCAGCCTTGTTGGATAAGGAGTAGGACACTATATTTTAGCGGCTGTCCTTTTTTTAGGGGAATGCTCGATTCCTAATTGGAAGCAGGCAGTCTGGGAATCTGGATGCTATTAGGGAAAAATGTGCCTCTGTAAAAAGATGATGTGGATGAAGGATATGAGAGGGTAAGGAGAACAGATACTTTGTGGAAAGGGAAAAGCATAACGTATTCATTCACCCAGGGCCAGGCACTGAAGCACCAGACTTCAGTGAAACCAATTTGTGGAGGAAAAGGAGGAGAGATGCCTGAACTGTTATGTTCAGATGCCCTCTTGAAGTGAGCACAGAGGAAGAGAGATATGACCATTATGTAATGTAATAGAAAATTGAACAAATGTAGTACTGGAGGTTTTAACTCAAAAACTAAGATCCAGCGCATTGAAACAAGCACATACAAAGTTTGGAAGGCCTATAGTTTGTGACAGAAATGAAAAATTCTTGGATTGCTGAAGAAAGCCAGCAGTGACGATCATGACAGGGCAAATGGTGGAAGATATAGTCAGGTAGATGGGCTTCATTAAAAGAGGTGTCATCACCCCTCAGTCAGGTTTCCATCAAGGCTGTGATGTCAATGTAATCATCATTGTGAGCTCATGGAAGGCACGGGCCTTGTTCACAAGGGAATGGACATTCTTGCAAGGGATGCATGGAGGGGTGGTGAGAGCTGATATACTGGCAGACTTCACAGGGTCAGCAGTCGGAGGAGTAGAGATTAGCAAGATTAGCCCCCGGCCAGCACACTGGGCAGGAAGGTCAGTGAGGGAGATCACTGGGGCATTTGGGGTTGTTGCTTGTAAAGAGGCAGCATCGAATGTCTCAGTGACCACTTTAGAGGGTGCTAATAGAGGCACAGGAGGGGGGAAGCTGTAGAACACAAGAAATGTGGGCAGGAGTAGACCACACAGCCAATCAAGCCTGCTCGGTCATTCAGTACGATTATGGCTGATCATGGGCTTCAACCCCATTTTCTTGCCCACTCCCCATATCCCTTAATTCCCTGGGAGACCAAAAATCTGTCTACCCCAGCCTTACACATATTCGGTGATGGAGCATCTGCAACCCTCTGGGGTGGAGAATTCCAAAGATTCACCAACCCTTTAAGTGAAATAAGTTCTCCTCATCGCAGTCCTAAATGATTGGCCCCTTATCCTGAGACTGAGCCTCTGTGTTTTAGATTCCCTGACCAGCGGAAGCAATCTCTCAGCATCTACACTATCCTTTTCCCAACTCCACCACCACCCCCTCCCCCCTCCCACAGAGCCATCTGTCATTGGTTTCTATGTTGTGCTTTCACAAGAGTGCTGACTCTTGTTCTGCTATTAACATATTCTGCTCTTCCCTTTATGCCACTATCAGCACCTTCTTTAGCCTTTACCACTACCATTAACACTCCCTTTGACTTGTGTCAATGACATTTTTGTCAATCTCTCCCGAGCTCCCACCTATCCCTGACCTCCTGTCTTGCTCCACCTGCTCCACCCTTCCTTAAACAGTATAAAATCCATCACATTTCTACTTCTCTTTAGCTCTGAAGAAGATTCATAGGGACTCGAAACGTTAATTCTGTTTCTCTCTCCTCAGATGCTGCTAGACTTGCTGAGTTTTTCCAGCATTTTTTGTTTTTATTTCAGATTTCCAGCATCTGCAATATTTTGCTTTCATCAACATTTGCAAGTTTCACACCTTATAAAAAATATTCTGCTTTTCTATTCTTGCAACCAACTTCACACTTTGCTACATTATACACCATCTGCCAGGCTTATTAAGAGGGAATCGAGCTTGGGGGGTGACAGGAGAGGAGGAAGATCGAAGAGTAGTGAAGGTTTGAGGTAGGGATTTGGGAGGGCAAAGTATCCCAGAGTGTAGAAATGAAAGGAATCGTGATTTTTTTAATTCATTCACGGGATGTGGGCATCACTGGCTGGGCCAGCATTTATTTCCCATCCCTAATTGCCCTTGAGAAGGTGGTGGTGAGCTGCCTTCTTGAACCACTGCAGTCCATGTGAAGTAGGTATACACACAGTGCTGTTAGGGTGGGAGTTCCAGGATTTTGATCCAGTGATATTGAAGGAAGGGCAATACAGTTCCAACTCAGGAAGGTGTGTGGCTTGGAGGGGAACTTGGTGGTGTTCCCAGGTTGAGAGAGGGGAACTTGGTGGTGTTCCCAGGTTGAGAGAGGGGTCTAGTAGAAATAAAACTGATGGGCTCAGGTCTGAGCAGCAGCCAAAACGCGCATAAGAATAGACAGAGAAAACTCAATTTGAATAGTCTTCATTAAATAGTGAGTATTAGGTTACATAAAAAGCTAGTAGTAAATAGGGAATGGATAAGAGGCAGTAGGAGAGTGTTCAGCGTTAATGTCAGAGGCCTCATAGTGGGATAAAATTGACAACGTTTTTTGCCCTCTCCCCTATCTTACCAATATTCTTTACAGAATTATTTACTATGCTTCCTTTAGCAAAGGCCAGATGTTTTGTTTCAATAACACAGCCCCAGATGCACAGTTAAACACTGAGGCTGGGGTTTTCCAGCCCCATCGCAGCATCTTACCCCGCGACAGATGCAGCGAGCGATTCAATTCTCCAGAAACACAACCGAATCAAGGCTTCTCCAGTGTAAATACTGCAATAAAACAACACCTAACCTTATCTAACTTTAACCTGAAACAATTCCCCTATATTTTCAGCAGTTAAACAAAGTTCCCCTTTGAACAAGTATAATGATTATAAGCACCATTGCTGGTGAAAGATTTTTTATAAACATCAAAGTGACTGGATTGCCTTCATCATTTATTGTTCCTTCACTGTTTGGGGTCAGACGTGATCCCCTATAGGGCATACAGAAGGGTGTTGAGGATACGGTGCTATGGGACCATTCATGAGGGTGCAGCAGAGGCTCAAATACCAGTGCTTGGAGTATTACAGAGCTGTCTTCAACCAGATATTCCCTGGACACAGCAATCCTGCCTGTATCTCTTGAGCAATCTATGACCATTTGCCAAGATGCATGGGCAGAACGAGAGGGACCCAGTGCCTGAGCTCGGGTCATTAGCTGTACAGCCCTGACCCATTGAGGATGTCCCTATGGCACACATAACATTGTCAGCAATGTACCTGGTACTTGTGTGTGCTGGGATCTCTCTGTCTCTCATCCACTACTGCCTGTAGCAACAGTGGCGAACATTATTCAAATATTATTACACTTTTAAGAAAGAAAGAAGTTGCATTTATATGGCACCGTTCACATCCTGAGGACAGTCAAAAGTACTTTTGATGGATACTCACTGTGTTACTCTAATGTTGGCAGACATATCAGCCAAATGGCACACAGCAAGATCCCACAAGCAGCAATGAGCTAAATGACCAGAAAGGTTTGCTGAGGGATAAATATTCTCGATAGTTCCAGGACAATTCTTCATAGTGCCCTGGGATATTTTACATCAGCCTGAACAGGCAGACAGGTCTCGGTTTAATGCTTGATCTGAAAGATGGCAACTCAATACAGCACTCCAGTAGATTATGAGTTCAAGGGCGGAACCTTCCACTCTCACTGGTGGCGACCTCAGAGGTGGGAAGGTTGTGTACTTAGATATTTGTTGACAATCTCCAGGAGTCCCTTTGAGGACCGCTGGTTAAGCTGCACGTAGACCTAGTTATCCTGAGCGCCACGTGAGTGGCACCATCATTTTCAGAGAAGCCCGATTTCACCACGGAGACCATAAACCAGCGTTAGGCCCTTTGTTTATGCAAATAGAAATCCTTGTGTTAGGTGTGGGCCCTGGACGCCTATGCTAAACCCTTTACCAATAAAATGGTAACGCATCTCCGGCAGGGTACATTTGGGTGCACTCCATCCACCATATTGGACTCCTGGGCTCCCATTTTGTGCCTGTGAAACAGTTCTGGCAGCAATGACTTTCTAGGCCAAAAATCAAATTATTAAAATTTTAAGTTGTATGTTGTCCCCCTAAGCACAAGGAATAAACTATCTCCTAAATAGAGGATGCCAAGCAGGCTGGTGTTAAACTTGGGATCTATCTTAAGAGATGGAGCTAACTGATTAACACTTGGAATGTCATTACAACTTGGAGTTAAATTGCTGAGCAGCCATTGGACCCAATGAGTAGTGTTAAACGTGTTTTAAAACTTCAGTTTGAAAATGGTGATTAACTGTTAAAATGGATATAAACGGTTTATTGAAAGGCGAGTGGCATTCATCACAGATTGAAGTAGTCAGACAGTTACTTGGTAATATGCCGATTCCAGTCCTTGTGTTTGCCACTTCTTTGTGGTTCCACGTTGCCAAGGCAATATTTTCTTCAGCAGTGTGTGATCTTCTGAAATTTGTTTCACAAAATGAAGGTCAAATCATTGGCAGAATTCTATGGACCCATGCACAACTCAGCGATAATGAAGAAACGACAATTTCAGCCCACTCACAGAGCAGTGCATTAGTGACACGGGATGTTGAGGCTCGAATTCGGTCCTGTTCTGTAAGGGGAGGAATCTTTTTAAGGAGAGGAAGCAGAAAACTTAAAACGTCAGCGGCTCGATCGAGGAATTCCAGGATAACAACCTGGAAAACAACTGCAATGGAGACAGAGTTGGGATACAATTTTGGGGATTATGCAAACTGGTTGTCAGGATTATAGAGAAATAAACCAGATGGGCTCAATAATCTTTTATTGGTTCTTCAATGCCATGCATAGAATTGGAAATGTTGCCAAAATAGCCATGTTGAGGGTGTAACCAGGATGCGGAGTGATGCAAAGTCACTCAAAAGAGCATTGAAGTGTGTGGTTTCTATTGTGGAATTGCTCATATAGTGTATATGGTGTATAAAAGAAAATAAGTCTTGCTGCAACTGTACTGGGCATTGGTGAGACCACACCAGAGTGCTGTGTACAGTTTTAGTCTCCTTATTTAAGGAGGTATATACCTGCATTGGAAGCAATTCAGAAAAGATTTACCAGGTTGATTCCTGGGATGAAGGGGTGGTCGTATGCAGAAATGTTGAGCTGTTTGGGCCTATATTCATCAGAGCTTAGAAGAATGAGAGGTGATCTTATTGAAACATATAACATTGTGAAGGCACTTGACAGGGTAGATGCTGAGTGGATGTTTCCTCTCATGGGGGAGTCTAGAACTAGAGGGGCACATTTTAAAAATAAGAGGTATCCCATTTAATATGAAGATGAGGAGGAATTTCTTCTCTCATATGGTCATTAATCTTTGGAATTCTCTTCCCCATAGAGCAGTGGACTGGATCGTTGAATACACTTGAGGTTGAGTTAGGCAGATTCTTGATCTTACAAGGGAACCAAGGCTAATGAGGGGATTGGGTGGGGGCAAGCTGGAAAATGGAGTTGACACCACACTCAGTTCAACCATGTCCTTATTAAATGGTGGAGCAGGCTCGAGAGACTGGCCATCTCCCGCTCCTATTTCTTATGTTGTTGTTATTTATCCCTCAGTTGACATCATTATCACATTGCTGTTTGAGGGAGCTTCCTGTGCACAAATTGGCTGCCACAATGTCTACATTGCAACGTTAACCACACATCAAATGTAATTAATTAACTGTAAAGTACTTTGGGAAGTTCTGAGGTCAGGAGATCATTACATAAACGGATGTCTTCCTTTCAACTGTAATCTTTAAACCATGTTCAATATAGAACTACAACCTACAAATTAAACTTCTTGAGTTTGCTGCCCAAAGGCAGGTCCAACCCATGGCACCACGACCTCCACCACAGGTAGGGCACGGAGGCAGGTTCCAAATCCATTCCAGCCAGAATGGCAATCGAACCCCATGTTGTTGGCACTAATCTGGTCCACACCAGCTGTCCCAACCAGCCCCCCCTCCACCCCCCCAATTCCAAGTTGCTATGGCTACATGCACTCTTGTGTAGTTCTGGAGCTATGAATAGTGATGGTAGAGGCTACAATTTCTTTCCATCACATGGCTGACTGTCTGCCTTTGGCATGTGTTGGAAGGATTTACAAGTTGATACTCAACCTGTTTGGCCGCATTATGAATACATCCTTCTTGGTCATCAGGTCCTGGAGTGGGTCTTGAACCCAGAGCCTCTGGCTCAGAGGCAAATTCACTACCCACTGCACCACAAGACCTACATAGGAACTGTTCACCCTGTCACCCTGATAGATATATGATGCAAGGATAACGGAGTTGTCACTAACCTTAGCAATCAATCTTTATCAATGGGTCTACAACAAACTCAGTCACAATACAAGAAAAACACGGTGGTGGAGCGCTTTGGAAATCATAGGTCACCTGTTCTCCCAAGCATGCCACACTTACCGCATGATGTGTCCTAAATTACTCATGCTCTGAATGCCTTGAATGATCCTTTTTGAAGAGCCCGCCATGCTGAAGTAGGACTCAGTACCTTCAGTAGCAGCAGGGTACCTGATCATTCCTAGCTTTACACCAGGTTTCATTGGCTTTTTCTTGGCAAACTCTTTTTCAACATCTGCTTTTTAAAGGGTATTTGACATTGAGGAGCATTCTTTTTATAAGATAGGATGTGGGAATTGCCAAAACCCATTGTAAACCTATGTTCAAAAAAGAAAAGCAGTAAAAATAGAAAAGCATAATGTTTACCAAATGTTTAACTTAAGCATCGATAACAAATGGGACACGTATTTGTCTCTGCAGAATAGGAATGCAAAGCTTTTTGGCAGCTCTCCATGTAAGGATATCAGGTAATGAGAGCAAAATAAACACCAGCAAAAATAATTTGAAACCTTGAGATGTACGAGCTGACTTTGCTGAGGCCTGTACCAGATCCTTTATTCCAGGACTCCACTGTGTAACTGGGGACGTGGCATGATTTGCCTCAGAGTTAAGGGACACATCGTCTCAATGATCCCATGTGTGGTGGCTCACTAATCTTGCCTGAGCCATTAAATGGTTTGGCACCAAATCAGCCCCAGTAGCGTGCGGAGGGTGAAAGGGGAAACATTTTACTTTGCCAAATTAATTTTAACAGGGGCAGGGGAACCTTTTCTCAGAATTGTGTGCAAAACATCTTTTCTCTGTGACTGGGACGATTGTTGAGAAGCTTTCTCAGGTTGGTACGAGGGACCTTCAGTATGTGGAGAGACTAGGCTCGCTGAGATTGTTTTCCTTAGAGCAGTGAAGGTTAGAGGGAGCCTTAATAAAAGCATTCAAAAATTCTGAGGGGTTTTGATAGAGGAGATAGGGAGAAACTGTTTTCACAGCAACGAGATTGTTAGTGAAAGTACAGAGATTTCAGATAATTGGCAAAAGATCAGAGAGGAAGAGGTAAGGAGATTGCATCTTAATGCAGTGACTTGTTATCTGAAATGCACTGCCTGAGAGGGTAGTGGAAACAGATTCAATAGTAAATTTCATAAGAGAATGGAATATATACATAAAAAGGCAAAATTTGCCAGATAGCTCTTTCACAGATGTGATGGCCTCCTGGTGTGTTGGATTGTTCTATAACTGCAAGTCAAGATGGAGTTGTAGTTAGATAGGTAGCTGCAGGGTATGGACTGCCATTGGTGATGATGCCCTGCACGCACTGCGCTGCATGGTGTCACCAAATTCTCCTTCACCCACAACTTGGTGAAAGGGTATCAGGTGACAAACTGGCCTTTCCCCACAGATCAGAACTGTTGCCTGAAATTTCCTCGGGGCTTACCCCCTTCCATCAGTGCAGTGCCAATATTAATGGGGTTTCCGCCAAACTTGCATCAGGGTTACGTTGGCGGGACAGGAAAAGCCCTAAGGAAATTCTCCTGCGAGTAATTTTTCCTTGTTTTGCACATTGTCAGGGAACGTGAAAGAGTCCATGAGTTACTGAACAAACCCCTGGGTGGGCAGTATCTTGCATTTGGAGCACTGTAATTCAATTATTGGAAGCTGAGAACTGGTTGTGCAGTAATGACTGAAGGTATTCACATCTTAATCTGCCTTGTGCATTCAATGCATACAGCGGTGTTATATGACGAGCATAAGTAGAAGTGAGGTTTACAAAGACATTGGGCTCCCCCATCCCAGGTGCTATCACTCCCAGTTATTGGACATGTTGAAGTCAGTCTTGTAAAATTAGTCATTAAATCCTTCAGTTCCCAAATTATGCCCTTTCAGTAATCTACCACTAGCCTGCCTTTGATCATCTAACTTGGAGCATCAAACATAAGGCAGCTTACTGCCACACCATACTGATTTATTTTTCATAGAAAATAAGCAGCAATTTCTTGCTTTGGCTTGTGAGAAAGAACAACTTTCCTAGTTTGTCCAAGACTGTCCAAGCAGTGCAACGTAATCCAAAAATGAAAGAACACCACTCTCCAAAGCTTACTGGTGTAGTGACTTTATTCTGAGAATGCAATGTCCTTGATTTCCCATAGCTCGCACTTTTAATTCCAATATTGTAAAATAGATCGGATGCGCTTAACTGCTGAAAACGAAGTGGGAATAACCTGTGTCATTTTTTCTGACACGCAAAAACACAGGAATTAGGAGCAGGAGTAGGCCATTCAGTCCTTCGAGACTGCTGTGTCATTTGATAAGATCATGGCTGATCTGATTATGGCGTCAACTCCACTTTCCTGTCTGCCCCCTATCCCTCGATTCCCTTGCTGATCAAAGATCTGTTTTACTCAGCCATGAACTTATGTATCCCAGGCAAGGGAGGAGATAGCAGGGGTGCTGGCAATAATTTTCAATACCTCCCTGGCCACAGGAGAGGTGCCAGAAGACTGGAGGACAGCCAATGTGGTATTGTTATTCAAGAAGGGAGGAAGGGATAAACCAGGGAACTACAGGCCAGTCAGTCTAACCTCAGTGGTGGAGAAACTATTGGAAGCAATTCTGAGGGGCAGAATTAATCTACACTTGGAGAGGCAGGGATTAATCAAGGACAGTCAGCATGGTTTTGTTAAGGGGAGGTCATGTCTGACCAATTTGATTGAATTTTTCGAAGAGGTGACCAGGTGTACAGATGAGTGCAGTGCATTTGATGTAGTCTACTTGAACTTCAGCAAGGCTTTTGATAAGGTCCCGCATGGGAGACTGATAACGAAGGTAAGAGCCCATGGGATCCAAGGTAATTTGGCAAATTGGATCCAGAATTGGCTGAGTGGCAGGAAGCAGAGGGTGATGGTCGAAGGGTGTTTTTGTGACCGGATGCCTGTGTCCAGTGGGGTTCTATAGGGATTGGTGTTGGGTCCCTTGCTGTTCGTGGTATATATAAACAATTTAGACTTGAATGTAGGAGGGTTGATCAGTGAGTTCGCGGATGACATGAAAATTGGTGGGGTGGTAAATAGTGAGGAGGATAGCCTTAGATTACAGGAGGATATAGACGGGCTGGTTAGATGGGCTGATCAGTGGCAAATGGAATTTAATCTGGATAAGTGTGAGGTGATGCACTTGGGCAGGACAAACAAAGCACGGGAATATATGCTGAATGGTAGGACCCTGGGAAGTACCAAGTATCAGAGGAACCTTGGTGTGCATGTCCACCAATCCCTTAAGGTAGCGGGACAGGTAGATAAGGTGGTTAAGAAGGCATATTGGATACTTGCCTTTATTAGCTGAGGCATAGAATATAAGAGCAGGGAGATTATGCTGGAACTGTATAAAACGCTGGTTAGGCCACAGCTAGAGTATTGCATGCAGTTCTGGAATCCGCATTATAGGAAGGATGTGATTGCACTAGAGAGAGTGCAGGGGAGATATACCAGGATGTTGCCTGGGCTGGAGAGTTTTAGTTATGAGGAGAGATTGGATAGACTGGGGTTATTTTCTCTGGAGCAGAGGAGATTGAGGGGGGACCTAATTGAGGTGTATAAAATTATGAGGGGCATAGATAGGGTGGACAGGAAGGAACATTTCCCCTTGGTGGAGGGATCAAAAACCAGGGGGCATAGATTTAAGGTAAGGGGCAGGAGGTTTAGAGGAGATGTGAGGAAGAATTTTTCACCCAGATGGTGGTGGGAATCTGGAACTCACTGCCTGAAAGGGTGGTAGAGGCAGAAACCCTCATAACATTTAAGAAGTATTTAGATGTGTACTTGCAATGCCATGGCATTCAAAGCTATGGGCCTAGTGCTGGAAAATGGGATTAGAATAGTTAGGTACTTGTTTGACCGGTGCAGACTCAATGGGCCAAAGGGCCTTTTTCTGTGCTGTAGACCTCTATGACCTTGAGGACAGATTTGAGCAATCAATTTGTGTGCAAGAAGCAATGCGATTGATGCTGCATGATTCTATACAAAACGAACCATTGTTGCTGCTCACTTCAGTTTCTATACGCGGTGAACGATACAACATGAAACAGACAAAAGCATCAAAAGGTTTCTGTGAAAGTGCCTGACAAAGGCGCAGCCAAAATTGTGTTTGTGGAGATGAGCCCTTAATCCCAGTTTCCTCTGTTTACACTTCTTCCTGAAGGCTCTGACATCTGCTCAAGTTGGGAAGCCATAGGGACTCCAGTTACCTACTCATACCATCCATAAAGTGGTCGCATTAAACAGGGTGAGCCTGATCAGTGATTGTCGACAAGACATTTCACCATCCATGCCAAAGCCCCAATTGCTGTTAACTGGCACAAAACTGGCAATCATGGTCAGAAAGTGCCTGGTGTGGGTGTGGAAGAGAATCTGACTGATGCTTTTCTGTGTTTGGGAATGAGCAGTAATTCTGAATAAAGGTCACCCAGCAGCTGGCTGTTTTATGCCTGACCTGGGAGTGCTTGATATTGACACTGGCTGATTGAATTGGAAAACAATACAGCATTCACTAGATCCGATATCCTGTATGCTAATAAGGTTTAAATTATTCATTCTTCACAAATCACTTCAGTATTGTATATTTAAAAACAGACAGAATAAAAGGATCCATTGTGTGGTCTTGGTCAGCCGAGGATAACTCTGGGCGATTGACTTCCTTTCCTTTCAATTTATTTTTCCTGGTTCTCGCATTAAGTTTGGCTTTAGCTAAGTTCCAAACGTGCACAGCCTCTGCTCAGCCCTTTACCCTTCAGGGCTGCTTAAACGATTACTGCGAATACTCAACTGTGCTCTCCAGCCTACCTCTTCAGCGTGAGGTCCCAAGTCGTGAAAGACTTTCTTCCTTTGCTCTGTCAACATTCACATCTCCCATCCTCTCCCCTTCCTCATCTGCTGTGTACAAAATACTGTGATCACCAGCTTGAATCTGTTGGCACCAATGGGAGGAAGGGTGTTGGCCACAATTGCTATGGGAGAGGGATGTCAGGCCAGTTACTCTGAGGGAGGGGGTTGTCTGCCCCAGTTGCTATGGGGGAGGGTGTTGTCTGCCCAGGTTACTATGGGGGAGGGGGTTGTCTGCCCCGATTGCTATGGGGGAGGAGGTTGTCTGCTCTGGTTGCTATGGGGGAGGGTGTTGTCTGCCCCGGTTGCTATGATGGAGGGCGTTGTCTGCCCCGATTGCTATGGGGGAGGGTGTTGTCTGCCCCGGTTGCTATCGGGGAGGGGGTTGTCTGCCCCAGTTACTATGGGGGACGAAGTGTCACTGCCACGGATCGGGGGATGGGGGATATCACTGTTACAGTTACTATGGGGGGACAGTTGTCAGTCCCAGTTATTCTGGAGTTTGAGGTCGGGCGGTGGGGGGCAGGGCTTGTCTTTGGACAGATGGGCATAGGATGTTGAACTTGCTCTCAATGGTTTAGTTGCTCTCTGGCCTTTTACCTTTACCCACCAATGAACTGATAAAAATGATAACCATTTAGTTCCGGAAATTGAGGAGGGTCCATTGGGAGCGCAGCATGCTTCTGCAGTGAAACCTGGAAACTGGATTGTCAGATCACAGACTTCGGGAATCCATGCTGAGGCGGGGGATTAGTCACAGCTACTCCTGAACAACGGGACCATCATCGTAAAACTACACTGGAGCTCAACCAGTCAGAAGTGAGATCAGGTAGAGCCTCACCTTGAAGACCTGCACATGAAGAATGACCATGTTGGAGGAAAGTACCTTCAGAAGGCAGTGGAAGGAGTTGAGGCTTTCATGAGAAGAGGAGAGAAAATAAAGGATTAAAAAAAGAAGTCCAAAGAATTAAATGGTGCATGTTCGAAGCAAGATCTTTTCATTCCAGACACCTAACCTACAATTGTACTTTCGTAAACTCTCTTTTTGAAGGGGACGGGGGGGGATGGGATTCAGGGTAAATGTCCATTTATCCCTTTTCTCTGATTCCGTTAATCCCTTTTCTGAACTGCCTTTTCCCTTTTGTGAGTCTTTCTTTCCCGTTTAAAAAGCCTCGCCTCTGTAAACCTGTCACCATGGAGACGTGATGGTTGTTCACAGGATATATTTCTTAGAGCTCGTCTCTTTCACACATTCAGCTCCCCAATGACTTTGTGAAAAACAAGGTTTATATAGTTGAAAGATCAGTTTGATGTCTCTCTTGCCTGTGCTTTTAACCCTTATTTTCAATAGTTTGATTTGGGTTTAAAGAGACACCATCTTTGTGGGAAAAAATACTTTCTTTTTTGTTTAGTTACTAAGGGAAGGAGAGCTTGTTTGTGATATCTTGTTTGAGCAATTCAGTGCACTACATACAATCTACCTATTGTGTTTCTAATCAAATGCTGCCACCCATTCAATTGTGCACTGGACTCAACTGGGTCTCTGATATCCAAAGACTATTTTTCTCTCATGACTGTGAGGTGTTTCTCAGTGAAACTTTGTGTGCATTCAGGGAACAGCCCAAGTCACCCAACCACTCACCTATGCCCTCTGCTGCCCCCCTGCTTTGATTTGACTTTAAATACAAGAAATATGATTTTGGGTCCTGCTGTTCCTCCAATGGCAGACACAGATATAGCTGGCAGAAATTCTCCTGCCTATATTTTTGATTGGGGGGGTGCGGGGGAGTTGCACAGGGTGACCAACTCTCACGGGGGGGGAAAAAGTAAGACACGCTCTACCATGGCGGTCTGTTAGAGCTACATGGGGTGCTGCCAGAGCTATAAGAACACACAAGATTTAAAGGGGGGAGTTACTGAGGAAAAACAACGCCTCAGCAGTATTCCAGCCGGGACACGAGAGAATGGACTCAAGTATGGGACAATCCCGTAAAATAAGGGACAGTTGGTCACCCTGGGGTGTTTTGGTGGGGTCTGGGTTAATGAGCGACAGAGGGTTTTGAGGGAGGTTTGGCAGAATAGATTGGGGGAAATCGCACATGGTGTCAATAAGCTGTAAGTCATTTCTGCCCAAATTTCTCAAAGATTTTCCACTAACAATCGGCATTGTGCCGTAGTTGCACCATTCATTCAGAGCAGATTTTCAAGAAATTTCAGGCCATTAACCTTTCTCAAATCTTGTTAAACTGGACTGAAAGGTAGAGTAGTTGAAGCCAGGGACACTTTACGAGCTGTAATTTTTTGTTCCCTTTCTATCAATAAATGGAAAGTCTAGCTCCAGTTGTCCACTTCATCCTCGTCCAGACAGTGTTTGGGGGAAAAAATATTGGAGTGAAGAGGGTGTTGCAGAATTCGAGTCTTGATTGAGGTAACAAGGGTTTTGTGGGCAATGGGCAAGTTTGCAATCAGAGGAGAGCTTGCAACGTTGCAGAGGTAGAAATAAAAAGAAAATGTTGGAAATACTCAGAGTCAAATGGCATCTGTGGCATTCACGTTTCAGGTCAATGACCAACCATCTGAAGGACAGGTCTCTGACCTGAAACATTAACTCTGCTTATCTCTCCGCAGTTGCTGCCAGTCCTGCTGATCGAGGTTCTCCAGCATTTTGAGTTTCCATTTTGGGTTTTCAGCAGCTGCACTATTTTGCCTGTGTAGAAAGAAGCAAATGGCCTTGGTGATGAATAAGATGTGGAGTATGCAGCTCTGCATCGGATCAGTCAAGAGACAGAGTTTGTACACCACCTGATTCAGCCTGAGCAAGCAGCCAGGGAGGGAAATGAAGTCGAGGGCAAGATGATGGATTTCCTGGCAGGAGCTATATAGGATGGCTTCAGTTAGCTGCATGTTGAAGTAACAACTGACCCCTATGTCTACAGGTCATGTGGCTGAAAGCCTGCAAATAAAGCGGGAAAAGAATCAAAATATCAACATTTTGTGATTTTGTAGGACAGGTTCGAGGGGGATGGGTCAGGAGCCATTGCTGGAGTTATGTTGGCTGTGTAGCGACCATGTAAGAGCAATACCTTGTCAAGGTAGCTCAGTGGGCAGGAACCACTAGGCAGAAATGTGGAGAACAGTCAAACCCCACAAAGGCCAAGGTGGATTGTGGGTAATAGTACACCTTAGAAATAGTTACACAGGATGGCTGCGGTGACTTTGTATAAGACAGCTTGACTTTGTATATAAGGCAGCTTGGATGCTCTTGGCAAGGCAGAGTTAGGATTGAAGGGAGTTTTAGGAGATTTGGACAATGAACTGGCTAGGTGACCTGGTATTTAAGGGCCTTGGAGGAAGGTTAGATACGAGACAGCAGCTGAAGGGTTCAAGAATAGAGAGGAGATTAATGATGATGGAAGTTTTGATGGGGAGGATATTGGTACTTATGCAGCAGTAGCCATTTATGAAGTTGGCAAGCTCTGGAGCAAGACAAGGTATTTATGCAGAGTTTAGGTTGGCATGGAGGGGATTGGGTGAGGGCATGGGCATGGAAGGGAGGTGTACTTTGAAGAGGAGTCAAGCCTGGTGAGGGCAGGAGATGTGGGAGGAGTTAGAGTGGTAAGGAGTAGAGGCTGGATTGAGAAGCTGAGGGGGAATTGGGAAGGAAGAAAAAAATAAGAGTTGAGGCTGATGCACTGACATCGTAATCTCATCGCACTTGAATTTAATATCCTCTTCAAACTGTTGATCAAAATGTTCACACAGTCCCCCACTGAGAGAAGTGTTTCTGGACCTTTTGAAACTAAACCAAGCACTCATAATGGGCTCAGCTATAATAAAAAAAGCTGAGAAACCTGAACAATGGAGCCTATTGATAGTGCAAAGACAGAAAGCTAATGGATTTTTCTAAGCTACACCAGATGGCCACTCTGTCAAGTGCATTCCAGCAGCAGATATCGGTTTTTTTTCCCACTCAAGTGAAAGCTGTAGACTTTTTTTTATTTTAAAGGGCTGGGGATTCAAATCATTTCAGATCATGATCCTTAAACAGACCTTAAATTCACACTGTGGAGTGAGATCCTTGGAACAGTGAAACAGAGGTCAATTTGAACTCAGTTTGAACTAACTTCAAATGGCCAAGCTGATTCCTGTTTTGCACCTGTGTAATTCATGCCCCGGCCCTTCCCCCACAAACAAAAATGGGATCCCCCAGAAATGGGGGCAAGGCTTGGGCATCCGGGTTCTGCCTGCCATTTTTAAAGGCCTGCTATTCCTACCTCAACAAAAATCTGGGCCAAAATAGCTATTTAATGCCTCTGCAACTTCCACATTACCAATGATGATTTCTCCTGTCCCAGCATCTAAGGGACTCATTTTGCTTTTGCTACACTCATCCTTTTCACACACCTATAAAAGCTCTTAGAATCTATTTATATTTCTTGCTCATTTCCTCTCATTCTATTTTTTGTCATATTTATCAGTGTTTTTGTTCATTCTTTGCTGTTTTCTGACAATCTGCAAAATGCTCCCCCTCTTCTTGGCAACATGATAAGCCTCTTCTTTTAACCAAATGCTATTCTTAACCTGTTTAGTTAGCCACTTTTCTGTAGCATTTTTATTCCCCAGTGGATTGTATATTGGTTGAGAATTATGAAACATTTGTTCGTTCTTATCTCCACCCATACTGATTCTACTTCCTGCCCTTCCAAGTCAAGATCCTCCCTCACTATTGTCCTTGTGTCATCCTTTATTATCAGGACTGCCCTTTCACCTTTTCCATTTTGTCTGCCTTTTCAAAGTGTCAAGTACACAAAACGTTTGGTCCCCAGCCTTGTTCACCATGCAACCATGTCTCCATAATTGCCGTTATATCAAATCAATTTATCTGAATTGTGCAAGTGCTTTATGCATTCAGATGAAATGCCTTTAATTTTAATGTTTTTTTAATCCTGATTTGACCTTATTCACTGATGCACCATTGCTGTAAACTCTCTGTCCCCTCCTGTCATTCTCTGCTTATCTTTAGTGAAATTGCTACACTGCTCTATGACCTTGACTTTTCGTTTCATAACTTTCCCCTCATCTGAACCCTCCCCCCAGCGTTTTAGTTTAAAACCTTCTCTACGGCCCTAGTAATTCGATTCAACAGAACACTGCTCCCAGCACAGCTGAAGTGAAGCACATCCCAATAAAACAGGTCCCTCCCCCTCCAGTACTGGTGCCAGTACCCCATGAATTGAAACCCTCATCTACAGTCAGAGTGGGAGGAAGCTGGTGTAGAGTATAAACACTGGTACAGACCAGTTAGCTGATATGGCCTATTACTGTGCAGTAGATTCTCGGTAATTCCATAAAGTCACGACTCCTGAATTGACTGGGAGCATTAATTAGATCCTCTGTTTACCCAGTGTGAGCTTGTACTGTGTACCAGAGTCACAGAAATAGTTACTTATCCTTTGGGCGATGTCGTGTGTGAGCAATGTCAGCATTTACATCCTTACTAATTGCCTCGTGAAAATGTCTTCACAGTTTAGGTGGTTAAGTAATAATTAGAAGCATTGCATTAACTAAGATGCTAATAGGACTGAAACTACTGTAACCAGTATTTACTTCTGTATTTACATTACAACATTGTCACCTGAGCCTCATTGACAGCAATAATTGGTAAATGAGACAACATTAACAACAAATTGCATTTATATAGCACCATGACATATTAAAGCATCCCAAGGTGCTTTATGAGAGTGCAATGGAGCAATATTTGACACCAAGAGCAAAGTTTTTACCTCAGCGGGCAGGCTCACGCCCGGCCCGCTGGCGTGTAAAATGACGCGCATTGACATCTGGCGGGCATCCCAAGGTCAGCACGCAATCGTGTGATATTTCGGTTGGCGGGTATGCGCGGGAATTGGTGATGTGCCTGCCGGCAATTAAAAGGCCTCTAAATGCCATTAAAGTCTCAATTAACTGACATTTTTTGCTGCTCATCCAACGTTCATACTGTTGGCAGGCAGGCGAAAAAGGCCAAGTGACCTTTGTACTTTGCACTCTTCAAATCCCTGAGGCAGCTTGTGCCTCAGGGTGATTCTCAAGGGTGCACTTGTGTGCATGCGCGACGTTCACGCTTGCCCTCCTCCCCTGCCCCGTGCAGGCAGCGCTGAGCGCTGCCACTCGCGTTTCACGCTGGGCACGCCTTAACTGGCCCGCCAGCATGAAATCACCTTCCGGCCTCAATCGCGGGCGGCATCCCGACCGCCCCTGCCGAGCCTGCCAGACAAGGGCTAAATTCTGCCCCAAGTCATAAAAAGTGACATTGGGACTAAGCTTGGTTTTAAGGAACATCTTGATGGAGGAGAGAGAGGTGGAGAGGTTTAGGGAGGGAACTCCAGAACTTAGGGCCTGGGCAGCCAACGGCACGACTGCCACTGGTAGATCTCTGACAGTGCAGGACCCCCAGCTCAATGGGCATAGCAGCTGCGCTGCAGCATTGGGCGTGATGGACCACCGTTTTGTCTGGCAGCAGGCAGGCTGGGTATGAAGGTGTTTGCACAGTCGTTTCTTTGTTTTCCTTGGCCGGGTTCAAAAACATCAGCCAGCAAGCCAAGAGGGTTGGCCAAGATCAACAGAATTGAACTTTGTCTGTAGCATTTCTATCCAATGGGATAGCATTATGTTCTCATTAATCTGATGAAATGGGCAAGAATGTACAAATGGGTCAAAGTAATCCAGATCAACATCACTCATTCCTTCAGGCAGGACAACGGGTAACTTTGGCCTCTTGTTACCATTTACACCCTTCCCAAATATAAATACTCAACAGGACAGAGATGACTCTCATTGTGATTTATGTCAATGCAACTCATCCATCACCTTGGATTTGCAAATGGGCAAAGATTTACTAAATGTTTATATGAAGAATTAGAATGAAAGGATTTGCACTTAGAGAGATTTTCACAACATTGGGAGGTTCCAAGGTGTTTTACAGCCAATGAAATATATTTCAAGTATATAGTCACTGTTGTGAAACAGGGAAATGAAGCAGTCAATTTATGCACAGCATGTTCTCATAAATAAGAACAGGAATAAATGAGGCATAGATGTTGAACATGCCAAAAGGAGAACTCCCCTGCTCTTTTCCAAATAGTACAATAAGATTGATATCAAATGGTGTACTCATCAACTAAAATCTGGAAGTTTTTTTTTCACACAATGGGTGGTAGAAATCTGGAACTCTCCCCACCCAAAAGGTTAAGGATTCTGGGTTAATTGAAATGTTTAAGATTGAGGTTTTTCTAGGGTAAAGGTTATCAAGGGGGATGTGGCAAATGTAGGAGAATGGAGTTGAGGTACATATCAGTGGTGGTTTAATTGAATGACAGAATAGGCTCAAGGGGCTGAATGGCCTCTTCCTGTTCTTCGGTTTCAGCTGAAAGGGCAGAATAAAGGGTGTATGTTTATGAAATGCGTATGAACAAATGGTAACTTTTATACATTTTAATGAAGTAGGAAACATCTATAAATGTTTGAGTTTTGCTTTCTATTTATTCAATGACTCTGAGCTGTGCAGCTTTGAAAAAGAAAATTCTATCTCATCCCTAGAAAATACCACATTGAACACAACAAGTGAAGCTGAACGCAAGGCCCAGCATTATTATCAGGCCTGCATGAACGAGCAGAAGATCGAGGATTTGCAAGGGCAGCCCCTTCTCGACATCATTAACAAAGTGAGTAGTGACAGCACCGGGCCAAACCCATCACTGTGTCACCTTCCCACACTGATTGTTCTGCCAGCTCTCAATTGATTTTCAGTCAGGATACTGTGCCTCAATGTTAAATCAAGACATTATTGTTTTTATTGATCCTGTGCTAAGAACCTTGCAGTTGTATTTATACTCCTTTCAGTCACTTGAACTTGGGATGACGAAGATTGTTTTGAGCCCATCTCCCTGTGTTGTTACATCAGGCTGTGCTCTCATCTAGTTGTGATCACTATAGCACACTAACATCCTCCAAGAGTGTAGTAAGGTCTAAGGATTGGTCCTCAGTCTTTGGTGAGCTAGCTGATCTGACTGGGAATATACTAAGGGGCCTTGGGAGAGGAAGTCAACTTGAGTTCCCATTCCTGATCAAAGGGAAGAGGAACTGTAAAGAAGGTAAGCACATTGAGACCAAATTGGATGTATTTTCAGTGAGCCATCTCAAGACATTAACAGTCGATACTATCAGACTCTTCAAAGTCTTTGAACATGTCCCTGCCTCCCAAATACATGCCCATCTTTCCAGCACATCCATGTGTGAACACCTCCAATCAGGGTTCCACCCCATCTGCAGCCTTTTGGCACTGTTAATCACACCAGCATGTTCTAACACCTTTCCTCAATCGTGCAGCTGAGTGGAACTCCTCTCACCTGGTTCCAAACCTGTCTGTCCACTCAACACCAGAGAAGCATCATCAATGACTTCACTTCACTTCCCATTCCCGCACTATACCACTAGTGCCCCCAAGGATCTATCCTTGGTCTCTTCCTGTTTCTCATCTACTTGCTGCCCCATGGCGCCACCATCCAAAAACACATTAGTTTACGCTGATATGATGTAGAGCTGCATCACCAGCATCTCTCTGCACTCCTTCTGCTGCCTCTGATTTCTCACACCGTTTGTCTGACGTCCAGTACTGGATGAACGGAAATTACCTCCAATTAAATATTAGGAAAAGTGAAGTCACAAACTCCTTTCTTTGGCCACCAACTCCGTCCCTCTGCCTGGCCGCTCGCTGAGGCTGAATCAGAACATTTACAACCTCAACATCCTATTTTCCCTTGATCTGAGGTTCCTACTCTATATCTGCTCCATCACCAAACCATCTATTTCCACCCCCATATCCAGCCTGTCACTGTCCTTGCCTCAGCTCATCTGCTGCTGAAAACTTTATCCATGATTAGAGTTTGACACCTTGGGACTTGATGATTCCAATACTCTCCTGACATCCTGCCACCTGCTGTAAACTTGAGCTCATCCAAAACTTTGCTGCTTGTATCCTAACTCCCTCTGATTTCTGACTTACATTGGTTCCTGGTCTGGAAATGTTTTAACTTTAAAATTCTCATCCCTGTTTTCAAATCCCCTCCATGGCTTCAGCTCTTTTTTTTTTCTGTAACCTCCTTGAGCCCCACAAGACATCTGTGTTTCCCTTTTCAGAGAGATAGCACAGACACATTGGGCCAAACAGACTCCTTTTGTGCCATATGACTATGATTCTATGATTGTGGTACCTCATGTCCCTCTTCCCTATTTCTGACAATCTTCAGTCTGCGTCCCAACGACAAAAGCTTGCTTCTTACCCTGTGGACTTTGTGTTTCACAGATTGTTGTCCATCTTTCAATCGTCATTCTCTGGTTTTTTTTGCAAGCTCCCTTTTCTTTTGCAACAAGGTAACTCAGAGTTAATTGAACATGACTGGCACGCCCATGTATCTCTCTTCATGGATCCTATTGCTGTCAGACTTGCAGGCGCAAGCTCCATTTACATGCTGCCTCTTCACAAACATTGTGGGGAGATGTTGTCTTAACAATAATGTTGCTGGACTAATAATCCAGAGACCCATATCTGGGGATATGTGTTCAAATCCCACCACGGCAGCTGGTGGAACTTGAGTTCAGTTAATATGGAGACATCAAGATTTAAATAAATTGTATCAATATTAATCCCTATTAATTCAAAGAAGGTAAGAAAATCTCTACTGATGTTGCAGATGGTATAAAGCCAGTGCTTGCAGCCTTATGGGCTTTCCTTTTAAGGGTGACTCAGAAAATAGTTGTAGATCATGCAAAATTTTACCATACCAGAAGGAAGGTGCTATTGTCTATGAAATGTTATCAGTAAAGAATACATTCAAGCTGCCATTTTACTAGTGCACATCTAGAAATGACAGACCCAGATAAAACAATATCTTCCGCACATGAGAGGGAGTGTGTTGTCTGATCCTCCAGATGGACTTTGGTCTTGTTCATATAGTACGACACAATTCTGTCATTGCTGTTCACTTCTGATTATAACAGATGAAGAGATGAAGGAATAGTAATGTCCAGTTTTAAAATACATCTGAGAGCACATTTGAAAGATTTCAAAACGGCACAATTATGCTACATTACATATGGTTAATTGTCTACACATGTTTGGCATGACTGATCTCTTATTCAAAACCAATACTTGCAAAAAGATTGCAAAGAATTTTAACTACCAACAATGCGAAGCTCATAAACATGAGTTATAAACATCGGAGTCGAATCCTGAGGAAACTCAGGTTAAATATCGAGGTTTCTTTCATGGAAGTGGATGTTCACAAGAATTTTTGAGAGGCCGAGCGAGCCTGCATTAGAATCCTGATGGAACGGTGACTGTGATGTTTGGCTTCGGAAATGGCTGCACTGTATAAACGTGGTAGGACAACAACAACAACTTACATTTTTATAACTCATTTAACATCGTAAAACATCCCAAGGTACTTCACAGGAGTGTAATCAGTCAGAAATTGAGCCAAAGGAGAAAACCTTAGGCAGCTGACCAAATACTTGGTTAAAGAGGCAGGAGAGCATCTTAAAGGAGGAGAGAGAGGAGAAAAGGCAGATTTGGGCAGGAAATTCCAGAGCTCAGAGCCTAGACAGCTGAAGGTACAGCCACCAGTGGTGCGATGAAGGACAGACTAGGGGCCAGAGTTGGAGGGGAGCAGTGCTCTCGGAGGCTCCTAGGGCTGGAGGATTTTGCAAGGAGTGGGGAGGGGGGGCTTGACCACGAAGACGAGAACTCAGTTTATTGTGCACAAATTGTGGATTTTGAAAAGCGTCCACTGTTATATAGGGAAATGAGGCAACCAATTTGTGCACAGTAAGATCCCACAAGCAACAAATGAACAAATTGCTAGATTTCCCATTTATTTGGCAGCGTTGACCATCAACCAAGCGTTGGGGGAGAGACCATGACTGCATGGTCTGAAGAACTCCCTGCTCTCATGCCATGAATCTTTGCTAAGCAGGCAGAGGGGGTCTCAGGGTAACATCTCATTGAAAGAGAGCATTTCTGAAATGACAGAACCATCTCAGTGCTGCTCCAAAGCGATGATCGTGTCCTCAGGTTCATAGCGGGCTTAAGCCCATGACCTGTCTCAGAGATGGGAGGGTTAGCCACTGAACCCAGCTGACAGCTGTCAGTGTACTCTCTCTACACTATATTGGTTTTCTAAAAAAGGAGGAACTGAAATTGTATTTGACTACGATTTGTAAAGGACTCTGGCAGGCACAGTTCAGTTCAATTCATTCTCTGATTTTATCACACGTTTTTAAGCTATGATGCAACTGCTGGAGAGTGTAACAGAAGCAATGCCCTAATTGTAGTGGAGCTTCATTGTGAAATGGCCATATTTGAGCGGCCAGTGTTTGATATACTCTGAGTTTGTTCTTTACAAGTTTGCTCTCTGTAAAAGCAGCTCTGCCTTATTTATAAAGATCCTGGAGAGGCTGTCATCAGACTCTAAGTGCACTTGGCCGATTGCATAAGGAAAACAGCAAACTGAAAGCCATATCTAACCGAGAGCAGGAAGGAACAGAGTCCCTACCTGCTGACCCTGCGACCTCGTCCACTTGTGGCCATAAAGAAAGGACCGTGATCCTTTAATTCTCCGTTCTAACCATTTTCTTTCCTAACTCCTTGACTATTTTGGCATTCTGGCAGCATTGAGGCATCATTAACATGGTGTCCATGGGAAACAAAAACAAAAATAAAAATACCTGGAAAAACTCAGCAGGTCTGACAGCGTCTGCGGAGAGGAACACAGTTAACGTTTCGAGTCCGTATGACTCTTCAACAGAAAAGGTGTCCATGGGAGGTGGGTACCCAGGCTTATGGTGTACCATCCAGTTTCTAAAACATGGCGTTGAGATGGCCATTTTGAATGACATTGATTTATTTTGAAGTACGGTGACTGTGATGTTTGGCTTCGGAAGTGGCTGCACTGTATAAACGTGGTAGGACAACAACAACTTACATTTTTATAGCTCATTTAACATTGTAAAACATCCCAAGGTACTTCACAGGAGTGTAATCAGTCAGGAATTGAGCCAAAGGAGAAAACATTAGGCAGCTGACCAAATACTTGGTTAAAGAGGCAGGAGAGCATCTTAAAGGAGGAGAGAGAGAGGAGAAAAGACAGGTTTGGGCAGGAAATTCCAGAGCTCAGAGCCTAGACAGCTGAAGGTACAGCCACCAGTGGTGCGATGAAGGATGGACCAGGGGCCAGAGTTGGAGGTGAGCAGTGCTCCCAGAGGCTCCTAGGGCTGGAGGATTTTGCAAGGAGGGGTGTAGGTGCGGGGGCATCATGGAGGGATTTGACCACAAAGATGAGAATTTTAAAATTGAGGCATTTAGTGGATTGGGAGCTCATGGAGGTCAGGAAGTGATCCAGTTACAGGTAATGTGGGTCAAACTGGATGGTCACGATCATTTTATTACGTTGATTATAAAGCAAAACTTCCATTTGGATAGTGCCTTTAAGATAGAAGAGCAACCCAAAGCACTTAAGTTTAACTTGAGTGTAATTAGTGGTTGAGTTGGAAAGCGCAGTGCCCTATTGAGACTTACAGGCAAGGATAGTCCCAGGTCCAATTCCTGGCCTGTAGGATTTGGCTGGAGCAACTTGGTCCATTTGGCCGTGATGTCCCCTGGGATAAGGAAGTTCACGTTCCTATTCCTGACGTCTTACCTGAGAATCCCTACTAGAAAATGCTAATATCTGGGATGCTGGATGATGACAGGTTTAGGATTTTATGTGATTCTCCCAGGGATGAATAGCCTCCTAATGCTCGTTGCCTGGAATTAAAGGTGAATATTGGCCATTGGATTGGTGCACTTAAGGTTTGCCAGTGCTTTTAAGGTTGGGGGGTTGATAATTGCGTAAGAAAATGGACAATCAGAGGGAGTCGGATATAGATTGGAAGAACTGGTTTTCACCAGCAGGAGGGTCAATAACCAGCGGACGTAACTTTAGATAATTGGGGGAAAGGTAGGTGGAGATGAAACAACATTTTTTACTGAACAAGTTGGGCAACAATGATTTGGAATGCATTGCTAGAGAGGGTGGTAGAAGCAGAACCAATAGTAATTTTCAAAAGGAAATGGACTTATACTTGAAAAGTAAATTCTGTCAGGCTATGGGGGGAAAGAACAGGAAAGCGGGATTAATTGGGTTCTCTTTCAAAGAGCTAGCACAGGCATGATGGGTCAAATGGCATCCTCCTGTGCTGTATCATCTGTAATCCACGAAGAGTTACAATTGCACATAAATGAAGTTGGTGATTGCGCAGTTGCTCACTTAACAACCTCTTCAAATTCTTTCCACAGCTGGGAGGCTGGAACATCACCAAGTCATGGGATAAGGACAACTTCCAGGAAGTGCTTCGGTCTGTCACAGCTCATTACCGAACCTCCCCATTCTTAACCATCTACATCAGCACAGATTCTAAAAACTCCAACAGTAACGTCATACAGGTAGGTAGCTGGGTACCCAGCTGGAACCCTGTGTGACCAGAGGCAGAAGCCCTGGTCTAGTGCGTAGCCATGGGATGGACTGAGATGAAATTGGGGAAGGGAGAGGCAGCGTCATCAATAGGCTGTGTAACGTACCAAGTCAAGTGGATTGTAGTGGCGCTGTGATCAATAAGCTCAAGACGCTCTGAAAAGAGTTTACCAAACGTGAGCCATTGTCACCAGAGTTCGGCTGTCATTTCTGGAACTTTATGGTCATCTATCAGTGTGCCTGGATGTTCATTGTCTGCAGCCGTATTTTGTAAAGCCCGCTTCATTCTGGAAGGAGAAGGGTGTAGTCATCATGAGAAGAGATTTGGAAAATGCATGTTCCCAGAAACTCAGAAGTTCATTTCACTTCTATTCTCTAACTCTCATTTCCTGTTTCTTCCTCTGCAGGTGGACCAGTCAGGACTAGGGTTACCATCGAGAGATTATTACCTCAACAAAACAGCCAATGAAAAGGTAGGTGGAGCCTAGGAGAGTGATATTTGAAACCTTTTGTAGGTAAATCCAACACTTTGTGCCTGTGCCAGGGGTTTAATATGACCACAGACTGACCCCTGAGACTACGACCAGGCTGCCCCGTTACCTTGTGAGAAGTTTTGTAATTTCTCATCCTCCTCCCCTTCATTCCTACAACTCTGCCCCCTTTGCCGCTCTGCCTTGGAAGCTTCTTGCTAACCTGCCACAGGCACTTGTGATAAATCTCTAATACCTCACCCCAGCACATCGATGAGTTTCGGTGGCTGTTTGACTGTGAGGATGAAGCATGATTCGTCACTCGTCGACCTCCTGCATCAAAGGATTTTCCAGCGAATGGTCAGGGGATGGTCATCGCGAATGGGAAACTTGGCTGGTTTGGGCCCTGCTCTCCCCTTCCATAACCCGGGGATGCTGAATACAATTTTAACACCCCAAACCACCTGAGATTAGCATGGGCAGGATATTCAACCGTGGGGCTTTTCACAGACAGTTTAATAGAGCCACCATCAATGCATTGAGGGGTGGGTATGTTTGACAGCCAGACCCAAGTCTATTTTCGTCAAAATAGTGTTTGAACATGGCTGTGGGATATAGAAAACAGAAAGCTTTCCCTTGTGAAGGACTTCATAGAACTATGGCGAGGGAGTCAGAGCCAAGGGTACTGCAGCCCCTCAGCAATTGTGTACTTATGCCTCATTGTACATGGTTTATGTGTGACTGTTGACAAGTGTCCCCACTGTGACTTTAGCTGTGCCTTTTGTTGTCTAGTTCTTTGGCTGCATTTACAGATTTAGTATCGCTATAGATATCAATTGAATAAATGTGAAGTTGGATTGATTGTCAACTCATTGCAGACTAAAGAGATCTACAGGACATCCAAAGGTTGAGGAAATCTGGTGATGGCTTTGATGTTCAGCTGGCTGTTCTGTTTCCAAGGCAGGGTTTTAATAGATCAAGGAATGAGAAAATGTACTCAAACACAGTCCACCCGCCATCGATATGAGAACTTCTAGTCCTATCTTAAGCAGAGCAGGTCATCTCAGATGGTTAGTGTGTGTTCCCTAATAATGCCAATTTATCCCCATACCAACTGAGCTTGTTCTTGGGCCTGTCTCTTCATAGTGATGTCGTGGCATCATCAAGCAATGATTAGGAACCCTCGGGCAACAAGGACATTACAAGAGAGAGAGAATCAAACCTTTGGAAAGACTGCCTAGAGATTTCTGGCCCAGGAAAGCAATAAATGTTGGAATGCAAGCAAACAATAGGGAATGACCTTGATCAGACTCCCTAACCACACAGTAACCAACCTATGGTTTTTTCAAGTGTCATAAAGACCTGCAATTTCCAGTAGTTGTGATGTGCCTTTTCTTTACAATGGGGGTGCTAACCTCTCTGCACTACTGCATATCACTCTAAAGCGTTACTGTTCCATACAGTGGCAGCTAGACTTCGGGAGTGATATGGGGTCATGGTCTGTGCACTGAATTTAATTAATTAAGGGAAAACCTCACTGGCCTTGTGATTGAGTGTACAAAGTAATTGTTCAAAAAGAAATAGAGTTCCTCAAATTATCATTTTTCAGCCTGAAGGCAGAACTTTAATTTCCTTGCTTGAATAGAAGTGGCTGTTTTACAATGGGTTTTATGTGCTTCAGAATCAGAGGAGGAGTGAGTCAGACGTGTGGGCAGAGGAGGTCCTACTGTGTTTGGAAATATTGGATTAGGTTATTGTCCTTGTACTGCCTCTGGCATCATCAGGCAACCAGTGTCAGCATTTAGCACTCACTGATTAAAATCACAAGACCTTGCATATATAGGCATCTTTCACAACTTTAGAATATCGCAAATCACTTGGTAGCCAAAGACGTCCTCTTGAAATGTAGGAAACACCGCAATCGCTCTGTGCACAGCAAGGTTGCACAAACAGCACTCAAATAAATGGCCTGTTAACCTATTTCCACTGGGTTTTCTTATTTGTTCATGGGATGTGGGCATCATTGGCAAAACCAGCATTTGCTGCCCCTCCCTAATTGCCCTTGAGAAGGCGGTGGTGAGCTGCAGGTACACCACAGTGTTGTAGGTGCACCACAGTGTTGTAGGTGCACCAGTGTTGTAGGTGCACCACAGTGTTGTAGGTGCACCACAGTGTTGTAGGTGCACCACAGTGTTGTAGGTGCACCACAGTGTTGTAGGTGCACCACAGTGTTGTAGGTACACCACAGTGCTGTTAGGGAGGGAGTTCCAGGATTTTGACTTAGTGACAGTGAAGGAACGGCGATATATTTCCAAGTCAGGATAATGTATTACTTGGAGGGGAATTTGCAGGTGGCGGTGTTCCCAAGCATCTGCTGCCCTTGTACTTCTAGGTGGTAGAGGTTGCGGGTTTGGAAGGTGCTGTCGAAGGAGCCTTGGCGAGTTGCTCAGTGCATCTTGTAGATGGTGTACACTGCTGCCATTGTGCGTTGGTGGTGAATGGGGAGTCAATCAAGCAGACTGCTTTCTCTTGGATGGTGTTGAGCCTCCTAAGTGTTGTTGGAGCTGCACTCATCCAGGCAAGTGGAGAGTATTCCATATACTCCTAACTTGTGCCTTTTAGACGGTGGACAGACTCTGGGGAGTCAGGAGGTGTATTACTTGTAGCAGAATTCCCAGTCTCTGACCTGCAGTATTTATATGGCTAGTCCAGTTCAGTTTCTGCTGAACCCCCAAGATGGTGATGGTGGGAGATTCAATGATAGCCCTACCGTTGAACGTCATGGGGAAATAGTTAGATTCTCTCTTGCTAGAGATGGATGCTGTCTAGCACTTGTGCTGCACAAACATTATTTCAGATTTTCACCAGGACTCCAGGGAGGCATTCTGTTCAAAATAGTGCCATGGGGTCTTGTACAATTACCTGAAAGGACAGGTGAAATTTTGATTTAATGTCTTGTTCATAAGACAGCACCTCCAACAGTGCAGCACGCCCTTTGTAGTGCACTTGGATGTCTGTCTGGCCTATGTGCTTGAGTCTCTGAAGTGGGGCTTGTACCCAGAACCTTCTGACTCACAGGAGAGAGTGTTACCCACTGAGATGTGGCATGGTACAACATATTTCGATCCTACCTGTATTCTTTCCCAACAATCCCCCATCCATTCTTTGGTATCTTTAGGCACGCTGAGGGTGTGAAAATTGCTACGGATATCCAAATTCTTTCTTCTCCTGCAAACCTTCCTTTCATTTGCAAAATGAGGGATGAAAGTTTGTCACTTCTGTTCTCTATTTTCTCTCCGCCCAGTATTCTTTACAGAAGATCATTAATTGGGAAAAGCTGGGAAGTAGCACATTTTAAAACAACATTCACTGCTGATTGTTAGCACGTGATCAGATCCACCCCCACAAAGTGTGTCACTTGGAGGAAAAAGTTGGAGGGTGAAAGGACACTGCCTATAGCTCCCCGGCAGCACTTTGTTATGGACTGGTGCTAGAAGTGAGGAACCCTGACCATCTCTCTCAACTCGCCACTCTCTCCTAACTGCAACCAAACTACAGTTGTTGCAGGAAGGCCGGCAGTGAGGTACAATTTAGAAGAAAAGCAACTCCTCAGCTGGTGCATTCTGCATTGTTGGTTCTGCAAAGTCAAAACATTTGGCTGCTACGTCATTGGAAAACATCCCACCTTTAGAATCCAGACCTGTTTTTGTTGATGAAGGTTGGAGAATGATGAGTTTATAATACCACACAGCCAGATGCAATCCAGAACATTATTCTTATTTGAGCTTTTCTTTACTGAGAGCAATTTGAGCTAGTCAGTGATTTAAACCAGATAAAGTAGTTAGACACAAAGTAGTAGTCACAATTAGACTGGCTCAGGCCCTCTGACAAGTGATTCGAGCTGTTAGAATCCTGTCTTGCCCTGTTTGTCTACAGTATTTTGATTAACAGGACATGATCTCTTTGTGTAACTAATGGCGACCTGTTTGCATTTTAAAATGAACCCTCATTTAATCTAAACCTGAACTGGGCACGTTTTGGAGGGCATTGCGGACTGTAATTGCTAACTTGAGTTTCTGAGATTTTTTTAAAATTTGTTTCTCCAGAGTATATAATGGGTTTAGCAGGAGCCCATTCATTCCATGTAGGATTGAATCAGAGCTCGAGAATGGGGGTTCCCCAGTCGATGCTGCCAGACTCAATAGGGGAGAGCAGTCAGGTTGATGGTTGGATGAGGTTTGAGTGCAGGTCCCTTTAGATTGGACTGTAACACCAATGTTGTGATTTAGTACATTTTCTTTTACTACTAGATGTCTTGTGGCATTGCTTATGTATGAGGTCGAGAGGATGCAAATATATAACGACAGGAATACTAGACAATGTGTGACATACCATTTATGGCTCATTTTGACTTGGTAATGGTCCTTTTAATCCAGTTTTAAAATGAGCTGTAGTCAGAATCATGACCCTCGATGTAAATGTCACCGGTTTTGTTTGGCTCTCGCCAGACGCGTTTGCTTGAGGGAAAAACCAGTCCACTTCAAAAATGAACAATGTTGTGTACTTGGTCCAGCTCCGTGTGTGACTGGCGGCTGCTTCTCTACTGAGCTGACAGTTACATAAATCCAACAAGCCCTGGCAGCTCTTCGAAGGGTACTTAAGTGGGCAGAGTTGTTCAAATTGTCAATTTGTTATCAAATCTTCAGAATGCTGGATGGTGCCAGTTGACACCAACAACTGGACAACGTAAAAAGGCACGAGTAACTGCACATATAAACATTAGCTACAAAATAATAACCTGGCAGAAGCATTTCCAGTTTTCTTTCAAACATTCTGTTAGTACATTATTTATCATTATATCATAATTATCTATTGCTTTATTCATCTGTTGTTAAATAAATGTCCCTGTTAATTAAAGATTAACATGAAAGCTGGTGTTATATTACTCTGATGGTTTTTGAAGATGGAAGAAAGTCCTTAAGGAGACACAGGATCAATCCAGCAGCTAAATCAATTTTCAGAATGGTTTACTGTCTGCTATTGCTAGGCTCATGATCATAAACTTGCCTAGATTTCAGAGCCAGCAAAGGATACATCGAGACCATCAGGAGCCAGGATGTACTGGCTCCTTCTGAAAAAGGGTGTGGGATCCTTTCAGACTCTGCAGATACTGTACCTGTGGGGATCAGTGTAAATACAGTGCTGTGGGACTATCACAATCCCAGCTGAGGTTACCTCTGAACAAGCCTGATCCCAGAGTGGAACCCAGCTTGATAGGTGAGGGTTTCCAATCTACAAGACCTCACCTTGGAATGTTCTCCCAAACCAACGCTTTCTCTCAGGCACCTTCCACAAGGGTTCACCTCCAGGGTTTCAAACTCTCCTTCTGATGTTCCTCTTCCCTGGGTCACCACATGCATTCAAGCTGTTATCCATGCACTCTGTCTCTCTGACTCAGCCTTCAACAGTACACCACTGCTTCACATGCCCATCGCAAAGAGTTACAGACCTTCAGTTGTCTCTTTGTGACTCTTGCAGCAAGTGCTCACCGTAAGCATGGCTTTCAGTATATTATAGATTGTTACAGAAAAGTTGTGATCACCATAACAATGTCATCCCAGGGAATTGTGTAGTTAAGCCTTTGAGAATCAGGAGCCATGTTTGTGTTTACCTTGTAATTCTGCTGTAAAATAGGCCTTCATGTAAACCATGTGCCCTGTCTTTGCCCAGATCCTAACAGCTTACCTGAATTACATGGTGGAGCTGGGGGTGCTACTGGACGGTGAGGAGACTTCCACTCGGGCACAAATGCAGCAGGTTCTGGACTTTGAGGGAGCCCTGGCCAACATTACTGTCCCCCAGGAAGACCGCAGGGACGAAGAGCTTATCTACAACAAGATGACCATACGAAACCTCCAGGTAAACAGTATCTGATTGGGCTGGGGATCAGTAACTGGTTTAATCTCACTGCTTTGACTGTGCTTCAGCAACAGTTACTGTGAAATTAAAAAGAGAAAATGCTGGAAATACTCATTCAGCCAGTCAGGCAGTGTCCATGGAGAGAGAAACAGAGTTAACGTTTCAGGCCAATGGCCTTTCATCAGGCCTTTGCAATACGGTGAAACCCTATCTATCGTAACGGTAAGCACCCTATAGTGATGGGAATTGCTACATAATTCCGACCCCGCAAACATTACTCCCAATCGATGATTATTCGGAACTTTGAATGCTCTATCTCTTCCTGCACTCTACAGCAGCGCTCACTCCACTCCTGTTGGCATGATCAACTGGCACACTGATATGATTGCTGTAGTTAGGATTCTAACGAGACTAGATATCGATCCTGACAAGCCATTTCACCTTTTCCAGAACAGCAGAACCAGGGGACACAGCCTGTTCTTGAAATTGGAAAATTGATTTGCAGAAACATTATTTCAATGAGTGAGTGGCCAATCTATGGAACAGGCTCCCTGAGGGGACGATGGAAACAGTTAGTATTGATTCAATCAAATGCAATTTGGATCAATTGCTTTCAGAAATGAATATTTTGGAATGTAGTATATGATTAATATGAGCCATTATATGTGGTGAGTGTATCATGATTGGGAGGAAGAGGTGACTTTAAACCTTTGGTCTCCAAAGCAGTTTATCACCGGGGTTTCCATGCCTCATGTCTGGGTTTTGTTGTAGGCTAATTGATGGAGATTAAATGCTATGATTAATCAATAACTCCATTGCTAAACTTGGATTCAATCTTGGTTAGACCACACTTGGGAGTACTGTACACATATTACAGAAAGGATGTAGCCACAGGAGAAAATGCAAAAAGATTTGCAAAGATGATGCCAGAAATGAGAGAAGTTTAAACTATCAGCAAAGACCAGACAGGCTGGGGCTCTTTGCTCTAGAGAAGAGAAGGCTGGATGGGGGGTCTTTAAAGTTATGAATGGGTTTAATGGGTTAGACATAGAGAAGATGCCTCCACACCAGAAGGGGTCCAAAACTAGTAGCCATTGCTATAAGGTAATCACTAATAAATCCAGGAAAGAGTTCTTTATCAAGAGAGTGGTTAGAAGGTAGAACTTGCTACCAGGTGGAGTAGTCAAGGCCAACAGCATAGATGTATTGAAGGGGAAGCTAGATAACTACATGAGGGACAATGGAATGGAAGGACATGCTAATAGGGTGAGGTGAAGTAGGGAAGGAGGAGCCTCCAGTGGAGCACGAACACTGGGATGGACAGGTTGGGCTGAAAGGTCTGTTTTGCTGATGTAAACAGTTCTGTAATTCATTCTCATTGTATCATGTGATGACCAGGATGGTAGAAGGTGAACCGGATGGGTCTTGATCGATCTTCCAGTAATTCTTATTAACGATTCCCTGGAATGGCTCCAGATTTTGGGCCCAGCCCCAGACCCAGCACAGCAACACCCCATTCCCAAGCTATTCAAGTGACCGGTAGTGACCTCAACAACAATAACTTGCATTTATAGAGCGGCTGTAACATAATTTAAAAATCCAAAGACGCTACACAGGAGCACCCCAAAGTAAAATTGGGCACAAACCACAGAAGGAGATATTAGGGCAGATGACTGAAAGCTTAGTTAAGAAAGTAGGTTTTAAAAAGCATCTTAAAAGAGGGAAAGGGAGGTGGAGAGGTTTCGGGAGAAAATTTCAGAGCTTGGGGCCCAGGCAGCTGAAGGCATGGCCACCAGTGGTGGAGTGATTAAAATCGGAGATGCTCAAGAAACTGGAATTGAAGGAATGCAGATATCTCAGAGGGTTGTGGGGCTGGAGGAGATAAGGAAGGGTGAGGCCATAGAAAGATTTGAAAACAGGGATGAGAATTTGAAAATTGAGATGTTGCTTAATGGGGAGCCAATGTAGGTCAGCGAGCACAGAGTGATAGGGGACATTCTGGAGCAATCCACTTATAAATTAGGGTTGCCAACCCTCCAGGAATTAAAGATTAATTTCCCAGACTCTGCTGTGAGCTACCTGAGAGAATAGTGATTGAACACTTTTGTGTTACAAATTTTGGATTTCATCTGCTCCCAACAGTGGCCCAGCACTTCTGTTCCCCAGGGGGTCATACCCCGGAGGTACCCCAGAAGATCCCCACATTAGGATTGCACGGGAATTGCCCAGGAAGTTTAACCTTCCAATGGGCAATTACGCTGCACTGGGAACCATCTGATACTCCGGTTTAAATCAAAGACTTTGGATGGTTCCGACTCTTAAAACCATTTTTAACTCCTGGGTAACTATGATACTGACACCCGACCCCCACTGGACCCCCTGACTACCTCTCCTGACCAACTTCCCACCCCCGACCCCTCTTCTGACCAACTCCCCACCCCCGACTACCCCTCCTGACCACACTCCAACCCCCATCGACTACCCTCCTGACACCTAACTAGCCCCAACCACCCCCCCCAACAATTACCCTCACAACTATTATCCCAACCCCATACTACTCCAGCACTCCCAACTACCCCACTACCGCCCGACACCTCCACACCTCCCCCGGCTACCCTCCTCCAACCTCTGATTACCTCCTGACCATCCTAACCACTCTGTCCCCCCCCCCCCTCACCCTCCACTCCCCCACACCACCACCACCACCACCACCCCCCCCCCCCCCCCCCCCCCCCCCCCCCCCCCCCCCCCGCCAACCTCCTGACCACCCTAACTCCCTCACCCACTTACCTCAATGTGGCTGGAAGCTTTAAACTTGCTGCTTTACGGCAGCTAGTGCTGTAACAAGGGGGGAGGGGCATGTCTTCCTTCCCCAATGATGCTGCCCTGCACTGGAAGGACTCTAGAGCTGCTGTACTACACATTTCTCACCAGGCCTGGGTCACCAGGTCAGATGACAAACATGCAGCTCCCAACCTGGCTGAGTAAAAAGGGGCGAAGTGGCAATCCGATGGCGATTGACACTCCACAGAAGTTCTGGGCCAATTTATTTATTAGATGTAAAAATATTAGGAATTGGAAACACTGGGGGACAACGGGGGAGTAAAATTGCTAATCTGATGGTTCATCAGACTACAACAAAGGACATGAATCAGCTGAAAGCATGATCACAGCTATTGGGCAAATTTTTAACGGTCTACACAAACGTGTAAGTTTAACTTTCAAACTTTACAATGTTAATTGTTAACATTAAAAATATAACCCACATTTACGTACAGATGAGTGGAGTTAATGTAGCAAAACTACAATGTAGGCATGGGGCATGTTAGTGGGGTGGTGAAAAAGACATATGGGACACTTGCCTTTATCAATCGAGGCATAGATTACAAAAGTAGGGAGGTCATATTGGAGTTGTATAGAACCTTGGTGAGGCCACAGCTGGAGTACTGTGTGCAGTTCTGGTCGCCACATTATAGGAAGGATGTGATTGCACTGGAGGGGGTGCAGAGGAGATTCACCAGGATGTTGCCTGGGATGAAATGTTTAAGTTATGAAGAGAGGTTGGTTAGACTTGGGTTGTTTTCGTTGGAGCAGACAAGACTGAGGGGCGACCTGATCGAGGTGTACAAGATTATGAGGGGCATGGACAGGGTGGATAGGGCGCAGCTGTTCCCAAACAAAAACAGAATTACCTGGAAAAACTCAGCAGGTCTGGCAGCATCGGTGGAGAAGAAATCAGTTAACGTTTCGAGCCTTCATGGCCCTTCGGCAGAACTGAAGCATAGTTAGAAGAAGGGAGAAATATAAATTGGTTTAAGGTGGGTGGGGGGGGAGAGAGAGACATTGAGGGTGTGGTGATGAGCAGATAATCAAAAGATGTCACAGACAAAAGGGTCAAAGAGGTGTCGAAGGTGGTGACATTTGTCTGAGAAAAGTGCTAATTAAGAATGGAAGACAGGATATTCAAAGTACAGCTCTAGTGGGGGTGGGGTGGAAAGACTAACAAGGTTTTAGTTTAGATTTAAAAATAATGGAAATAGGTGGGGAAAGAAGAATCTATATAAATTATTGAAGAAAAAGGGGGGGAGGGGGGAAGAAACGGGGTGGGGATGGGGGGAGGGGGAGTTTAAGATCTAAAGTTGTTGAATTCAATATTCAGCCCGGAAGGCTGTAAAGTGCCTAGTCGGAAGATGAGGTGCTGTTCCTCCTCCAGTTTGCGTTGGGCTTCACTGGAACAATGCAGCAAGCCAAGGACAGACATGTGGGCAAGAGAACAGGGTGGAGTGTTAAAATGGCAAGCGACAGGGAGGTTTGGGTCTTTCTTGCGGACAGACCGCAGGTGTTCCGCAAAACGGTCACCCAGTTTGCGTTTGGTCTCTCCAATGTAGAGTAGACCACATTGGGAGCAATGAATGCAGTAGACTAAGTTAGGGGAAATGCAAGTGAAATGCTGCTTCACTTGAAAGGAGTGTTTGGGCCCTTGGACGGTGAGGAGAGAGGAAGTGAAGGGGCAGGTGTTGCATCTTCTGCGTGGGCATGGGGAGGTGCCATAAGTGGGGGTTGAGGAGTAGGGGGTGATGGAGGAGTGGACCAGGGTGTCCCGGAGGGAACGATCCGTACGGAATGCCGTCAGGGGGGGTGAAGGGAAGATGTGTTTGGTGGTGGCATCATGCTGGAGTTGGCGGAAATGGCGGAGGATGATCCTTTGAATGCGGAGGCTGGTGGGGTGATAAGTGAGGACAAGGGGGACCCTATCATGTTTCTGGGAAGGAGGAGAAGGCGTGAGGGACGATGCGCGGGATATGGGCCGGACACGGTTGAGGGCCCTGTCAACGAACGTGGATGGAAAACCTCGGTTAAGGAAGAAGGAGGACATGTCAGAGGAGCTGTTTTTGAAGGTAGCGTCATCAGAACAGATGCGACGGAGGCGAAGGAACTGAGAGAATGGGATGGAGTCTTTACAAGAAGCGGGGTGTGAGGAGCTGTAGTCGAGGTAGCTGTGGGAGTCGGTAGGCTTGTAATGGATATTGGTGGACAGTCTATCATCAGAAATTGAGACAGAGAGGTCAAGGAAGGGAAGAGAAGTGTCAGAGATGGACCATGTGAAGATGATGGAGGGGTGGAGATTGGAAGCAAAATTAATAAATTTTTCCAGGTTCCGATGAGAGCATGAAGCAGCACCGAAGTAATCATCGATGTACCGGAGAAAGAGTTGTGGGAGGGGGCCGGAGTAGGACTGGAACAAGGAATGTTCCACATACCCCATAAAGAGACAGGCATAGCTGGGGCCCATGCGGGTACCCATAGCCACACCTTTTATTTGGAGGAAGTGAGAGGAGTTAAAGGAGAAATTGTTCAGTGTGAGAACAAGTTCAGCCAGATGGAGGAGAGTAGTGGTGGATGGGGATTGTTGGGGCCTCTGTTCAAGGAAGAAGCTAAGGGCCCTCAGACCATCCTGGTGGGGGATGGAGGTGTAGAGGGATTGGACATCCATGGTGAAGAGGAAGCGGTTGGGGCCAGGGAACTGGAAATTGTTGATGTGACGTAAGGTGTCAGAGGAATCACGGATGTAGGTGGGAAGGGACTGGATAAGGGGAGAGAGAAGGGAGTCAAGATAACGAGAAATGAGTTCCGTGGGGCAGGAACAGGCTGACACGATGGGTCTGCCAGGACAGTTCTGTTTGTGGATTTTGGGTAGGAGGTAGAAGCGGGCCGTCCGAGGTTGGGCGACTATCAAGTTGGAAGCTGTGGGAGGAAGATCTCCAGAGGAGATGAGGTCAGTGACAGTCCTGGAAACAATGGCTTGATGTTCTGTGGTGGAGTCATGGTCCAGGGAGAGGTAGGAGGAAATGTCTGCGAGTTGACGCTCAGCCTCCGCGAGGTAGAGGTCAATGCGCCAGACAACAACAGTACCACCCTTGTCAGCGGGTTTGATGACAATGTTGGGGTTGGACCTGAGAGAACGGAGTGCAGTGAGTTCAGAGAGAGACAGATTAGAATGGGTGAGAGGAGCAGAGAAATTGAGACGGCTAATGTCACGCCGACAGTTCTCAATGAAAAGATCAAGAGAAGGTAAGAATCCAGAGGGAGGGGTCCAAGTGGAGGGAGAATATTGGAGGTGGGTAAAAGGATCCGTTGAACGGGGAGAGGACTCCTGCCCAAAGAAGTGAGCACGGAGACGAAGACGGCGGAAGAAGAGTTCAGATCATGCCGAGCCCGAAATTCATTGAGATGAGGGCATAAGGGTATGAAACTAAGTCCTTTGCTGAGCACTGAACGTTCAGCATCGGAGAGGGGAAGGTCAGGGGGTATAGTGAATACGTGGCTGGGGCTGGGATTGGAAGATGGGGTGAGGACGGAGGGACAGGCAGGGGTGGAGGGTCCCAGATGGGTGTTGGAGTCGATGAGTTGTTGGAGCTTGCGTTCCTTAGCACTTGAGAGAAAGAGAAAAAGTTTCTTGTTGAGGCGACGGATGAGGCGAAGAATAAAATGAAACTGGGGGCACGCGCAGCTTTGAAAAAGGGTGCGGCGGTGCTGCTGGAGGGAGAGGTCGAGTGTGTTCATATGGCGGCGCATGGCACTGAGTGTGGATCTCAGAATGCGACGGGAACAGCAGTCCGAGAAACGTTTTATGTCCCGGAGATACCTGTAATCCTGGGTGGGTTCGAAACAAGAGGGATGGAATTTCAGTTGAAATCCACGTGGGGTGAGTCGGAGACGGAGACAGTCACTGAGAAAGGAGATATGGCTGTGAAAGCGGGTTTTAGTAAACACCTTGTCAGACACCAGGAGAGAAATGGAAAGCAATGAAGGTGAGCAGGGCAGAAGAGACAGTCGGAAATCCTGTCGGAGGACAGAACCGTACTTCTTCAAAGAGGGCATTTCTTGAAGAGGGGTGGCAGTCAATTAAACACAAAGATAAAAACAAAAAGCTAAAAGCTACTGCGGATGCTGGAAATCCAAAACAAAAACAGAATTACCTGGAAAAACTCAGCAGGTCTGGCAGCATCGGCGGAGAAGAAATCAGTTAACGTTTCGAGCCTTCATGGCCCTTCGGCAGAACTGAAGCATAGTTAGAAGAAGGGAGAAATATAAATTGGTTTAAGGTGGGTGGGGGGGGAGAGAGAGAGACATTGAGGGTGTGGTGATTGTGGAGATGAGCAGATAATCAAAAGATGTCACAGACAAAAGGGTCAAAGAGGTGTCGAAGGTGGTGACATTTGTCTGAGAAAAGTGCTAATTAAGAATGGAAGACAGGATATTCAAAGTACAGCTCTAGTGGGGGTGGGGTGGAAAGACTAACAAGGTTTTAGTTTAGATTTAAAAATAATGGAAATAGGTGGGGAAAGAAGAATCTATATAAATTATTGAAAAAAAAGGGGGGGGGCGGGAAGAAACGGGGTGGGGATGGGGGGAGGGGGAGTTTAAGATCTAAAGTTGTTGAATTCAATATTCAGCCCGGAAGGCTGTAAAGTGCCTAGTCGGAAGATGAGGTGCTGTTCCTCCAGTTTGCATTGGGCTTCACTGGAACAATGCAGCAAGCCAAGGACAGACATGTGGGCAAGAGAACAGGGTGGAGTGTTAAAATGGCAAGTGACAGGGAGGTTTGGGTCTTTCTTGCGGACAGACCGCAGGTGTTCCGCAAAACGGTCGCCCAGTTTGCGTTTAGTCTCTCCAATGTAGAGGAGACCGCATTGGGAGCAACGAATGCAGTAGACTAAGTTAGGGGAAATGCAAGTGGAATGCTGCTTCACTTGAAAGGAGTGTTTGGGCTCTTGGACGGTGAGGAGAGAGGAAGTGAAGGGGCAGGTGTTGCATCTTCTGCGTGGGCATGGGGAGGTGCCATAAGTGGGGGTTGAGGAGTAGGGGGTGATGGAGGAGTGGACCAGGGTGTCCCAGAGGGAACGATCCCTACGGATCCCTGCAGCTGTTCCCCTTAGTTAAAGGGTCAATCATGAGGGAACATAAGTTCAAGGTGAGGGGCAGGAGGTTTAGGGGGGATGTGAGGAAAAACTGTTTTACCCAGAGGGTGGTGACGGTCTGGAATGCACTGCCTGGGAGGGTGGTGGAGGCGGGTTGCCTCACATCCTTTAAAAAGTACCTGGATGAGCACTTGGCACGTCATAACATTCAAGGCTATGGGCCAAGGATTAGGTAGGTAGGTCAGGTGTTTCTCACGTGTCGGTGCAGACTCGATAGGCTGAAGGGCCTCTTCTGTACAGTGAGATTCTGTGAAAACATCCCAAGGTGCTCCAGGAGCATTAACAGATAAAATGTGGCACTGAACTACGTAAGGGGATATTAGGACAGGTGACTAAAAGCATGGACAAAGAGAAACGTTTTAAGGAGTGACTTAAAGGAGGAGAGAGATGTAGAGAGGTTTAGGAAGGGAATTCCAGAGCTTGGGGTCTAAACAGCTGAAGGCACGGCCACTAATGGCGGAGCAATTAAAATCGGGGATGTTCAAGAGGCCAGAATTAGCGGAGCGCAGAGTTCTCGCTGTATTGTAGGGCCGGAGGAGGTTACAGAGGTGGGAACAAGTGAGGCAACAGACGGATTTTAAAATAATGATGAGAATTTTAAAATTAAGGCGTTGTCAGACAAACGTGCACAGAGCTCTACTATACTGGCCAGATAACAGTGCGAAGCTCACAGTATAACTCAGTGCTGCAGGTATGAAAGCAAAATACAGCGGATGCTGGAAATCTGAAATAAAAACAGAAAATGCTGGAAAAACTCAGCTGGTCTGGCAGCACCTGTGGAGAGAGAAACAGAGTTAACGTTTCAAGTCCAGTTCTTTGGCTCCGAAGAAGAGTCATTTTGGCCTCAAAACTTTAACTCCGTCTCTCTCTCTACAGATGCTGCCAGACCTGCTGAGTTTTTCCAATACTTTCTGGTTTTATTTCAGTGCTGCAGGTACTAGTTCGAATTAAATATGAAGAACGACAGGAGACTTAAACCTGAACACCCCTCACTCCACCGTATTGGCTATTTATCAGAATGCATTAAGAGAGCCTAGCACCATGGAAACAAGGTGGAAGGTTCAAAATTCTCTTCCAAAAGGTATAAAGGGGCACCCTTCAAGCAACTGCGATTAAACTATCTCCAAGAGAGGTACAGCAGTATTGTTGACCATCATCATAGACCGGCTGTTGTTTGCATTTTCGCAGTGTGTGGAACAGGTGTACACACTAAATTCATGAAAAGCTGGAGTTTACAAAATAGTTTCCTTTGTACTTGGAACCCCACTTAGCAGCAGTGGAACCAGAAACAAGCTCACGGATTATGAGCTTCTTGTTATAAGTGGTGGTCTTGATTTATCGCTCACAGTGTCTTAGACACTGGGATCAGCTGGAATATTGGCTTCAGCCATGACGTGCAATCACAGCACAGCAGCTGAGTCCTATGTTTATATAGCACTATGTTTGTAATGTTGTTCCTCCAAGCTGAACAATCTTTTCTTGCCAGAGAATTTAAATGCTTGTCTAGTCCAGTGTTATCCAACAGAGACCACTGACCAGCTACAGGTGTGACCATGGCCCCACAGTTTTAGCCACATGTGGAAAATTCCTTGCAGTCATTACAGGTAACAGTACTTCATGTATATTTACTTAATAAATATCTCCCACCATTGAGTAATTAAATAATGCACTCACAACGATCAAAAAATACTCAGACATTCTAATTTTCCTCTTACCATGTTACCAACAGATGTGCAAAATGGCTAAAGTTCATCTGTGTGCACTGACTATTGATGTCACATGACCAACAACGGTATCTATTGATCAGTTTTATTTTAGTAATCAAAAATGCAGTTAACCACATGTGGCTAGTGGCTAATGTATTGGACACCAACGGTCTAGTCCACCTATGGTCAGTGTAAGTGGAGTGACTTTAATTATTACGGGTAATTCCTTCTCGTCTTTTATTACGTCTTGACCATTTTTTTAAAAACCAATTATTATCAAAAACAATAAGAGGGATGATATTTGTTCTTGGGATGTATTCAGATCTTTACAAAGTGAGGTAAAAGGATTTTCTCTCCTCCTCTGTCCTCTGCCCCCAATCCCTTCCACAATGTTCCAATTGCACCATTGAACTGAGTGAAGTTTAGAAAGGATTTATTTCTAAAACACCTTCAGAGTTAAGAGTTTTATCTCTTTGAATTCTTAATAATCACCTGGCACTTCTTACTTGCTTGTGGTATATGGAGCTGATAAATATTAACGCTGTGCCAGTTCATGCTCTGATTTCTAAGCCCGTGTGAGTTGAGTCCACGCTTCTGACTCATTCTGGAATATTTTTTGTCACCTGTCCATGGCCTGTTTTTACTTAGTAATGTTCTGGTTTTTCTTTTACAGGTGTTAGCTCCGGTTGTCGATTGGCTGCCTTTGCTTTCCGCTATCTTCTACCCTGTTGAGCTGAATGACTCGGAGCCGGTGGTCGTCTATGCAAAGGAATATCTACAGAAGGTCTCTGACCTCATTAACTCCACCGATAAATGGTCAGAATCCACCTCTTTTTGTCTTTGTTCCCCCTATTCTCTTGCGTTCGGTACACGGTACATAATAGAAAGTCGACGCCTCCACTGGATCTCGCTCTCATTGCAGCTGCTGAAGATGTGGCTGTTTTAAGGCCTTATAACATCATAAGCAGAACGTCAAATCCTTGGCATTAATTGCAATAGGAATCTTACTAACAAATGCCCTCAACCCTTGAGAATTTCTAATATTAAAAGAATGAAAGAAGTATGTTTATATAGCACTTTGTCATGTCTTTCAGAAAGGTCTCGTACAATTTTACATGCAATGCAATGAATTACTTCAAGGTGGAGGCTATTGTTAGTTAGGCAAAGGTGGGCACCATTTTGTGTGGAACAATATCCCATTAGCTGCTGTAAGTTTTGGTGATACTGGTTGAAGGAATCGTTCACAAGAATCAACAGATATTGCCATGGGATCTGTAACCTCCACTTGTACCACCGTTCCTCAGTTTAATGCCTCATTCAAAGAATACTGTCTCTAACAATGCAGCACTCTTTGTAAATACTGCATTGATCTATCTGCCGAAACTGAGAGCTGAGACTCCAGATGTGGGGGCCCTAGCCTACAGACTTTGGTCAACAGCCATAGCTGCATCAGCTGAGCTAAGCAGGACCTAACATATCAGACTGGAAACTCCCTCCTATAGTTTACAAAAGACAAACTTGTTGGGGCCAAGTGTGATTTATCTCCACTTATTTATTTATATTACAACACTGACAATGCTTCAAAATATTTAGATGACCACAAAAAGAGGTTGTGAAAGATGCTATAGAAGTGCAAGCTACTTGTTACTCTCACTTCCTCTCCTTTTTCTCTTTCTCTCTTCTTTTTCCCTCTCGCTCTCACTCTCCACTTTCTATCCTCCAATCCATCCGGAATCGGCCCTTCCCCACCCATCCAACTCCTCTCTGCGCCCCCGCTCTATCCATCCTCCATTCCTCCTCCTCTCTCCCACCCTCCTCCCCCTGCCTCTCTCCCCCTGCCTCTCTCCCCCTGCCTCTCTCCCCCTGTCTCTCTCCCCCTGTCTCTCTCCCCCTGTCTCTCTCCCCCTGTCTCTCTCCCCCTGCCTCTCTCCCCCTGCCCTCTCTCTCCCCCCCCTCTCTCTCCCCCCCTCTCTCTCCCCCCCTCTCTCTCCCCCCCTCTCTCTCCCGCCCTCTCTCTCCCGCCCTCTATCTCCCGCCCTCTCTCTTCCCCCTCTCTCTCCCCCCCCTCTCTCCCCCCTCTCTCCCCCCTCTCTCCCCCTCTCTCTCTCTCCCCCTCTCTCTCTCTCTCCCCCTCTCTCTCTCTCTCCCTCTCTCTCTCTCTCTCCCCCTCTCTCTCTCTCTCCCCCTCTCTCTCTCTCTCCCCCTCTCTCTCTCTCTCTCCCCCTCGCTCTCTCTCTCCCCCTCTCTCTCTCTCTCCCCCTCTCTCTCTCGCTCCCCCATCTCTCTCTCGCTCCCCCATCTCTCGCTCCTCCCTCTCTCTCTCTCTCTCTCTCCCGCCCTTCTCGCTCTTTGTCCCCCTCTCTGTCTCTCCACCACCCCACCCCCGCCCCAATTTCAAAATGAAAATTAAAAATGGCCTTTGCGGCCAGGCCATCGTCCTAGGTGACAGGGAAGGAGCCTCTCCACAGGGAGGCCTAGGGCTATTACTGCACCCAGGCATGCAGGGAGGGCTTCTAGGCCTAACTAGTGCACTAGCCCCCCCATCCCATTCTTTTCTCAACCCTCCCCCACTCAACTAGGGCCTGCTGCTGGGAAGTCGCCTCCCAGCAGCTAAACTGTACACCCTACCCCACCCAAAACTTCTGGAACCTGGAGGTCAATTGGAAAATCTCAATCTGCCTCCTTCAAATGGCATTAATCGGCCATCTGTTTTGTGTGGGTGGATAGTCCTCCCCATCCAATGCACCTCCCCTCCGGGAAAATGACCAGAGTGTGGGATGGAGCTGGGGACCTGGCACACTGGCCAGTGATGCTATTTTTAGTGCCCGCCTGCCTCCATTCACAGCCCTGAGGGGAGCTCAAAATCCGGCCCAACCTTACATCTTCAACCCACTCTCTGTGTTCATTAATTTTTTTTAATTATCATTTGTTGCTGCCAGCAAAAACATGAAAGTGTTATTCCCCAAACACACCAGCTTCACAATATGTATTTGAGGGCTGGGTTGACCCTCATGATTTTAGCGTGTCCTCCTCTCTTCATTACCCTGGCCACCACTCAATTCAGTGCCACTGTTACAACATTCCCTGGTCAGCCTTGCTGCTGTGCGATGTCAGTTTATGTTAATAACTCATCTTAGCGAAGGACTGAAAGTGCCTTAAATGTTGCTGCTTCCAGTATTCTCAACAACTACATGATTTGGAATGTGGTGAAGAAAACTGCCTACAATCTGGACCATCGCTTCCAGGAAGCTGAGGAAAAACTCATCATGGCCATATCCGGAACTAAAAAGGTCAGTAAAGAGACTTCAAAGTCCCTCGATCAGTAATACAGCGAAATAGTGTATTGACAGGGTCTTCTTCCTCAGAGTTTAGAAGAATGAGAGGTGATCTCTGTTTTGATGAGGTTTTACTGTTACCATGGTTTATTGTCTTGCCAAACCTTGGTGAGGCTTTGCTTATTCTAGGATTGACTTGAGATAGTCAGTATATAGTTTCTCTTGGAACTATTTACAAAGACCTCCAAGATAAGCATATGGTTTCGCAGACACAGTCTGTTCTGCTTCTTGCTCTCTCGGCGCCTCTTGGTCACCTGACCCTTGATATCATGCTTACATCGTCATTGACATCACTGTCTCATTAACATAACCATTAACCCATTACTCTACAATCTCCTTGAAACAGATGAAATTCTTAAGGGGCTTGACAGGGTAGATGATGGGAATGCTTCCCCTGGCTAGGGAGTCTCGAGCACAAGCACAGTCTGAGAATAAGAGGTCAGCCATTTTGGACTGAGATGAAGAGAAATTTCTTCACTTCTAAAGGCTGTAAATCTTTGGAATTCTCCACCACAGAGAATTGTGGATGCTCCATCACTGAACACATTTGGGACAGGAATCAACAGATTTTTGGATAATAAGGAAGGGATGTGGGGATTGTGCGGGAAGGCAGAGTTGAGGCAGAAGATCAGCTGCGACCTTAATTAATGATGGAGCAGGCTGGAAGAACCAAAAGGCCTACTCCAGCTTGCTTTTCTTGTGTTTTTTGTTAAGTACACAACACAGCATAATGTCTTGAAAGTGGTTCCCCATTAGCGCTCGTAAAAGTGACTGTTTGAAGATGTAATGCCATAAATCCGAGCCTTTCCATACTTGGTTCAATCTGCGAAGTATTCAGACCCATTTCTGGTTTCCTCTTTCTTGTTTACCATGTGGCTAAATGCTGGATTTGACAAGAAACCTCAGTCAAGCTGGATGAGAGGCCTGTTTTGTTGCACTTGGGGGATTGATTACAATGTTTTGACATTTAGGTCTGGCTGTGAGATTTGATTGGAAAGAATTTTCAAACCAAGAACATACTTTTTTAGTCCCAGCTTAATGCTGCCAGTTTTCCCACGCAATTTCATGTCATTTTCAAATCTAGTTATTGAAATCTTACCAGTCCTATTTAAGCTGCATAAATTATTAAAGTATAATATCTGTTACACCTTGGTGCTTGTGTGTGCCTTTTGGAAGGCCAAGTTGATAAAATAGGGAGTGAAACTGCAGAAAATATGTAGAAATTTTTATTTTTGATTTCCTGTATGAATTCTAAATATTAATACTAATAAAGATTTATCTAAAAATTACAAGGTTCTCAATCCTGAACAGTGGGTGATGGGCGGGTGAGTCTGAGTGTTGGTAAAGAGCATCTACAAAGAGCCTATCTCAGACAGCTGCCTTACTGACAACCTTCCGGAAGTTTCTAGTTTGATGGACGTTTGCTGCAAATAATGTTTCTGACAGATCTGGGGACTCCTTTACCAAGCAGTGGAAGAGTTCCCACCAGTACGGGTTGGCAATGTGGGGAATCAGGCAGATTCAGCTAGATCCCTGCTCTGTTTTCCACTTGGTCTCTTAGGCCAACATCAAGTGCACTCAGACAGGTTCCCTCAGCGACCCCGGGCCTCTGGTTGATGCTTTGCTGACAACAGCCATCGCGTCCATTGGCCTCTGATAGCTGAGCAGCTTTCAGGGGGCAGGACTATCACCCGTTGGAGTCCTTGATCCTGGGGAAGGCCTGTTGTTGGCCACTTAATCCAACGAGCCTTCCCAACTGGGGCAACACTGGCAGCTCCCCAGCTGGTGAGAAAGACATCAGTCATGATTTTTGGAAACAAAGCTGTTTATTTTAACCCCTTGTATGCTGTGACATAAGTTAAATTCCAGCTGTTGATGTAACAGTGGATCAAAGGATTACAGAAGAACTAGTTGAATGTTGGTTCAACATTAGTTTCAAGGCAGGAGTGACTTTTCAATGGCTAGGATTTTTCAGTCGGTGTGCGGGGGCGTGCCCGACATCCCGACACGAAAAATGACGCGCGATGACATCAGACGTGCGTCCCAATATCATCACGCTGTCTCGCGATATTTCGTTCAGTGGGTGCGCACCAGAGTCGGCTGAGTGCCCGCCGATAATTGAAAGGCCTATTAAGGCCATTAACAAAGTAATTAATTTCAACTTTACGCTTATGGTTGGCGGACAGGCGAAAAGGCCAAGCGGCCTTTACGTTTTTTTAGGAAACCTCATCCACGAGCGGGATGAGGTTTCCTAAAGCTTTTACAACTTAAATAAAAAGTTCCTATGAAAAGTAAACACATGTCCCATCTCATTGTGACACCGTCACATGAGGGGACATGTTTCATTAAATTTTTAATGCTTTCGGATTTTTTTTTAAACAATCGCTTCAATCTCCCTGAGGCACGGAGCTGCCTCAGGGAGATTGAAGTGCTCTTTCATGCGTGTGCACGAAAGAGCGCTGGACCCGGCTCTCCCTCCTCCTCCCCCCCGCCCCCCCGAGGTCACATGTTACCCTGGCCGGGCCTTAATTGGTCCGCCTGCGTAAAATGGCAGTGCGGAGTCAATCACGGGCGGCGATCAGCTCCACAACCGCCCCTGCCCGGTCCTGCCGAGCCCCCCCACCCCCCAACACAGGAAAAATTCAGACCAGTGTCTTTTGGCAAAATATTCTGGGCTGTGTACATCTCGCTGGAGAAGGAAAGTAGGGCAACTTTAAGAAGATATGGCCGTCTATATTTAAAGCGAGGGCCTCTCCATTTCTGGGTCCTTTTTATATGGATTTCAATCTCTGCATTCAGTCCATTGAACACCCTGTGTGTAGATTACATACGCCCCATGTATAGCTCCGTTAATATAATCAGTTCCATTTAAATTGCATTTAAAGTATTTTAATTCTTAACTCTGGATGTGGGCATTGCTGGCTAGGCCAGCATTTGTTGCCCATCCCTAGTTGCCCCCGAGAAGGTGGCGATGAGTCACCTTCTTGCACCAGTACAGTCCATGTGGTGAATTTATTGTTTGTTTTTGAGTTGCATATGAGTCCTAACAACCCATGTCCCAGAGAAAGTGGTTTTGACTTCACAGTTATCCAGGAAAATGTATACGGTGGCCTGGGAGTGAACAGAGAGCCATCAGTTTAATTTAGCTCTCCTATTTCAGTTCTCTCCTGTGCTTTTTAATGATCCATCTTCAAACATTGTCACGATAACACTAGGCTCGAGTTTCACTTTAACTGCCAATCAGATTTATTAAACAGTGAAAGAACATATAAACAGCAGCAGGAGTAATGTTTATTTTTGCAGTAGTTATTAAGCTTAGGTAATTCCTCAAATCATAGAAAAGGACATATCGTTCAGAACTGCTGTCTTATACTATGTTCTCAAAGACGCACATTCTTTTTCTCACTGGTCTGCCTGGTCTGATCATTCTGATTGAAGGCTTCAAAGAGATTTGCCAGTTTGAACAAGAGTTTGATAAATACTTCCAGAAAAGCAATGAGGACCAAACAGATTTGCACAGCATTTCATGGCATTAGTAAAGAGGTCATGTGGCGCTGTGCGTACTGTCCCTGCCTCTGAGCCCGAAGCTCCTGGTTCAAGTCCCGCCCCGGGACTTGATGGCCAAGGAAGGTGCATTCATAACGCGGTCAAACGGGTTGAGTATCAACCTGTAAATCCTTCCAACGCACACCAATGGCAGGCAGTAAGAGCAGGAGAGTTTCCTGGTCAGCCATGTGATGGAAAGAAAATTGGAGCTCTACCATCACCAACTATAGCTCTAGACTGCAAGATGCGCATGAAAGCTTACATTGCTGCAGCAACTCAGACTCCCCAAGTGGTCTGGAACACAGAACCAGCTGATTGGTGAGTAAATCCTGGGAGCAGACTCAGAGCGAGGAGCACTGGAGCGGTGAGTATAAATCTAGCTTACCTCGGGGTTTCGCGGCCTTGTCTCCAGGGAGCAGACCCGGAGGGAGGAGCACCGGAGCGGTGACCTCGGGGCACAGAGTAACTGAAGCCAAAACTGAAAAAGTGACGTCACCAGAAAGCTGTGACCTGATTGGTTGGTAGGAAATCTGCACCAAATTTGAAAAAAAAACACTGCAAAGCTAATTAATAAATTAATTATCTAAGTAGAGATGGCTGGGCAGGTGATGTGCTGTGGCTGTATGATGTGGGAGCTGGCAGATCCCATTGCAAGCCGCAGTGACCACATTTGCAGCAAATGTTGGTTGCTGGAGGAACTCCAGCTCAGAATTGATGAGCTGGAGACTGAGCTCCGGACACTGCGGCACATCTGGGAGGGGGAGAGTTACCTGGATGCTTTGTATCAGGAGGCGGTCACACCCAGTATATTAAGTACCTCAAGTCCGGTCAGTGGTCAGGGTCAGCACGGTGTGACTGCAAGTGAGGCAAGTAGAGGGATCCTGTGTTCAGGAACAATGGAGCCTCAGCTCTTGACCTTGTATGGATGAGGAAGAGGGCTGTAGGGAGGATGAGCCAGCTGACCACGGCACCGTGGCACAGGAGGCCATTCAAGAGGGGGGAGCAAAAAGACAAGTGGTAGTTGTAGGGGATTCTATAATTAGGGGAATTGATAGCTTCCTTTGTAAGCAGGATCAAGAGTCCCGCATGGTATGTTGCCTGCCCGGTACCAGGGTGAGGGACATCTCTGACCGGCTTGAAAGGATATTGGAGAGGGAGGGGGAGGTTCCAGTTGTTGTGGTCCACGTTGGGACAAATAACATAGGTAAGACTAGGAAAGAGGACCTGTTTGGGAATTATCAGGAACTAGGAACTAAATTAAAGAACAGGTCCTCAAGGGTTATAATCTCCGCATTACTACCAGAGCCACGTGCAGATCGGCATAGGGACGCAAGAATAAGGGAAGTAAACACATGGCTAAAGGAGTGGTGCGGGAAAGATGGGTTCCATTTCGTGGGGCACTGGCATCAGTATTGGAACAGGAGGGATCTGTACCGTTGGGACAGTCTCCACCTGAACCGATCTGGGACCAATGTTCTAGCGAATAGGTTAAATAGGGTGGTCAGCAGGACTTTAAACTAGAAAGTGGGGGGGAGGGAAGGGTAAAACTCCAAGAAGTATGACTAATGGGAAACAAAGCAGCAGGTTAGCGTGTGGGGGGGTGGATTCAACTTCATGGAAAATAATGAAAAAACTGAAAAGAAAGGAGAGCCCAGGAGAGGCTATTAAAGTCTCCAGAACACAAAATAGGACAGAGTATTTGGAAAGGGCTAGGAATCTAACTTCAAGCACATCAGATAAAGGGATGACAATGAGAAAGGGGATGGGAAATACAGGACTGAAGGTGTTGTATCTGAATGCACGCAGTATACGAAATAAGGTCAATGAGCTTGTGACTCAGATTGAAATTGGCAGGTATGATGTGGTGGGCATCATGGAGACATGGCTGCAGGGGGATCAGGACTGGGAGCTAAATATCCAAGGATATACATCCTATCGAAAAGATAGGCAGGTTGGCAGAGAGTTGCTCTGTTAGTAAGAAATGAAATTTAATCGATAGCAAGAAATGATGTAGGGTCAGATGATGTAGAATCTGTGTGGGTAGAGTTGAGCAACCGCAAAAAAAACCATCATGGGAGTTATGTACAGGCCTCCGAACAGTAGTCAGGATGTGTGGCACAAGATACACCAGGAGATAGAAAAAGTGTGTAAGAAAGGCAAGGTTACAGTGATCATGGGGGATTTCAATATGCAGGTAGACTGGGAAAATCAGGTTGGTAGTGGATCCCAAGAAAATGAATTTGTGGAATGTCTACGAGATGGCTTTTTGGAGCAGCTTGTGGTGGAGCTCACTAGGGAACAGACAATTCTAGATTTAGTGATATGTAATGAGGCAGATTTGATAAGGGAGCTTAAGGTGAAGGAACCCTTAGGAGGAAGTGACCATAATATGACAGAATTTACCCTGCAATTTGAGAGGAAAAAGCTGGAATCAGATGTAATGGTATTACAGTTGAATAAAGGCAACTACAGAGGCATGAGGGAGGAGCTGGCCAAAATTGACTGGGAGATGAGCCTAGCAGGAAAGACAGTGGAACAGCAATGGCAGGAGTTTCTGGGAGTAATTTGGGAGACACAGCAAAAATTCATCCCTAGGAAGAAGAAGCATACTAAAGGGAGGACGAGGCAACCATGGCTGACAAGGGAAGTCAGGGACAGCATAAAAGCTAAAGAGAAAGCATACAATGCGGCGAAGAGCAGTGGGAAACCAGAGGACTGGGAAGCCTACAAAGACCAACAGAGGACAACTAAAAAAGAAATAAGGAGGGAGAAGATTAAATATGAGGGTAAACTAGCCAGTAATATAAAAGAAGATTGCAAGAGTTTTTTTAGATATATAAAAGGTAAGAGAGAGGCAAAAGTGGACAATGGGCCACTGGAAAATGATGCTGGAGAAGTAGTAGTGGGGAACAAAGAAATGGCGGAGGAACTGAATAGGTACTTTGCGTCAGTCTTCACAGTGGAAGACACGAGTGACATCCCCAAAGTTCAAGAGAGTCGAGGGGCAGAGGTGAGTATGGTGGCCATTACCAAGGAGAAGGTGCTAGGAAAACTGAAAGGTCTGAAGGTGGATAAATCACCTGGACCAGATGGATTACACCCCAGAGTTCTGTAGGAGATAGCTGAAGAGATAGTGGAGGCATTAGTGGTGATCTTTCAGGAATCACTGGAGTCAGGGAGGGTCGCAGAGGACTGGAAAATCGCTAATGTAACCCCCCTGTTTAAGAAGGGAGTGAGGCAAAAGACAGGAAATTATAGGCCGATTAGCCTGACCTCGGTCGTTGGTAAGATTTTAGAGTCCATTATTAAGGATGAGATTTCAGAATAGTTGGAAGTGCATGGTAAAATTGGGCAAAGTCAGCATGGTTTCATCAAGGGGAGGTCATGCCCGACAAATCTGTTAGAATTCTTTGAGGAGGTAATGAGTAGGTTAGACAAAGGAGAGCCAATGGATGTTATCTACTTGGACTTCCAGAAGGACTTTGACAAGGTGCTGCACAAGAGGCTGCTCAGTAAGATAAGAGCCCAGGGTGTTAGAGGCAGGGTACTAGCATGGATAGAAGACTGGCTGTCTGGAAGGAGGCAGAGAGTGGGGATAAGGAGGTCCTTCTCAGGATGGCAGCCAATGACTAGTGGAGTTCCGCAGGGGTCAGTGTTGGGACCACAACTTTTCACTTTATACATTAATGATCTAGATGAAGGAACTGAGGACATCCTGGCTAAGTTTGCAGATGATACAAAGATTGGTGGAGGGACAGGTAGTATTGAGGAGGCAGGGAAGCTGCAGAAGGATTTAGACAGGTTAGGAGAATGGGCAAAGAAGTGGCAGATGGAATACAACGTGGGGAAGTGTGAGGTCATGTACTTTGGTAGGAAGAATAGAGGCAAAGACTATTTTCTAAATGGGGAGAGAATTCAGAAATCTGGAGTGCAAAGGGACTTGGGAGTCCTAGTCCAGGATTCTCTTAAGGTTAACTTGCAGGTTGTGTCGGTAGTTAGGAAGGCAAATGCAATGTTGGTATTTATTTTGAGAGGACTAGAATATAAAAGCAGGGATGTGCTGCTGAGGCTTTATAAGGCTCTGGTCAGACCACATTTAGAATATTGTGAGCAATTTTGGGCCCCATATCTCAGGAAGGATGTGCTGGCCCTGGAGAGGGTCCAGAGGAGGTTTATGAGAATGATCCCAGGAATGAATGGCTTAACATATGAGGAACGTTTGAGGATTCTGGGTCTATACTCGATGAAGTTTAGAAGGATGAGGGGGGATCTGATTGAAACTTACAGAATACTGAAAGGCCTGGATAGAGTGGACGTGGGGACGATGTTTCCATTAGTAGGAGAGACTAGGACCCAAGGGCCCAGCCTCAGAGAAAAGGGAAGATCTTTTAGAACAGAGATGAGGAGAAACTTCATTAGCCAGAGAGTGGTGAATCTATGGAATTCATTGCCACAGAAGGCTGTGGAGGCCAGGTCATTGAGTGTATTTAAGACCGAGATAGATAGGTTCTTGATTGGTAAGGGGATCAAAGGTTACGGGGAGAAGGCGGGAGAATGGGGTTGAGAAACTTATCAGCCATGATTGAATGGCGGAGCAGACTCGATGGGCCGAATGGCCTAATTTCTGCTCCTATGTCTTATGGTCTTATGTTAGTGTGGATCTGCTGGGCCAAGTAGCCTCTTTCTGTGCTGTAAACTCTCTGTAAAGTATAAAGGTTAGGTCAAGTTGAGGTGGGATGTGATTTTTGGAAATGACGCTGATTATTTTAACCCCTTGTATGCTGTGTCATAAGTTAAATTCCAGCTGTTGCTGAAACAGTGGATCAGAGAATTTCAGAAGAACTAGTTAAATGTTGGTACAATATTAGTTTCAAGGCAGGAGTGACTTTTCAGTGTCTTTTAGCAAAATATTCTGGGCTGTGTGCATCTTGCTGGAGAAAGTAGTGCAGCTTTAAGAAGATATGGTCATGTATATTTAAAGTGAGGGCCTCTCCATTTCTGGGTCCTTTTTATATGGATTTTAATCTCTTCATTCAGCCCACGTTACAGGTGTAGGTACATATATTGTCAGTAATGCTCGAATTGAGAGAAGAGGCAGTAACAGTGTTGACATGTTGCATAGCCATAAATACAGGAAGAAAGGGTAACAGCAGTGGGAGGTAGATGGTACACCCATTCTTGGGCAGGAAGACAAGGGGTAATAGCTGGAGCCCATGGCAGGAGAAGGACATACAGAGTATTTCAGGTCAACACTCAACTCCTCCGAATTCAGGTCCTGGTTGCTTTTGGATTGCTATATCAAGTAAAAATGTCAGACAGTAAAAAGGAGAGAAGGTGGTTGAATATATCTTGCCTGGCATAGCATACACCATCTGAATACAAGATCCCATCATGCCAGCTTGGTGCTGTGTTTGCAGCTCCTATATACTTGGAAACTGTACTTCATGAGCTAGTATTTTAGTCATGTGAGAACTTTCCAAATACAAATAATAAGGGCTGTAACAAGGTTTGGAAAATCTTTACCTTGTCTACCTTTATTCAAACTAGTTCATTACTGTTACAATCCAAGCTGAGATTACCCCTGGACAAGCCTCATCCCAAGGTGGAACCCAACTTGATAGATCCTAACGTTTATTTGTTTGTTTAGATATGGAGAGTAGCGACTGAACAGAGTCACAGGAGTCAGCTGATGAACTTTTAACAAAAGAATAAAACATTTATTCAGCAGGAAAAGATGAAATATATTACAATACTTCTCCACTCACCTTTATAGATATATACAGATTTGTAAGGGTAACGCAAGTTACAAAAGCTATCTTACACTCTAATGTACACAGTAAGTACACAATCCATGTAAACCTATGACACCCTGTGGTCAGGCACACCACACTGTTATGACACAGCAGTTGGTAAAGGCTGTTATTTAAAATCCTAGAGGGAAACTTTAAACAACTGTCGTGACCTATATTTTCAATTGGTATGTTTGAGATGCAGCTCTGAATTCAGGAATAAGACCACCAGTTCTTGAGAGGTTTTTATATCAAACCAAATGAGACCTTTATTAACTCACAACAAATTAAACATATACACATGGCTACAAATTACTACCAACATAACTTTTAACAAATTCCCAAGTTAATCTCCACCAAAGCAACAATAACCAATAGACTTAGCCAATACCAGGCAAAGCATTTTCACCTTACAAATTCAAAATGAGGTTCCTTTCAATTTGGTTCCTTTGCAGACAGTTGTAGGTTTACAGCTGCTTTGATGTTACATACCTCTGCCCTGCACACACAAACTCCCTTCTGCTATACCCAGCACTTCTCTTTGAATGTAAGTTCTCATTATGCCACCAGGCCCTTTGAACTTGTTTCATGGTACCAATTTTATTAGTAACGTAAACATTGCATGGTGTCTCCTAGCTAGGTGCAAGATTTCATTCCCACTCTTGAATGCTCTATTCAACAAAATGCAAATGTACCTCTACCTCTGTTTACATCTCAAAACTACTATACATCAAATCACCCAGACTAGCTGGCTTTAATCCAATTAAGACACGCACAGACTAAACCTTGATTTAAAAAACAATAATTTCCAATAACATTATCTACATTAATAGCTTCATGACATCCCCCTTCCTATCGAAAAATGAACCGTCATAATTCTAAAAGGTGGCTTCATTTTTAATAACCCATCGCTATCTCCTGTACTTATTACACTATTACATTATCAGAAGCATGCATTAACATATTTACACACACAAGTCCTTGGTATCAACAGAAATCACTCCAGTTCAGTGTCCAGGGTTTTAAAAATGTCCACTTTTCCTTTAAGTTTCAAACTCTTGATAACGCATCTACGAACAGATTTCCTCTTCCAGCACTATGTATAATCCGTAGACTAAACGGTTGTGATAATAGACGCCATCTGAAAAGCCTTGCACTTTTGTCTTGACATTTGTCCAAAAACTTCAAAGGATAATGGTCTGTATAAATAATTGTTTCTGATGAATTGTTTGCAAGATAAATTTCAAATTGCTGCATTGGCAACACCAAACCCATAGTCTCTTTTTTGATTGTTGAATATCTTCTCTGTTGTACATTCAGCTTCCGTGAAAAATACCCTATTGGTTTTTCAATTCCAGTGTCATCTTCTTGTAACAGTACAGCCCCAATGCCTATATCGCTTGCGTCAACTGCCAATTTAAATTGCTTGGCATAATTGGGTACTGCCAACACTGGTGTTGTAGTTAATACAGTTTCCAAACTATCAAATGACTTCTGACGCTCCAGTGTCCATTGAAACTTTGTGTTTCTTTTTAATAGTTGTCATTGGAGCGACCACACGACTAAAATTTGGTACAAATTTCCAGGAAAACCTACTCAGGCCCAGAAATCTCAAAACTTCTTGTTTAATTGTAGGCACTGGGAAATCCACGATAGCCTTGACTTTTGATCTCCCGGAGCCACCTTACCATGTCCAATGCTATGGCCTAGATACGTAACTTGCGCTTTTGCAAATTCACTTTTAGCCAAGTTCTCCACCAAATTACCTTCTTGTAATCAAGTAGATAATTCTTCCCGATGCTGTGAATGCTCCTCCCACATCTGACTGAAAATGATTTAGATCATCAATATAAACAGCACAATTACTTAGACCTGCAATTGCTTTGTTTGTCAGTCTTTGAAATATCGCAAATGCATTCTTCATACCAAATGGCATGACTTTAAACTGATATAGTCCACATGACGTTACAAAAGCTGATATCTCCTTTTCTCTGTCCAACAACAGTACCTGCCAATATCCTTTTAGCAAGTGATCTTTGTGATAAATTTTGATTGTCCCACTTTCTCAATGCAATCTTCCATCTATTGTATAGAATATGAAGCCGTTTTTGTCACCACATTCATCTTTCGACAGTCCACACACACTCTGTGTTCCACTCGGTTTCCGTACCAGTACAATAGGCAAACTCCAATTACTGCAACTAGATTCAATGACATCATTTTGAAGCATGAAATCAATTTCTTTTTGTACTTGCGATAACTTTGACAGATTGAATCTATAAGGATGTTGCCTTATTGAAGATAAAATTTGTACAGAGACATGGCTAAATGTGTCTTTCCCAACTTATTTCCGCAAATAGGTTTGTGTGACTGCAATAGCTTTTCCAAATCACTTTGTCACTTGTTTGGAAGGTAACTCAATATTTCATTTAAATTTTCAAGCACCCCCTCACTATCCAATTTGATTATAGGAAAATCAATTTCAGAGTCCTGCACTTCCACCTCTTTCTCATCATCCACCATCACTAATAACTCTTTTTGTTCCATTTCCCTGTTAAAGTACTTTTTAAAGCATATTTACATGACACACCCTCTGCTTCTTTCTTTTATCTGGAGTATTTATTAAATAATTTACTTCACTCAATTTCTTTTCAATCCTGTAAGGCCCACTAAATCTTGCAGTTAATGAATCACCTCATACTGATAACAAAACTAGTACTTTCTCTCCAGAAACAAAACTTGAGTTTCACCATTTGCTGTGATGTCTTTAAATGTTCCCTGGCCATCTCACATGCTCTGTTCAATCTTTCCCTGAAATTTGGTACATAATCCAGGAGAATAGTTTCTGAATTTTGACCCACCAATTTCTCATGAATCAATTTCAGTGGTCCCCTTACCTCATGACCACTAACTAGTTCAAAAGGGCTAAAACCAGTCGATGCACTAGGAGAGTCTCTAATAGCAAATAACAAAAATGGAATTCCTGTACCCAAATCCTATGGATAATCCTGACAGTATGCTCTCATCATAGTTTTTAAAGTTTGATGCCATCTTTCCAAAGCTCCTCGTGACTCCGGATGATGCGCTGTTGATTTAAACTGTTTTATCCTCAAACTGTTCCTTACTTCCTTAAACAGCTGTGGCATGAAATTTGACCACTGATCTGTTTGTATTTCCTTAGATAAACCATATCTTGTAAAAAAAAAATTAACTTCTCCACAACCTTCTTAGTTGTAATATTTCTTAAAGGTATTGCTCAAGGAAACCTGGTAGACACACTCATTATTGTCAGTAAACACTGATTTCCACTTTTAGTCTTAGGGAGGAGTCCTACACAATCAATCATGACCCTGATAAAAAGGTTTTTCAAATGCTGGTATTGGGATTAATGGTGCCGGCTTAATCATTATTTGTGGTTTTCCTGTTATTTGACATGTATGACAGGTTCCACAGAATTTGACTACCTCCTGATACAATCCTGGTCAAAAAAAAAACCTCTATCTTTTCATGTGTTCAGGAATTTCATGAGCAATCCTCAGAATTTCATTTCTATACCCTAATAGGATAACAATCTGACGTATCCCCTTCAGCTTTAATTTGCTGAGACATGATCTGACCTCCACTTTCTCATTAAAATATCTTCCCAAATGTAATAACATACTAGAATACATTTTGCTTCTATTTCTGAATAAGCTTTCTGATATAACTGTTTTAATTGCAAATCAGTTTTCTATGACTCCGCTAACCTCCTTGAGTTAAACACTTTAGCTGAATTGTCCTGTATTCTTTCCTCCTGAACGATGTTATCAAACACAGTGCCAGCTAATTAGATTTCAACACCTTTTTCGTCCCTTTGAACTGCCTGCCTACCTTGTTTTTCTTAATCTTCCCTATGAGTCTTTGATCTTGTTACAACACAATCAGGAAACAACCCAGAATGTTCCTTCTGTCACACCTCTGTTGAAAACACTTCTACAGGCTGCTCAACTACCATAGGCATCACCCACATTTGCAATCCAGCTATATCATTACCCAAAATAAATTGAATCCTTGTAATGGGTAATTTTTCCACCGCTCCAACTATAACTTCACCTGTCCTCCATTTGCTTTTTAAATTGCTCCATTTAAATTTACCTTCCACAATGGAATAGATTTAGCATCTCCATGAACCCCACTTATTATTACCTGCTCCTACAATACTCCCTTTGAACAGCAAATATCACTATCCCACAACATTAAGGATTGACTAGTCTCTTAAAATTTTAACATCTTTACCTACTCACCCTGTTAACATGGAAAGACTTTCCCTTCACACACAAAATCTTTAAACACTTCTGCAACCTGCTCCTCAGAATTCTGTTGAGTAAACTGTGAACACATTCCCACTTCTTCACCTCTCACTGATTCTCCCCGTTTCACCTATACACAAACCACTGGTTTCTCCTGTGTCTGAACCTTAGAACCCACAGTACTTTTACTTCCAGAGCGTTTCTGTACCCCAACAATTCCAACAGATTTTTTCCAACACACTGACTTTGTGTACCCCACTTTATTACAATGAAAACACCTCAATTTTCATATGTCACTTCTACCTTCAACATCTTCCTTTTTATTCTGAGAAAAAAACTTCCTGGGAACCTCCAGCTACTCCTATTCCCTAATTACCTACTTTCCTTTCACCTTCCCACTTTTTATCCTTTTCCAATTTGAAAGGGTGATGAAAAAAAGGTTTAGTTCTATGAACTAGCTCATAAACATCAGCTATCTCTGCTGCTTGTCTTACAAAATCAACCTTCTGTTCCTCCACATGAGTTCTCACTACCAAATTGAATCTTTAAATTCTTCCAAAATAATTACTTCCCTAAGAGCTGCATAAATTGTCTCTATTTTACGCCTGTAACCACCGGCCAAAATTACTTTGTTTTACTCTTTCAAACTCAATATAATTTGCCCAGGCTGTTTTCTCATATTCCTAAATTTCTGCCTGTATGATTCAGGAACCAACTCATATGCACTCAAAATAGTCTTTTTCACCACATCATAATTCACCAACATTTCTTCTGATAGCGAAGCATATACCTCATGCACCCTACCCAGCAACTTAGACTGTAACAATAATGTCCAGTTTTCCTGTGGCCATTTCATCTGTTTAGCTAGATCCTCAAATGAAATAAAGAATGCTTCAATAATTTTTTCTTCAAACTTTGGAAGAGCTTGTACAAATTTAAACATCTCCCCACTATGTTCTGCACTGGAGATAAGTCCTTCATCAACTACTGGTGTCTCTTTTTTAACTGCCAACATTTTCAGTTGGAATTCTTTGTCTCACTTTTTCTCTTTCCCCCTTCTCTATCCTCACAATTTCTAATTCCCTTTCCTGTTTTCTTTCTCTCTCCTGTTTTTCTACCTGTTTCCTTTTAAAAGCCATTTCTCTGTCCTTTGCTTCTAATTCAAGCTTTATCAGTTCCTTTGCTTGTTCAAATTCAATCGTCTTCATTTGTAACTGAAGTCTCACTACCTCCAACTGTGATCCATTAGTGTCAGGTTTCACTTCCAACTGTAGATGTTGGGCTATACTTTTAAGTGTGTCTGATTTCCTAGCACCCTTGGGTAACTTCAATTTTAACTTATCTGCCAACTCTGTTTACTTACTTTTGGTTATTCTTTCCAACCCAATCAGAGTTATATATTCCACTCCCAGACAATTCTTAGCAATTGCCAAAGCCATCTTGCAGTCTCACCATTTCTAAAAAGCCTCACCAACTCCTGAATTCAAAGTGTTCCTCGTATTCATAACCTTAAGATTCACCAATTCCAAACCAATCAAGGAATTATGAATTTTAACCCGGATGAGCCCCCAATTATTATGACACAGTAGTTTGTAAAGGCTGTCATTTAAAATCCCAGAGGGAAACATTAAACAACTGGCATGTATTTTCAATTGGTATTTTTGAGGTGCCATTCTAAATTCAGAACTAAGACCACCAGTTCTCGAGAGGTTTTTATATCAAACCAAATGAGACCTTTATTAACTCACAAAAAATTAAACATATACACTTGTTACAAATTACTACTATCATAACATTTAACAATTTCCCAAATTAATCTCCACTAAGGCAGTAATAACCAATAGATTTAACCAGACACCAGGCAAAGCATTTTTCACCTTACGAATTTAAAATGAGGTTCCTTTCAATTTGGTTCCTTTGCAGACAGTTGTAGGCTTACAGCTGCTTTGATGTTACATGCCTCTGCTTTGCACGCACAAAAACTCCCTTTTGTTATACCCAGCACTTCTCTTTGAATGTAAATTCTCATTGTATCACCAGGCCCTTTGAACTCCTTTCATGGTACCAATTTTATTAGTGATATAAACATTGCTTGGTGTCTCCTAGCTAGGTGCAAGATTTCACTCCCACTCTTGAATGCTCTATTCAAAAAAATGCAAATATACCTCTACCTCTGTTTACATCTCAAAACTACTATACATCAAATCACCCAGACTAGCTGACTTTAATCCAATTAAGACACACATAGACTAAACCTCTGTTTAAAAAACAATAATTTCCAATAACATTATATACATTAATAGCTTCACGACACACTCTGAAATCAAGTGATAGTTACCACTTCAGCCAGATGCTATGGATCTCTCCTCAAAACCCACCAGACGCTTGTCACACCGTGAACCAACCAGTCTCACTGAATGCTGCCCTTCATACATCTACATATCAGTAAAAGCCCAGCCCGCCAAAACCCCCTATGCTGGATTGTCTGAGCACATCAGCATGATTGGACACCGATGCATTTCGCAACAGCATACATAAGGTGTGCACTTCACTCGGGACTTCAAGGTTTGTTTGCCTACTTTGCTTCGGGCAGCACTCGCAGTCATCAGCGGCAGGCTTCGCGGACAGCACCACGTCACTTTTAGAGGGCTCACGGGCAACTCTACCTACCAGACCAGCGCTAACTGCCAGAATTCCCACTCTCCAAGACCTCACCTTGGTATATTCTCCCAAACTGATGTTTTCTCTCAGGTGCCTTCTACAAGGGTTCACCTACAGGGTTTCAAACTCTCCTTCTGATGTTCCCCTTCCCTGGACATGCATTCAAGCTGTCTTCCACGCACACTGTCTCTCTGACTCAGCCGTCAACTGTACACCGCTGCTTCACATGCCCATAGCAAAGAGTTATAGACTTTCAGTTGTCTCTTTGGATCTTCTTGCCTCTTGCAAGCTGTTCTCGCTTTAAACCTGCTTTCTGCAGCTTTTATCTCTTTAAATCTGAAGCATGGAGTCTATCTCTCTGCCCCTCCCTCTTAACCACTTAAAAGGACCTTTTCCCAGGTTCCTGTCCTTCCTTTGACTGGAAGATCACCTTTGGACTTTTCCCTCTTCCACTCCCCTGGATTTTGGGGTTTTTCTTTAGCTTGGGACTGCCTATCTGTCCCCTTTGCTCCAGTCTCCCCTGGCAGCAACTTTCAGACCCAACTACACTCAAACAGCTTCCAAAACAAACTGTTGTTTCTCTTCTTCTATGTGTGTGTCTGTAGGAGGGACCTGCCTCTCTGGCCCCCTGTTGCTAGGCAACAGTCCAATCCTTCTACCCTTGTATGTTTACCTTTACTTTATAGGAGTTATAAAACTCCTCATTAAAAATGCAAGCATCCTTTTAAAATGAAACTAAAACTCCATTTGACCTTTCTTAACACAGACACAGAAGTACAAATCAAACTTAAACTTTAAAGCTAAGGCTCTTTCCTAACACCTACAAATACCAATATAACTTAAACTATCACTGTTTCCTAACAATTCCATAAAAACATGTTCTGGTAAAAGCTTGAATTCTGGGCTCTGGTGCATGTAGGAAATGAATGCTGCCTGTGTAGCATCATCAGGCCTGTTTATAGAATGCACCAGGGCACATTTTGATCCGTAGGCTGGGTTCATAGATTCGGGAGGCTCCCCACTCGGTGAACCCAACCTTTAAAAATAGCCACCCACAGGTAGGATTTTCAGTTTGGTGGTGGGGGTGGGGGGGTACGGAGTGGGCTGAAACAGGAGTCGGGCCAGGCAACCACAGAAAGAGTGTGGAGGCTGTTGGGTGCAGAGGTGGGCAGGGCACAAGACCTGCCTCTGTGCTCCGGCATTGTGTTTAAATAAATAAGAAGTAGTAATACAAGAAAGAACCTCCCTCATACCTCACCACAGCACCTCCCCCCGCCCCAACACACACACCCCTATGGCCTATCTATGCCAACGTAGGCCATCAACCATGGCCCCTCATACCCCCAAGGCAACCCAGCCAACTTTAATGCTCTCTACCCACACCCCATAGCCCCCATATCTGCATGCCAACTTAGTGCCAACTCATGTCAACCCATGGCCCCTAACTCACCAGCCTCTTCCCTTACCCCCTCCATGTCAACTCACCTCTTATTCTTTGACACTTCCTGGACAGCCTTGACACTTCCTGGACAGCTCTTTAACAATTTTTTGACAGCTAGACAGTTCCAACATGTTTGTGCAGAAAACGTGCACAATCATGTTTACTTTTAACAATCCCAAAGGATACCTTACCTATCCCAAAGGCATTCCGGGATCTTATCCAAAGTGTTACCTTACCTCTCCAAAGGGCCATCCAAACAGATTCACTAAAGAACTCCCTTTATCTGTTCTAAGCTGCACACTCAGGATTCCACGCTCCCTCTTCCAAAATCCCACTTCAGTGGAGGCAGTTGGTGATTTAAATGACCAGTTCCCTCTGCAAATCGCGCATGTGCAAACCCCGGCCCATCTCCATTCCCGCCTCCACGATGACAGGAAATGCCAGGTTCAGGGGCGGGCCTTAACATTTTGGCCATTTCCAGGATTTTCACCATGACAGAGAGGCTCCAAGTTGTATGGAAATCCAGGCCTAGGGCTTCCTTCAAATAAGAAGCTTATCTTTAAGAGTAAGGGTGAGGGCACTGCAGCTGTGGCCCCAAAATCTCCAAGCTTTTAGAAATGAGGAAGGACGTATTCTGTACAAATTCTTCGGATCAGTACAACCTACACACCATTGATTCTGGGGCTATATCAGGGATTTGACTAAACGTTCTATGTTTTAAGTGTAAGTAAGGGATCTGCAGATGATTTTCAAAATAACCTTGTAGCACAGAAGGAGGCCAACCAGCCCATCCTGTCTGTGCTGGCATTTTGGATGAGTTATGAAGGGGCAAAATTATCTGGGGATCGGAACGGTGGTGTCGTGGTTAAGCCATCTGAACTAGTAATCAAGGGGCCCAGGCTAATGCTCCGAGGACATGGGTTCAAATACCACAATGGCAGCAGGTGGAATTTAAATTCTATTAATATTAATAAAATCTGGAATATAAAGCTAATCTCAGTAATGGTGATCATACCAACCATCAGATTGTCTTAAAAGCCCATCCAGTTTACTTATGTCTTTTAGGGAAGGAAATCTGCCATCCTCACCCGGTCTGGCCTACATGTGACTCCGGACCCACAGCGATGTGGATTGGCTAACCAACAGAAAGCAGAGTCGGGATAAATGGGTCTTTTTCTGGATGGCAAGCTGTTACTAGTGGGGTGCCACAGGGTTTGGTCCTTGGGCCCCAACTATTTGCAATCTATATTAATGACTTGGATTCAGGGATAGAAGGTACTACAGCTAAATTTGCAGATGACACCAAAAGAGGTGGGAAAGTAAGTTGCAATGAAGAAATAAATTTACAAATGGATATGGACAGGTTAGGTGAATGGGCCAAAATTTGGCAGATGGAGTTTAACGTGGATAAGTGTGAGGTTATCCATTTTGGTCGGAAGAATAAAAAGGCAACTTATTATTTAAATGGAGAGAAACTTCAGAATGCTTCAGTGCAGAGGGATCTGGGTGTCTTCGTGCATGAATCACTGAAAGCTAGCATGCAGTTAATAAGGAAGGCAAATGGAATTTTGGCATTTATTGCTAAAGGAATAGAGTATAAAAATAGGGAAGTGTTGTTGCAACTGTACAAGGCATTGGTGAGACTGCACCTGGACTACTGTGCACAGTTTTGGTCCCCTTACTTGAGGAAGGATGTAGTTGCACTGGAGGCGGTTCAGAGGAGGTTCACTAGATTGATTCCTGAGATGCGGGGCTTGTCTTATGAGGAAAGATTGAGCAGTTTAGGCCTATACTCGCTAGAGTTTAGAAGGATGAGAGGAGATCTAATTGAGGTATATAAGATGCTAAAAGGGATAGACAAAGTAGACATGGAGCGGATGTTTCCCCTTGTGGGGCATTCTAGAACGAGAGGCCATAGTTTTAGGCTAAGGGGTGGTAGATTTAAATCAAAGATGAGGAGGAATTACTTTTCTCAAAGGGTCGTGAATCTGTAGAATTCGCTACCTCAGAGTGCAGCGGATGCCGGGACGCTGAATAAATTTAAGGAGGAGATAGACAGATTTTTAATTAGTAATGGGTTGAAAAGTTATGGGGAGAGGGCGGGAAATTGGAGTTGAGGCCGAAATGAGATCAGCCATGATCGTATTGAATGGCGGGGCAGGCTCGAGGGGCTGAATTGCCTAGTCCTGCTCCTAGTTCTTATGTTCTTTTGTAGGTGACTCTTAAATGCCCTCTGAAATGGCCTAGCAAGCCACTCATTGTAAGAGCAATTAGGGATGGGAAATAAATGCTGGCCTTAGCAGTGATGCCCAGAATCCATGAAAGAATAAAGATATCAAATTAGTCCCACTCTCCTGTTCTTTCCCCATACCACTCAAATTTTTCCTTTTCAAATATCCAAATTTGAATTTTAGCTTTATGCTGCCTCATCAAATCGTAACAGAGATCACTGAGAGAAAAAGGACCACAATATATGCCTCCTGATAAATTTTTGAACAAATGACATATTCAAATAAAAGCAAAAAAAATTGGAAATACTCAGCAGGTCAGGCAGCATCCATGGAGAGAGAAATAGAGTTAACAGGCTGGGTTTGACCAGCCATCTGGGGACAGCCTGGGAGGTAGCGGAGTGTGGGGGTAGGGGTGGTTGTGGGGGAGGGTCTTAAAAATGGCCATCATCTTCCCACCGCCATCCCATCTTGCCAGGCAGACGGCCCACCTGCCCAGAGCCCAAAGGCTGCGAGGGTTGTTTGGTCAAGGGGAGGCTCCTTTTCTGGCACTGTTTGGCCCACAGAGTGGCCCACCAACAAAGATGGGCACACCACCCCACCCCCACAACCCCAGAACCTATCTACCTGATTGTGAGTGTACATTTCCATTGCTGCACCCTCCCCCTCCTCCAGGTGCAACCCCAGCAGTGGCCACTGCTGAGCTGCCAGCCCTCTGGTTGGCAGCTGTTGGAACCAGGCAGCTGTCCTTAATAGGGACGGCGACCATTAATTGGCTGCCACTGACCAGATGTAGCCCCTGGTCCCACTGACCACTGGAACAGGGTCCCCAACAGCCCAACAACCACCACCACCCACCCCCCCAACCCCCTTTCAGGCCTTTTGGCAGGGCTCCCACTGCCAGCACTAAATTCCAACTAACATTTCAGATGGTTGACCTTTCGATTTGAAAACCTATGTTTATAGCCATAGCAAATCTAGAGCTGAAGGGTTAATGCAGTCTGACTGCATGGTTATGCTAAGCAACTGAAAGCAATTTGCAGGAAATATCCAGAGGGTTAATCGGAGAGCAGGGCACAGAGTTACTCGAAAGAGTCAAGTGAATAACATGCTGTAACTATTTGGACCGGGAGTCTGAAACCACAGGAAGCTGCCTCTCCTACCATTAGGTCTTGCTGACGTGATGACCTCTGCCCTGTGGATTGAAGACACATGGCACCGTTTTTGTAGCAACACTGCGACAGGAAGCTGAAAGAGGCCAAGCTGTGGCATTTGCTTTGTGCTTGGGCTCGTCAATAACCATTCGGAAACGCCTGTCACCAGTCAACATTGCTTTCTAAAATCCCAATCAAATGAATTCATAGGTTCTATAAAAAATCATGTTTACTGATCGTAAGCGAGATATTTAACCCATTAAATGCACTTGCTTTACTGGTGATGTGGGGTCAGGGAGCATGAGTGTAACCTACTGACCCCTAAGTCCTTTAAGTCTTTGCAACATTGGAAGAAGTGGCCTGAGGGAGTCACTCAGCTGAAGTCTCAAAGGCAGTGGAATTATTATCAAAGACATGCTGTTTATCCCTACAGGGACTGTACCATTTGAATGGTTTATGTTCACTCATTTCCCTCAACTCGGTTACAAGTCCACCTTCTCTCAACATCATTCTGCCCTTTCAGGTTATTACCCCCTCCAACCTGGGGGCAGCAGCTTGTGGTTTTCTCCATGCAAAATTAAAACTATTCTTCCAAATCAAAACTGTAGGGAGGGAATCGTTCCATGATTTTCAGCAACATACTGCTGCAATTATAGCAATGCAATGCCAAATATAACACACCAGGGCAGTTACAATCAGAAGCTTTATCTCAATTGGAAAAAGGGTAGAGGACACTGCATTGTGTCTCCACACTAGTTAGAAACAAAGATAAACATATTTACTATATGCAGCTTAGTGGGGTCTATATATCCCACACACTCTTGATTTCAAGATTGATCAGGGTTTCACTAAACGTTCTATGTTTTAAGTGAGAACTTTGATGCTGATTTTGAGAAAAATTATGCTTTTTCTGATGTTTCATCAGATTTTTTTTCTTTATTCTTTTATGAGATGTGAGCATCTCTGGCAAGGCCAGCATTTGTAGCCCATCCCTAATTGCCCCTGAGTGACTGGGTAGTTAAGAATCAACCACATTGCTGTGGGTCTGGAGTCACATGTAGGCCAGACCAGGTAAGGACGGCAGATTTCCTTCTCTAGTGAACCAGATGGGTTTTTACAACAATTGACAGTAGTTTCATGGTTATCTCTGAGACTGGCTTCTGTTTAAAAATTCCAGATTATTAATTGAAATTAAATTCCACCAGTTGCTATGAGGGGATTTGAACCTGTTTCCCCAGAGCATTAGCCTGAGCATCTGGATTGCTAGTCCTGTGACATTACCCCTACACCACCATCCCCCCATTTGTATTGAAGAGTATTGTAAGAACAAAGAGCACAATGTATACCTTCTGATATATTCTTAAAACAAATGTCAAATTCAAACCCTGTGTTGTTGGTTATGGGCGAGGCCAGCAGGTGAAGAGTTAATGCTCTCTGACTGAATGGTTGCACTGTGGTAATTGGTAGCCATTTTCAGGCAACATCCTATGGTTTGACAACTAAATCACACTGGCCTCAATGACTTGGACATTGCTTGGTTTCCCACCCCCTCCCCCCCTTTAAGATAAGTTCCTATGTTATCCCTTACTGAACTCCTCACATTCTGGATTCATCGATTTTACAGAAATAGGCCATTCAGCCCAAGGGGTTCATGCTGGTGTTTATGAGCAACACGAGCCTCCTCCTATCATTTTTCATCACATTCCATCAGTATATCCTCTATTCCTTTCATCTTCATGTTTTTATCTAACCTCCCGTTAAATACATCTATGCTATTGCTCCAACGGGTCAGTAAGGGGCATGCAAGGAGACAGGCGATTACGCCAGAGTGAGATAGAGATCAAATGAGTAGCAAATTAGGCTAATGTGGGAAGTCGGTGTGTGGCAGAAAGAGGAGTGATATATATATAGGAATTATTCTAAGTTGGGAAGAGGAGCAGCTGAGCAGAAATGGACCTGGGTGTAAAACTCGCCTTCATAGCTGAGTTTGAAGAAAAAAAAATCAAACAATGACATCACAGGAAAGCCGTAAGTTCATTGGTTGGTAAGAAACTGCTGATGGGAGTGTCTTTAAATAGCTGTAAATTAGAAAAGCATATTATTTTTAAAGAAGTGGCTGCTTGGATTTGAGTAAGAAACACTAGGAATAAAGGAAAATCAAGTACCGTAATGTAAAGTAATATAAGTAAACCAAAGTGAAATAAAATTAATGTAAGGGAAGTAAAGTTAAGACATAGTAGGGAAGCTCGGTCATGTGGTATGCATGTCCTGTAATATGTGGGAAGTCGTGGACACTACTGGTGACCTAGGCAAACACGTGCAGGATGTGCTGCCAGCCGCAAAAACTTGAGCTCCGGGTTTCGGAGCTCAAGCGGTGGCTGTAGTCACTGTGGCTCATCCGCGAGGCTGAGAGCTGCGTGGATAGCACATTCAGAGAGGTGGGCACAGAAAAAGAATGGGTATCCACCAGGAAGCCCAAGAGAACAAGGCAGGTAGTGCAGGAGTCCCCTGGGGTCCCACTCGTTAATTGGTTTTCCATTTTGGACACTGATGAGAGCGATGATTCCTCGATGAGGAGTACAATCGGAGCCAAGTTTGTGGCACTACAAGTGGCTGGGCTGTACAGGAGGGGAGGAAAAGGAAAGGAAAAGCAAAAGTGTTAGGGGATTTGTTAGGGGAACAGATGGGTGTTTCTGTGGCTGTAGATGTGACTCCAGGATGGTATGTTGCCTCCCTGATGCTAGGATGAAGGATGTCACCGAGTGGCTGCAGGACATTCTTCTGGGGGAGGGTGAACAGCCAGAGGTCATGGTCCACATTGATACTAACAACATAGGTAGGAAGCGGGATGTGGTCCTGCAGACAGAATTAGGGAGCTAGGTAGAAAATTAGCAACCAGGACCTCAAAAGTAGTAACCTCTAGATTACTCCCAGTGCCAAGTGCAAGTGAGTACTGAAATAGGAGGATGAAGCAGATGAATGCATGGCTGGAAAGATGGTGTAGGAGGGAAGGCTTTAGATTCCTGGGACACTGGGACCAGCTCTGGGGAAGACAGCAACTGCACAAGCCGGATGGGTCGCACCTGAACAGAGCTGGGATGAAGTTCCTCACAGGGCATTTTGCTATTGCTGGTGGGGAGGCTTTAAACTAACTCAGCAGGGGTGTGGGAACCAAGAGAAAATATTAGAGAAGAATACTAGGATGTACAAAATACTGGGAGAGACAGATGAATAGAATAGAGGGTAATAAGTTAATAGGCTAAGTTGGAGTAAGGGAGAAAGTAATGAAGTCTAAATCAAAGTTATACTGCATGTATGTGAATGCACGGAGTATAGTAAATAATATTGGGAGTTACAGGCATAGATTGCCATGCAGTAATATGATGTTGTGGCAACAACAGAGACCTGGCTCAAGGAAGGGCAGGATTGGGTGCTAAATATTCCTGGGTACAAGGTGTTCAGCAAAGATAGGAAAGGAAGGAAAGGAGGAGGTGTAGTGGTGTTGTTTAAGGAAAGCATTTCAGTGCTGGAAAAAGAGGATGTCCCAGAGGGTTCAAGGACAGAATCAATTTGGCTAGAGCTAAGGAACAAAAAAGGTGCAATTACATTGCTCGGTGTAGTCTATAGACCGCCAACTAGTGAGAAGGATTTAGAGGAACAAATCTGCAGGGAAATTAGAGAGGTGCAAACATTACAGAGTAGTTATAATGGGGGACTTTACCCGAATATAGACTGGGATAATGGCAGTGTAAAGGGTGGAGAGGGGCAGGAGTTCGTAGAGTGTGTTCAAGAGAATTTTCTACAGCAGTATGTGTCCAGTCCAACAAGAAAGGATGCACTGCTAGACCTGGTTCTTGGAAATGAGGTGGGCCAGGTAGATCAAGTGTCAATGGGGGAACATTTAGGAGACAGTGATCATTGTATCATAAGGTTTAGGATGAAGGTAGAAAAGGACAATATGCAATCCAGGGTAATAGTAATTAACTAGGGGAGCGCTGACTTCAATGGGGCAAGAATGGAGCTGGGCCAGATAGACTGGAACCAAAGGTTGGCAGGAAAAACTGTTGCTAAACAATGGGCTACCTTCAAAAAAAGAAATGGTTTGGGCACAGTCAAGGTATATTCCCTCAGAAGGGAAAGATAGGGCAAACAAATCCAGAGCTCCCTGGATGAAAAAGGAGATAGAAATTAAGATGAAGATAAAGTGTGCTTATGACAGGTGTCAGGTAGAAAATACAACTGAGAACCAAGCTGAATACAGAAGGTTCAGAGGAGAGGTGAAGATCAAATAAGAGGAACAAAGAGGGAATATGAGATAAGACTGGCAGCCAACATAAAGGGGAATCCCAAAGTCTTCTATAGACATATAAATAGTAAAAAGGTGGTAAAACGAGGAGTAAGGCCGATTAGGGACCAAAAAGGGGATTTATACATGGAGGCAGGGGGCAAGGCTGAGGTGTTAAATGAATGCTTTGCAGCTGTCTTTACCAAGGAAGCAGATGCTACCCAGGCCATGGTGACAAAGGAGGAAACTCTGTCATTTGAAGGGTTCAAAATTGATAAGGAGGAGTTATTGGATAAACTATGGGTATTTAAAGATGACAAGACACCGGGGCTGGGTGAGATGCATTCAAGGAAATTGAAGGAAGTGAGAGTGGAAATTCAGGGGCACTAGCCATAATCTTTCAGTCTTCCCTAGACTCGGGGGGTGTAAGAGGACTGGAGGATTACAAACATAACACCCTTGTTCAAAAAAGGTTGTAAGGTTAAGCCCAGCAATTTCAGACCAGTCAGTTTAACTTCACTGGTGGGAAAGCTTCTAGAAACAATTATTTGGGATAGAATTAATAGTCACATGGAAAAGTGTGGGTTAATTGGAAGAGGCAGTATGGATTTCTAAAGGGAAAATCGTGTTTAACTAACTAGCTGGAGTTTTTTTGAAGAGGTAAAAGAGAGGGTTGATGAGGGTAGTGATGCTAATGTGGTGTACATGGACGTCCAAAAGGCATTCGATACAGTGCTATACAGAAAAGCTATAGCTCATGGAATAAAAGAGACAGTAGCAACGTGGCTGAGCTTAGGAAACAGCGAGTAATGGTTAATGGACATTTTTCGGGCTGGAGGAAGGTTTGTAGTGCAGTTACCCAGGGTCAGAATTGGGACCCTTGCTTTTCCTGATATACATTAATGATTTAGATCTTGGTGTGCAGGGGACAATTTCAAAGTTTGCGAATGATATGAAACTTGAAAGTGTTGTAAACTGCGAGGAGGACAGTGTAGAACTTCAAGAGGACATAGACAAGTTGGGAGAGTGGACAGATAGGTAGCAGATGAAGTTCAATGTGAAAAAGTGTGAGGTGATTCATTTTGGTAGGAAGAACATGGAGAGACAATATAAAATAAGAGGTGCTACCCTGAAGGGGGTGTACCCTGGGTGTATATGTGCATAAATATTTAAAGGTTGCAGAACAGGTGGAGAGAGCAATTAATAAAGCATACAGTATCCTGGGCTTTATTAATAGGTGCATAGAGTACAAGAGCAGGGAGGTTATGCTGAACTTGCATAGGACACTAGTTAGACCTCAGCTGGAGTATTGTGTACAATTCTGGGCGCCACACTTTAGGAAGGATGTGAACACATTGGAGAGAGTGCAGAAGAGGTTTACAGGAATGGTTCCAGGGATGAGAAACTTCAGTTACAAAGATAGATTGGAGAGGTTGAGACTGTTCTCCTTGGAGAGGAGATGGCTAAGAGGAGATTTGATGGAGGTGTTCAAAATCATGAGGGGGCTGGACAGAGCAGATAGAGAGAAATTGTTCCAGCTCGTAAAAGGATCGAGACTGAGAGGTACAGATTTAAAATAATTTGTAAAAGAAGCAAATGTGATGTGAGAAAAAGCATTTTCACACAGTGAATGGTTTGGTTCTGGAATGCACTGACTGGAAGTGTGGTGGAGGCATTCAAGAGGGCATTAGATTATTATTTAAATAAAAACAATGTGCAGGGTTATGGGGAAAAGGCAGTAGATTGGCATTAAGTCATAATGCTCATTTGGTGAGCCGGTGCAGACACAATGGGCTGAATGACCTCCTTCTGTGCCGTAACAATTCTGTGATTTGTCTAATTTTTTTTTGACTAATTCACTATGAATATAAAAGGAAAATACTGCAGACGCTGGAGATCTGAAATAAGAACAAAGTTCAGGAAAAGCTCAGCAGATCTGGCAGCATCTGTGGAGAGAGAAACAGAGTTAATGTTTTGAGTCTCAAATGACACTTCTTCAGAACCCTTAAAGGAGCAGGGTGTGAGAAAGTGTCGTCAAGTTCTGAAGAAGAGTCATATTCAGCCTAAAACAATAACACACTTTCTCCCTCCACCTGCTCCCAGACCTGATCAGTATTTCCAGCATTTTCTGTTTTTATTTCACTATGAAAATGGCAGCTGTCAATCTCAGCAGCCAAGGTACAAATATGTGGCCTCGCACACCCCAGAGGTGCCTGCGAGGAGGAGCCTGTCATCAGCTGCCTACTTCCCTGCAAGGGATTAAACCATCAGGGAGATATCAGCATTTTCAGCGCTTGCGTAGGTACCGCTTAAGAGGCCAGCTCAGAGCGTCATTGATGGATGCTTGAAGCTAAAGCCCAGTTTGCCTCCCTCACCAACTCCTCAGCTGTAGCCAGTCTCTGACCCCAAGAGACTGACAAAAGGGAAAAGAAGAAACTTAACGTGGAAACATCTCCAAAAAGTAAAATATCCAGGCCCGTTTCAACGGTGCAGTGCCCTCTGTTCTGCCAAACCAGCCAAGTGTAAACTTAGAACAGGATTTTAAAACCCTTTTCTAAGTGAGTCACTGCAAGTAATTTTGAACTAATTTCTCCGAACAGAAGTTGAACGTCCTGCAGTTGGAGCTTTTGGGCCATTTGACGTGGGTTTGATTAATTATGTTTTCTTATGTCACCGCCCAGCATTTCATCATCACGATCAAAACCAACCTGAATATTCCCATTGGGAGTGTGCACACTTGTGTCATTCCACAGTGGCTGCTGCTGTGAAGATGTGAACATCAGATCTGAGATTAGTGCCTGAACATGTTCACTCAGCAACACAAATTTGTAGTCTTGTCATTCGTTTCCTTGTTTCAGTGTCTGTGGGTTCAGACTTTGTGCCGCATTCATTTCTAACCAGAGCTGATGGTGCAGGAAGCTTTTACAACTGGTGGGGAAGAAAGAGTTCTGCATGCGGACCATTCTTCACCATTGGCTTCATAAAAATGCACACGCTCCCTCCACAAGTTAATCATTCTTCACTTTCTGTGCACTGCTCTCCATGATACTGAATCCAGGTAGAGTTTCACCCCACAGCCATTCAAGTGCACATTCACGTGTGAACTGCAATGTTCAATGTAACTGGACTCTTCAGTTATGGGGACTAGTTACAGCTGATCCCAGTCCTATCCTCATCACATACACAGGGGCGAGCAAGAGTGGGAACCTGGACTGATTGGTTTTCCAGTCTGAAGCCCAGGTGATGTATATCACTGCATCCTCAGCACTGCTCCATCAGGATCAGGAGCAATGCTATAATATTCAGCTCGATACAAGCATCGGCAGTGATCCCAGCTTCCTGATTATTTTGCAGCATTCCAATTGATATCATTCATCCCACTTCTAAACAATATTAGTTTGCATTAGCCAATCAGACTACAATATTGACTACAATAGACTTGGAAGTTCCACCAGAACTGAGAGGTTGACTGTCTGCTAAGGGCGTGACATTATAGAGTATATCACAGCCACAACATTAAAGCCAGAGAAAAAGTTTCCTTTTAAATGTGTTGGATTAATGAGCCTGATTGTGATCTACGTTGGTCTCTGAATTTGAATTCAGCCATGCTTTATGAGGTGGAAAGCTCTCCTAGTTTGAACAGTCTCAATCCAGTACCTAATGGGCGAAAGACCAAAGAGTTCAACTGCTTATAATTGAGTTGATACTAAATTGGGATCTCATTTAGAAAAAGCTCAAACCAAAGATAGAAATGGATATGTAATTCTGGTAACTAGGTGGTTCTACTTTGAGACAGACGGGAGGATGTGTTGCAGTCACTGCATGTAGTTTGGGGGTAATTTTCACTTGGAGCTGGAAGAGAACTGGAGGGGGCACATCAGCTGCTCATTACACACCCCACCTCATTCTTCTTCTAATTGGCTTCATCGTAACCATGGTGCCCAGGCTCCTGGAAGCATTTTCTGCCAATTCTACCATTGACTTGGTAAAACCACAAATGTTTTCTGAATGTAATTTAATTGTGGGTATTATTTCTCACTGGTTTAATTACATGTGATAGAATTTCAAGGTTTCTTTTGGAAGGGCGAAACTTGTTCAAAACTATGTCAACTCTGGACTGTTGCTGCTGCTGGTTCCAGAAAACAGGAGTACAGGGAACGCCAGTGTAATCCAGGGAGCAGCTGTGCCCAGCTGGTCTAATGAACAGGGGAAGAGTTCCAGCCAGTGACAGTCCAGCCAGAAGCCAGCAGTATATTCTGCCAGACTCTTTGTTTATCTTCATCTTAACTTGCCATAACCCTTGACCTTTCCCCAACTGTTCCATCCTCCAGACATGCAATACTCGATGGAAGACGTGTGTTAGTGACACTGATGGCACTCTTGGGTTTTCTCTTGGAGCTTTGTTTGTCAAAGCGACGTTTGCAGAGGATAGCAAGCAAATCGTAAGTGGAGACTATCGGCACTGCATGCCTGCTCTAATTGTGAATAACTTGAGAACTGTGTTGATTTAATTTAAACCTTTTTATTTTAAACAGTGGGTCACAATGATATTGAGGAAACAGGTTTTTGGGCCTTTGCTAGCTCCGGCAGTGTAAATGCACCAAATTGCCACAGTCCCCATCATCATTAGTTCACAATCTTGAGTGTACATTCACACCGTTCCCTCACACTCCTTCAACTCCACCCTCCCCTCAGTAGTGTCGACCACCCTCACTAGCTGAAAATAGAAAAATTAACAAAGCAATGGCAAAGCCAAGCCAAGCCTAACCATTTGTAAATATTTTATTCAATCAAATCTCCTGCAAAATTTAACACTTCACAAACCATCTGGCAAACATTGTGGAGCTTAAAACAATCTTTAATCGGGCCAGATGAAAAGTTACCAATTGTTTTAATAGAAAATCCAATATGAAAATGTACTTAACTTTTGTGCAAAACCAATTATTAAAGCAAATCCAGTGGAAAAATTTCAACTAAACTCACAGCTAGGGAAGTATCAATGCTCCATGACATTTCTTACACTGCACCCCTCAAGACTGGAGGCATAACAAGTACCTCAAATACTGTTTGCAGTCATGTACTCCTTACAGGTTCAAAAGATTAGTTTTGAGCCACTGAAGCACTGTTATCAAATATTGCAATTCCTACACGATTCTCTAGGAAGGAGGGAATTCAGCTGATCTCTAAACCAGCTGGACTGTGGATCAGATTTGCACTCGGAGCAGACATCAAGTGTCACAAACACAGTCTTTTTTTTTGGCACATTGGCACCTTAGTGCATGCTGGGCATCTGTGGTGCAAAACATTCACAAAACAGAGTCCTTGTCGGAAATGAAATGGGGAATGGTCAATATGAGATAAGCATGGCCAACAATTAATCCAGTGCCACATGCAGAAGGGTTTTCAATATGTTGAAGGTTGGCAGCTTGCCCTACAGCTGAGTTTAAAAGATCCATTTGTTAGCAGCGGTAGGATCCCTGATTGTCCACATTCATTTTATCATTCTGTATCAACGAGGATCAAGTATGACTTGATCACTTCCTGCACCATCCTGGTCCTGTGGGCAGCGAAGTTCAAGTACTATCCAGTTCTTTAGGATAAACGGAATGGCCCGCAGGATGACCATGTAGAAGAGGAAGTTGAGAAAGGAGCGCAGCACATCCACCCACATTTTTTGCACAGATCCTCTGGGTCCATCTTCAACCCCAGCACCTCATTATAATATCTTTTACAGCCTCAAGGTGGACCAAAACATTTAACAACCAGTTGGGTACTTTTGAAGTGTAGTCACTGTTGTTATGTAGGACACTGGGGGCCAATTTGTGCACAGCAAGGTCCCAAAACAGCAATATGATAATGACCAGATAATCTATTTATATTGATGTTAGTTGAGGGGTAAATCTTAACCAGGACATCAAGGAGAATTCCCTACTCTTCTTCAAAGAGAGTCATGGGATATTATACGTTCACCTGAGAGGGCAGACTGGGCCTCAGTTTGACATCTCATCCAGAAGACAAAACCTCTGACAGCATTAGCTTAGATTTTTTGTTCCAGTCCCTGTAGTGGGACTTGAACCCAAAACCTTCAGACTCAGAAGCGAGAGTGCTACCAGCTGAGCCACAGCTGACATTGTAATAGGCTTCTCTTGCCAGATGACTTGGGTCAAACATAGGCAGCAGATTGAATTGAAATTCCCTCTTCCAGCTCGTGTAAGTACCATATACATTGACCACACTGCACTGCCTCATTCAGTGACCATTCTTTATGAACGTAGACTGTGAGTGTTGGCAGACTATATAACCACAGGAGCATTACAACTAGCTCCAGTCTAATGTTGAGCTGATGCCTCTGCATTAGTCAATGTGTTACACTCCCCCCTTTTATCCTCCCTGTCCCTGCAGCCCTGAGTACAGTTGGAGTAATTATTTCAAAAATATTCAAAGGACTGAACAGAAATAACTGGATTAAACAACTCCATGTGAAAAGCTCACTCCCACACAGGCATATTGGGCCTCCTCCTGACTACTATTTTTTTATGACCCAAATGGCTGTGATTAGTTAACTTGGCACAAAGAAAGGATTGAACCAAGGCTTTAACGATCAGTATGGTTCTGTCCCACCCTGTACACTATCTGACTGAGCCAATGGGGGGTACTATGGATTGATAGGTTTTAGAATGGAGCCTGAGGGAGAGGCTCCCAGTCATACCACTCACCTTTGTGTATCCTTAATCAGTCTGACCATTGGGCTACTACAAAAATATACCTTTCCTGTGTGCGATTTTGACCCCTTTCCTGAGCTCTAGGCAGAATGAGACATGTACTTTAGGTCTTAGGCCTCATTGTCCTCTCTATCTCCAGCTTCAAAGACTTACTGTAGAGAGGGTCACTCAATGTGGTATGAGGCAAGGCTACTTGTGTTTGTGCAGCTGACTAAATAGAACGTTCTGGAGTGGTTACCCTTTGTCCAGGTTTTGGAGCAGCGGAGAGAAGGTTTGAGGATTACAAACTGTTATTATGGTAACAAAGCTCCACATGTTAAGTTGTATCTCAAATTATCACTTCATCCCTTAAACAGATAGTCAGAGTATAACCATCACTTGACTTAATCCTCTAATATTCCTGACTCAAGTGTAAAAGTAGACCCTTCTCACTATTCTAAGACACTTTGCACTAAAAAACAGATCCAGAGAAACAGCATCTACAGCAAGGACACAGTGTTTGGGCTGACTTGACAGGGTTAGAGACTGATGGATTGTTTCCCCGACTCAGGAAACTAGAACACAGGCACAGTCTCAGGATAAGTGCTCAATCATTTGGGACTGAGATGAGGAGAAATTTCTTCATTCAAAGGGTTGTGAATGTTTGGAATTTTCTACCCCAGAGGGTTATGGATGCTCCGTCATTGAGTATATTCAAGGCCAAGATAGACAGGGTTCTGTTCTCTCAGGGCATTGGGGAGCAGGCAGAAACGTGGAGTTAAATCAGCTATGATCGTATTGAATGGCGGAGCAGGCTCGAGGGGCCTATTTTAAACTTATGTCATAGTTTGATCAGCGTATTATCGTTCATTCATGCACCATGCTTAAGTCAGGTATTATAAAACCTCAGTGATATCAACATTTCCCTGGGTAAACCAGGCCACTGGAGACCGTGGATTTGGAAAGTGATGTCGTAGAAGCTTTGGCCAATTGCTGTACGTTCTGTGAGTTGCACACGCTGTTGCCATTGTGTGTCGGCAGTGGAGGGAGCAAATGTTGAAGTTGGTGGATGGGGTGCCAATCAAGCAGGCTGCTTTGTCCTGGACGGTGTCGAGCTTCTTGACTGTTTTTGGAGCCGCACTTGTCCAGGTAAGTGGGGAGTATTCCATCACACTCCTGACTTGTGCCGTAGGTGGTGGACAGGCTTTGGGGAGTCAGGAGGTGAGCCATTTGTTGCAGAATACATACCCTACGATAGGGGTACCAGGAATACATACACTAATGGGGGTACCAGGAGCTGCTGCCGAGCCCAGCCAACTGTAGTTAAAACTAGAGCCCAGAAAAAGAGAGGGGATTTTGAAAATAAAATAAAATGAAATGTTTTGAATATATTCCATTTGGATATAGACCAGTCCTCCTCAGCCCTCAGTGCAAATGGGTCCTTCAAATCCAAAGCCTTGGTTATAAGGCAGCATGACTAATGTATTATCCTACACTTGGAGTTCCATTTAATCTTTGGACAGAACTGAGCAGTTCATTAAATCTTGATGTTGTTTGCAGGCTGAGGAGATGATTTCAGAAATTAAAACTGCGTTTGAGGAGAGTCTGAAGCAAACCAAGTGGATGGATGAAGAGACCAAAAAAGCTGCAAAGGAAAAGGTAACATGAGTCACAGAATGGCCGTGTAGAATAATGCGATCGATCCCAGGTCAGGATGGAGACAGGCTGCATGTAACAGGAATGATTATCGTAGCCCTGGTCAGGTTAACTAAAGCAAAACACTGAGGGTGCTGGAAATCTGAAATGAGAGCAGAAAAATACTGCAAATACTCAGCAGGTCCAGGGAGCATCTGTGGAGAGACAGAATTGACGTTTCACACTGATCACCCTTCATCCAGTCTCCATACACACAATCCATGCCAACAGCAGCAATTGGTTAGAGTTTGGTGGACAGGTGATCTCTTATTGTTCAACTGCACTCAGAATCTGCTTCTGGGATCTTTAATATGAAACTGTACAACATGAGACATTGAAGCAAATGGTGTGTTGCTGGAAGTGTCTGCAATGGCACAGTTACCCTGAATGATTTTATTGTTGCCCCCCTCTCTGGGCCCCAGACCTAGGATGTTGAGAGCAGTTGAGAGCCAACATTGATATAGATTAGCAATTGAACCAGAGGCTTAGCTACTCCATATGGTTCATACATCTTTCTCTTTGAACTATGCATTTGGTGGGGGTAGGGAAAGCCCTCTTCACTTACTCTGAAAGCTATCTGTCCATCTCATTGACACTGCCCTCACCCATTTTGATTTTTATACTGCAGATCTCCCTGTCCACACCTCATGTCAGTATGGCAAGTTGGACCCTGGTCGATCAGTGCTATGGAGGCTGTGCAGTGTAGCAGAGGATGCTTCAGGCAGTTCTCCCTCCCAGGTCACTTGGTGTTTCGGTCAGGTCTGACATTGGTTTAGACTTGTGTTGATGCTGGTGTCACCGGCTGTTTTGAACTGTTGATTCCGGACGACAGTAATTGGGCAGCCAGTGCCTCTTGCCAGTGTGAGCACTCTGGACTCACTGAGGCCACTGCCCAGAAAGACCCAAGACCGGAACGCACGAATCTTTCCAAACACTGGGTGAAACCAATGTTGCAGCTTTCCTATGGCGTTTTTCACAAGCTGTATATGATCTCTGCTTCAGGAAAGAGCCTACAAGTGCTCAATAGCACCAGTATAGAAATAGCTCACTGATGCAGCAGTAGATGTGTTGAACAACTTTGCTTGTATACTTACTTCTTTCAAACTCATTTGTGGGATGTGGGAATCACTGGCAAGGCTGGCATTTATTGCCCATTCCTAGTGGTGGCTTACAGGGGTAATTAAGAGTCAAGCATGTTGATGTGGGACTGGAGTTGTATGAAGACTAAACTGGGTAAGGTGGGGATGGGGGGCGGGGAGGGGTCAGGATTCCTTCCCTGAAGGACATGGATGAACCAACTGAGTTTCTTTACAACTATCCAACAGCTCACCAGTTTTTTATATCCAGGTTTCTTTGCATGGGATCCAAATCCTAAAACTCCCTTTGGTGTAATTTGTACTTCCCTTCTCTGGGTTATTGGTCAGGTTAAATAATCACCACACTAACAAGCATAGTACGATGTGACAAGGACCATATGGACTGCAGTGGTTGAAGAAGGCAGCTCACCACCACCTTTTCAAGGGCAATTAGAGATGGGCAATAAATGCTGGCCCAGCCAGCAACGCCCACATCCCATGAATGAATAAATAAAGGAAAAGCAGACAAAATCTCATCTGGGTGCATTTGTTTCAGTACAGAAGCCTTACCTAACAGGCCTCAGCTGGACTGGTAAGGTTATCTGAAGGTCACAACTAAGCCTTCACCATGTGTGGGGAGGAGTTGTTCATCTGGCAAAAGCTCAAAGTAAGGAGGTTGCTGCTTCCTCTCTTGTTGCAATAACATCTGTCAAAGATCGTAAAACATACTTATAATTCAAAAAGAAACCTCAGTTTTTTTGCCATGAGCAAGTATTGGTCATGTCAGGATGACACTGAATCTAAAGGTGCAGATTTATTCAGGAAAAGCTGAATTTTGAGTCTGTAGAAAGTACAGTGCTGAAGGTTTGCACCTTTCCTGGTGGATGTTGAAGGTGGGGTAGATTTCCATCTTTGTTACTTTGCCTTGGAGTATTATAATTTGCTGCTCTTTTACTGAGTAAAGGAGGAATCTGGAGCCAGTCTTTCCTTAACATAGGTTTATTCACAAAATTCGGAGAACACAGGTACAAACTCCCTTTTCTTCTCCCTCCCGCTGTACAGGTGGAAACCGGCTCTTATATATACTTAAGAATAATGCCCTAACCTTTCCCCAATTAGTAACAGCTGCTCTCACAACTAGAGCATGCCCTTTATTGTGACGGGATTGCAACATTAACATTGAGCACTACACTGGGTACCAGTGATGCAGTGGTTACATTGTTGGACCAGCAATCCAGAGGCCAGCAATTCAATTCCCACCATGGCAACTTGTATTCAATTTAATATGAAAGAGAAGCTGATACCAGTAAAAGTGACCGTGAAGGTGATGGGTTTTCGTAAAGAATCAAATGGTTCATTAATGTCCTTAAGGGAAGGAAGCCTGCTGTCCTGGCCCAGTCTGATCGGTGTGACTCTAGTCAATGTGAAGCGGCCTGGCAAGCAATTCGGTTGCATCAAAACAATTCCAGTAGGTTGAAAAGGCAGACCCATCACCATCTTCTCAGGGAAACCAGGAACCAGCAATAAATGCTGAGCTTATCAGTGATGCCCGCATCCTGAGAATGAATTTTTAGCAAAGCAGACTGAGGACCATCTGGTGGGAGAGTCTCACAACCCATGCAAAACTTGGCCTGATTTGGCTTCTCTTCAGCAGCGTGGTTTAGATTGATTTATTTTGTTTGAAGTCTCTTTCCATTGACTGACCACTGGCACAAGAGACCGCAGTGCTCGACTCAGGCACTCTCAGGGAGCAGGAAATCGATGGGTTGCTGGGAGGAGATGACCTGTAGTCTGATGGCCGTGTTGTTGAGGGGGTGGGGAGGGAATCCAAGCCTTGGGCTGCTTTAACACTGGGGACTGTTCTAATCGACATCCCTGAGTTACACCCTGCTGCACCCAACTTCTTAGCCCAGCAACACAATTGTGGGCCCCTGAAAAAATGGGACAAAATAAATGGCCCTGGGGATAAGGGAAGTGGATATATTAGTGCAAAACTGACTCATGGGCCCAGTCTCTCAGAATATTTGTGTTGGGACTTCTGACACCTCCCACAGAATCCAAAACTGCCCAAGTGGATTTGTACACAACTGATTTGATTGAATATTTGCAATCCTGCCCATGACCAAACAATATTGTAACCATGGAAACCACTTAAAATAAAAGTTAATTTCCCCTGAGATGCTGAACGGTGGGCCCATTAACTGATTTGAATAGCCTGAAGTATAATTAAAATTGCTTATTAATATTATTAAGGTTCAGAATCAATGTTGCATGATAATCATTGCCACTTTAGATCAATTATATGACTGATAATAAACACTTGTAGAGAATTACACTACTTTATTCCTAATTGACCTGTAAATATTGTTCAATGAACATTACCCGAGACACTATAATTGAGGTAAAATGATGGCTAAACAGCTAAATGTTGTCTGTTAACTCTCTTCCACAGCGGTGATTGGCAGTCAGTATTGCCACTGCTGATTGGGCAGTGCACTCATTGTTTATTGAGTTCCATGTTGCCCCAGTGGAAATCAGTGACCAGAAATGGGTGTTGCTATGACAACACGGTTTTAGCCGCATGCACTAATTTTAGTGGGATATGGGTTACCCACAATTCAGATGCTTCACACGTGTAATTTTACTTGACAAATGTATCAGGTTGCACACTAGTCAAAGCAGGAAGGCATTCTCAATTATCAAAAGCACTCTCCTTTGTTCCTAACCATTTTACTGACAAACCGACATAGGTGCAAGTATGAATATTGAGGTCACATACCCGACGACAAAGTTGTTCTTTTTTAATCTTACCAAAAGTTTCACTATTGGATTCTCTATTGGCCAGATGTGGATGGTGTGTTATCTTATTGTGTTATTAAGGAATGTTATTGTCCAAATATCACACGAGCTTGTCAAAAGTTTCTCTTTCTGCTATTTATTGGCGATTTTCAAATAATTTAAAATAACCCCAAGTAGGCAGTGGTTGATATTAAAACTTCTGACAACCTGTTGGTGAAGGAGGAAACCAGAAGTCAATCTTCACAAAGTTTTAGATTTATTCACAAAGTAAAACATTACAAATGTATGCGAACATATGGATTAGGAGCAGGAGTAGGCCACTCGGCCCCTCAAGGCTGCTCCGCCATTCAATAAGATCATGGCTGATCTGATTGTAATCTCAACTGCATATTCCTGCCTACCCCTGATAACCTTTCTCCCCCTTGCTTATCAAGAATCTATCTAGCTCTGCCTTAAAAATATTCAAAGGCTCTGCTTCCACTGCATTTTGAGGAAGAGAGTTCCAAATACTCTCAACCCTCTGAGAGAAAAAATTTTTCCTCATCTCTGTCTTAAATGAGCAACCCCTTATTTTTAAACAGTGACCCGCTAGTTCTAGATTCTCCCACAAGAGGAAACATCCTTTCCACATCGACCCTGTCAAGACCCCTCAGGATCTTATCTGTTTCAATCAAGTCGCCTCTTAGTCTTCTAAACTCCAGCAGATACAAGCCTAACCTGTCCAACGTTTCCTCATAAGACAACCCACCCATTCCAGGTTTTAGGCTAGTAAGCCTTCTCTGAACTGCCTCCAATGCATTTACATTCTTTCTTAAATAAGGAGACCAATACTGTACACACTACTCCAGATGTGGTCACACTAATACCCTGTATAACTGAAACATAACCTCCCTACTTTTGTATTCAATTCCCCTCGCAATAAATGATAACATTCTATTAGCTTTCCCAATTACTTGCTGTACCTGCATACTAGCCTTTTGTGATTCATGCACAAGGACACCTAGATCCCTCTGCACCTTAGAGCTCTGCAATCTATCACCATTTAGATAATGTTTCTTTTTTATTTTTCCTGCCAAAATGGACAATTTCATGCTTTCCCACATTATACTCCACTTGCCAGGTCTTGGCCTGCTCACTTAACCTATCTGTGTCCCCTTATCGCCTCCCTGTGTTCCCTTCACATCTTACTTTCCTACCTATCTTTGTGTCATCGGCAAATTTAGCAACCATACCCTTGGTCCCTTCATCCGAGTCATTGATATAAATTGTAAATAATTGAGGCCCCAGCACTGATCTTTGTGGCACATTACTCATCACATCCTGCCAACCAAAAAAAGACCCATTTATGCCTACCCTCTGTTTCCTGTTAGCTAGCCAATCTTCAATCCAAGCCAAATGTTACCCCCTATACCATGAGCTTTTATTTTCTGCAATAACCTTTGATGTAGCACCCTAGCAAATGCTTTCTGAAAATCTAAATACAGTACATCCACCAGTGCCCCTTTATCCACAGCATATGTTACTTCTTCAAAGAACTCCGATAAATTGGTTAAACATGATTTCCCTTTTACAAAACCATGTTGATTCTGTCTGATTACTCTGAATTTTTCCAAGTGCTCGCTATAATGCCTTTAATAATAGCATCTAATATTTTCCCTATGACAGATGTTAAGCTAACTGGCCTGCAGTTTACTGCTTTCTGTTGCCCTCCCTTTTTGAATAATGGAGTTACATTTGCTATTTTCCAATCTAATGGAACCCTCCCAGAATCTGGGGAGTTTTGGAAAATTAAAACCAATGCTTCAAATGTCTCACCAGCCATTTATTTTGAGATCCTATGATGAAGTCCATCAGGACCTGGGCACTTGTCAGCCTGCAGCTCCAATAATTTGCTCAATACCACTCCTCTGGTGATTGTAATTTTCCTGAGTTCCTCTCTCCCTTCCATTTCCTGATTTATATCTATTTCTGGGATGTTACTTCTGTCCTCAGTTGTGAAGAGCGATGCAAAATCCTGTTAGTTCATCTGCCATCTCCTTGTTTTCCATTATTAAGTCTCCAGACTCACTTTCTATAGAACCAACGTTCACTTTGTTAACCCTTTTTTTAAAAATATCTATAGAAATTCTTACTATCTGTCTTTATATTTCTAGCTAGCTTTCTCTTGCGCTCTAATTTTTCCTTCCTTATCAATCTTTTGGTCATTCTTTGTTGTTTTTATATTCTGCCCAATCTTCTGACTTGCCACCCATCCTTGCACAATTATATACTTTTTCTTTAAGTTCGATATTATCTTTAACTATTTTTGGTTAACCACAGATGGTGGGTCCTCCCCTTGGAATTTTTCTTTTTCTCGTTTGAATGTATCTATTCTGTGAATCAGTTCACTTTAGCTTTCTCTGCTTTCATGCCCTCATAAATGTCCTTGTTTAAATTTAAAATACTAGCCTTAGACCCACTCTTCTATCCCTCAAACTGAATGTAAAATTCAGTCATATTATGATCACTGCCACCTACTGGGCACATCATAGCTCCTAACTCTATAACCTACAACCAGTGGTCATTAAGTCTCACTTTATATGTACTCAAGTGATCACCTAATGAATGCCCTCCACCTGTATATCCATCACCTTAAATTATAGAATAAACAGTTGAGGACCTCCATTTGCATCTGAACCACTGATTCACAGGGTGCATTCAACTCAGTGCAAACAAACTCCTTCAATAACAGTGAGAGGATTTGCACACAAGTGTGATACGTGTTCATTTGGTAATACTGCAGTCATCAATTTTCAGACTTACATTTTCAACACTTGCCCTTGCTTAACTTTGTGATTTTGTTTTATGTTGGACAGGCTGATTCAATCTATGACATGATTGGCTATCCAAAGTTCATCATGGATCCTAAAGAGTTGGATAAACTCTTCAATGATGTAAGCAGATACTTCATGGTTTATTGTTTATGTCTCAGTGCCCTGGTGAAAATGAATGTATCATTATGCAGTGACTACATAATACAATTAGCTCCATTTACAGCTAACGTCGCCAACTGTGATTAAATTTATTACTGGAGGTTTCATCACATAGCTTGCCCCTATACTCCAGCCATTAGTTGGCCAACACATCCATCCTTGTGACACACTGCCATCCATACCAATTGGAAAGCAAGAAAACTCATTACCCAATTGGATGATGGTTGACTGTCACCCAAACAGCCTTTTTCCCCCTATTTTCAATATGTTTATATCTGGTAAAGAGAAATGTTCAAAGAAAATGACTAAAAAAGATTGCTTTTTTTCAATGTCCCAATGATTTTTCCCCAGGAATGCACAGAACAGTGTACTGGAGATTGGCCAATCTTGGAGGGTTGGCAATCCTATTTACAGCATATACTGTTCCTCCCAATAATCCCCAAATCATCCACTCACAATTACACATCTAGATGATGAAATTTTCCTGGGCTCACCCCAAACCCGACTATCTCGCCAGGCCTGGGCCTGCTGGCCTCTCCTCTTATAGGTGGTATTGCAGTAGGCCAGGACTTGATAGCCCCACTCCCCCCTGCCCCAATCCCACTGTGACTCTAAACTATCTTTCAGGATCAGGACAGGTATCATTAAGTCTACAGAGTAGACTCCTGGTTAGTCTGATTGGTGCCAAGAATGAGCAACTGAATGCAAGACAGGAAAGTTTGAATGGTGCTACAGCTGGGTCACTGAGGAGGAAGAAGAGGCTGCTTAGTTGGGGTAGAGGAACCCCAAAGATCAAGCAGGGTTTCTATTTTGGACCTCGGACTGGGTCAATGTCTGAACGAGTGGATTGTTGAGGCCTAAGGGGAAACGGAGGTGACAAATCCAGACCCTTCTAAAAGAGATCTACTGGGCTTTCTGCCCCTGCCCCTGCCTCAGGGACTGATTTTGTTTCTCTCCTGGGGGTCAGCAGCAGAGAAACAGAGTAGCGTTCTGGGCCCAGTCTCCCCACAGATAATGACGAGGCAGCTAACAGCCGACCCAGCTACAACAGGATAATTGTCACCCGACTTTACCCCGCACTGCCCGATCCAATTTTGGACCAGGATGGCATTCAATCCAACTCTCGACTTTCCTGGCACTCTGGGCTCCAACTCTCAACTCTTCAGATCTCAACTCTCTAGGGTCCAACTCTTTGTAGTTCATCCATCTAGGGTGACATTAGAAATCTCAGCTTTAAAGGGAGCTCCAGCTTTGAGACCCATTGGATTCAGATTGTGTTATTCTGTGATACTGAAATAATGTCAGATGCAGTCAATTGCATGTCATTTTCACTTTTGTGGCCCTTTAACCAAAATCACCCCCCCGCACCCCCTTCCCTCCCTCCCCTCATTGAGTACTCAACATGTACACCACACTCGATGGTAAGAATTCGGGATTAAACTGCATTACAAACTTTGAACATCTGTTTCTACATAAATTGTATGCAGCAAATACACAGCAGAATGGATCAAAAGCACTGAGTTAGCTGGCAAAGACGCAAATAAGGAGGGAAGTTTGGGGAGTATTAACATTGCAAAGTACTCCCATATAATTAAATGACCCAAGAAATAGGAGTGTGCCATTCAGCCCCTAGAGCCTGCTCTGCCATTCAGTAAGATCTTGGCTGGATTTCTATATCAACTCCACATTCCCTTTATGCCCAAAAATCTGTCTTGAATATCCTGAATAACTGAACATACACAGCCCTCTGGGATGTTCGAACTCACTGTTCATTCACTGAGTAAGGGAGGAATCTGGAGCCTGTCTTTCCTTAAAATAGGTTTATTCATAAAATTCAAAGAACACAGGCACAGACTCCCTTTTCCCCTCCTCCACAGGTGGAAACCGGTTCTTATATATACTTGAGAATAATGCCTCAATCTTTCCCCAATTACTAACAGCTGCTCTCACTTACAGCTAGAGCATGCACTTCATTGTGACAGGATTGCAAAATGAATATGGGATAGAGAATTGTAAAGGTTAGCAACCCTCTGAGTGGAGAAATTTCTCCTAATTTCAGTTTTGTCCTATTCTGCTCCCTAGCTCTAGACTCTCTAGCCAGGGCGGGAAAGCCACTCCGCGTCTACCCTGTCAATCCCTCTGGGAATTTTATACATTTCATTGAGATCATCTCTCATTTTTTTCTAAACTCCAGAAGATATAGACCCATTCTACTTGATTGTTCCTCATGGTTGCAATACATAATGGTTGCAAGGTGTTCATCGATTGCCAAGGCAAGCTAAAGAATTGCTTTATTATTCAATCTTTAGAGAAACGACATCAAAGTTTAGCTCAATAACATTTTAGCTGCACACTATTTAATACCTTTCTTTTAACTTGGTGTGAATATATTTTACCCCCTTTAAAAACATAACATATAGAAGTTACTCCAAGGAGGACAAAGAATTGAGAAGGTAAGGGGAGATTTAAGAGAGGTGCTCAAAATCCTGAGGGATTTGGATGAAGTAAAGGAGGAGAAATTGTTAGCACTGGTAGGAATGTTGGTGACCAGAGGACACAGATTTAAGGTAATTTGCAAAAAATAAAAAGGCCTGTGGGAACTCACAACATTTCCTTACACATCTCGTTGCTATAATCTGGAATGCACTGCCTGAAGCAGATTTAATAGTGACTTTCAAAAGGGAATTGGATAAATACTTAAAAAGGATATGTTTACAGGAGATGGAGAAAGTGGGGATTGTGGGACAAACTATTTGGCTGAGAGATTCTATAATTTTATTCCTGAGGAAAATGTGGTCAACAAATCTTATTGTGACAACATTGAAGAATACACAACCATTGAAACAGAAGTATGGATAATTTCTATAAACTCCTGCCTGAGTGTTCTCATATATCACAACTGGACAGGTGGTCCGTATGAACCCTCAAGGCTGTTATTTGATGAGAATATGGCTGAACTTATAAATCAATTTCACTCTCCCACTCCATCCCCATATCTGTTGATTCCCTAAATGCCCAAAAATCTATCAATCTCTGTCTTGAATATACGCAACAACTGAGCATCCACAGCTCTCTGGGGTACAGAATTCCAAAGATTCCCAACCCTTGGAATGAGAGTTTCTCCTTATCTTGGTGCTAAGTGGCCTGACCCCTTATCCTGAGGCTGCGACCCTGTGTTCTAGGCTCCCCAGCCAGGACAAACATTCTCCCGGCATCTACCCTGTCTAACCCTTGGCACGTTTATGTGATCATTAACCATACTATGCAGGATCAAAGTAACATCAGATTGTCTGCAAAAAGACCATGTAGTTAATGTTTAAAGGATAGCACTGGCTGAGTGCATTGGTGTAATTGAGATCTGCATAACGGGATGACGAGGATTTTGCAGCAACCGCACTCGAGCTGCACACTGACCTTGGTTTCACACTGACGAGTGCTGTGTGAATTGGGCAGCTTTGCAAAATAAGGGCTGGGTGGAATTTGGACTGGCGCCAGTGCCTGTGTTTAGCTATCTACTCATGATATTCATCGGAGAGGGCTGGACCGGTTTACTTACAATAAGGGTCTGTTAGACAGAGCTGCTTCCTCATTCTCTGTGTTTCACTAGATATGAAATTACAGAGCCAGAGGGCAGAATGACACAGGTCTAAAACCACAACGACACAGCTGGTTCCTGGTTTCGATTGTGTCCTCTGAGAGGCCCAGTATACAGGTGACATGTTGTAAATATATTCAGTTTACCAGGTCACTGTGTCTCTTGTGCAACAAGCCCAGTTTCAGGTTTATATTTTTGGCCACCCCTTGATGTCTTTACACCACCACGGCCCCCTGCCTGCACCCAAAACTCTCATTAGGAGGTAATGGCTGAACAGCCGGCAGAACACAGTTTGCGATCCCTTTCCCATAGGAAAGAGCCAACCTTCCTGACTCTTGACCTCCCGCCCATTTCCCCATACACAAAGGCCAAATAATGGGGAAGGGCCTTGTTTCACTGGGTCTCCGCTCCTTTCACTTTGCCCTGGCATCTCTGAGGGTTACCAAGGGAGGGGAGCTGGACTGGAGGGAAGAAGGCCGAATGGGGGTGGGGTGGGGGTTGAGGCGAGAGGATGGAGGCGAAGGTGTAGCTGGCTGGGATGGCACCGGGCTATCACTGCCTCTACCTCATTTACTGGGCACCCATGAAACCTGGCGCAATGGCCAATACCTAAACCCACACCACCAGGACCCCGAAGGGCAGGCCACAGACATTTCATAGAATAATAGAATGATGCAGCACAGAAGGAGGCCACTCAGCCCATCAATGCCGGTGCCAGCTCTTTGACAGTCCCACTCGTCTGCTCTTTCCCTGCAAAATTTTCCTTTCCAAGTACTTACCCAATTCTCTTTGGAAAGTTATTATTGAATCTCCTTCTTCCACTGTCCTTTCAGATCATCATAAATCTGTGAAAAGGTACTTCTCATTTCCCCTTTTTTTCCCTCATTACTTTAAATCGGTGTCCTCTGGTTACTGACTCTTGAAAACTGATAACAGTTTTACTTTACTAAAACCCTTCATGATGTTGAGCACCTCGGGCTGGAATTTAAAAATAGTGGGCGAGCTCCGATTCCAGAATTCCCAACCCCATTCCCAGGCTGTCTGATTTTTTGGGAGTGCCTCTAAAGGGTGCGGTCTGATGCGGGTAAAAGCCTACATCTGGCACTCCCGACCTGGCTGGCTCCATTGCGGAGAAAGGCATGTCCTAATCCTCGGCAGCTTTCATGGTCAGGCCAGGTTTTTAAGGAGTCGTGGTTCACAGCCCCTCAGAGGAGTCGTGAACCCTAGTCTGCGTGAGGGGTCCTTTTTACAGGTTGAGTTCAATAAGGTCCTCCCTATGTCAAGGTATGGCCCCTCATGCCCCGATGCCAGGACTTGCCCCTCCACCCAGTCCTCATGTCCCCTATGCTAAGCTATGACACTCCACCCACACCCTCCTCAACATGGCCCCTCATGCCCTATGCCAATCTATCGTGCTTCCGTGCCCATTGACCCACTGTACACTGTATGGAACCAATGAATCCTGTAGTGACAGTTGGATGTTTAAAAGAAACCTTTTTAAAAAAAAAAAGTAATTTATTCATTACTTTCCACTATGTTTAAAAAAAAAATTCATTACAGGGCAATAAAAGTGTCAATCATCCAGACCCCTTAAAGTATCAATAATAGAAACTGCAAGCACTTGAAACTTCTTTGCCTTGTGTAAATAAATATTGTGAAATTGACAGTAGAGATCAGAGAGCCAGGGCTGTCAATCAAGCAACCCGTTCCCGCTACCTGCCTTGGTGATAAAAATCCAGGCCCTCTTATCAAATTCCCTCTTAATCTCTCTACTTTCAAGGAAAACAACCTCAGTTTCTCCAGCCTTTCAACATAACTCAAGCCCCTCATTCCCAGTACCATTCTAGTAAATCTCCTTTGCGCCTCTCCAAAGGCTTGATGATCCTCCTTATTGTGAGGCCAGATCTGAACACACTACTCCAGCTGAAGCTTGCCAGAACTTCCTTACTTTTCTACTCCATTCCTTTGTTTATAAAGACAAGAAGTACCCCCCACCGCACCCCCCCACCCCACAATGTTTTTTAAGACTTCTCAATTGCCTTTACAGATTTGTGTACATACAACCCCAGGTCTCTGTGTTGCTTCATCCCCATTAAAATTGGACCATTTCAGGTTTATTGCATCTCCTCATTCTCCCTAGCAAAATGCATCATTTTGCATTTCACTGCGTTAATTAGTCAGCCATGTGTCTGCCCATTTCACCAGTCTATGCCCTCTTGAAGTCTGCTGCTATACTTATTGTTAATTACACTGTGTGCCATCTGCAAACATTGAAACAATGTCCTGGAATCCAAAGTCTAAGTCATTAATATGTATAATTTAGTTAAATGCATTCCCTTCACTTTAGAAGTTGAAATACAATCTAATTGCAGTGTTCAAAATGAAAAAGGATTTAATAGGATACTTCCTCTGGTGGGGTAAGTGCAGAACAAGGGGTCATAACCTTAAAATTACAGCTAGGTCAATTGGGAGTGAAATCAGGGAGCACTTGTTCACACAATGGGCATTGCAAATCTGGAACACTCATCCCCAAAAGGGTGTGGATGCTGGAGGTCACTTGAAGCTTTCAAGACTGAGATCAATAGATTCTGTTGAAAAAGAGTATAAAAGGAAAAAATGGAGTGGAGGTAAAACTCGACTACGAGCTGATTGAAGGACAGAGAGTGGGAATTAGTACAGCCCCTCACTGCTCTGTGAGGTAACCTAGTGTGTCTCTGTTTCTCTAACTAGGATGAACAAGAATTGAGGTTTCTCATAATGAAATGTTGAGATTGTTGGTTATTAGGGAGGAGTTGAGTGACCATTGTTTGCGTTCACACAGTATGAAGTGGTTCCTGATCTCTACTTCCAAAATGTGCTGCAGTTCTACAACTTCTCTGCACGTGTGACAGCAGATCAGTTACGGAAACCCCCCAACAAGGATCAGTGAGTATTCCTTGTAGAATTACCGGTTGATAGTTATGGTAATGAGGTAGTGATGTGTACTATGATGTTACAGGGACATCAGCAGTCATGTGCAAGAGGCTGAGAAGAGAATATGGAATAGCCTGTACAACAGAGACATACTTACCTAGGAGTTTAGAATGTACTACAGTGTAAATAAAGGGGTCTTTGACGAAACCTGCTGGAGTTAGACCTAAGTCACTCATAGGTAGTGGGAAACCTTCCCAATACAAAGCAGGCCACAAGCTACCTGGAGAGAGAAATCCAAACCCTATTCAAAGTGGAAACCAAACCACAAACCATTTCTCACCACTGCAGCCTTAGAATCCTTTATTCTCCACCTGGTATCTTGACCTCCTCTCCTGTTGGCATTGGCCTGGGCTGGGGTTTTGGTTCCAATGGAGCCAACTGCCCTCGAAGCGGCCAGTCACTGATAGCTGGTGCACTGCTAAGTATATGAGCATGACTGCCCAGCCCGACCATGTGCTTATGAGTTGTCTACATTGTTCAGCAGGAGTCACTGGTTTAGTGATCTGCTTCAGGATGGCTGCTCCTCATCCACAATAAGAAGATCGTTGGGGGTTTGCAGGGCAATAAGTGGATTCAGGAAAGCTCTCTGGGTTAAACCCCAACTTCCAGGCACTGGACAACCCTCATGCAGCTGAGGGGAGGTTGGAACCTGCCCTGGGCTTGATCCCAAGTGACAGGACTCCCAGTGCTTGCTATCTGTTCTGTAACATCTGTAGGAAGGACTCTCGGTTTGGAGAATCAAGAAAATTAGCAGGGAACCATTATCAGTGGATAACACTGTCACCTTAGAACCTGAGATTGTTAGTTCAAGCCCCATTTCAGAGACTTGAACACAAAATCTAGGCTGACAACAGCAGTGCAGTACCAAGGGAAGGGCTGCATCGTCAGAGATGCTGTCTTTCAATTAAACTGAGGCCCTGTCTTCCCTCTCCGGTAGATGTATAAGATCCCATAGTTTCCCCATGAAGAACAAGGGGGTTATCTCCTAATGACCTGTTCAATACTTATCCCTCATTCGGCATCATGAAAAATACATTGTCTGGTCATTATCGCACTGCTGTTTGTGGGGATTTGCTGCACACAAATTGGTTGCCACATTTCCCACATTACAACAGTGACTACACATCAGGGCTGTAAAGCACTTTGGGATATCCTGAGGTTGTGAAAGCCGCTATTTAAATTCAGCTACCTTGCTGTGGGCCGTATCCATTCTGGACTGGAGAAATCTGTATTGTGGGTCTGGACAGGCTGATACTCGGGTCCTGAGCCCTGCACAATTCTGAAGGCAGGCAGAGTTCTGCAGAGTGACTCCTTGTCCAACCCGGGCTTACAGAACCTGCTGACTATTGGGATCTACCCTGTGTTAGCTGCTCCCTCTAGTGGCTGAATAAAATCAATGCCAACAGCAGTTGTGACCTGTAAGTGTACTGAACAGCTTCAGTTGTCACCTCTTCCACTTCTCTCTTTCCCCCTCTGACTTTGACTCTAACCATTCACTCTCGATAAAGGCTCACATCCAAAAAGGGCCTTTTCCAGGGACTGATAAATCTGCAGTTCTGGTGTTGCTTTTGTATCCGGTTTTCTATGATATTTATTGTGGCAATTCCTCCCAACAGGTGGAGCATGACCCCTCCAGCTGTTAATGCGTACTACTCCCCTACAAAGAATGAGATTGTGTTCCCTGCTGGCATTCTGCAGGCTCCGTTCTATGCCAGGGATTACCCAAAGTAAGTCTGAGGCGAATCTGGTTGGTTATGGTGAGTAGTCGGCTCACCCATATACACACGCACCCACTCACTGAGTTACACAGGGAGATGTTAGAGCAGGTGACCAGAAGCTCGGCCAAAGGAACATCCTAAAGGAGAAGAGAGGGGCGAGAAGCTGTGAGAGGGGATTCCAGAGCTTGGGGTCAAGGCAGCTGAAGGCACGGCATGACCAATTAAAATCAGAGATTCTTAAGAGGCCAGAATGACATGAGCGCAGATATCTTGGGGGTGGCATTTTAGGGGAGGTTACAGAGCCAGGGAGGGGCGAGGCCATCGAGGGATTTGCAAAAAAGGGTGAGAATTTTTAAAATCTGAAATAAGAGCAGCTTGTAGCTGTTTGAAGGAAATGTTTGAAGATTTGGGCCCGTCCTTTGAGGTGACCAAGTAGAAGTTGTCAGTTTTGAAGGGGGGACCTATTCACACGGCTCAAAGTGTTGAAATGTCGGAAAGTGAAGACCTATCATTTCAAATTCAGGAGTAAATAGGAAATTGGATCAGGTTTAAACCTGACAGAGGATAATAGAAATAATAATGAGTTACCAGCACAGTCACTGAGGCAAATAGTGTAGACCATTCAAGAGATGCATGTTAATCAGATCCACACTGGTTGGTGAAGATAAAACTAAGACTCAGCTGGTTTCTTTGCTGGAGAGAGTTTATTGACTTAGTTCACAGCCAACACTACTCCACCCCCCCAGTGTCCCAGCTATCCCCATTTATAGGTGTACAAATACCCATCACCTGTTTAACAATGTAATTGCCATTAAACTTTAACAGTGTAATTAGTAAGTCATTGACAACACATTCTGGGTAACGGAGATCGAGGGGTTATGGTGGAAACTGAGTCAAAAATCTGTTATATATGGGGGGGGGAGCAACATACTGGGTAAGTTGACCTTTCCCCATTCCCAAAACCCCGTATTCCCCTAAATGGGGAGCAACATTACTGGCAAGATGAGTGTGGCCATGATAGTAATGGTGTGCAGTCTGTCCATTTCCTCTCCCTAACACGGTTGCTTTCAAAGTATAACACGGCCACAGTGAGTGGATAACTACGGAGCTGTGCTCAAACAATGCTTCATCGAGGCTGTGATTGTGGCTTTATCATCATGTATGGCTGTGTTTTTTCACTGCATTTAGATTCAAACCATCGAACCATAGAAATGTTACTGTGCAGAAAGAGTCCATTCAGCCCATCGTGTCTGCACCAGCCATAAATGAGAAAAAAGAAGCTAGCCACTCATTTTTAATCACACTTTCCAGCACCTAGTCTGTAGCCTTGCAGGTTACAGCACTTCAGGTGCAGATCCAGGTACCTTTTAAATGAGTTGAGCATTTCAGCCTCAACCACCAATTTAGGCAGTGAATTCCAGATGCCCACCACCCACCCTCTGGGTGAAAATATTTTTCCTCGTGTGTTATAATGTGGCAGGTCACTTGTGCCAGGTGGACCAAATCCACAAGGGAAACTTGGCCACGCTATAACAATGGTTTTGCAATTAGTATTTATTATGAGAAGATTTGTGTACTAAATTGAGAAGTAATGAGTCCACTAACAACTTTTTAAAAAAATTTAATTAAATTGAAACATTTATTAATAAAAGAAAATAATTAAAACACATACATAAGATTGCAGTTACTTGATGTTATAACAAATCCCAAAATTCCTAATTAACCTGACTCCCAACTACACATGCCCTTTAAGGCAACAGTCCAAAATAGATTTTAAATTTAAAGAGGCAATGCAGCAAGGTTGCTACAGCACCCACTTGACAGTGGAATTCCAAAGCCTTTTTAACACAACTTTAGTTACTGGAACAGCTCCTCTTCTTCAGAGCGCCTAGAGGTTTATCCCCAGGTCTGTTTCACATGATGTATCTTTTAGGTCTTACATGGCCACACATTACATAACCTTCCATTCTTCTTTGTATGTTTCTCTATCTTTAATGTGTAAGACCCCATTATTCTACATGTCTTTGAAAATTATTTTTCCTATAATATAAAAACCTTTCATGTCATCATTATGGTCAGCACTTCTGGGGAAAATAAACATATTGCTTTGCCTCACTTACCTTGTTAGTTGTAACCATTACACCATTTGAAAATCAAACAACCCCAACACTTATCTAAAAATGCAAATTTCATTCGCACCCTCTCTGTGGAACCCTCATCCTTGATTATCCATCTTCATTTCAAAAATCTGTTTTACACCTACTTCTTTTGATAATTTCAATCTTGTAATATAAGCATTTCTAGTCTAATTAAATCAGTCACACAGAACTATCCACACTCTCATCCATAAGTCTACAATAATATTATGAAAAATATGATAGTTTCATGACACATCCCCTCTAATCCTTCTACCAATCACTTTAAATCCATGCCCCCTGGTAATTGACCCCTCAGCTAGGGGAAACAGGTCATTTCCTAAGACTAAATCTAGAATTGCGCCCCTCTCATTGGGCTTGTTATACGCTGGCTAAATATAGCTCTTAAATGCAATTCAAGAATTTTGTGCCCCTCAGACTATTCGTATCCCGATTGATATTAGGGTAGTTGAAGTCTCCAACTATTACTGCCCTATTGTGCACGCAGAAATTTGCCTACATATTTGCTCTTCCAACTCCCCTCCACTATTTGGGGGTCTATAGTACACTCCTCGCGATGTGGCTGCCCCTTTTTATTTCTGAGCTCAACCCATATGGCCTCATTTGGTCCTTCATTTAGTATATCACCCCTCCTCACAGCTGTAATTGATTCTTTAACCAATAATGCTACACACTCACCTTTTTTAAACCCCCTTTCTGAAAACTCTATACCCAGGGATGTTGAGCTGCCATTTTTTCCCCTCTTTAAGCCAAATTCCCATTTTAGCAATAATACCATGCTGCCATGTATCTCTCTGTGCCCTCAGCTCATTGGCTCTATTTGCTATACCCTTCGTATTTACATATACACCTTTTATCACTGCCAAATTCCTCTGCTGTACACTTTTTAACCTGTGCTGCTTCTATTATTCAGAGTCATTCACCAGTTCTCCATTTCCAGTTCCTTAATGGCTGGTTAGGTGCAGAGCGATGTTCCCTCTAAGCTGCATGAGTGTGCAGCCAGGCAGCAGTCCAGGGGGTACCATGCAGGCCATGCTCCATGATGGGCACAGCACGTGCACAGCCAGGCAAAAAAGATTTAAAAGACTACACACTGAAAAAGCAGGCCACACGCAACAAACAATGTCTTAACATTGGCACAGAGGGATTCGGAGTGGCTGGGAAGCCAGGCTGAGAACTGAGTTTCAATATTGATGAGTACAAAGTCCCGGGAAAGCAAATAAACACTGGAATTAAAGACTAAATGGGTCATGATTTAGTAGTGTCCGGTGAACTGAGAGCTTATAGCTATCAGCGGAATAGGGTAGAGCTCTTTTCTCTTTTTAAAAAAAAAAGAGGGCTGAGGGTGACCTGAGAGAGATTATTAAAATCATGAAGGATTCTGATTGGATATCTGTAGCGATGCTTCCATTTGTAACGGAGACCAGGGATACAATCGTAAATCCAGTTAGGAACTCCCTTATCCACAAGGTGGTGGGAATGTGAAACTTGTTACTGCATGGAGTGGCCAAGGTGAAAAGTGTTGATAATTTAAGGGGAAGCTAGATAAGTACATAAGGGAAGGAGGGATAGGGGGTCATGTTGATAGGAGGCTCAGGTAGAGCATAATCACCCTGGGCCGAATGGCCTGTTTCAATGCATTCTAATTTAATATAAGTTGTATTGGTCTGCAGGACACAGGACGAGGATTTGAGGGTATTGGTGAGCCATGTGCATGTCTGTAATAAAAAGAAAATAGGATTTTGGGTTATATAGTGTGCAGAATAAAGTCACATGGTGCAATACTGAGCCTGTACAGGGCATTGGTGCATCCCCCCTGACATAGTGTGTACAGGAAGGACTGTATGGGCCTGGCTTGAGGGCAAAATCACTCAGCTGAGGCTGATATCGACTGTTTCATGGGCTGAACCCCTCTGAATGATTGATTGTTACAGAGATGGTTAATAAGCGTGCAACTTTTAGAGCCTCAAACGACTGATAAACGATTTTTCACAAAGCCTTGTGATAAATGACAGATGAGTGAAGAAGGCAAACTAAATGAAAATGCTGACTAAAAGCAGAGATTGTAGACAGGCTGTGCAGTAAATGGATTGGTCAAACCTGGGACTCCATCCATTTAATGTAAGAATGCAGAGTGGGACTGTGTTGTAATCGGCACATTTACTCCAGGGCTTGCTGTAAATGTGGATCATATATGTGAAACTAATTAAATCAAAGTCACAGGAAACAAAGCAACTGGCAGCAAGAGCTCTGCTTCTAAATGCTCGCTGGGATTCTAAAGTAAATCCCAGAGAGAACAGAAGTGCATAGGTTTGGAATTTAAATAACAGATTTCTCTCTGGAAATCAACTGGAGCTTTTATTAGTTCTCCCTCCCAAGCCAGGAAGGTGTCCCGGGACGAAGCTGTACACAGAGACCTCATGCAAATACACGCAGGATATCAGCCAAAACTCACTGAAAACAGGGTCAGGACTCCGAGGCTGCGGTATATTACTGAAGAAAGCTATTCAAATTTGTGCAGGCACAGGCTATTTTGACAACACTAACGCATTACAGGTATTTTAAGACTTTGAAAATTGAAGATACCCAGAACTTCCAAGATCCAGCGTGTTATATTTGGTGGGTACCCCAAAGATGTACTGGGGAACCCCCACCCGGAGGTTTCCAGGTAAGGATTGCACGGCAATCGCCTAGGAAGTGCAATTTTCCAATGGGCAATTGCCCTGCAATGGGAAACATGTGAAAATTACAATTTAAATCACAAACTTCGGATGATTCCCACTGTGTTACATCAATAGTTACCCAAATAAAGTCAGAAGAATTAAAACCACTTCTAGCTTTTGGGTAACCATTGTACAGACCCACACTGACTGCTCCCCTCCACCCCCACAGGACTCCTGCAAACCCCTCTCCCCAAAGGGACTCACATCCCCTACTGGCCTTCCCCAAACCCCTGACTTCCTCCCACCAGCCTAGCCTGGTCTGCCTGACCCCACCCCCCTCTGGACTGCCTAACGCATCCCCCATCCCCGACTGGCTGACAACATCCCCCATCCACCTCCCACCTTCCCCCGACTGGCGGAACCTCTCAGCCCCCACACCTCTGCCTACTGGCTGACCACCACCCACTTCCCCCCACCCACCCCAAATTCCAACCACTTTCCTGACAAACCTACTTTCTCCCTGGGTTAAAAGTGGCTGGACATTTAAACTCACTTGATTGACAGCACTGACTGTAAAGGAGTAGGTGAGGCCTCCTTGTCTCCGATTCAGTGCCGCTCGACTTGCAGCCTCAAGAGCGCGCTGCACTGCAGAGACCTTGCCCCGCCTGGATCAGAAAGTCGTGCAAGCCAGGGTTGAAACATTTTAAGGTAACGAAGTAGGAAATGAGTGGCAGCCCGACTCTGATTACCAGAAGCTCAGGCAGGTCCATACATTGTTTTTTTGCAAAATGCTCTCTTTATGTTTCAATCTCGTTCCAATCAGTTACCATCTTCGTTTGATGAAATGTTTCAGTTGAATTCTGCCATTTACCTACCAGAAATCTCTGAAATGGACATCTGGTTAATCCAAAACCTGCCTTAGCTCATAAGTCAATCAGAAACACTGATCCAGCTGTGTGGAATTCAATACCCCTGGACTTATGACCCTGTTCGACAAAATCTTTGTTCCAGTCTAAAGTGAAAAAAATTTCTCTTTGATAGATATTCTTCATGATAATATAGTAGCAAATATCTCCTCCTTCAAGTACCACACCTTAAGAGGGCATTGGCAACCATGGGCACCCATTAGATTGGCCCATGATAATGTTTGGCAAAGTGCTGCCATGGTTTGCCATTGCCTTTTGCAGTATGGCTGACCAGGAGACTCTCCTGCTCTTACCTCCTCCCAGCAGGTATATTGGAAGGATTTACAGGCTGATAGTCAACATGTTTGGCCACATTATGAACACACCCTCTGTGGCCATCAAGTTCTGAAGTGGGACTTGAACCCAGAGCTTCTGGCTCAGAGGTAGGGACACCACCCACTGCACCACAAGACCCAACTGACCATTTGGTCTCTTGTATCTTTCACTTTTTTAATGCTCTAAGGTAATCTCAAGTACTACCCTTAATATTAAAGTACTCTTAATCTCAAGTATCAGTACTTTCTCATTGTAAATGTATAAACTCGCATATGGTAATTAATTGTCTTTATCTCAGTGTGTAACTTAAGGATTCTGGCTTTCTTTCCAATCGATCCATCATGACTCCTGTATCTCTCTCTCTCTCTCTCATTCTCCCTTTCTCTCCCTTGAGGGGAAACATCCTTCAAGGAAACGCTTACAACCCCCTCCTCCCATAGAAACATAGAACAATCCAGATGCACGGATGGATTTGAATTGTCGTAAATGCTCGGATCCTTACCATTTGTATTGTGTGTGAATTGCGTAGAAATAAATCCAAGTGACGAACTTCTCTCTTCCCGCTGGCCCACGTGTGCTATTTGATATCCAGATATCTTGCTTCCATTTCCAGTGTTTGCCCTGATTCATTCTCTTCCCAAGAACTCTGAACTGCGAACTTCCATTCCCTGCCCCTCCTCGACCATCCCTCCTTTTTAGAAGGTACAGGTTTTTAACAGCCTTTGTAAATGATTTGGTTTTAAATAATCTGACAACATCCCCCATAAATAATCCTCTTTGCCGCACTTTTCATTGAATGGCACCCAGTAATATGTGCCTTGCTGTTTTATGAGTATAAAAATGTGAGCATTTACAAGCAGCCCGTGGGCAGGGGAAGGTTCTGTCAGAGACACCCGGTGGTGAATTTAGAATCTAACAAGAATGATTTCTCTCTTAATAGGGCTTTAAATTTTGGAGGAATTGGAGTGGTTATGGGCCATGAATTAACACACGCGTTTGATGATCAAGGTATGGAGGTTTTAACTCGTGTTTAATGTTGTGTTGAGATCTCTCCCAGTTGAAGTGTTTTTGGAGGGACTGAGACCAACTCCTCTTAAGTACAGTGTGTCCATAATGTTAATCTGCATTGGAGATCTCTAGAGAGCCAGGTTCAAGTTGCCTCAATTCACCAGATAACAGGACCCAAGGAGATAAACAATAAAGGCTGTACACAGACTGCATGTGTATTCCCTCAAGGATAGAAGCTTTCATGTGTTAGATTAAAGGATATTTAAGATGATTGAAGCGTTCGATAGAGTCGATAGAGAGAAACTATTTCTTCTGGTGGGGAAATCCAGAACAAGGGGTATAACCTTCCAATTGGAGCTAGTCTGTTCCTGGGGTGATGTTAGGAAGTATTTCTTCGTACAAAGGATAATGGAAATCTGGAGCACGTTCCCCCTCCACCCATCTCCCCTCCCCCCATAAGTTTTTGTTGTTAAGGGTTAAGGAACTAAGGCTGTTAAATGGAGTTCAGATACAAATCCAAAATTATCTAATTGAATGGCAGAAGGGGCTTGAGAGGCTGAACAACCTCCTTTTGTTCCTATTCTCCAATCTTTGTTTTTATTAGGAACCAGCCAAGATTTGGATACTCCCACTACGCTGCATCCACAAAATATACCACCCTGAGTCTGATTGCAGTGTGCCGGGTGTGACACTTTGTCCCACACGAAACTGGAAGGTCACAGGTTTAGTCTTTTGTATCTGATACTAGCCAGGGCACTGCTGACAATCCAGTGACCCTGCTGGTCAATGCATGTGTCAGCACATTAGCTAAGAACGGGTTTGTATTAGAGGAGAAGGTTCTGGTAGACAGCCATGTGGCAACAACTATAGCAAGTCAGAGAGAAAGTAAACTGCGGGGAAAATTCATTGGTAGTTCTTCTACACACCTGTTATGTCTTAGCTGCTAACTTTGATCAGTGTCTGGTGAGCCCGACAGGTTCACTGTCATGGACCCCATGGTTGAATAGCTGGCCATACTCAAAGTCTAAACTCACATTTGACAACTGCAGACATGTAAGTAACCAGAGTCCGGAACTTTACCCAAGCTCGAATAGATTCAGTTAAAATAAAGACCGAGGACACAAGGGGTGGGCCCAGCTCAGAATAGGAACATAGTAGCAGAAGTAGGCCCTTCAGCCCATCTTCCTTTGTGTTAGGTACAACTCCAACTAGCAGAGAGTTTTCCCCCAATTCCCATTGACTCCAGTTTTGCTAGGGCTCCTTGATGCCACACTCAGTCAAATGCTGCCTTGATGTCAAGGGCAGCCACTCTCACCTCACCTCGGAGGTTCTGCTCTTTTGTCCAAGTTTGAACCAAGGCTGTAATGAGGTCAGGAGCTGAGTGGCCACTTTCCATCACTTTGCTGATGATTGAGAGTAGACTGATGGGGTGGTAATTGGCCGGATTGGATTTGTCTGCTTTTTATGGACTGGGCATACCTGGGCAATATTCCACTGGGTAGATACTAGTGTTGTAGCTGTACTGGAACAGCTTGGCTAGGGGAGTGGCAAGTTCTGGAGCACAAGTCTTCAGTACTATTGCTGGTATATTGCCAGATCCCATAGCCTTTGCAGTATCCAGTGCCTTCAGCTGTTTCTTGATATCATGTGAATTGAATTGGCTGAAGACTGGCATCTGTGATGCTGGTGACCTCTAGAGGAGGCCGAGATGGATCATCCACCCAGCACTTGTGGCTGAAGATTGTTGCAAATGCTTCAGCCTTATCTTTTGTGCTGATGTGGTGGACTCCTCCATCATTGAGGATGGGGATATTTGTGGAGCCTCCTCCTCCAGTGACTTGTTTAAATGCCCAACACCATTCATAACTGCATGTGGCAGGACTGCAGAGCTTTGATCTCATCCGTTGGTTGTGGGATCACTTAGTTCTGTCTATCGAATGCTGCTTCCACTGTTTGGCACACAAGTAGTCTTATGTTATAGCTTCACCAGGTTGACACCTCATTTTTAGGTATGCCTGGTGCTGCTCGTGGTATGCCCTCCTGCACCCTTCATTTAATCAGGGTTAATCTCCTGGCTTGATGATAATGATAGAGTGGGGGATATGCCAGGCCATGAGGTTACAGATTGTGTTTGAGTACAATTCTGCTGCTGCTGATGGCCCACAGTGCCTCATGGATGCCCAGTTTTGAGCTACTAGATCTGTTCAAAATCTATCCCATTTAGCACGGTGGTAGTGCCACACAACTCAGTGGAGGGTATCCTCAATGTGAAGACAGAACTTCATCCTTCTGATACTGTCATGGACAGGTGCATATGTGACGGGCAGGTTGGTGAGGCCTTGGTCAAGTAAGTTTTTCCTTCTTGTTGGTGCCCACCTGCTGCAGACCCAGTCTTGCAGCTATGCCCTTTAGGACTCGGCCAGCTGGATCAGTAGTGGTGCTACTGAGCCACTGTTGGTGATGAACATTGAAGTCACCCCCCTGCCTCCCCCCCCCCCCCCCCCCCAGAGTACATTCTGTGCCCTTGCAACCATCAGTGCTTCCTCCAGTTGGTGTTCAACATGGAGGAGCACTGATTCATCAGCTGAGTTGGGGGGATGGGTGGTGGTACGTGGTAATCAGCGGGAGGTTTCCTTGCCCATGTTTGACCTGATGCCATGAGACTTCATGGAGTCGAGAATCAATGTTCAGAACTCCCAGGGCAACTCCCTCCTGACTATGTACTCCTGTGCTTCCACCTCTGCTGGTGGGACAGGACATACCCAGGGATGATGATAGTGTTGGGACGTTGCCTTCTCAAACTCACTTCAGAGAGATGTCTTGTTGGACTTAAACACACAAAATGCTCTGCATTCTGGCCTACAGCTCAATTGGTCCCTTGTCTTTTTTTAACCTCTGAGCACTTGGCTGTTTGATGGGATTCTTGGTATTGGTGTTTGTTTTTAAAAGCCCAGCTCCCATATCAGCTTTTCTATAAAGCTGGACTACTCACTCGATCCCTAGGAGCTGCATCCACCAACTTCAAATTGGGAGGGGCCCCTATTGAGTTTAATAGGATTGAATAAGTGGGAAATAGCGATGAATAAATTGTTGCTGGAATGTCAAATTATCTTTCATTGTCCTCAGGGCCCTGGCTCAGACACCCTGTCTGGGTCCTAACCATACATGCCAGCTGGTTATCTACTCAATTTTACCCCTTTAAAGCAAACCTTAATTAAACTCGTATCTGGACCCTTTCCACGGAAAAGTGGTAAAAAAAATCCAGAAACATGACAAGCCATTGAAACAAAACAGAAAGTTTATTTGTATTACTGTGAAACAATATTTGAACTCTTTTCCTTTGATTAAAATCCTATTTGAGCCTTTAGAAATTTCAGAAAAATAATGGAAAAAGGACTTGGAAATTTAGTTTGGGTGATGTGATTGGTTCACCTTTTTTAATTGATAGGTTCTTCTGTCCGATCATTCTGAGTTTTTGTGAGCATCAGTTAATTTTTCATGGTTAGCTTTTTAACTCCTTTCCTTGTTTCTGATTTGCATATTCCATATCCTTTCAATTCTGATAGGCTGCTGTTTTACTTTGAGCTAATCAATAAGGAGCAACGTGACAAGGAAAGTGTGACAGAAAATGTTACCACAAGTGTACACTTTACACAAAACCTAGTGTATTATGGATAGAGAAGATAAGTATCTGTCACACTATCAGCGTCACACTTTAGTGGGTGAATTTATGTCACAGGTTTTGTTTAAAATGATATTTAAAAAGGAAGATTATCACTGTCTATTTAAACTGTTAGAAAATACTTTTCACCAAGAATTGCACCTAACATAAAGGTATTAACAGGAGCCTGACCATGAATGGACCTCGGTGTCTGCTTAGTGCAATTAATCTGTTGTTAACCTCAAAGAGGTAACCACCTTGTAGCCTTAGTTAAACACACCCTTCACATTAGAATAGATATTCCAAGCCCGCCATCCCGTAAATCAAGAGACGAACACTTAAAGATCGAGAGATTTAGTACAAAATTATGGACAGTTATTTTTCTCGGGCATAAATCAGTATAGATTGAGAGCTGGTTTATAAACCTCATTAAGTGGCTTACTTAATCTCAGACAGGTCAAGGTGCTTTATAAAAACTATATTGCTGCATCTGAAAATGTTTTGCAATAAACTTTTTGAAAGTCTTATCAGTCGTACCTTCTATCGCAACAGACAGAGGGTCCCGTTTACCAGCCTTTTATCTCTAGTTTCTGGAGTTGGTGAATGAAGTAGGTCCCTGGGGTGTATAGCCAAAAACTTCCTAAAATTGGGTGGAGTGATTACTGGCGAGACTCATCAATCCTTCTGCATATGGCACACCTATTCAGGGACTGCGCAAGCACACTCGATCGGTCGCACCCATGCACGCACCTAAACTCCAAAGAGGTGACTCCAGAAGAAACCGGAAATGGGGCTTGACAAAGCACTTTGCTTTGTCCAGCATGAGGCTGAGGAACTAAACTCCGTTAACACAGCACAGAGCATGGAAAAAGTGTAGGCCATCTGCTTTTTAACAGCTCAACCCCACTCTCTGCATTTACCCATTAAACATTGGGGAAACTGGGGTTGAACTGAAGTTGGGGAGGGGGTGTGTCTTGGAACCCATCCTTCACAGCAGTAACCATGGCAACAGGATAAGTTTGAATCCATCCAAAGTAGTGGCCAATTTTGAGAGTGCCTTGATCTTTATAATTGTTGTGACACAGCCAATGATAAATGCTGAGCTGCTAAAATCCCAGAGGGAAACTTGAAACAACTGTCACAACTAATTTTCAATTTGTATAAATTTCGAGATGCATACCTTGAATTCAGTAGTAATAAGACCACCAAGTCTTAGAGTTTTTTTATAAAACTAGATTAAACATTTATTAATAAGAGAAATGATTTTAAATACATACATAGATCTACAAATTACTACTAGGATAACTTCCAAGTCCCCTGATCAATCTAACTCCCAGTTACATTTTTGTTAAGGCAACAGTAAGGCACACAGATTTTAAAAGACCCAGGCAAAGAAACATGATACGCTGAACAAGTGGAATTCAAAGTGAGTTTTCTTAACTTCAGTCCTTTGAAGACAGCAGCTTAAGGCATAGATGCTGAAGGATTTTCACACATTTGTAAGATCCTAAAAATGCTTTCCCTTCCAAACATATCTTCCTCTTTGAATGCAAATACCCATTGTTTCACTATGTCTTTGGACTTTATCTCCCTGATAATAAAACCCTCTCCTAGCACTAAGTTTTACCAGTAATCTTTGGGAAAAACCAACACACTGTTTCTAAACTTGGCTAGGAACACATTTCACCCCTCCTTTGAAAACAATCTATTCTGGTTTATTTCAAAATGCCAATGTTCCCTTGACACCTATGTTTCTGAACTTCCCCAAGTTTATCTAATTAACATTTCAAACCCCTCTCCTTAGATCAAAGCACCCAGACTAGCTGCCCCTAATTCAATTAAATCTCACACACAGACACATATAGACACATAGATACATCCCAATATTATTCTATTTTACAATAAATTTCAATAATATTATGAGAATTATTATATCTTCTTGACAATAATCCAGTGTTTCAAGGTCTAATTTACCTACAAGACCTTTGCAACATTCACACCAAAGCTTCTGTAGGAACAGAACATCCACTGAAATACTTTGTTCTTGATTTAGCACTGGGTCGAACCTGAATCTGCATGAGGTGTGGGTAAGTTACCTTTGACGCTTGAAATCTCACTGAAAACTTGGGAGTTTAAGTGGGGCTGAATTTGACTAAGAAATTGTATGATCCAAAGATTTGGCATGGCTGTTAGTAGAAAGTGATTGTATAACATTTCTGTCCTTGTAAAACTGGGTTAACAGCCCAGTTAAATATGTGCAGAGAAGAATTTGACAGTAGGTTAGATGTTCAAGTGTAGATCACAGTTATCGCTGACCTGGTGCTCATAGATGGAAACATATCTTCGGGATTACTCCCACCCCCACCCCACACCACACCAATCCCCCTCCTCAACCTGGTCTGTTTGATCATCAAATTTGGCAGCCATCTCAAAGATTCTTTTAGCCAAAGATGACGAGTGAGCTCATTCACCCTGTACTCTAGTGTATGAGGTGCTGCAGAGTTATGGGGTTGACTGAATTCAGTCAGTGCAAAAGATACAGATTGAGCTTAAATTACACTTGCAGCAATCTCTAAATGATGTGAACCAGATATAGTTCATCAACATTTACTGCGTAACCATCTGTTACGATCAAGTGAGGGGTCAAATTATTCCACTTTTTGCCCTCTCCTTGTTTGGCTACAAGAAGTTTTTATTTGCTTTGATAGGTTGGTCAAATTAGAGTCCACAAATTAAAAGGAATTCACAAATCTGTAGTTTGGTGACATGGCTGACTTCAGGCTGAACCTGATGGTTTTGCTGCTTTCACTTGGTGGTCGTCTGCTTTCACCATTGAGGTGATTTAAAACTGTAGATGGGTGATCTATTTATTCTTCTGGAGACACAGCTGTGGAGTCGAGTTCTTTCTTTAAAAATCTCTGTCTGCTGCGCATTGAGAGAGAGTCAAGCAATAGCAGACTGGGCCCAAAAGCTTGCAAGTTTGGTAGAGAGAGAGGGGAAGGATCCAAGGATCTCCCTCAGCTTCTCAGCTGCTTGTCATCCGTTCTGCTGAGAGAACGTGCTTAAAGCACGCAGGGTTGGTTTTGTCCTGTGACGGCCCTCTCCAACTGACCAGTAATTCAAACATGATCATGTATTCCAGTTGTAACTTGATTAGGTCAGGTCAGGGAATCACTACTCTTAGCCAGGGTCCCATTGTTCAAATGGTTAGGTTTGATGGTTTGTCTCCACCCAGTTGAGTATCTGGATATAGTGCCAATGGAATAGGAAATATAGTTCATTCACATTCCTCTGAGGTCATTGTGTTTGGGTCTTTGCAGACATGCCGTCTCCATTTCAACAGCGTTAGAATGTGGAATGTACAGTAATGCAAATTAGGTAGCCAACTTGGCTGTGGGTTCAAGTAACTTTAGCCTGTGTTTTAAAAAAAAATGTTTCTTAAAAATTCAATTCATGTTTCCAGCTGTTGGATTAAAAATCATTATTTGGCATAAAACACATCTTCATGATGCCATCACATAAAATTACAGTCTCCATGCTGGAAAACAAAATATGCTTCTTTTCTGAATTCCCCGCTCTTGGTTTGGGTGGATAGATTTTCTGGTCATTAGTTTTAAGCGTCCTGCATTTTAAGCATCCCATGGGCTACTCGTATTCAACACTTGATAACCCAGCTCAGTCTTGTGCGGATACAGGATTCATGTCCAATTCGATCCTGGCTCTGCACCACCATGACAATTTAATTTGGAATCTTCAATCTAAAAAATCTGCATTGTGCTGATTGTGATTGTGCTGAACTCTAATTGTTAGAATTCTGCCTCTCCACTGAAATCTACAAGAATTAAGCCATCAAACCAAATAACAATCTCTCTCTCATCGGGGTGGCATTTAGAGGTTGCTTTCAGTTCCCATCTTCGTGGGCAGAAATTTGCAGCTGAGCGGGCGGGCGCGTGCCCACCCGGTCGAGCGTAAGATGATGCGTGATGACGTCAGGCAAGTGTCCTGATGTCATTGCACACTCACACAATATTTTGGCCGGCGGGTGCACACGGGAGTCAACAGCGCACTCGCAGACAATTAACAGGCCTACTAAGGCCATTAAAGTTCTAATTGAATGAAATCTTTTGTTGCCCATCCAACCTTACGGTTGGCAGGCAGGCAAAGACCAAGCAGCTATTGGATTTTTTAGGGAACCTCGTCAATGGGTGGGATGAGTTTTCCAACAGCAATTAAAAATAAAATAAAAATTGTTTAAATTCATTCATGCCATGTCCCTGTCCATAGTCACATGAGGGGACACGTCTTTAACATTGCTAATTTTTTTATTTTTAATGTTATAAATCTTCAGCTCCCTGAGGCACAGAGCTGGCACAGGGGGCTTTCACTGCACACACTCACACATGTGAACAAACTTCCATGTTCGCTCTCCTCCCACCCCCACCCCGGCAGCACTGAGCGCGTTTTACCATTAATTGGCCAGCCAGCGTGAAACCAATGTCAGGGCCCGATCGCGGGCAGCAGTCGGCTTCATGACCGCTCCCAAACCTGCCCGCCACACCCACCCACCAAGGTAAAAAATCCTGGCCCATTAGGTGGGATTTTCCGCACCCGCCCACCGCCAGGATTGTCAGGTCCCGCTGCAAGTCAACAGACTTCTAGCTGGAACGCTGCCTCGCCCGCGGCGGGTCCCACCTGCAACCGGGCTGGAAAATCCTGGTTCAAGTTTCAGAACCTTGCATGGCTTTGCCCCTCCCTATTCTGTAACCTCCTCCAGCCCGATTATCCTGTGAGAGACCTACACTCCGCCAATCCCGATCCCTTGAGCCTCTCGATTTTAATTGATCTACCATCATTGGCCACGCCTTTAGCTGCTGAGTCCAAAGCTCTGGAATTGCCTCGCTACAACTCTCCAGCTCTCTAACTCCCTTTCCTCCTTTTAGCCACTCCTCAAAGCCTGCAACTTTGACCAAGCTTTTGATCATCTGTCCTACTAAGTCCTGATGAGATTTAGTTCAAATTTTGTTTTCTAATGCGCCAATAAAACACCTTTGGAGATTGTACTGCATTAAAGGTGCTATATAAATACAAATTGGTGTTGTAGTTCCTGCATGGCCAAGACTATAAATGACACTGAACGATTATTGACTGTTTTGTATTTCCCAGCTACTGGTTCTCATCAGTGAAATTGTCTCTGACAATCCATAATTTTTTTTATTGTTAATAATCTCTTTACAGAATAGCCCTGAAGGTTTGCAGTTATCCTACTTACAAATAATTTTCCAGACTTAGAAAATTTTTGGCCACCGGAACCATTTTTGGTCATTCCGGTTCAACCTTCCGGAAGGCAGCCAATGACGAATCCGCCTCTGGGGACAGCGGGCAGCTTGAGGAGGCAGCAGATTGCCCCAGTTAAGTGTGGTCAGCAGCCTTCCCTGTGTCCGCAGTGAGAGTGCGGCCAAGGGGGACGCAGCAGGAATGGGAGGAACACAATGGAGGTACCATCAGTTTGATGGGAGTGGCTGCCAGTGCATCACCCCCAGCACTGGCAGAGACATCAGCTTTCAAGAGCTCCTCACACAATGGCAAGCCTCTGCCAGCAGCCTTGCCATTTCTTTTGTTATTAAAAGTTAGAAAGATTTGAATTTTCATGCCACTCTGACCTCTTGTTGTGCAGCCACCTCCTCTGAGTTGCTGAGGTGTCGGCACAGCATGGGGCCTCATGTGATGCTGCAAACGTTGCACTGCCCAGTGGAAGATTGCGGTTAATTGCCTAATTATCCACCTTAATTGGCTTCCTGCTGAGTAGGCTACTGACCTCGGACTCAGACCACTCCAGGAAAAGCAGCAAGAGGCGGGAGCACATCAGCAAACCAGCCCAAAGCATTTTTCTTTAACAAAAACAAAAATACCTGGAAAAACTCAGCAGGTCTGACAGCATCTGCGGAGAGGAACACAGTTAACGTTTCGAGTCCGAATGACTCTTCATCAGAACTAAGGAAAAATAGAAAAGATGTGAAATATAAGCTGGTTTAAGGGGGGGTGGGACAGGTAGAGCTGGATAGAGGGTCAGTGATAGGTGGAGATTGCCAAAAGATGTCATAGACAAAAGGACAAAGAGTTGTTGTCGGTGGTGATATTAGCTAAGAAATGTGCTAATGGGGACATTAAGGGTGGAAAGCAGGATGAGCAAGGGACAGATAGTCCTAGTGGAAGTGGGGTGGGGGGGAATCGAAATAGGCTAAAAGGTACAAAGTTTCTTGTTGAGGCGTCAGATGAGATGAAGGATAAAATGAAATTGGGGACAAGGATAGCTTAGAAATAGGGTGCGTCTTCGCTACTGAAGGGAGCGGTCGAGTGTGTTCATATGGCGGCGCATGGCACTGAGTGTGGATCTCAGGATGCAATGAGTCAGCAGTCCAAGGAACATTGTATGTCCCAGAGATACCTGTAATCCTGGGTGGGTTTGAAACATGAAACATGCTTTTATCTTAGTGTTTAATTTGACTGCCACCTCTCTTCAGGGAATGTCTTACCTTGAAGAAGTATTGCTCTTCTCTCCAACAGAATTTCTGCCTATCTCTTTTGCCTTGTTCCTCTCCGCAGATGCTGTCAGACCTGCTGAGTTTTTCCAGGTATTTTTGTTTTTGTTCTAGATTTCCAGCATCCGCAGTATTTTGCATTTCTCTTTAATTTTGCTCACCCTTCCTCCGCCTCACCTCCAAACCTGCCTCCAAGGACCTGATAAAATTCCTCCTCTTGTCTCATGTTACATGGCACTATCCCTTTGGATTAAAGATTGCATCAGATGGACATCATAAATAATACAAGTTAAATAAAGATATGAATCACAAAACGCCTGGGACTGGATTTTATGGCAATGCCGGGCGAGTTTTCGGTACTAAAATATGTCGGGCTAGCCCTCCATCTTCCCGCCAACCCCATAATCCAGCTGGGGGGTGGATAGGGGGCCCATCTGCCTTTAGGTCTATTCAGGCCCTTAAAGCAGCCAATTACTGACTGCTTAAGAATTTCTTTCCACCTCCACTGGCATAATATGCTGGGCAGCGGAATTTGGTGAAAATGCAGGCCATAAAATGGAAAGCGCACCAAAGCCTAAGCCTACCAAAATGGCGAAAAGCACACCCACCGCCATTTTAAAGTGTCTCCGGTGTGGCAGGGACAAACTGCACAAACACAGAATGTCCAGCAGGGGACGCAAATTGCCACAACGTTGGTAAAACAGGGCACTTCAAAATTGTTTGTCACTCAAATGCTGACCTGTAAAAAGAGGGAGAAAATTTTAAAACAGAGTGATGTACAAAAAGTGGAAGGACCACAAGAACAGGAATTAACCTTCCTAGGGGAGGTAATTTTTTTAAATTATTCATTCACGGGATGTGGGCTTCATTGGCTGGGCCAGCATTTATTGCCCATCCCTAATTGCCCTTGAGAATGTGTGTGGTGAGCTGCCACCTTGAACCGCTGCAGTCCCTGTGGTGTAGGTACACCCACAGTGCTGTTAGGGAGGGGGTGGATTACTAGTCCAGCGACAATACCACTATGCCATCGCCTCCCCTGACACTGAAAACAAGTATTGGAGTGTTAAATTCCAAGTGGATGGACCCACAGAGTTTAAATTAGACACAGGAGCAGGGGTTTCTATTTTAGATGAAATCAAATGGCTCAAACAGACTACATTGTAACCTTCATCTATTAAATTACAAGATCCTGAGGGGACTGCATTAAAAGTGAAAGGCCAACTCGTGGCAAAGCTGAAATATAAAGATGGAGAAATCCTCGAACCTCTGTCGTTCTATATCAAGAATGCTCTCAACTAAGCAGAAAGGTGTGCCTAAAACTGAAATTAACCTGTAAGGTAGGCGAAGTTGCTGCATTCCGAAACAAATTCCCAAAATTGTTTACAGGACTGGGAAAATTAAAGACCGCGTACCACATCACCCTGCAAGCTGGTGCTAAAGCAATTTGTCTCTTTACACCGAGGAAAGTCCCTCACCCACTCTTGGACAAAGTCAAGGTCAAAATAGAAAAGATGCAGCAGCAAGGGGTTATGTCACCAGTCACCACGCTGACAAAATGGTGTTCAGGTACGGTTACAGTCCCAAAGCCAAGCGGGAATATGAGAATCTACATGGATTTAAGGCAACTAAATGAAGAAGTGGTACTTGAGAATCACCCAATGGCTTCAGTGGATGAGACACTTGCGAACCTAGCCGAGAGCGCTTTATTTACCCAATTTTATGCAAACAGTGGATTTTAATGGTTTGGCAGCCACATGGGCGTGTGAAAAATTTCTGTCTATGTTCTGGGATTGCGTTTCAAGATCGAAACACACCATAAACCATTAGTCACCCTTCTGAACATGAAAGGAATTCCAAAGATGCTGTTCAGAATGCAGTGGTTCAGATTAAGACAAAGAATCCAGGTTGCTGACCACATTTATAACACCTTTTGGTCATTATTGTTTCAATAGATTGCCATTTGGAATAGTGTCCGCTCCAGTAATTTCCCAGAGAACAATGTCTCACACTTTAGAAGGCATGGAAGGAGTAATGTGCTTTATGGACGATATACTCATACATGGATCCATGAGAGAAGAGATTGATCACAGGGTCAGAACAGGTCTGAGAGCTGTATACGGTGCAGGCCTAATGCTGAATGAAAAATGAGAGTTTGTCAAACCCATGATTAGGTTTCTTGGTCACATAGTACAAGCCACTGGATTCACAGTTGATCCCCAAAAAACAAAAGATACAAGAGAATTTCTGCGACTCAGGAACAGAACTGAGCTTCCAAGATTCCTAGGGAGGATGAACCAAGTAGGCAAGTTCCTGCCGAATTTAGCAGACGTCAACAAGTCCTTGAGACAGCTATTGAGACAGGGATGTGGACCAGCAAAGTGCTTTTGAAAGGATTAAACAAATTCTAATCTCTGCTGAAATCTTGGTACAGTACAACCCAGACTTAACCATAGTATCAGTGGATGCATCATCTATAGAATTGGGGGCAGTGCTGGCAGTACTATTTGAAGTGAAAAATGACGGCAAGCATAGACCAGTCTACTTTGCCTCTAGGTCACTGGCAGGAACAGAACAATGATGTGCCACGATAGAAAAAGAAGCTTTGGCAGCCACATGGGCGTGTGAAAAATTTTCCGTCTATGTTCTGGGATTGTGTTTCAAGATCGACACGCACCATAAACCATTAGTCACCCTTCCGAACATGAAAGGAATTCCAAAGATGCCGTTCAGAATGCAGTGGTTCAGATTAAGATTGATGAGATACGACTCCATCACAGAGTATATGCAAGAAAAATGTCAAACAGTGAACCCACTGTCACGAATGCCATCAGAAGCAACTGAACATGAGGATTTACACTTTATCGAGGAGGTTGAAGCATTTGTGTCCTTAATCACTCGGCACTTTCCAGCTACTACAAGTAAGTAGAGCATGCCCAGAAACGAGATGAAGAATATCTTCAGATCCAAGAATATTGTCTGGAAGGATGTCCAGGCTATATCCCCAGTAATCCGATACTACTCCAATCTTTTGATCAGCGCAAGCACCTCACTGCCATTGATGACTTACTAGTCTTCAATGAGAGAATAGCCATACCGAAAGCCCTTTGGCTGATATTCTTCAAAGGCTTCACCAAGGTCATCTAGGAATTAGAAAGTGTTGTGCAAGGGTGCAGCAATCAGTGTGGTGTCCAGGCATTACTCGCTCTATAGAAGGAATGATTTCTAACTGTGTTACTTGTAAACAGCTAGGGACACACACAACAACAATTACCTTCTACCTTTCCATCAAGGCCAGGGGAGCGCCTGGGAATGGACTTACTTGAATTTGAGGGGAAAACCTTCCTTATCGTTATTGATTATTATTCACGGTGGATTGAAGTAAACCGATAGCATAATATCACAACAGAAGCAGTCATTCAATCCCTCAAGAGAATTTATTCAAGGCATGGCATTCCGGACATGAAGTGTCGGACAATGAGCTACAACTTGCAAATGACCAATTCCAAATGAATATGGCTTCATTCATGTGACTATCCTCAAGCAAGTGGAGTGTCTAAGTGAGTGGTACGAACCATTGAGGATTTAGTAAAGAAAAACAAAGACCTTAAACCAGCTCTTCTGAGATATGGATCCTCACCACCACAGAATGGTTTCTCACCATCAGAGTTACTAATGGGTAGGAAGTTGAGAACACAGCTTACATCTGACAAAAACTCAAACCCAACATCACCATGAACGACCATGAGAGGGTAAAACAGCGTGAGGAAGAACAGAGAAACAACCAGGCCAGAACTTTAATCACAGGCATAGAGCACATGAGGTAGTAGTGCTGAAGCCAAGGGAGAGAGTATGGGTCCAAGATCAACAGAAGAATGGGCCAACCATTGAAAAAACTCCCCAACCAAGATCGTACAGGGTTAAGACATGCCACGATATCATAAGGAGAAACCTCAACATTTTGATATCTTTGGAAAGAAGGCCAATAGAAATTTGGACTTACTACTCAGATCTGAAGAAACAGAAAATCTTACTACAAGCTCTACAGCCACCCAGGAGAAGATCACTCACACCGACAGAAGGGAGAGTATGGAATATCCTTGACTTCAAAAGGAGATCAGAACAAGATTAGGGAGATTGGTCAAGTGTCAGGAAGATATAATAATTCTCATAATGTTATTTGGATTTATTGTAAAATAGTGGTATACGTGGCTATATGTGTGGCTTAATTTGATTAAAGGCAACTGGTCTGAAGGCTTTGATGTGGTAGAAGGTGAGCTAGGTTTGAAATGTTAAGTAGGAAAACATAGGTGTCAAGGGAACATTTGCATTTTGAGATAAGCCAGACTAGATTGTTTTCAGAGGGGTGAAATGTGTCACCTAGCCAGGTGAAGTTCAGAAACAGTGAGTAGAATTTTCTCGTTGGCATGCGAGAGCGGCCCCCCATGCCAACACACAAAATGATGCTCGATGATGTCACCACGTATCATTCCAATCTTCCATTCGGCGGACACACGCCGGAAACAGCTGCGTGCCCACCGAACTGTCAAAGGCCTGTTTAGGCCATTGATAAACTAATTAAACTAATTCTAAATGCTGCCCGTCCAACCTTAGGAGATGAGGTTTCATGAAGGTTTTATTAATTAAATAAAAAATTTTATGACAATTCATAAACATGTCCCAGCTCATATGACACTGTCATATGTTGGGACATGTCAGATTAATTTTATTTTTTTCCAACTTTAAAACTGAACTTAATCTCCCTGAGGCAGCTCTGTGCCTCACCGAGATTTCTGCGCTCTTTCACGCACATGCGTGAAAGAGCGCAGGCCCCAACTCTCCCTCCTCCCCCACCCGCACAGGTAGCGCCAAACGCTACCGGGCGTGCGTCATGCTGGGCAGGCCTTAATTGGCCTGCCCACGTAAAATGGCAGCGCGCAGCCAATTACGGGCGGTGATCAGCTCCACACCCGCCCACATCCGCTTGACAGGCAGAAGATTCTGCCCAGTGTGTTTATTTTTCCCAAATATTGCTGGTAAAGTTTAGTACTATGAGAGATTTTTATTATCAGAAAGGTAAAGTCCAAAGATATAGTGAAACAATGGGAATTTGCATTCAAAGGAGAAAATATGTGTAAAGGAGTGAAGCTATGTATAAGGGTAGGCATTTTAAGATCTAACAAGTGTGAAAAGCTTTCAACATCTATGCCTCAAGCTACTGTCTTCAAAGAACTGAAGCTAAGGAAACTCACTTTGAATTCGACTGGTTCAGGGTATTGTGTGTCACCTTGCCTGGGTCTTTTAAAATCCATGTGTCTTACTGTTGCCTTAAACAAAAGTGTAACTGGGAGTCAGATTAAGTAGGGGTTTTAGAAGTTATTATAGTAGTAATTTGTAGACATATGTATGTGCTTAAAATCATTTCTCTTATTAATAAATGTTTAACCTTGTTTTGTAAAAACCTATAAGACTTGGTAGTCTCATTATTGCTGAATTCAAGGCACGCATCTCGAAATTTATACAAATTGCAAAACAAGTTGTGGCAGTTGTTTCAAGTTTCCCTTTGGGATAAGAACAACTCAGCATTTACCATTGGTTGTGCCATAACACAAGGTACCTCAGAGACTAACCCTGTGATGTCTGAGACTTCAGGGGAGATGTAGACGGATGTAAATATGAAGGGGATAGAGAGATGTAGATAAAGGGTTAATATCAAAAGCAAATATGATGCTGATGTAATAATGTCAGATCACATGACTGAAAAGCGAGAGAGATCTGGGAGAGGAGAAGCTCCAACCTCATGGAGAGGTCCAAATATGTAAATACTTGCTGTAAATAAAAGTTCTGGTTTCAGAAGACTATGGGCAGAATTTTACAATCTGCATTTTATGGCCCTGCCCCTGCCGCGAAAGAGCTATAAAATTCCGCCCTGTGGACTCAATACTTTGGGAGACCAGATAATCCCCAAACTCTGTCTAAACTCCTACCACACAGCAATATAGCTAGCAATTTGTTATCACTGCAAGGCAGCCTTTTATTGACCAACTTTTCTTCTGGGGGTGGGAGAGGTCGAGGGGGGTGGGTGTGTGGGTGCGAGTATTACCTCCTTCCGTAAAATTCAGCCCCTGGTGAAATTAAACCCAAATATAACATCAAGCAAATAGACTGACAAAACTCAGTAATGGGTTAGTTTTCTGCTGAAGTAATGGAGGCGGACTTCCTTCGCCATCACCATTACTTGTGCAGCAGGTCAGCAGAGTAAATCCCATTTTAAATTTTGTGGGAATACACTCCTGAAATCTTTTGGGTTTTGGAAAACAACCATCTTATTACCGGAAAAATTAGTTTGATAGTTTTGCCCCTTACTAATCTTTCAGTATCAGTGTAACATAACAAATTGTCCTCCTTAACTAGAGAGCTAAAGATCTAACTGTTCAAACAACATAAATCATCTGAACTGTAGTGCAGTCTCAGTTTTAAACCATTGCATCTTTTGGGATCTAGTTCATGTGCAATAATAGTTAATAAATACAAGAAGCACTATTAGTAATATATATATGAATGTAGAATGCAAATAGATTTGCACAATATATGGGCAGAAAACTGTGTTTGTGTCGTAAGATGCACCTGTTGCAGACATTCAGAAAGGATCGACGATTGGCTCGTTCTTTTTGATGGGATGTTAAGCTAAGATGTCTGCCATTTCAGATGGATGGGAAAGATCCCATAGCACTATTTCAAAGAAGGGCAGAGGAGTTCTCCTGGTGTCTTGGAGAAAATTTATCCCTCAACCAGTATCACTGAAACAGATCACCTGGTGATTTATTTCATTGCTGTTTGTGGGATCTTGCTGTTCATGCCCTGCATTATAACTAACTATGCTTCATTGGGTGTAAAGCACTTAGGTTGCCTCAAAGCGTGTGAAAGGCGCTATATAAATGCAAGATGTTTTTTTTCTTTCCCCCTTGCTTTCTCTTGATCCCACGAGAAACCAAAGCAGTTTAATTGAAACGGCCATTAGCGTTGCTTTGGTAAATAAGCCATTGTTGGACTCTAATTAAATGCAACCTATAAACATTGCAAGCCAGGAACACCAACCAATTCATGTGGGGGTAATTTCTCTCCAATGCACTCGGCTTAGTAAAGAGCTAAGGTATCAAGCCAGGCACTGAAACACTGGAGAAGGTTCAATCATCCCTCATACATCAGGAAACCAGTGGAAGCTCAACTCAAAATCTGACAGGATTTTAAGTTTCAGGACTCTTAGATCAGAAAAGTCAGCACGCCCACCTCCCCACCCCGCCCCCCCACCCCCGCCATAATTCCTTTATTCTTGATAGAGTTCCAACACAACAGCTGACCCCTAGGTATTACAAATGCAACATATTTGACAAAAAAAATTCAAAAAGGAACTTATCCTTTAAGGATTACGCAGCACCGAATAGGGCCATTCAGCCCATCTTGCCATCTACTTGAAAGAGTTATGCAATTAGTCCCATTCCCCTGCTCTTTCCCCCACGGCGCTGCATTTTGTATTTTTGCCATCAGGTAAATATCCAATTTTCTTTTGAAAGTTGCTGTTGAATCTTCCAGCGACCTTTCAGGCAGCACATTCCAGATCATATCGCATTGCCATTTGAAAAATATATTCTCCGCTCGCCTCTGGTTCTTTTTCCAATTATCTGAAACCATTAACCTCTGGTTACCGAGCCTTCTGGCCTTTCTGATAGATTAAATAAGGAGAAACTCTCAGAATCTGGCATCACTGCTGACACTGGTGGTTCTCTTTACTAATTGCAGCTGCTCAAAAGTTGTACTTGGTGCTGAAGCAATTCTTCCTTCATTTGCTTGTGTGACAGGGAGGGAGTATGACAAAGATGGCAACCTACGATCTTGGTGGAAGAACTCCTCGGTCGAGGCCTTCAAACATCAGACCGAGTGCATGATCGAACAGTACAATAACTTCACCATCAACAACGAGCAAGTGAATGGCAAGCAAACGCTGGGTGAAAATATTGCTGACAACGGAGGTCTGAAAGCAGCTTACCATGTAAGTACCTGTATGCTCATTGAGGAACCTGGCCAACATCAGCGGTATCTGTTACAGGCTTCAGATTATAGACTCCTGGGCCTCGATTTTCCCTGGGGGTTTCTGAATCCCGACCAGTGACTGAAACGTGTGTCAGAAACCCGCACAGTATGGGAAACAGTCACGCGATGTGATTTTCCCCAGAATAGCCAATTAATGGCCAAAGGGTGGACTCACCATCGAACTAAGGACAGTGGGCATGCTCCTGAAGCTGGAGGGCCAGTCAGAGGCCTTCCAGCATGAACGGAGCAGTAAGCTGCAGTGGAAGGTGAGTATGAGAGAGGGCACTTCAACATAGAGGTGACCTCTCTCCAACTTTTTCAAATTTAAATTAAAATATAGCTTTTTCAAGCAGGCCACCACTGTGGCTGGGGAAGGGGTAGCCCTCTATCCCAAGCTGCTGCTACAGCACCCAGGCAGGCAGCAAGGGCCTCCAGGCAACTAAACTGGCCCCCACCGGGAAGTTGCCCTAGTGGCCCCTGACGAGCTGGATCAGCTAAATGCTGCTTGCTGGCAGGTAGTCCTGCCGCCCATCCCATCCAGCCTCCAGGAAAATGACCCAGGATGGAGTCAGAGCCGGGAACCAGCAAGCTGGCCCTTAGATCAGATTTTTAGGGGCTAAAAATCAAGGCTCTTGCTTCTCTTGTTATCAAAAGTGGAGCTTGTTGGGCAGTACAGATAAAGGGAGACTCTCGTCTAGTCTTCTGACCTTTAGTTCATGGATTTAAATTTGGTAATTGAATGCATGAATTAAAGAGTTATTGTATAAACAAAGAAGCAATGGCTGAGACGAGATGGGAGGAAATCAATGAGTCATTTGCATATGATATTATCACGGAATTGCCTCCAAACTCTTCCCACCACCCCCCCCCACCCCCACCGCTCCCCCACTGCCCCCCACCCTCACTACCAAAAATAAATCTGAAGATGACAACATTGGTGTCTCAACATGATTTCAGCAGTGACTTGTAACGATCCCACTGGAGAAACCTGGCTGAAAACAGGAGTGGGCCCAGAGAGCCCATGGAGAGCAATGCTTTGTGGGTCATGAGGGGCAGGAGTGCTCCTGCAGGCGCTAGATCGATCCCTCAGGGCCCCAGGCTGATCCCTCAGGCCTCCCCTGTCCCTACACTGCCATCTTTTTCTAATGCTCCCCCTGTTCCACACCCCCACAAAAGCACTTGCCATTTAATGACCATCCCTTTGGGTCCTTGGTAAAGGCCATATTGCAGGCTGATATGCACTCCTGTCCACCAGATTTAACCTCATTCCCACCTGCTTGGTGTGGGAGATGGATTTCGCGAATTAAAAGAAGGCCAGCTGTTAAGTCGGCCTGGGCCTCACTTCCTTTGTGTGACTTCCAGGTGCGTCACCTGTTATGGGAACCACTCGCCCCTCTCCCCGAACCACCCCTTGCACCAACCCCACGATGAGCTAAAACCTCTCCCAGTGTGCTGCCGCATAAACCATCCCAACAACCAGCTCAATGCCTGCAAAACCAAACTTACAGAGCAGGGTGGAGTGTTGCTGAAACTGAGGCTTCCCTGGAGAGCTCGCCCCAGTGCTGTAATGAGCTGGTCAGCCTTGGTCCTCGAGTCAGAAGGTTGTGGCTTTGACATTAAGCACATAACTAGACTGACGCTCCGGCGAAGCACTGAGGAAGTGCTGCACTGTCTGAGGTGCCATCGTTCAGATGAGACATTAAACCCCCCACAGGTGGACCAAAAAAATTCCACAGGTGGAGCAAAAAGATTCCACAGGACTGAGGATGCAGAGGGTGCTACGTAAATGTAAATTTGTTCTTTATTACTGACTCCCAGTAAATGATTAAAACTAGTTAACTAGATGATGCCAAAGGACTGATTAAATGAATCTGTAATGGAAGGTCCATACTCTGGTTAAATAAAAATCTGCTTTTTAGGCTTACGAGAACTGGGTGAAAAAGAATGGTGAAGAGATGTTTCTGCCAACCCTGGGCCTTACCAATCGACAGCTCTTCTTCCTCGGATTTGCTCAGGTAAGGTACATTACATATAACTGCATTCAAGTCTCGAATTGTTGGGACACTTGGCCTGGATTTCCGACCTGGGCTCAAATCCCAGCCTGGACTGACAATTCCTCTTGGAGTTCTGCAGTTTTGAATGATTATACTTTTGGCGGAACATTGTTCCTACAGTGTTAAGGCTTCAGGAACAGAACCTGCTTTATTACAGTTTGTACATCCCACAGACCACTTGAATGGTTTTTCCATTGGGGTCATATTGACCAAGGTTCCTATGGGCCTGGAAATCTGCTGAAAAGGGGGTGAAGCAGCTGGGAAGGAAAATTTCCATTTTATTTAAGGGAAGGGGTGGGCGGGGGAGGATAGAGAAGGAAAAGGAAGCGTACTTGCCAGTTCTGAAATGCAAAGTAAGACTTTGAATCATACGGCTGGATTTTACGCTCCCCAGCTGCGGGTGAAGGTGGGGGGATGGGGGAAGGGAAATCCATCAGGAACCTGCTTCCACCTACCTGCCCACCACCCTCCCCAATATTTTACATGGGGGAGTGGGGGTGTCAGGCAATCCACCTGCCCTTGGGCCTTTTGAGGCCCTTAAGAGGCCGATTAATGATTACTTAAGGGCCTCATTCCGCCACCTGCAGTATTTTAACTGTGGCAGGAGGGGTGGAATGGAGGAAGGGGTCCACTCCATTGCAGGTAGTTCAGCTTTAGCTGTATGTGCTGGTGTTGGGCAACCTCTGTTCAGGTCCCCCTGAACCCATCAGAACCCCCCAGACCCTCCCTCCCCCCTTAACCCCCTTCCTGGCCTGCTGAACCAGCTCCATCTTCCTCACTCCCTCACTGAGACCCCCTGACCCTGGACCTGTCTGGGCTCCTTGGCATGGTGGGGGCCCCTGTAGTTCCAGCAATGGCCACTCTTCCCAGCTGGCGCTGTTGGGACTACAGAACTGCCAGTGATCTGATTGGCCAGCAGCTCTCTGAGGTGGGGCTTCCTCTCAAGATAAAAAAATTCTTTCGAGTTATCAACAGTCACAGATTGCAACTCTTTTTTGAGTACAATCACAGTTCTTGGTTTCCGGGAGTGGGACATGAACCCACAACCTTCTGATTCAAAGGCGAGGGTGCTATGGACTGAGCCACAGCTGACACCTCAAAGGTGGAAGTCTCGCCTTAAAGCAATTAACACTGCTCCCACTGTTAAATTGTTGCAGGGCAGTCATTGGGATTGTGGGAAGGCTGCCCACTGACTTTTTTAGCCTGAGGGCTGGGGACCAGCCCCCTTCACACCCTTCTTTCCCCCCTCCCCACCACATAAAATCAAGCCAATAGAAACTTACAAAAAGTGGCCATTCAGCCTGTTGTGCCTCTTTGGAAGAACTATCCAGTTAGACCCACCCCCCCTTCCTTTCCTCATAGCCCTGATATTGTTCCCTGTAATAAGCAGAGATTTAAATCCACCTTGACATTTATTGCTAAATCTGTTTCCATATTGACTTGAATTTATATAACACGTTTCATGACCACAGGGTGTACTAAAGTGCTACACAGCCAATGACATACTGTGTTGTAATGTAGGGAATATGATACTTCTGCCCCCTCAGGTTTGGTGCTCTGTGCGGACCCCAGAAAGCGCCCATGAGGGGCTCATCACGGACCCCCACAGCCCCTCGATGTTCAGAGTGATTGGAACTGTGGCCAACTCTGTCGAATTTGCCGAGCATTTCAAGTGTCCCGTGGGAAGCCCGATGAATCCTGTGAGGAAGTGTGAGGTGTGGTGATTTACGAATCAAATTGCCGAATTCCTGGAACAGCAAAGTGGGATTAATTTGAATGGTGAACACCACCTCAACTAAACAGGACATTACTCCACCTAGCAACAAAGGGAGATTTATTTTATTGAAAAGCCTGTGGACTGCACAGTGTGTGAATCTTTTATTCGGTTTCCCAATCTGTGGATGCCACTGGAATCTGTGGGAAAGAGCAAGCAACCAAAAATACAAGTGACATTTGATGTCATTGTTGTAAGACAGAAGGACAATCATCACCAACAGGAAGAATTGCTTCTTTGCTGCGGAACTTTTTACACTTTAATAACTGTTTATATTTAGTAAATTGAATATTTAAAACCTTTAAAGAATGGGACTCGGCAATTCCCTCAGAGGGTCTGGTCTTCTGCCAAAGTTGGAAAATTTCCAAGGGAATTCCCAATGTAGGTTTTTAGTTATTGGCTGTAGTTTGTAGCCATGTTCAGTCTAAGTACACCGAAATGTTATTTAATCCGAGGGTGGGGATCATGAACATTATCTGCACAAGGCCCCATTTACTTCACCCAATTCTCAATGTTTTCTCCTCATTGGATTGTCTGTGTCGTTCTCCTCTGCCCTTTGTCCCCTTCAACTGGCAGAGGGATTCAGGTGAAGACAGACAATTAACCCACCTCTTAATTAACCTGGACAAATTAATTGATGAAATGACTTAACCACCCCCCCCGCACTACAACCCTCCCCACACCCACACATCAACAGCAAATGAAAACCTGAATCTGCACCAGTCTTTCACCCTGGGCTGAGGGAGATTGGGAGAGTGAGGAGATTCTGGAGATAAATTGTTTCTTGGTCTTATTTAAGTCCTTGTTCTTGGATTGGTTCCATCAAAATGTGGCAGATTCTTTTAAAAGCTGGTATTTGTTTGTACTCATCCCTGGCCTCCAAGGCTAGCTCCCTATGCCCAGTGTCTTGGTACTTAAGTCTACGAGCTCAGCTTCACAGCGTCAGCATCTTACTGCTGTGATGCTATTGAGCTAACTTGTGAATGTTGTGGTACACGTAATCAAAGCATTCCACCACCAGGCCTGGGCGTCTGTCTGAGTTCACTGGAGTATCAGGAAGAGGCTGGCCCATGGTTGAGGCAGGTGGATACTGTCAGCTTCCTAAAATCTATCACAGAATGAAACATGGTGACTGACTGCTCTATAGGCATATTTATTTGACTTTTGTGATGCATGTCAGGATGATCCCAGACACCACCAGCCTGGGTCTAGGCTGAGTTACATGATCATAACCAAGGTGAAAACTAGGAATGTGTGGGTGGCAGAGGAGGTAGGGGGGGTGGGGTAGAGGGAACAGCGGGGTAACAAATAGTCCAAGTCCAGGTTGCTCCTGATTACTGTGCAGTGATCGCTGCTACAAAGTGTCTGAGCGTGAGTGCATGTGCCTGTGCGCAAGTGCGTGCATCTAAACAGATCTGAACTGAGGACAGGATAGGACTTGTCTAAGGTGCCCACATCCATAACACCAGGACATGGCAAATTAGCCCACTGACAGGCACAAATAAGTTCATGTGTGCAGAATTGCTGCTTGGGTTAGGAGCTACCAGGCTGCCAGCATTCCTGGACATTGAACAATGACTGGATAGGATTGGGAGCCATGATGTCATTGATCTGCTGTTATCCATGTCGCCTTTGAAAAGCGTGCATTAAATGGTCAGTTCATCAAAGTGTGGGTTTACTGTTTACACAACTGTGCATGGCAAGAAGGATGAAATATCCCCCACCTAGCCCATAACTGAAGAGAAAAGGCATGATGCCTGCTGGTAGTAGTGAGCTACTTCATTACTGGCACCACCACAAACGTGAAACATTTAAGTTTTGCTTTAAGTCACTGCAATTTGAAAGTTCAAATCAATTCATTTTAAATTCACCTTAATCTTTTGTCCTAAATGTGGTTTTAAGGCTGAAACCTCATATTTTGCTGGACAATAATATGCTGAGTAACCACTAAAAAAAATTAGGATCACCCCCCCAAATCCTCCTCCAGTCTAAAAGTTGCCACAACCCCTAAACATGTAGAGTTCTACTCGTTTCCATCAGCATTTTCAAAAGAGAATCTGTTTTCTATCACTGCCCCGTGCAGTATCTGTACAATAACATTACATCACTTACTATTTACTTCATCCTCCGAGTATTAAGGCTGCAGTGACCTTGCTTCCTGTGCCTCATTCTCAGCCAATCATCTTGGGGAGGGAAACACATGATATGGAAGAGATTTATAGGTAATGTGAAAATGTAATATTGCCAAAGGATATGTGTGAATTTAACTAAATCCCAATGGCCTTCACCAGAGTTGTAATAGGCACGTGTGTGTATATATATATATATATATATATACACACACATATTATATATATATATGTATGTATGTGGTTGGTATATGGGCTGGATATTACTTTTTATATTTGGTTCACTTAATCCTGATCCATCCTGCTGCTTTGTATCATTTCACTGCTTCTGCAAATGGTAACTTCACCTGCAAATATGGAAGGAAGGAAATCCTCTGATTGTACTGTCATCAGGGATCACTTCTCATGTCCATTCTTTGCAACTTCGCGAATGGTTCTGTGGGGCTGCAGATCTTCCATCATTAGATCAGGATGACCAAGAAATTGGACACGCAATCCTGGAACTCCCTCCCTAACAGCACTGTAGGTGCACCCTCACCACATGGACTGCAGTGGTTCAAGAAGGCAGCTCACCACCTTCTCAAGGGCAATTAGGGAAGGGCAATAAATGCTGGCCCAGCCAGCGATGCCCACATCCCATGAAATGATTTTTAAAATGCAACAACACAGCAGATAAATGCACTTCCGCTTTTTTGTTTTTGTTTGTTTACTTTGTGAAGCTTATAGAAAATAATGAAGCATTCCTCATTATACCGAACTAAAAGTAATGCTGTGTTGTCACTAGGGTTTCTTTTGCTGGAACGGTGGGCACAAATGAGCTGTTCACACTGTGAGGGTGGTTCTGCACTTTGACATCCCTGGTAATCCTGGGCACCAGTGGGGAAATTGCCTAACCCAGTCTGTGATTCTCTGGCCATTAAAACATCTGTCCCTTTGAACTGTGATGAAAAATCAGCATTGCAGTTTCAAATTCTGTCCTCCCGTCTCGAGGATTTTCCAGTCCCACCAAGGGCGGGCATTGTCACGGGGAAGGGTGGGGGTGGGGGGACGGGAAAATTTGGAGAGCGGCCAAAAGTCAATTGACCTTTGGCTGCTCTCCAAGTTTTCCTGACCCCGCCCACGATGATGCCCAACGCTGATGGGACCAGAAAATCCCACCCGTAATCTGCAGTGCCCAACTCAAGGGTAAAGTACGGGTCATCAAAGCTATTTCTCTAATGGTTACAGATCATTGCAAGTCTATCAAAAAAAATGAAAGTCTCTTTCAGCTTGTACACATTAAACAATACAATATGGCTTTAAGTGCTCTGTGCAATTTTTTTTTAAACTTTACAAAATTAAGTCTATCTCCATCACTTGTAATGTGTCCAACAATGGGAAATGTTGTTACAAGGCTTACTGAGTGTACTGACAGCAGTATAATAGAAAAACCACATGCAAACCAAGCACACTGATGTTTTGTTAATATGATTCTTCAGTGATTCTCTTCATGCTTAAGAAGTAGCTGTTGCTGCCCATTGCTAAGCGCAAGTGATGATGGGTTAGCAGACGATTAGGCTCGAATGTCTGATGACATAGCAAGAGTGGGCACCTGAGTGAAGGACTGAGCCGGGGGCAGTGGGGGTGGGCAGTTTGCTGGAGATGCTTGGAGCTGTACCCCAGCATGAAGTCAGGAGGAGAGAAAGGAGAAAACAAACAAAAGGGAAGAGCATTTATCTTTTTCCAACTGTAGGTAGAAGTCGTTTACATAGCACTTCCATGCATGTGTTTATACTCCACACAAGCCTCCTCTCCACCACCCCCCCCCACCCCCCCACCCCAACTTCAACTAACCCTATCAGCATTTTCTTCTATCCTTTCAACCTCATGTGTTTATCTAGCTTACCCTTAAATGCACTACTCAACCACTCCTTGTGGCAGCAAGTTAAATGTTCTAAGCATTCGCCAGGTAGTTAATTGAAACTTGTCTGCATTTCTGTTGTGTAAGCTAATGCTTGTGCTCTATCTATGTGTAATTTGCAGTCAGCACATGGTGCTCAATGCTTGATGCTGGAAAGCCCAAATAGAACTGACTGAGGGGAAAATGTCCTAATTCCAACACAGCAGCCTTTATTTCCTTCATGAAATATTATAAACGAAAGAGGTTCAGCTGAGCTTTGTCTCCAATTCTGGGCACTGCACTTTAGAAAGGATGTCAAAGGCTTGGAGAGAGTGTAGAGGAGATTTCCTAGAATTGGAGCAGGGAAGCGCACCTGAAGAAGTTGGGATTGGTCTCCGGGTAGAGAATGTTAAGTGGAAATTTAATAGAGGTTCTCAAAATTGAGCTATTTTGAGAGAGCAAATTGGGAAAAGCATACCACCGACACCTGGTCAGTAACCAGAGTAACCAGATTTAAGGTAATTGGCAAAAGACCCAAAGCGGAGAATCTTTTACACTGCAAGTTATTCTGGAATGCCCTGCTGCCTGAAAGGATGGTGGGAGCAGATTCAGCAATATCTCTCAAACGGGAATTGGATAAAAACTTGAGGAAAAAAGATTTGCAGGGGAAAGAGTGGAGATGAGTGGGACTGAATTGGATAGCTCCTTCAAAGAGTCAGCACAGGCATGATGGGCGAAAGAGCCTAATTCTGTGCAGTATGATTCTATGACATGCCCAGTGGGTTATCTTTCTGGAATTATGGCACTTGCACTTTGGGTGGTTCAGTTAAAGAAACAGTAGGAAATTATAAACTAATTCGGGGCTCTCTAATCTGATGCCTGGAAAACACACCGGGTAAAATTTTTAGCACGGTGGGCAGGCGCGTGCTCAAACCGACTGAGCGTAAAATGATGCGCAATGACACCGGGCGTGCGTCCCGACGTCAATGCACACTCGAGTGATATTTTGGTCAGCGGTCGTGTACCAGAGTTGGCAGCACACCCGCCAACAATTAAAAGGCCTATTAAGGCCATTAACAAGTTAATTAAAATTAATTTTTCGCCGCCCGCCCAACCTAATGGTTGGCGGGCAGATGAAAAGACCAAGCGGCCTTTGCATTTTTTTGGAAACCTCATCCATGGGCGGGGTGAGGTTTCCAAAAGCAAATAAAAATCAAGTAAAAACTTTATTTTTTCGTTAATAACATGTCCCTGCTCAACAGAGTCACATGAAGGGACCTGTTTCATTACATTTTTATTTTTTCAACTACATTTTTTCATATATCTTCAGCTCTCTGCCTCAGGGAGGTTATGTAGCGCGCAATCACGCACATGCACGAAGATCGCACTCGTCCCGCTCGCACTCCTCCCTCCCCACCCTGCACAGGCAGATCGTGGACGGCAGTTGACTTCCTGACCGCCCCCGCTTGCCCCCACCGAGCCCCCACGCCAAGGCCAAAATTCTGCCCACTGATTACAGCGAAGCTGGTTGAAAACATTATCTTTTCTCAGTGTGACATTGCCTTGTCCAATACGCAGCAGCTGATTAATGTAACTAACTACTTGAGTACTGAGTGCAGGGATATATGTGTGGGGGCTGGAAGTTAGATTACTTGGTGGGACTGTAATGAGTCATAATTTTCTTGCCTGTCTGCTGCACCTGAGCAGGCACTGATTCAGATTCTCAGTCATGGCTGATCAATGCCTCAACTCCATTTACCCACCATCTTACTTGACACTCTCCTCCGACAAAATCTATCAACCTCAAACTGAAAGCCTCAAATTGTCTCCAGCATCCACAGACATCCAGGGGCAAGAGTTCCAAATTTCGACCACCCTTTGTGTGGGGGAAAATGTATCCTGATTTTCCTGCTAAATGGACCAGTGCTGATTTTAAAATTATGTCCTCCTTGTTTTTGATTCCCTTTCGCTACCCCATCCCCCCCACCACCCCATCAGAGCAAAGAGGGTGGGTGCGGAGAAAGTATCAAATCAGAATCATTTAAACACCACCTCTCGATCTTGCTCAATGGATGTCATTCAAAGGTTCACTGGCCTGAATTTTTCAGTCGGCTTGCGGGGGCAGGCCCAACACACCGGCGCGTAAAATTGCATGTTATGATGTTGGGCGTGCGTCCCGACGTCATTGCACTGTCTCGGATGTTTCGCTCGGCGGGCGGGCGCCAGAGTCGGCTGCGCGCCCGCCAATAATTAAACAGCCTATTAAGGCCATTAAGGAAGTAATTAATGTAATTGTTAACACTGCCCATCCAACCTTACGGTTGGCGAACAGGCGAAAAGGCCAAGCGGCCTTCACATTTTTTAGGAAATCTCATCCACAAGTGGGATGAGGTTTCCAAAAGCTTTTGCTCATTCAATAAAAAAAATTTCTAAAACATCAAAAAATGTCCCATTTCATGTGACTGTGTCACATGAGGGGGCATGTTTAATTAAATTTTTAATCCATTTATTTAATAATTTCAAAAGCGCTTCAATCTCCCTGAGGCAGCTCCGTGCCTCAGGGAGATTGAAGCGTTCTTTCGCGCACATTCATAAAAGAGCGCTGGCCCTGACTCTCCCTCCTCCCCCCCGTCTGCACATGTAGCGCGCTACCACTCACGTTTTACGCTGGGCAGGCCTTAATTGGCCCACTGTGTAAAATGGCGGCGCGGAGTCAATCGCGGGTGGGGGGTCAGCTCCACGACCGCCCCTACCGAGCCCACCCACCGACTGAAAATTCCTGCCCACCGTTGTCAATGATGAAGGTAATTTTGAGGTGAGCAGGTCAGTCATTGCTGTGCTGATATGATCCATTCCAACACTCAGAATCCATGGGGTGTGGAAGAATTCATTTCAGTGATTCAAAGACACCATCTAGGGAGAAGAAGAGGAGACTGAAGAACAGTCTTACAGGCTTGAAATGTCAGCTCTGTTTCTCTCTCCACAGATACTGTCAGACCTGCTGAGTTTTTCTAGCATTTTCTGTTTTTGATCTAGGGGCAAGAGTCTTGGTGTGAGCTGCTCGTACTGTCAGTCACTGGCCTCCAGCTAATTGCAATTTAGCATGCAAATTAACTGCCAGCCAATCATTGCACAGCCAGTTGTAGCTCTCAAGGCTTTGAGCAGTGTCAACAATGCTCTCAAACCATTTGGTGGAACTGGACAGGACCACAGGTCCATGTGAAGGCTGAATTCAAGAGCGTAATGTGGATTTGGCGGTGTGGTGGAATGATGGTTAAAAATAGAATGGGTTAACTTGTACCAAGGTGCCATGCTTGGATGGAACTGTAGCTCGCACAGTGACCACACTCACCTGCTGCTGGCTCAGTCCTCCTATCCTCTTCTCGACTCTCCAGTGTCAGTTGTCTCTCTCCATCTCCTGGTCCGCCACTCTTCTTATGTCTCAGGCTCCTGGTCTCCTGCTTTCATCATCGTGCATTCAAATCAGAATTTCTCTGGGGATCCAGTGTAACTGATTGGGAAGCTAATAGGTTATTTTCAAGGTTTTTTTTTACTAGAAAGTGATCACATCTACCACTGGTGCACTGCATCATTGAAGGGGCCATTGTATATTTGTATATAACACTGATACCTATGTGTAGACAACCACAGAGGTGCATGTAAAGCAAGGAAATCAGTACTTCTTTGCATTAAATAAAATTGTTTGTTTAGGAAAATCTCCCCTGTCCCAGGAGCATGTTTGCACTGGTGATTAAATATAGTCATCAGCTAAATTTCTCAAGACAGCTTGGAATATTCAAACAGCTTTCATTACTTTATCACTTCTCTCTCGTGTCTCCAGCATTCCCTGGCTGGGGTTTTCCAAGTTACATTCTCCCACATCTACCCTGTGACAAAGTGACTGCCGATCACTATACTTGGTCATGTCCTGCATTGACGCCATAATACTTCATTGAATTATCTTGGGCCACATACATTTTATTGTTTTTAGAGCTGAGAAATCTCAATTGTAGGCCATACTATTTAGGGAAGGATGGAGGAGAGTCCATCAGTCCAAAAATCTCAGAATTCCTGCCTCTGATTGCAATCGGTGCTGGAAATTGTGCAGATGTGAACATCAGGAGAGGCCAATGGTACAATGAAGTGCCAACACTCAGTACCAAGGCTTGGATATGAAGGATGGCTCTTAGGCTTAGAGTTGCCAACCTGTCAGAATTTCCCTGGCGTCTCGTGATGCTGAAAATTGATCTTCAGGACACTGCTGCAAACGATACAGGAGGGCGATGATAGACAGGGGAATGGGGTTAGGCATTAAAAAACTTGTTTTGCTTGAATACTTTTTTTTAATCAGTCTCAAAAAGATTGGAGATTGTGGAAAAAGCTTAACATCAAAAACCATCTATTCACATGAACAGTGAGCCTGTTCACTTTCTGCTTGGTGGAGAGAGGAAGGGAATGGCAAAAATGGATGTCAGGTGATCAGTGATGGGGTGGGGCAGTTGGTGGTGGGCCGTCACATGATGAAACCTCCTGGAATTTGCCCAGCCAGAGTTGGCGACCTCGTATGGTTGAAGGTGCCTAGATTCAATTCCAAAGGTGCCAACACAAGTCAGGGCTCCTGAGAAGAAGGGGGGGAGAAGTAACAAGGGACATAATAAGATCACATGAAGAACAGGAGAAAATGGGATTAACTGCAAATCTCATTTTCCAGAGCATTGAAATTTTAATTTATGTCTAATGAAATTCCTGAAGTAATCCAACTGAAACAGCACAGAGTGCTGCATATTATGAGCTATATCACAGTTGTTAAAGATCAGTAATTAGCTAAATTAATGAGTTAGGATACACAGAAATACTTCACAAGTATTTTGGCCCAGTGCCAGAAACAGAATTTAGAGAAAATGATCAGTTTTTATAAAACTCTCCAACCAGCCGGAGGCTGAGTGTCAGGAGATTGGAACTTCTGTTTGACTGGTATCCTCTTGTCCCAGCACATACCATTGGTCAGACACTGGACTAGACACCAAAACCGTCCTCAGTACCCAAAGGGAGAGACAGGTTTCATAAGATTCTGATCATATTAACTAGTTGGGATTACCATGCCTTGTTTTCTTCTTCACCTAGAGATGTGTCTTCTGTTTGCAATAAATCATTGTCTCTGATCTTCATTTTAATATTGGCTTGTTGTAAAGAGAAAATATTCACACAATTATATTTTGTTATGTATCTAGACAATATTTTCTTGTAATGTTGACAGATGTTATTTTTGGGTGAGTGCTGTCATGGCTGTTTTGTACAGAGTCTTGTTAATGAGGTGTCCTGTTGATATGATGCAATTCTGGTGGCTTCTATTGCAAGCTTTGTTTGTACAGACAGGAATATTTTAATTATAGTTGGAACATTAGTCAATATATTTGTTGTGGTGATTTTGTGAGTCACTGAGAATATGTAAATTATTCCGTTTTCCCCTAATTGCTGCTTGTTCTGTAGGATTGCACCCATGTAGACGCGATGGGCCGAATAGCCTCCTTCTGCACCATAACAATTCCATTCCATGATTCTGTTTATCAAGTTGCAAAGGACACATGCATCCTTTCAGGAGCTGCCTGTCTCTTATCAGGATCTGATCAGGGTGCCTCCAGCCGGAGCTCTCCGTCTCTCTGTGGTATTGGGCCATCTTAATGGAGTCTCAACTCTGGGAGCAGCACCACTTCCATAAGGTCGTGGGTTTGGCAAGACCTGGCAGAGAGGAGGGTCCAGGTGCAGTGGTGACCAAGGTCAAGTTTGTATTGGATGCCTCTGTACAGACTGGCTGTCACCAGAAAATGGCCTGGTGCTGCGTCCAGCCCAAGGCCAAAGCCCCATCAGGTGTTGAATGTGACACTGGGCCCATACTCCAGCAGGTGTGTCAGTAGGCTCAGTGTATGTGGAGTGATCCAATCCAATCTTACTCTTGTAGGGGTGGAATTTATCATTGGTGTGAAACCTCAAAACGTCCATCAGGAACCTGCACCTCACAACTTGAGCCGACCCTATTCCACATTGTGTGGAGGGGATTTCCTGTGTGTGTTGCTGCTGCACATGTCTGCATCCTTGCCCTCGACTTCCACCGTGGGCATTCCATCACCAATTCGGATGTATCCCATCGCCTGTCCAAACCCACCCTGGTACTCCATTGCACATTTGGTGGGATTTGTTTTTTAAAAAAAAAAGTTCAAAAAATGAAAAAATAAGCACTATTCTTAACACCCTATGATTTTTCTTTTGATTTGCTTGCAGTAGTATCCAGGAGATTAACCTTTAATTCCTGGGAAATCTTGGAGGTTTGGGACCCGAAACTACCCTCATCCTGAGAGGAGAGCACACGCAACAAGACTGCCCCTGGCCATCATCAAGGCCTCAACACCCTCAAACCTCTAGGCCCGAGGCGACCCTAAATATAGAGAAAACTTCCTGTTAAGGAATTGATATCTCGGGTAAGGGAATATATTTTGGGGATCAGAAGATTTTCCTTTCGTTTTTGCAAGAATTTCTAAATCGCATCGGAGGTGTAGATATTGTTTCACCCTAATTCGTATTTCCCTGCTAAATAATGAATAATCTTTTTCTTTTAAAGCCATGGTTTAAGCCTGGGGGATTCCCTTTACCATTAGGAGCCCCTGAAAATAAATAGAATATCTTAATTGTGTGGAGGTGACAAAGCAAGCCCCCAAATTCAGGGATAAAGTTACTATGTGTCCTTTGTCCCTACACCAGCGAAGATTCACCACAGGGACAACCTCACACACTGACTGCCTCACACAGTGACAACCTCACACAGGAACAGGCAACATCTTTGACTTTTCATTCAGATTGTCCATGGGACAGGGTGGGCTCAATTCCCAATCTGCCCATCTAGTTCATTCCATCACCCAAGTTCATACTCTGGACCCAATGTGACCCTGTCCTCTTCATTGGCTCCAGGTTCTTTTTTAAATAAAAATAGAAAATGCTGGAAATACTCAAGCGGGTCTGGCAGTATTTATGTAGAGCGAAATAGAGTTAATGGGTGGTATTCAATGGGCGCAGTGGGGGTGGGCTCGCTCACAGGCAAGAGACTCAGGTTGCCTCTTTTAGGGAAGGCCTGTCACATTAAGGCACTTAACTGGATAGCAACAGGCCTTGCCTGGGATCAAGGACCCAGAGGGACAAAAGTCCTGCCTGCCGAGAGCAGCCAGCCAGTCAGAGGCTGGCAGCTCTATTAAACAGCAACGCCACTGAGGCGGTGGCTATTTCCATTATGACACCCACCTGAGGCCTTGGATCATCGCTGGATCCCAGGCCACAGGTAAGTGGCGGGGGGAAGGGAGGGGGGTCAGTAGTGGGGAGGGTTTGGCCCTAGTCTCTCCCCTTCCCAATATTGGGTCCCTCAATCAGGCACTGAGTGCCTTTGAATGAGGGACCGCACCAGAGCCCACAAGCAGCCATGCACGGGTTTGCTTGTTGTGCTCCCTGTGTGGTGAGATGAGGCCCTTAACTGGATGTTAATTGCCCACTTAAGGACCTCAATTGGCGATGGCTCAGGAAAGACACCCGCCATCAAATCGCCTTTGGCAGGGGTGGGGGGCATTAAATTCCACCCAATGTTTCATGTCAGTGACCTTTCATCAGGACATAGACCTGAAACATTAACTCTGTTTTTCTCATCCCAGATGCTGCCAAACCTACTAGCAATTTCCAGTATTCCCTGCTCTTATTTCAGTTTTCTAGCATTAGCAGTATTTTTTTGAACATTTTGATGGGTAGCATTTATAACACCAGGTGGCAGTATATCCTATAAACCTGTGACTTTAAACATAAATGAATGAGGATAGGAATCCCTGCTCTCCAGTAATGTGGAGCCACCATCACCCGCAGTTTGTGCAGGAGAGTTTTTGGGCGAGATCCAACCCTCTTTACGTATGTTCTGAAATCCCGCTGCAGGAATTGGGTGCGGTGGGCAGTTGCAGGTGAGGGAGTGGAGTGTGGGGCGGGTGGTAATCTTTGTGTTTGCACCCCCATCCTCCCTGCCCGCGTTAGACACAGAGGCAGCACCGATAAGATGACTTTACCCACCAAAATCCTGCCAGCTTTACTCCTTTGCCCTGGATGGAAAGTGTGCCTGCATAACGTTGAGCACACTTTGCTTAAAGTGTCACTCTGAAGCTGCTCACCCTGTGGAATAGGTGCTCTCTTTTATGTTAATGACCCCTAATAGGGGATATGTGAGGGGTTCAGTGCTAGGCCAGAATGGTGCATGGGCCTCATTCCCCTCACACTTCCAACTCCGTCATTGACCCAGATGTAGGGGACCCTTTGGGAAGGGCATTTGTGTTTCCTTTAAGCATACGTGAAAAGACATCAGGTATTCTTTTCACTCCATATATTGTTTGTTGAAAATGGGAGGGTCTTTTGAGCAAATGAAGAGGAAAGCACAGGACTCCAAGGCATAGAGAAATGAACAGGGGACGTGACCTTGGGCAGATAACCACAACGATTTCTGAAGATTAACTCAAGGCTTCTTCGGTTTTGTTTTTATATCTTCTCTGCTAATTCTTCTCCCTCCCCATCCTTACTCGTTTCTAACTGACTTTTGCACTGGTACACTTTGCTACCTTGCCCAGGTGACTGCGATTTATGGGTGAGTTTTGGCAGCAAGTTTTGAGGGAGTGGGCTACACCCAATTTTGAACCCCCCAAAGGCTGCAGCAAAGACTGCCGGAAAACAATAAGGAAAGACTTTTCGGACCCATTAACCATCCCTATTATACCAGTGCAGAAGTCTGTTGTAGCGTCCAGTGCAAGGCCAGCTAACTTAGTACTGACCTAGGACTATTTCACTTTATGTGGTTCATCTGTTCACTGGTTGGACTTGGGGGAATGTCTCTCAATTTATAATCCTCTTCTCTGGTTCCTTTATTCTGTATAAATCTATATTCATCTTATTTAAGGTAGAATTGTATCTCCCCTTGTTTTTGGAATGAGGTAGATTTTTCTTCCTATTGTTGTGCAGACCCCAACAATGTATATCCCCCACTCTACCATTACCGCCAAGCCAGGGGATCAACATGGTTCAATGAACAGTACAGGAGGGCATGCCAGGAACAGCACCAGGCAAACCTAGAAATGAGGTTTCGACCTGCAGAAGCTACAGCACAGGACTACTTGCATGCAAAACAGAGAAAGAAGCAAGCGATAGACAGCGCTAAGTGATTCCACAACCAACGGATCAGATCTAAGCTCTGCAGTCCTGCCACATCCAGTCATGAATGGTGGTGGACAGTTAAACAACTCACTGGAGGAGGAGGCTCCACAAATATCCCCATCCTCAATGATGAGGGAACCCAGCATATCATTGCAAAAGATAAGGCTGAAGTATTTGCTACAACCTTCAGCCAGAATCAGAGTGGAAGATCCACCTCGGCCTCCTCCGGAGGTCCCCAGCATCACAGATGTCAGCCTTCAGCCAATTCGATTCATCATATCCAGAAACGGCTGAAGGCATTAGATACTGCAAAGGCTATGGGCCCTGACAATATTCTGGCAATAGTACTGAAGACTTCTGCTCTATAAGTTGCTGTGCCCCTAGCCAAGCTGTTCCAGTACAGCTACAACACTGGCATCTACCCGGCTATGTGGAAAATTTTCCAGGTATGTCCTGTACACACAAAGCAGGACAAATCCAACCAGGCCAATGACTGCCCCATCAGTCTACTCTCCACCATTAGTAAAGTGATGGAAGGGATCAGCAACAGTGCTATCAAGTGGCACTTGCTTAGCAATAACCTGCTCACTGATGCCCAATTTGAGTTCCACCAGGGTCACTCAGCTGCTGATCTCATTATAGCCTTGGTTCAAACATGGACAAAAGAGCTGAACTACAGAGGTGAGGTGAGAGTGACTGCCCTTGACATCAAGGCAGTATTTGACTGAGTGTAGCATCAAGGAGCTCTAGAAAAACTGGAGTCAGTGGGAATCAGGGGGAAAACTCTCTGCTGGTTGGAGTCATACCTAGCACAAAGGAAGATGATTCTGGTTGCCGGAGGTCAATCATCTCAGTTCCAGGGCATCACTGCAGGAGTTCCTCATGGTTGTGTCCTCGGTCCAACCATCTTCAGCTGCTTCATCAGTGACCTTCCTTCCACCATAAGGTCAGAAGTGGGGCTGTTCGCTGATGATTGCACAATGTTCAGCACCATTCATGACTCCTCAGCTACTGAAGCAGTTCATGTCCAAATGCAGCAAGACCTGGACAATATCCAGGCTTGGGCTGACAAGTGGCAAGAAACATTCGTACCACATAAGTGTCAGGCAATGACCATCTCCAACAAGGGAGAATTCAACCATCACCCCTTGACATTCAATGGAATTACCATCACTGAATCCCCCACGATCAACATCCTGGGGGTTACCATTGACCAGAAACTGAACTGGACTAGCCATATAAATACGGTGGCAACAAGAGGAGATCAGAGGCTGGGAATCCTGTGGGAAGTAACTCACCTCCTGACTCCCCAAAGCCTGTCCACCATCTACAAGGCACATGCCGGGAGTGTGATGGAATACTCTCCACTTGCCTGAATGAGTGCAACTCCAACAACACTCGAGAAGCTTGACGCAATCCAGGACAAAGCAGCCCACTTGATTGGCACCCCATCCATAAACATTCACTCCTTCTGCTACTGATGCACTGTAGCAGCAGTGTATACCATCTACAAGATGCATTGCAGGAATTCACCAAGCCTCCTGAAACAGCACCTTCCAAACCCATGATCACTACCATCTAGAAGGACAAGGGTAGTGGACACATGGGAACACCACCACCTGGAAGTTCTCCTCCCAGCCACTCACCATCCGGACTTGAAACTTTATCGCTGTTCCTTCACTGTTGATGGGTCAAAATCCTGGAACTCCCTCCCTACCAGCACTGTGGGTGTACCTACACCACATGGACTGCAGCAGTTCAAGAAGGCAGCTCACCACACCTTCTCAAGGGCAACTAGAGATGGGCAATAAATGCTGGCCCAGCCAGCGAAGCCCACATCCCGTGAATGAATAAAAAGGACCCCAACAATGCAGCAAAGTGTCTACTGGTGGAGAGGCATCGCAGATATATATGGGCTGTATTCAGCCTGGTTAATGCCTGCTGAAAAGCGACACACTGGTAGGTAGTATATACTATTGAACATGAAGTTTGCCGATCAGAATCTTTACCCATCAGTGCTACACACACCAAAACTAGGATGCTGCATGTTTAACTAATATTAGTGAAAAAAATTACACAAGTTACCTGAGTTTTCCAGAGGATTCCTTCTGTTGGTGGGATCCTGGAACAAGGAGAACAATCTTACAACTTGAGCTAGACCATTTATGAGTAAAATCATGAAGTACCTCTTTCACACAAAAGGTAATGAAAATTTGGAACTACCTTCTCCAAAAGGCTGTGGATGCTAAGGATGAATTGAAATTTTCAAGAATGAGGTGGACAGATTTTTGTGGCAAAGGTATCGAGGGATTTGGCTCAAAGGCAGGTAAGTGGGTTAGAGGTACAGATCAGCCATGATCCAATTTAATAACAGAGTGGACTTTGTTTTTTGTTTTTTCACGCTCTTTTCACAGTGGGCTAAAGGGACAGAATAGCAAACTCCTGTTCCAATATATGATTGGTGACTAATACCTCACAAAATAATATGAGTTGATGACTTCTCCCTTGACACATTATTACTATTTACAATCGGTTATTTCTTTGGTTAAACAGAAATAATTAACAGAGAAGAGAGACAGGAGAATTAACTCCTCCATTCCTAGGGTGTTGGCAAGCTTCTTACGTTTTGGTGAGTCCATTCAATGATGGTTAGGCAATAGGTTCATAGGCACAGTCTTGCTTGTTCAAAGTAATTACTTATTTGCTAACTAAAGTACTTACAAATCAACAAACGACATTCAGGGAAAGAAGCTGGAACAAGTATACAAGTTCTTGAGCACAATCTTCCCAGGTCTAATCTAAATTTCTATTCCAATCAGCCTCTATGTACATTTGTGACTATAAATCAATAATCTAGATGTCCTTATAAGACATTCAACTACCTGCCCAAACTGTAATTTATAGGCATTGGATGTAATTCTATTATTGACTGAGATGAATGGAGATGACACCCTTCAATTTCCCTAGCTTCCTCTGCTCATTCCCAAGGTCACCATTTTAATTAAATCCCAATGGTCTGGGGTCAAATGGCGTTCTCTCTCATGGTCCTTGCCATGATAACCATGCAGGTGTTTATCTCTACCAGGTATAGAGAGAGAAGCTTTCTGGCTCCAAAACACTGTTTTACTGTGGACTGAATCTACACATCAACCTTTATTTTTAATCCATGGGGAAGAATTTTACGTTCCTGACCCGAGTGGGCGTAAAATCGCGTGAGATGATCGCGGGTGAGCATCCTGACATCATCGCGCACTTGTGCGAAAGTTTGCTCGGCAGGCACACACGGCAGTCGGAAGAGCACCCACCAACAATTAAGCGGGTAATTAAGTCCATTAATAGCCAAATTGTCAATGATTTTTCATGGGCCGTCCAACCTTACGGTTAGCGGATATGCCAATTGGCCAGGCAGCCTTTACATTTTTGTTGAAACCTCATCCAAGGGCGGGATGAAATCTCCGTTAGGAAATAAAATAAAAAGAAATATCTAGGGACAGCATTTTTATGAGATAGGCTTTCAGATGATTGATAGTGCTGCATGGACATTTTTTTTGCAATAGTTTTTTTGTGCTTTCTTTTATTATTTGGAGGTCTGCAGCTCCCTGAGGCAGCTGTCTGCCTTCAGGGAGCCCAGTGGAAGCGTTCACTTGTGCCCGCAGTGTCGTCATCGCCCGCTCTCTTCCCTCCCCCACCCCGGCAGTGCTGAGCTTTTCGGCACGCGCTTCACGCCGTTAATTGACTAGCCAGTGTGAAATCACAGTCAGGGGCCTGTTTCCCGACCGCTCCCAGGCCCACCAATCACGCATGCCTGGCAAGGGAAAAATTCAGGCCCCTTCCCCATGCCAAAGTTTTCTGACTTCAAATCACTTCTCGTTTATAATAACTCCATTTGACTCTATGCAGCCAGTTTCAGCCTAACCCTGCCAGTGACGAAGCTGATATTAGGTCAATCCCGGCCCATGGTGTCCCCTAAATTATCCTTGTCCCCTTCCTATATCTCACCTACATGCTGTCACTCGGCAACAAGATACAACAAAAACAGCAGGTTCCACGTTTTCATGACAACCGCTCAGCTCTGCCTCACCAATCCCTCCACTCGCTCTGATTTGTCACACTGATTGCCCAATATCCAGTACTGGATTGGGAGAAATTTCCTCCAACTCAATTTTGGCAAGGCAAAAGCCATTGGGCCCGATTGTAACTCTCTGCAAATGGATGTATTTATAATGGATTAAAATCACGCCCATCGTCTTCCGTCTCCAGCCCAAATTCCATTCCCCAGCCACCCACTCCATCCTTCTCATGGGCAATTGGCAAAGGCTGAACTGACCTGTTTCCAAACTCGGTGACATATTTGGCCCCAAGATAAAATTCCAACCACATATTCACGCTATCGCAAATATTATCTATTTCCATTTCCAGAAGATCACTTGACTCCACCCCAACCTCAGCTGATTGAAATCTTCATCCCTGCCTTTGCCACCTCTAGATTGGACAATTCCATTGGACTCCTGACTGGCCTCCCATGTTCTGTCTTCCTAAATTTGAAGTCATCCAAAAACTCTGCTGCCCTGTTTTCTAACTTGCACCAATTCCCATCCACCCATCACTCCTGTGCTTACTGACCTACATTGGTTCCTGGTTAAGCAACACTTCAATTTTAAAGTCCTAAATCTTGTTTTCAAATCCCTCCATGGCTTCCCATCTCCCTGTCTCCGTAGTCTCCTCCAGCCCCACAACCCTCCCAAGATATCTGCTCTCATCTAATTCCAACCTCTTGAGCATCCTCGATTTTAATCACTCCACCGTTGGCAGGCATGCCTTCAAGACGTCAAGGCCATAAGCTCTGTAACTCCCTCCCTAAACCTCGCTGGCTCGCCACCTCTTTCCTCATTTGAGATGCTCCTTGAAATCTCCCTCTTTGAACAAGACTTTGATCCATTGTCCTCCTATTTCCTTAGTGTGGCTCGGTGTCAAATTTAGTTTCATAACCACTCCAGCGAAGCGCCTTGGGATACTTCACCAGTTGTTGGTGTTATTGTTGTTGACACCCTGGTCAATTCACTCTCCATTGAAGTCAGTGGATAGTAATATTAGGTAGGGTGGAAAACTGGTGTTCCAGCCATTCCCGTAGGTTAGGTTAAAATTATGCCCAGCCTGTAAACCCAGGACAGTTAACATCGATCACTCCAATTCAGTTCAAACAAAAGGTGGAGGGAGTCTAAATCTGAATTAACAGCTCCTATTCATTATCCAATGCAGCAAAAGACACCACTGACTCAGTTGTGATGATCCCCCACTATAATATCGAAATGTCTACTGACAACAATTACCATGGTCATATATGATGAGTGCCCACTTAACAAGGGGCCAGAATATTGCCAGCATCAATAAAATTGTACCCCAGCGAAAGTGTACTGATCATGTGACAGCACTGACGAATCGCTATACAGCGCGGGCAACTGGGAACTGTAAGTCTAGTTCTGGATGTTTCTGAGTGAGCTGGTGCTCTGCCCTATGTCTCAATAAACCATCACTGTTTATTATTACATCAGTCTCTCCACACCATTGATTGCAAGCAACAACTAAAGAGAACATAGGAAGAAATGCAGTTAAAGTTCGGTTGACCAATGAACTCATTTACCCAAGACATAAAAGTGGTGACAAAGATAAAAACATTTCAAGGCACCTGAGTGAAAGTCCACAAGACGGGTGAGCAAAGCATTGGAAAGAACATCTGTATTTACCTTGTAAAATAGGTAACAGCCAGCAATCAGAGCAGAAAGCAGTACTTCAGTTTAAATAATTTTTTAAACCTGTAGAATCGCAATTGTGGGGATCCCGCCAAAACTCAAAAAGAGTGTGAAACGCAGCAGAGAAAATCTAACAGCTGCAGACAGAGTAAAAAAACGGTGACTGTTCTTAAAGCAGCAATACAGTTAAAAGGGTAAATACATGAAAAATGGCTATGGACAGAAAATTGTAAGGGAGAGGGCAACTCCACGGTAAGCCAAACACCTAAATTCGTCATTACCTGGAAAGCCTATTGGAAGTGCAGTCTCCTTGCAGTCATTCATGATGTCACAGGTTGGGTGTGTCGCTCCATTCAACCCCATTTCAGATGACTGGTCTCAGTATGTCGAATACCTAGCGTTCTTTTTTACCGCTAACGGCATCATGGGGGAGGAAAAGAAGAGGGTGATTCTTTTGTCCTCATGCGGGAGCAAAACATATGGGCCGATCCACTGTCTACATCACCCAGCGCCACAGACTCGAAGACTTTTGACCAGGTAATAAAAATTGTGCAGAGCCAACTGAGACCAAAGCCCTCAGTTACTTCAATTCAAGGAACAGGCTTCCAGAGGAGGCAATAGCTGACTACGTGGCCATTTTAAAGGCATTAACTGAGCATTGCAAATTCGGAACTTCCATTAGTGATATGTTGAGAGACGGGCTGATATGTGGGATTGGGGATAATACTATCCAAAGGCATTTGCTAGCCGAACCTAGTTTAGACTACAATAAGCAATAGAATTAACTACCGCAATGGAGAGTGCTGTTAGAAATTCTGAGGTTATAAAAGAGACACAAAACGACACTATCCATCTGGTCGAGCAGGACAATCCGGTAACAAAAGACGTAAAAACCTTGGACTCCACGGAAAAGCAGGAAACGCTCTTTAGCTCCAGACCATTGAAAAACAATGGTACTGCAGTGAAAACTCATAAAATGAATGAGAGAAATACATCCAGGCCTCCAGTGAGTGAACGACAACTCAAACAAGTCGAGTGCTTTTTCTGCCGCTGCTATGGCCACATAATGCAGCACTGCAGAGAAAGGCTAAAACAACACTATAAATGCAGAAGGAAAAATCGTGAAATATGCCTCATGGAAGAGCCAGAAGAAATAGAATCAGACATCCATTCATTATATAACCTCAAAGTGGGTTGAACCGAGCCAATCCAAGTAGCCATAATGATCAACAGACAACCCATTAAGGAGGAAGTTGATACGGGAGCATGATGTCCATCATTAGAGAGCGTACATTTAGATATCTGAGTAAAGGAACCCATCCTTTGAAGTTAGAAGTTTCGGACACAAAGCTGAGGACATACACAGGTGAAGAAATAAGACTGAAAGGGTCATGTCAAGTCTCGGTGACGTATAGAGATCAATCTGAAAGGTTGCCCTTGTTAGTGGTAGCTGGACAGAGCCCCAGCTTAATAGGCCGCAACTGGCTTGAAAAGATTAAATTGAAATGGGCCGAAATTTTTCAAATTATAACAAAAGGCTTACAGGAATTGTAGCAAAAGCATGCTTCCATTTTCAACAATGAGTTAGGAAGGATTCGAGGGCCACAGACCAGGATCCACGTAGACCCAAACGCAACCCCCAGATTTATAAGAGCCAGACCAGTCCCTTATGCTACATGGGACAAAGTTGAAATTGAACTGGACAGACTGGAAAAATTGGGCATCCTACAACCAGTGTAATTCTCTGAGTGGGCAGCACCCGTCGTACCTCTACTGAAGCTGGACCAAAGTTTACGTTTATGTGGTGACTATAAGCTAACTGTCAATAAGGTGGCCAAACTTGATAGACACCCAATACCCAAGATTGAGGAATTGTATTTAAGGTTGGCAGGAGCTCCACATATTCAAAATTAGACATGAGCCACGCCTACCAACAGGTAGAGTTGAAAAAGGACTGTAGGGGATTCGTCACCATAATACGCACCAATGTATTGTATCAATACACACGTCTACCTTTTAGGGCCTCCTCGGCGTGTGTTATTTTCTAAAGAACAATGGAAAACTTGCTCCAAGGATTGTCCCATGTTATCATTTACTTGGATGACATATTGGTCACGGGACTGACTGATGATGAACACTTGTCAAATCTGGAACAGGTGCTCAAATGCTTCGCACAAGCAGGGGTATGTTTAAAACGAGAGAAGTGTCTGTTCCAAGTAAGGAAGTAGTTTACTTGGGCCACAAGGTTGATGCACAGGACCTGCATTCTGTGAAAGAAAAAGTCCAGGCCATTCGCGAGGCACCTGCCCTAAAAAATACCACAGAGCTTAAGGCCTTCTTAGGCATGGTAAACTACTACGGCCGATTCCTCCCAAACCTCTCGACTGTGCTGGCCCCATTGTATGGCTTGCTTAAGAAGAACCAGAAATGGAGTTGGCAAGCCCCGTGGTGAATGCCTTTCTGAAAGTGAAGCGACTGTTAAGATCGTCGGCCTTGTTGATCCACTTTGACCCCAAGAAGGAATTCATTTTAACATGTGATGCGTCCTCTTATGGAATGGGGGCTGTCCTTTCACGTCGGATGGCGAATGGCTCTGAACGACCCATCGGTTATACATCTCGCACACTCAGTGTTGCAGAGAGACAATATTCCCAGATTGAAAAGGAGGGCTTATCGATTGTGTTCAGCATCCGGAAGTTTCATCAATATCTCCACAGTCGCCATTTCCATGTTATAACCAACCACAAGCCCCTGCTGGGATTATTTGGAGAAAACAAAGCAATACCCCCATCGCATCGGCTCACATCCAGAGATGGACACTAATATTAGCCGCCTACGAATACCCTTTTGTTCACCGTTCGAGAACTCACATCGCACATGCCGACGCACTAAGCTGCCTTCCCCTGCCAGCTAATAACAGGGAGGCTCCAATTCCCCAGGAACTGGTCTTAGTGCTAAATTTTCTGGATTCCTCCCCTTTTCAGACCAAACAAATCCGGGAGTGGACAAGCCGGGACTCACGGGCAGCCCAAACCTTTAAATCCAGGATGAAAAAGATGGAAGGGGATTCCATTGGCATGAGATTGTCCCGGTTCTTGTTCGCATACCGGACCATGCCACACGCGACGACCAGCATTGACCCTGCAGAACTACTAATGAAGAGACGTCTCCGCATCCACCTGACCCTTATCCGGCCGAATTTAGAGGGGAGAGTGGAGAAAAGGTAAGAGGCACAGAAGACCAGGCACGATGGTCATGGTTGCGAAAGAACTTTCATGGTGGGAGATGGGATCCTCGCGAAGAACTTTGGAGATGGGCCCAATCGGCTGTTAGGCGAGGTGATTGCTGTAACTGGACCCCTCTCCTATAATGTATCGGTAAACGGCCGAATAATTAGACGACATGTGAATCATCTCCGCAAAAGAAAACTAGTCCCACAAGAAGAAATGCAGTCTCCATCTGCGCCTGAGTTTGTGCCACCTGTAGAGGACAGGTCACACTATTTGGAAGCACCAGTGGGGCCTGTGGGACCCGAGGGGGTCGGGGAGACAAACCTGCCAATTTCCACTGAGGAACCTAGTGGACAACTGTCCCCTGGAAAAGGAGGTCTCAGAAAAACCAACTGAGGTTGTTGAACTGAGACGCTCAACACGTCCGGGAAAACCTCCTGAGAGACTTGACCTGTAAATAGTTATTGTGTAAATAGTTCATGTGTTTTAAGCTTGTTAGCTGTACTTTTAAGTAAAGGGGAAGGGATGTGGTAAAATGAGGCACCCTGTCCCTTTAAGAGTGCTGATCATGTGACAGCACTGACTACTGTACAGCGGGGGCTTTAGAAACAAACCTTTCGAAATAATAGCATGACCCACAAAATTAGATCCTATCAAACCTGTTTCACGCAGGCACACACGGCAATGGCACAAGGGTAGTCGATTGAGCAGTAATTTCAGAGGATGATGTTATTCGACCAGTGCCATTTGGAAGGAGCACCTAGCCCACTTGGTGCACAAGCTTAAAGAAAGGGGCAGAGAGCTGGTATAACCACATCAAGCCCCACATTCCTCCCTGCCCTCCCAGCTTTCTTTGCCTCCCAAGAATATTTGGGGCTTTTAATATATTACAGGTCGATGGAAGATGCCTACTATGCAACAATGCACCGTAATCATTCACTGATTCTGTAAGTATCCCTGTGCAAATGATTTTCCCCACTCTGTGCACAGTAGCCTGCTCATGACTGAGAGGAGTGTTCTCATACTAACATCTATCAGACTTGGGCCAAATTCCTCATTCAGCTATTTTAGCAGAGACGTTAATTAATTTATTTTAAAATGCTCACGCGATAACATCACTCAGAGAACTTCCCAGATTCTTACTCATTTTCACAACTAGTTACTGCAGCAACAACTGACTCTGTATTATAGCCATGTGTTTCACTCGAGAAAAAATGTGTGCAGTATTTCCCTGCATTGCCTCTCCAGAGGTTGCAGTGCAATGACCAACAGTGCTGATTTTTGTTGTCTATCTTGGTTTGAGGTCACTTTGAACTGTTTACCAACTGTGGAGAGTGGGGAAAACTCAGGTCAATGTGAGTCTTGAGATCCATTTAAACGTTTGCTCCTTTATGTTCAAATCACATAAAATTTTATTCAAAACCAATTATTGTAAACATTGGTAGCAAGCAAGAAAGTGAAGTCTTATTTCAATGTTGTTGCTAGGCCCTGTTTTCACAGCTGTGGCTGAAGTGATATAGCAGGTTTCCATGCAATATCACTTGAAACAGAAGCTGGCACAATTCCTATGATCTCCCAGCTATTAATAAAGACCTTGTCAGCCAGATTCCAGAGAGCCAACCACAACTTCACCCAGTACAGGTCATTATGCAGCGAAGTGATCCAAAATACTGTATTCACTCAGAATACCAATAGAGAGACTTGAGATCAAAGCAATTAATATATTTACAACCTTTTATATTTACTCCTTACCAAGCATGTGTTTGTCTGTAAAGCCCCTTGGGTCAAAAGAAACATTTGGGAGGTAGTATTTGGCTGACTATGTTACTGTTTATTAATACTGAATTCTATTGGCAATTAACTGTTCAACCATTTGGCTGATGATGGACCCATGGGGCGCATGCATCAATAAAGAACCTCATCGCCGACCCAACAGCAAAGGCTTCGATTTCCCTCAAAGACAGTGAACAAACGCTGAACCAATTCCCCATGGGACCTGGATAATGCAGCTTCCTCCATAAGTGGAAGATAAGGAATGACCCAAAGTGTGATTGGGGTCCTGAGTCCTAGACCATGGAATACATCATATCAACCTGTACACTCATACCTGTTGTGGGAGGCACCTCATTTCTCTATTCAGCATCTCAGGAAGCTACTGACTAGATAGCCAAAATAGACATCCGTTATAAGCTTTTCCCGACATACAAAAGTAGTAGGAGTTACAGTTATAGTAGTAGTATGTTATAAAGGGAAGGTGTCATACCTAGGGATACTTCTGCCTGATTCCCATAATTACCTTCAATTTAGTTAAGCAGGCTAACTTAAAATAAATGTTAGTTCTATTTCAATTAGATGAGGAAATTGCAAATACATAAGGCATAGTTTTCCAAAGCTCTCCAGTTTCAGGAACTGGGCCTTTAGATTGGAAACTTGCAATTATCACTCTGCTATTTAAGAAAAGAGGGCGAGAGAAACAAGGAGACTACAGACCTGTCGTTTAACATCAGTTATGACGAAGTTACTGGAATCTATCATCAGAGACATAGTAGCTGAACACTTGGACAAGGATGAGCTGATCCAAGATAGCATAGATTTATCAAAGGTACATCATTTCTAATTAATCTCATTGAATTTTTTGAGCAGATTATTAGCATTGTGGATTGGGCAGTATCTAAAGTTGTTGTCTATGTGGGATTCCAAAAGCAATTTATAAGTTTCTCCACAAGAGAGTTTTAGAAAAATTAAAGTGCACACAATTGGGGTAATCTTGTGATTTTGGTAGAAAGTTAGGGACAGACAGTAGAAATAAAGGGAAGGTTCTCTTGATGGATTCTGACAATTGTTGCTCTCCAGGGACTGAGGTTGAAATTTCCAAGATTAAGATTGGTAGATTTTTATTAAATAAGTGTATTAAGGGTCAAAGGTGAGTAAATAGAGTTAGGGTACAGATCAGCCATGATCTAATAGAATGGCAAAACAGGTTTGATGAGCTGAATGTTTTATGTTCCTAATTCACAGGACTTTTGGTTTTGCTAAATCTCGACTCTCATTGTTGCATGTAGTTTCATTCCACCTCCACATCCCTGGTGTAATTCAATCAGGCCCGAAGAGAGAGGGAGAGAGCCTGTGTTCACAACTGTTTGCAATTTATATTTTATTTCGAGATGTGTGCCCTGATTTCAGAATTAATAAGTCCACCAAGACTTCAGAGATTTTTATAAGAAAACTAAATTAAACATTTATTAATAAAAGAAAAGATTTTGAGCACATACATAGGTATGCAAATTACTACTACAATTACTCCTAAAACCCCGAATTAATCTGCCTTCCAGTTACACCCACATTAAGGCAACGGGAAAAAAATAGATTTAAACAGATCCAGGCAAGTCAACACAATACGCTGGACAGTAGAAGTCAAAGCGGCTTTTCAAAGCTTCGGCTTCTATGGACAACAGGCTTAATGCACAAACACTGAAGGCGTTTCATGCTTCTGGTAGGTCTTACAATGTCTTCCCGAACACATAGCCTCATTCTCCTTCATACATGTTTCTCCATTTTAATGTAAATCCCATTGTTCCCATATGTCTTTGGAACTTTACCTTTCTCATAAGATAAATCTTTTCATGATGCTAATATTATCAGTAATCTTTGGGAAAAATAAACACACTGCTTAGCCCAGCTTCTCTGGCTAGGTGTAACATCCTACCATCTCTTTGAAATTCAAACTACCCTGATTTATCTAAAAATGCAAATTCTCCTCACCTCACATTCTAAGACTTCAGCCATGTTTTTGTATTTAGCATTTCAAACCTGGATTCTTTTGATGAGTCAAAGCCTCCAGACCAGCTGTCTCCAATTCAAATAAATCCCACACATACACACACACAGAATCTATCCAAACTCCACTATTAACCTACTGTTACAATAAATCACAATAATATTATGAGAATTATTATACTTTCATGATAATGTGTGTGTGCGTGTGTGTGTGCCTGTGTAACCGCCAGTGAATATCTAATTGACATGAATAAAATGTGTCAAATTGATAAGACCATTGTAAAGTTAACTTTGAGAATGTGAAATAGTTTTACATGGGGCAGGATTTTCCTGTTGGCGTGCGGGGGAGGGCTCTGCACGTTGACGTGTAAATGATGCACGGTGATGTTGGGCGAGTGTCCCAATGTCACTGCGTGCCATCGCAATATTTAGGTGGCAGGGCACCCGATGTTCTCCAATGCGCGCCCGCCATTAATTATTCATGTACTTAAGGCCCTTGAGGCAGCAATTGTCTGCAAATTTTCTGGTCCCGTGAGATCTTCAGGACATCATACGGGCGCAACGGGCAGGCGGGTAGGAGACATTTGTATAAACCTCATCCACGGGCAGGATAAGAGAGGTGAGTGGGGCTGCGAATGTTACCTGTCGGGTATTTAAGTGTGAAAGTTACTAATACTTGCCTGTGTGAGCAGGAATGCTTCAAAACTCATACCAGCTGCTCGGACAGGAGTAAAAGCCTTGGTCAGGACTCTACAGTAAAGATTATTTCTGGGGCCTACAGCTTTCAGGAAGCCTTCCCTTAGCCTGGGAATGGGAGTTGTGCTCTCTACTCGAGACACCTCCTCTGAGGAGGAAGGGAGGAGCAGAAGGGGGAGGAGGTCAGGAGCCCACATTCAGCCTCCAGAGGAGCTACCTTTGGGAGGAGAGGTGCAGGCACAAGGGGCGCAGGGCCAACAACAAGTCCAAGGCGGAAGCAAGTGAGCCCGGTGCCTCTGTCAACAGGGAGGGCTTCCACTCCATGAACGTGCAGATAGTGTGTGATCACAGGATGCTGATTTTACAAGTCTGTGCAAGGTACCCAGGCAGCTCCCACTCAGACACTCCCAGGTGCTGGGATTCTTCAGTGATCCAGCCTGGCTTGATGGATGGCTGCTGGATGACATGGGCTATCCCCTCAGAAGGTGGCTCCATCCTGCTGCGAGGGTTTACAGGCAGCAAAGCAGCTATCTCAATATGTCTGAGGTGCAGTGCCAAAGGAGGCTCCGTCTCTCAAGGGACACAGTCACCCCCATTTGTCAGATGATAGGCCCTGAGATCTTCGCAAACTGTGTGGGTGGGCACCCCAGGCCAGTGGCTCTAAAGGTCACAGTTGCCCTCAACTTCTATGCCTCTGGCTCGTTCCAGGGGTCGGTGGGTGATCTTTGTGGAGTCTCTCAATCAGCTGTCCACACTTGTGTCAAGCAATTGACAGACACTCTGTTCAGGTATGTATTGACTTTCATCCACTACCACTGGGACGAGGCCAGCCAGACAGAGCGAGCCAGAGGCTTCGCGGTGATTGCTGGATTCCCCCGCGTCCAGGGTGCTATAGACTGCACATATGTAGCCATCAAGGCGCCAGCAGGTGAGCCCGGTGCCTTCGTCAACAGGAAGGGCTTCCACTCCATGAACATGCAGATGTGTGTGACCACAGGATGCAGATTCTGCAAGTCTGTGCAAGTTACCCAGGCAACTCCCATGACACCTACATCCTCAGACACTCCCAGGTGCCGCGGCTCTTCAGTGCTTAGCCCGGCTGGATGGATGGCTGCTGGGTGACAAGGGCTATCCCCTCAGAAGGTGGCTCATGACCCCTCTCCGCCATCCAAGAACAGAGGCCGAGCAGCGGTACAATAGGAGCCATGGCACCACAAGGGCTGTGGTGGAGAGAACCACCGGTCTTCTCAAGATGCGCTTCCAATGCCTGGACTACTCAGGGGGCGCACTCCAATACCCCCCAGATCGTGTGTTGCTGATAGTGGTTGCATGCTGCGCTCTCCACAATCTGGCGCTGAAAAGGGGTGACACAGTGGACGAGGAAGATATATACGCAGTTGCTCCGGATGCACACGATGAGTCCAGCAGTAAGTCCGAGGATGAGCATGCACAGGAGAACGCTGAGAGGGTAGATGCTGACCTGGGCATACTCCAGGGAGGCAGGGACACCCAGGAGGCTTTAGTCCAAAGAACCTTCAGCTAGCCCACCACAGATGGACCTTCAGCACACGCCAGGGCTGCAGGTTCCACACTTGATGCCTGAGTGCTAAATCTGCCTGGATAGTAACATTAACTAAGGACCTTGTCAATAAACACACTGATAACATCATGGGTTCCCGTCCGCTTGCAGAAGTAAGGAATCACCCTGAGGCATGGCAACATGTCAAAATTTATTGAGAGAACAAATGTAACTTCATAAACAAAAACAAAAGGTGTTGGACTTCACACCAAGTCTTCAATAAACTACTATGGGCCAACATAAAAGCACCAGTCAGAAACCCCTGTTGTGCCTAATGTGCCTTAAATTTATGCTTATGGGTGCTATGTCTAAGTGCTGTCCCCTCGCTTGCACTGGCACCTGAGACAGCCTGCTCACTGTGCTGTCCTGTTGGCCTCGATGACCTTGGCGGATGTCCTCTGGCCCACGGAGTATTTGATGGCCCCACCTGGGAGAGAGCAGCCAGTTCCACAGCTGGCATCTCCCCAGTTGTCGCAGCCTCATCGGATGCCACGGTCACTGGCAGAGGGATGGAGAAAGCTGCTGCCGTCATCCGGACTGCCCTGAGAGGAGCCCGCAGAAACGACAGGCAGCTGCCTCCTCCTCCCGGCCCTGCTCCAGTGATGCTGAAAGGAAGAACAAGTACATTTGATTAGTTACAGTGCAGACAATGTCAATTTGCATGCTGGTTCCCCGGATCATTATGCGCTCATCCTTCCATAATCAAGGGTAAACCCATGTTTCAAACTTCAATCACTGAGCATTCAGCAGTGCCATGGCTTTTGGGACACACATGGTGACCTGAGTGCTCGCCAGGCATCCCCGTGGCACCCCAGCCTCATCGCCACCATTGGACCAGGAGGCAAGGCACCTCTCCAGATCCATGGCCGGCTGCTCAAATGGAGTCAAGATGGCCAACTGGGCCTGGCCTCTGCCAGTCCACATCCACTCTGTGGAATTGTGCACAGTCTTCTCCTGAAAAGGAGAGAAGAGCATTGATTAGTCCAGCCTGTACCTGGATTCCCATCGCATCCCTGCCAAACCAACCAGAGTGGGACATTGCAGGGTTCCAGTTCTTTGTTACCCCACAGCTGCTGCACACTCACCCAAACAAGCCAGGACTGACCCCCCCCCTTTCCCCAAATGCTGCCTCCTTCACATGGTGTCACTTTGCTAAGCAAGGAGGCACAAGCATGTGGATCGCAAAGAGCAGCAGATGGATTGGTGCCCCGCCAACTGGAAGCTCCCCTCCCAGCATATTAGCATCCTGACTTTGACATGCTTCCCATTTCCAGCTCTCTGTCTAGGTGCAGACCCTTGACTTTCACCCCCATTCTATACTCTGGGTGTCAGCGTCACACATGCTGTGGATGTAGAACACATCCTAGCTCAACCCTCTGTCACACCCAGCGAGGGATACATGCCGTGAAGGATTCAATGCCATTACTGTAATCAGAGTTGTGGTGGTGGGGGTGGTGTTGGGGGGAAAGGGTGATGGCTGCATTAAGTGACCTCAGCCAACATGGTACTCACCCTTCCCAAGCGCAGGAGGTCGTTGAACTTTTATGGCATTCGACCCATGTGCGCCGCACCACATCATGGGAGCTCACACTCTCGGCCACCTCCTCCCACGCACGTTTGGTCAGGTGGGGGGGCCTCCGCCTCCCATCCCTTGGAAGAAGGACCTCCCGCCGCGCTGCCACCTCCCCCAGGAGGGCAGCTAGGCACCCATCAGAGAAACGAGGGGCACATTGCCCCGCTGGCCTACCCTCTGGACTTGCGTGATGCACAGTAGCCCTCTGCTGTTCTCTTCTCCCGGCCATTGTTAGCAGCCTTGCAAAGGCTGCCAGGCCTTCATTTAAACAGGCCGCCGGGTTGCCATTGGACCCGGCGGTCTGTGCATGCCTGCCGTCGCCTGCCCACTCCCGCTATCCACGGGAGTCGAGAAATACACGTAAAATGGCAGCGCGGACCTGATCTGTGTTGGTGTTTGTGCTCCACAAGAGCCTCCTCCCACCTTACTTCATCCACCCTCCCAATATATCCTTCTGGTGCTTCCTCCCTCATGTGCTTAGCTTTAAATACATCAGTTTGCCGCAATGACTTCATGGGCAGCAAGTTCCACGTTTGAACCACTCTCTGGATAAAGATTTTTACAAGGCATTTTTATTGAAATTGCTAGTTCCAAGACAGAGTAGCTGTATACACAATAAATATCAACAGGCCTTAAAGAGTCACAACATCATTTGTAGACACAAGGCAAGTCTGAGTGCTTCACCTCTACCCAGAGCAGTAGAGCTAGTTCTTGCAGTTAATGCAGTTTATTAAACATTATGTTCTGGAAAGCCAATACTACAATCATCAATGCTGCCTTCACATTACAGAATTCCTTCAGATAGAGCTGGTACAGTAATAAGCTGGGGCATCTGTCCCCTTTACCCAGCAGAGAGAACTATGCAGCATCAGCAATACAATAGCCCCACATGCCAGGGCCAATCCATGTAGAGGCAGCCAGCCACTGCTACCACACAAGATGGTGACGTGGAGTGTGAGCATCAGGCATTTATATCTGGTGCAGGACGAACAAATGTAGGTCACCCTTTCTGAAGCAGTTCCCCACTCCTCCAACTATAAAGGCAGGCAACCCACTTAACATTAACGCTGCCGTGATCTGGGATTTGAGTCCAAGCTCAGTAAACCAGCTACTGCATTCAAAAGGAGTTCTAACTCAGCTCAGAGTTGACAATCAACCCCGGATTAAACAAAGCTGAGAGTTTTGTTGGGATGATAAACATTCCTCCAATGCTGAGAAGCATGGATCACCTACAGGAGTCATTTTACAGAGCTAGAAAAATTTCACCTGCAGGTTTTGTGGCAAGATAAGAAGCAAGCACTGAAACCTTAAATAGTTAACGAGCCATGAGGAACCACGATTTATGGAGCGCAGTTCAGTTGGACAAACATGCAGTTCATTGGTGCCTATCAAAGAAAGTGCCCTATTACCAGCTAAAGGAAGGAAAATACAGCTCATAAAAGACAATGCTCACAATGCTAGGCAGTATGTGATAAGTGTTTTGTTCTCACTAACACCTGCCCAATCAGTAACAGTAAAAATGAGGACATATTTATGTCTTTAAAGCCATATGAATCCAGCCAGATTAGAGAAAAAAGCAACTCAGAGTGATAGGAGAACGCAACAAGATAGATAGGTCAACCTGCAAAACATTTCCTGTGCACAGACTGTGGTTATGATTCCCGCAAATAGATTAGTACATTGTAACCTCTCCAGTCCAGAACGCTAGTGACCAAATCATTTCCAGATTTTGGAATTTTCTGGATTTTAGAATGACATCAGAATGCCTAACTACAAGTGGTATTTAACTGAAGCATGAAACAGTGATAAAACATTATAAAGCAGTAATAACAATTGTTTTACTTATCTAAATACTGTATCTTCCATGCTTCTATTCCCAAAGTACAATGCTAAAATTATGCTGTGAGTTGCTTGGGTCTGCTCAAAACATTTATGGACAATTGGTGTTTCTGAACAAGAGATTTCCAAACTAGAGAGATTGCAATGTATTAAAAGTCATTAAGTACCCATTAGAGACAGAAAACAGAATTATTCTGAAAATAATGCAGTCATTATTAAAACAACATGATGATCTATGTAGCGTTCAATTGTTCTTTGTTTGATTGTGTGTCTGGTATCTGTTCTTTATGTGTGATTAGTTAAGCCTGGGCGTGGTGACTGAGAAAAAGAAACTAAACTGTAGGAAAACAGCTGGAAGCATGAGAGGAGACATTTTAAAGCATTGAAAAAAACTCCTGTTCAGGCATATAACCTGGAGTGTATCACCTCTGCATATCTCCAACACTTTAAAAACACTACCAGAAGTATTTATCGCTGACACTCATTACGTCATAGGCTGTGTCTAAAATGAATTTTACGTTTTGTCGTGGGGTTGAGAATTGTTCATTTCAGAGAATTTTTAGCCTAACCTGCATGTGACAAGCCTGGCAAGATTGGATACAATGCTGGTTTCATAGCCCACCAATTGTTGATCTCTTTTGAATCTAGCCATTTACACCTTGACTCGAAGCATCGGCTCTTTTCTTCTCCGCCGATGCTGCCGAACCTACTGAGTTTTTCCAGGTAGTTCTGTTTTTGTTTTACACCTTGTTCCAACTCAGGGAAACCAATGGCCAATAGAGAATAGTTACAGTCAAGCAATTACTCTTACAAGAGCAAAGTACTGTGGCTGCTGGAAATCTGAAATAAAAACAGAAAATGCTGGAAATACTCAACAGGTCTGGCAATATTATGGAAGGAGAGTTAATGTTTCAGGTCATTGGCCTTTCATCAGAACTGGAAAAGGTTAGAGATGTCACAGGCTTTAAGCAAGTAGAGAGTTAGTGAAAGAGGAGAGAGGGGGAAAGAGCCAAAGAGGAAGTTTGCAAGAGGGAAGAAGGCAGGATAGTGTAAATGACAAAACAAATGATGATGCAAGACAAAATGAGGTTGTAATGGAACAAGGAAAGAAACAAAAGCTAGGTCTAGAGGAGACATAAATGGCAACAGCAGAATTATTACCAGGAACTGCTGTTCAAAAAAATGGGAGCAGTGATTATGATCTGAAACTGTTGAATTCAATGTTGAGCTTGGAGGTTGTAAAGTGCCTAACCAAAAGATGAGGTTCTGTTCTTTGCGTTTCTATTGAGCTTCATTGTAGAAAGCCAAGGACAGAGAGGTCAGATGAGAATGGAGTGGAAAATTAAATGACAAGTGACCAGAAAGTCAGAGTCACACTTGTGAACTGAACCAAAGTTTTCTGCAAAGTAATCACTCAATCTACATTTGGTTTCCCCAGTGTAGAGGAGACCACATCATGAACAGCCAATACCGTAAACTAACTTGAAAGCTGTATAAGTAAATTGTTGTTTCACCTGATAGGAGTGTTTTGGGCCTTGGATAATGGGAGAGGGAAGGCAAAAGGGCAGGTGTTGCATCCTTGAGCTTGTATCGGCAGGTGTCTTGAAATGGAGAGAGGGTTAAGAGGGTGTTTGAAGATTGGACTAAGGTGTTGCAGTGGGAACGACATGTTGAAAGGGGAAGGGATGGTTTGATGGTGACATAATGGAAGTGTTGAAGGATGATCCATTGAATGTGGAGGCTGGTGGGGTGGTAGATGACAACAAAGGGAAGGGATGAGAACAGAATTGGAGGAAATGGGGTGGACATGGCCAAGGGCCCTGTGAACCACAATGGAAAGAATCCTCAGTTGAGGAAAAAGGAAGATATATCAGAAGTGTTGGTATGGAAAGTTGTATTGTCAGAACAGATGCAACAGGGAAGCTGCAGGAGTGGAATAGAGTCTTACAGGAAGTGTAGTGGGAGGAAGCGTAATCAAGATAGCTGTGGAAGTCAGTAAAATTATAGTAAATATTAGTTGACAGCCTTTCACCAGAAATGGAGAGTGTGAAGTTGAGGAAGGGAAGGGAATAGTCAGAGATCGGCAATGTGAAGGTGAGGGAGGCTTGGAAATTGGAAGAAAAGTTGATGAAATTTTCCAGGTCAGGGTGAAAGCAGGAAACAGCACTGATAGATTTATCAATGTACTGAGAAAGGAGATGAGAGAGGGGACCCAAGAAAGATTAGAATAAAGAATGTTTCACATATCCTAAAAAGGCAGGTATTGCTAGGAATTGTATGGGTTCCCATAGTAACACCTTTTATTTGGAGGAAGTGAGGGGAATCAAAGAGAAGTTGTTCAATGTGAGAACAAGATCAGTCAGGTGAAGGGTGACTGATTAGACCGCTGCTCAAGGAAGAAGCAGAGAGCCCTGAGGCCATCCTGGTGGAGGATGGAGGTGTAGATGAATTGGGCATCTATGGTGTAAGGGGTTAAAACCTGGAAACTGGAAACTTAAAACAATATAACATTTGTTGTTTCCTCATGCTAATTCCAATGGTAAGCTAAACCATCAGGCAAAACCTCTTTTCCATAATTGTTTTAAGCACTTAATTAACTGATATTAGCTAATGAACTTCACACTAATATTAACAGCATAAAATTCCATAAAATGGCATAATTACATAAGAGGACCAAAGACTGAGATAGGAAATGTCACAGAATTTGTGATGATGAGGTGGGTGTTGAGTCAACCATGTGTTGACCTCCTTGCTTCTATGGTTTATGACAATGTTCTTCAAGTAAACGCAAGACACCTGATAGTGGAGCATAAAAAACAAACTTTATTCATATCTAGATAAGAAAACAATCTATACTAAACAAAAGAGTGCTTGGGATTTCTCTCTTTCCAGCTCTCCAACTAACTCTAGAAACTCTTCCTCCTTCGCATTTGCGTTAAAGCTATATTTCATAGATAAACCCTCATTGTTCATCTGTTCTCAGAACCTTACAAGAACAGTTTTTTGGCAGCTCATTTACCTTAATTATAATAGACACGTATATTATACTAGGGCTAATTGATCTCTGAAGCTATGTTTACTAAAGTTATACATCAATCATGCACGGTCAGTGTTGTCTAGCCATGTATTTCCTTGCACAGGCAAACCTTTACAGATGATAATCAGATATCTGGAGCAGAGCATAATCCATCATTTCCTTTCATAGGCATCTTGCTGTTTTTTTATTTGTCCTTAGAGAGCCTGCTGCCTATGACCAATTATACTGATACCAGTAAGTTCAATTATCAACTTTTAACTCTCCAACATGTCCAACAATGGCCACAATGGCAGACTGGCCATATGGGAAACCAGGAGATATCCCTGCAGAGTTGTTCAAAGGCGCTGCTTTATCAACCCCCTTTCCCATGAGAATCCCAAAGGATCCTGTGCTCTTTGGAGGGAGCCAGCCTCAGTTAGGCAGCCATGAGGGTACCAAATCTTGAGACGATAGCTATTTGAGGAAGAAGTTGCTGAGCAACGAAACACATTCTTACACAATAAAAAAAGGGCCTAGGAGAGCTTGAGGAAGAGATTCGGGCACGTGTCAAAGAGATTATTCCAAGTTACAATTTCCTTACATTACTGAAGACATGTGCTCCAGAATGTGCCGCGCCCCTAGCCAAGTTGTTCCAGTACAACTACAACACTGACATCTACCCAGCTATGTGGAAAATTGCCCATGTATGTCCTGTACACAAAAGGCAGGACAAATCCAACCCGGCAAATTACTGCCCCATCAGTCTATGCTCCATCATCAGCAAAGTAATGGAAGGGGCCATCAACAGTGCTACCAAGCGGCACTTGATAGCACTTTTGGTTTCGGTTCCGTCAGGGCCACTCAGCTCTGAACCTCATTACAGCCTTTGTTCAAACATGGACAAAAGAGCTGAACTCCTGAGGTGAGGTGAGAGTGACTGCCCTTGACATCAAGGTCGTATTTGACCGAGTGTGACATCAAGGAGCCCTAGAAAATCTGGAGTCAATGGGAATCGGGGGGGGGCGGGGAAAATCTCAACGGATTGGAGTTATACCTAGCACAAAGGAAGATGGTCGCGGTTGTTGGAGGTCAATCATATCAGCTCCTGGACATCATTGCAGGAGTTCCTCAGAGTAGTGTCCTAGGCCCAACCATCTTCAGCTACCTTCCTTCCATCATAGGGTCAGAAGTGGGGATGTTCGCTGATAATTGCACAATGCTCAGCGCCATGTCCAAATGCAGCACGACCTGGACATTATCTAGGCTTGGACTGACATGTGGCAAGTAACATTCGTGCCACACAAGTGCCAGGCAATGACCATCTCCAACAAGAGAGAAACTAATCATCACCCTTTAATATTCAATGGCATTACCATCAATGAATCTTCCACTATCAATATCCTGAGGGTTACCATTGACCAGAAACTAAACTGGACTAACCATATAAATACTGTAGCTACAAGAGTAGGTCAGAGGCTAGGAATCCTGCGATGACTAACTCACCTTCTGACTCCCCAAAACCTGTGATGGAATACTCCCCACTTGCCTGAATGAGTGCAGCACCAACAACACTCAAGAAGCTTGACAGTGTCCAGGACAAAGCAGCCCGCTTGAGGGCACCACCTCCACAAACATTCACTCCCTCCACCACCGACGCACAGTAGCAGCAGTGTGTACCATCTACATGATGCACTGCAGGAATTCACCAAGGCTCCTTAGACAGCACCTTCCAAACCCATGACCACTACCATCTAGAAGGACAAGAGCAGCAGATAGATGGGAACACCACCACTTGGAAGTTCTCCTCCAAGTCACACACCATCCTGACTTGGAAATATATTGCGGTTCCTTCACTGTCACTGGGTCAAAATTTTGGAACCCCCTCCCTAACAGCACTGTGAGTGTACCTACACCACATGGACTGTAGCGGTTCAAGAAGGCAGCTCACCACCACCTTCTCAAGGGAAACTAGAGATGGGCAATAAATGCTGGCTCAGCTAGCGAAGTCCACATCCCATGAATGAATTAAAAAAAAGACATTATAGAATACAGAGTGAAGAAAGGATATATAATCACACATATTCCATTCAGAGCCATGTCTCATTACTGTATCATGTACTTCTCTCCTCCTCCATCTCTTAGGGCTGAATTTTGCCATCGGCGAGCAGGGGGCGGGGCCCACTCACCAACGCACAAAATGACGCAGGATGACATCGGGAGGAACCCCCGACATCATCCCGCCCCATTTAAATCTTCAGGAAGACGGGCCAGCAGCAAAATCAGCTGCGGGCCTGCCGACCTGTCAATGGCCAATTGAGGCCATTGACAGGATCAATTAAACAATTATAGGACCTGCCCATCCAACCTTAAAGTTGGCGGGCAGGCCAGGAGCCCCGGCGGCAACTAGAAAAAACATGAAACCTCATCCACCGGTGGGATGAGGTTTCATGTGGGGATTTAAAAAGTTGAATAAAGTTTTAATGAAATTTATTAACATGTCCCATCTCGTGTGACATTATCACATGAGGGGGACATGTTAAGGATTTTTTTTTTCTATTTTTAATCTTTTTCAAAGTGGAAGCGATCTCCCTGAGGCAGCACTTAGCCTCAGGGAGATGTGTGCTCTTTCGTGCGCATGGGCGAAAGAGCGCACTCCCGCATTTGGGGAATTCCCCCCCGCCCGCACAAGAAGCGCATAGCGCTTCCCACCAGACGTCACACTTGGCGGGCCTTAATTGGCCCGCCCACTCAAAATGGCAGTGGGGCCCGCTTCTCCAGCAGGGATCGCCTCCCTGCCTGTCGGATATTGGGTCGGGCCCACCTGCCCAATAGGCAGATAATTCTGCCCTTAACTTACTACAACAATAACAACAACTTGTATTTATGAAGCACCTTTAACAAAATAAAATGTAAGCGTTCCAAGGCACTTCACGGATGCATTATAAAACAAAGTATGACACCAAGTCATAAATGGAGATATTAGGTTAGATGACCAAAAGCTTGGTCAAAGAGGTACAGGTACACTCTCTCAAAACTGGCAACTTCGGGACTGAGGCTGTGCCAGGTTTTGGACTTTGCTGGATTTTGAGTCGGGTGCTTTGGACAATGGGCCTGTCAGGTCAATCTGATCGCATGGGGTCAAGGAGCACAGGAATAGACTGGCATGCAAGCAGTGAAGCAGATAACAAGTTCGGCACCATGCAACGCCTAGCCGAACAGTCTAGGTAAGTTCATTTTAATTAAGTACAGCATGGCATGAGCATGAATTGAGCATGGCACATTCTAAAACTGACAACTCTGGTTTTCAGACAGCTGGTTCTAAGAGAGTGTACCTGAGGATTAGAGAGATAGGGAGGTACATGTCCACAGAAGGATTTGAAAACAAAGATGAGAATCTTGAAATCAGATGTTGCTTGACCAGGAGCCAGTGAAAGTCAGTGAGTGCAAGGGTAATAAATGTTTGGGACTTGGTGCGAGTTCAGGCAAAGTCATGCAGTGTTGTTAAGAATTTCTACAATCCTCAATCCCACTTTTTAACAGGCATCAATAGAGCTTCTTTTTAAAGGTCCCAACTAATCCTGAATCAACTACTTTCGTTCGGGTTTGTTCCCATTCTTCTCTGGGGAAAAAATATGTATTGTTCCGAATTTGGAACCTTGTTCAAGATTTATGAATACAGGTAATAAAAATCATTGTAGCATCCACTTGTCAGAATCGCCACAGCACTGAACCATTAGTGGTATTCTCCTCCCTATTTGATGGGGGTTGGATAGCTCCATTGACTAGAATATGGTGCAGATTGACTCTAAGGGCACAGCTTCAGTCCCTGTACTGGCTGTGATAGTTCCTGGAGGCCTGCCTCCTTGCCTTGATCGCTTGCTTGATGCAGAGAGATGCCCCTCAAGCTGTACAAACACTTATATCTCTCTCTAACAGAGAAAGCTGACTATGGCTAATTACCTACCTTTCCACCAATTCTGACCTTATGGACATACAGGGATAATTGATTTCAATAGACAGAAAATTGTAGGTAATATACCCATGATTTTCCAATAAGCCAAGTGGACTCATTATGGGCTGGAATTTATAGCCGCTCCCCCCCCCAACCAGGGATGCTATGGACTTCCTGCCTGCTGACCCACCCCCTCCCCAGGGATGGGTCAGCAGGCAGGAGGTCCATAGCATTAAGCATTAAGCCATGGGCTCCATTCCAGGTGCCTACCCCCAACCTCCATGCAATCTTACCCACAACAAGGAGACGTCAGGAGGTCTGCCTGCCCATGGGCCACGAAGCCCTTAAATGGCTAAGTAATGACCACTTAAGGGCCTCCTCCTGCTGCCACTGGAGTTTTACCTGCAGTGGGGGAGGCTGGCAAAAAGTGGCAGGTTTAAGTGATGGCTGGTCAAGGTGAGGAGGGTGGTTGCTGCCTCCTTTACAGGTCCCCTGTGCCTATTGGAGGTCCCCCTCAAGGTCTTCTCACCCTCTTGCACTTACACTTAGCAGTGGCACAGCTGGGACCAGAGAGCTGCCAGCCACTTGATTGGCCAGCAGCTCTAAAAGGCAAGAATTCCTTCCCAGATCAAGGCAGAAGTCTCCCCTCAAGCCACAAATTAGCCCAATGGCCGTTAAATGGTTGTGGGCAAGCTGATCAGATTTTTATGCTGGGTAGCAGGGATCCCACACTGCCTTAGTGAGAGTGTTTAGGGAGCTGGTTAGCTCAGTTGGCTAGATAATTAGCATGTAGGTCAGATCAACACCAACAACATGAGTTTGATCCCCATTCTTGTTGAGGTAGCCTCTTTGCCCTACCACTAATAAAATAATCACAGCCTTGGTTCAGTGAATAATCGCCAAGGATCTGCTATTTGGGCAGAAAACTCAAGAAAACAACTGTTCCAGTATAAGTTATTCATGTATCAGAATCATTTCCTCTGTATTTTATTCTTAATGTAGACGTTATTCATTCAGCATCCAAGTTAAAAAAGCTCATTGAGGGATTTAGTATGATTAAGTTAAATGCTTATGCAGGGACAATGCAGACACGAAATATGTCCATTTATACTTTCCAATTTTGGAAAGTATAAATAGGCATGAGCATAAATTTTGTATATGGTTGTTTATCCCCAATTTAATTGGTCTGATTAATGTTTTAATTAATGTGTGTCAGCTGTGGCTCAATTGGTAGCACACTTACCTCTGAATTGTAAGGTCCTGGGTTCAAGTCCTCCTCCTGGGCTTGAGTATGAAAATCAAGGCTAACTCTCCAGTGCAGTACTGAGGATGCATTGCACTGTCGAATGTGTTATCTTTTGGATGAGACTGCAAACCGAGGTCCAATCTGCCTGTTCGGGTGAATGTAAAAGATCTCAAGGCTCTATTTCAAAGAAGAGCAGGGGAGCTGCACCTGGTCTCCTGGCCAGTATTTGGCACTGGTATGAAGAGAGCACCTCTGACAGTGCAGCACTCCCTCAGTACTACACTGGCATGTCAATCTAAATTGTGTGATGCATTGGTTTTAATTTTCCAAAACTCCCTAGATTCATGGAAGGTCCCTTTAGGTTGGAAGGTAGCAAATGTAACTCCATTATTCAAAAAGGGAGGGAGACAGAAAGCGGGAAACTGCAGGCCAGTTAGCGTAACGTCTGTCGTAGGGAAAATGTTAGAAGCTATTATTTTAAAAATCATAACAGGGCGCTTGGATAAGCTCAAGGTCATCAGGCAGATTCAACATGGTTTTGTGAAAGGGAAATTATGTTTAACCAACCTATTGGAGTTCTTTGAGGAAGTAATGTGTTAAGGATAAAGGGGAACAGCCGATGTACCTGAGATTTCCAGAAGGAATTTGATAGTGCCACTTCAAAGGTTATTGCGGAAAATAAAAGCTCAAGGAATAGGGGGTGACATATTGGCATGGATAGAAGATTGGCAGCTAACAGCAAGCAGACAGTAGGCATAAATGGATCTTTTTCAGGTCGGCAAGATGTAACGAGTGGCGTGCCACAGGGATCAGTGCTGGGACCTTAACTGTTTACAATTTATATAAATGACTTAGATGAAGGGATAGATGGGATGCTTGTCAAATTTTCTGATGGCACAAAGATAGGTAGGAAAGTAAGTTGTGAAGAAGACATAAGTAGGCCACAAAAAGATATAAATAGGTTAAGTAAGTGGGCAAAGATATGGCAAATGGAGTATAATGTGGGAAAATGTGAAAATGTGAAAAGGAGTAAAAGAGAAGTATATATCTAAATGGTGAGAGATTGCAGAGCTCTGAGGTGCAAAGGGATCTGGGTGTCCTGGTGCATGATTCACAAAAGGCTAGTACGTGGGTACAGCAAGTAATTAGGAAAGCTAATAGAATGTTACTATTTATTGCAAGGGGAATTGAATACAAAAGTTGGGAGGTTATACTTCAGTTGTACAGGGCACTAGTGAGACCACATCTGGAGTACAGTGTATAGTATTGGTCTCCTTATTTAAGGAAGGATGTAAATGCATTGGAAGCAGTTCAGAGAAGGTTTGCCAGGCTAATGTCTGGAATGGGCGGGTTGTCTTATGAGGAAATGTTGGACAGGATAGGCTTATATCCACTGGAGTTTAGAAGAGTAAGAGGCGACTTAATTGAAACCTTTAAGATCCTGAGGGGTCTTGACAGGGTGGGAGAATCTAGGACTAGGGGTCACGGTTTAAAAATAAGGGGTCGCCCATTTAAAACAGAGATGAGGTGAAATTTTTTCATATAGATGGTTGTGAGTCTTTGGATCTCTCTTCTTGAAAAGGCAGTGAAAGCAGAGTCTTCGAATATTTTTAAGGCAGAGATGGATAGATTCTTGGTAAGCAAGGGTTGATAGGTTATCGGGGGTAGGAGGGATGCAGATTTCAGGTTACTATCAGATCAGCCATGATCTTATTAAGTGGCGGAGCAGGCTCAAGGGGCTGAATGACCTAGTCCTGCTCCTTGATCATATGTTCATATGTGCTGTCTCTTGTCTGATGATGCCCAGAGTCCTCAAATTCCCCACAGGAACCTGGAGCTTCAAATCTCTTAGAACCAAGTTTCTCTGGTTGCTCCTGTTCTAACCTTTCCTTCCAGTCTTTCTCTCTCCCTCAGATGGTCACCAATCTTTTCTCCTCCACTGCACACTCCCTCTCATTGTTGTGATTACCCTCTCAAACCTTTGCTCCAGAAACTACTATCTCTCCTTGATAATTCACACAACTGCTACTTATCTAATGTTTAAAATAACACTTCCCTTCATGATATTTCATTTTGGATTGCAAAATACACTTTGTTTAGGAAATTATTGGTTGATCTTCCTTGCTAGGCTGCATAATCCATTCTTTGCATCGCTTACTGAAAGCATTGACATTTTTTGTGCACCGTAAAATGCAAGCTGAGACTTTTGCCTTCATGTTTAGCTTTTGGCTGGCAGCAAATTTAAGTCTGAATATTAGAAATGACCAAAATTCAAGGGAGGATATTGATGGAATGAAAGGAATGAAGTGAGAAAAAAGAGGCAATGGAAATATAGGGAAAGGGTCTTTCCATTTAGAAAAAAAGACTTGCATTAATATAGCACCTTTCATGACCTCAGGACATCCCAAAGCACTTTACAACCAATGAAGCACTTTTGACATGTTGACACTATTGTAATGTGGGAAACACAGCAGCCAATGTGTGCACAGCAAGCCCCCACAAACAGCAATGTCATAATGATCAGGTAATCTGCTTCAGCGATGTTTGAGAGATTAATATTGGCCAGGACACCAGAGATAATTCCCTGCTCTTCTTTGAAACAATGCCAATAGACCTCTTACATCCAGCTGAGCGAACAGAGTACAACATCTCATCCAAAAGGCAGCACTTCCAACAGTATAGCTGTCCCTTAGTACTGCCCTGGAGTATCAGCCTTGAATTTTGTGGCCTAGTTCTGGAGCAGGATTTGAATGCACAACCTGCTGATTCAAAGGTGCGAGCACAACCAGCTGAGCCAGAGCTGACATCCAAAGTGAAGAGAAATTGTTACATTTTCATTCCCTAGTGATAATATGAAAGTGTGAAGACATTTTCAGCTGAATAAAGAAAAAGGAGAACTGTTATATGATAATAAAGGCAAAATACTGCAGATGCTGGAAATCTGAAACGAAAACAAAAAATGCTGGAAAAATTCAGCAGGTCTGACAGCATCTGTGAGACAGAGAAAACGTTTCGAGTCCGTATGACTCTTCTTCAGGTCTTCAGAACTGTTATACGAGACTGGTTGGCAAATTATTTCCATATTTCTTAGGATCGTACCACTCAGATAGAAGCCATTTGACCCGTTGTCTATTGCCAGAACTTTGAAAGAGCTATCCAATTAGTCCCATTCCCTTCTTTCCCCATATCCCTACATTTTTTTTCATTTTCAAGTATTTATCTCATTCTGTTTTGAAAGTTGGTATTGAATCTGCTTCCACCACCCTTTCAGGCAGCGCATTCCACATCATTAACAACTCGCTGCATTAGAAAAATTCTCCTTAGCTCCTTTTAATGGTTCCTTAGCCTTCTGGCAGTGGATCCAATTTCTCATAGTTTACTCAATCTTATTATTTTTACAGTGCATTGTGTGAGCATTTCATTGTACTGTTAATTGCTGCTATAAAGACAAAGTTCATGGGAACTGACTTAGATTTTCTCTGAATTGAAGATTTTTAATATAATTTTGTTAAAATACAGTCTCACTTGAAGAAGGTGTCACTTTGCTTCAATCTGTCTCCTGCAAAAATATCTAATTCTACTTGCATCTAAATTTAGTGTTAACAAGGCTGAGAAGCTGACTCCTCAGCTGTTAACCTCAATGGGTGTTAGAGCAATTAGCCCCTTATTATTGCCAGTTTCAGAAACCTGTTAACACAATGGTGTAAATATGCCGGTGCTGTAAGAACAGTGGATAGATTTTCAGAGATTTCAACCCTTCAGTCTTGGATCCCTGCTGGATATAAACATTGAAGCCAGGTTTGTGATTGAAAATAATTAAATCAAATTAAGTTATTAGTGATCATACTTCCACAAAAAAAACAAGTTAACTTGCCATTCTTCAGTGAAATTTAAGTTCCACTTACAAAATCCCAGGTGAACAGTGCCCAATTTTTTTGTCAGCAAGAATAAGTGACTAGCAGCCAATTCCAATAATGACCCTTTCAAGCTTTTCAAATAGTTAATGAGATACCTCAGCTGTGTAAATACAGGTAAATTCATTAATCCAGTTGTGAAGTCTGCAATTCTGCAGGAGAAAGAAGGAGCAACAACAGAGAAAAGCTCAATTTAGTAATCAGATCCTGCAGGCAATTGTGAAGATGGTAACAGAAGTACGCGATCAAATATTTTGGGTGAGGTAGTTCCCAAATTCACCAGTGTGACTATACATCATTGAACAAGTGAATTCAGAGTCAAATATTCGAGGACCAAGCAAGAAGACCAGAAGAAAACGCACAATATATTTTTCATCATAATTAGCATAAATTGCCCAGATGTAATGCAGCAAAGTATATAAAGTTATTTGTAAAATATACACAAACAAAGCAAGCAAATGCTCTGACATTTTAAACTTGTCCAATCGAAAGTATCAGCACTCAGTTACATCACAAGTTTGTCCTTTAGATTGTAAATAAAGGTACAATTACTTTAGCCTAAACGTGAGCCTCGTTTCACATTTGGTGGCATTAATTTGGATTAGGCGGGAGTGTAAAATGGGTGATATCAGATCAGCTGCCCATTGAAGTCAAATTAAAATTGAGAGAATTAAAACAGGCAGATTATTCGATATTGCCTGCTTTACACTATCATGCAAAGTCAAAATTACCCCAGGTATGTGTGTATGGAAACAGAAAACCATATATCAAAGACAAAATTGTTTCTGTGGTACAGTCAATGTTCAGAAATTCCACCTCTCCAAAACACCGCTGCTTTGTTTTCTATATGTACGAATACTGACATCTGTAATGATTACAGATTAGTGTTTAACTAAACCTAGAATGTTCAACTGTACAAAGGAAAATGACCAGTTTACAAAAAAACACAATAATGACATTTATTCAAAGCTCAAAAATTATGTCTCCCTCTATCTTTTGGCTATTTTTGTATAATTGACTAGGTATGAAGTTTTTCCCAACAGTAGCGACCCTGGGGTTGGGCCAATTGACCATGATATAAGACCATTAGGTGTAGGAGCAGAAGTAGGCCATTCAGCCCATAGAGTCTGCTCTGCCATTCAATGAGATCTTGGCTGATCTGATAATCCTCAACTCCACTTTCTTGTCTTTTCCCCATAACTCTTGATTCCCTTACTGATTAAAAATCTGCCCATCTCAGCCTTGAATATACTTAACGACCCAGCCTCTACAGCCCTCTGCGGTAAAGAATTCCACACATTAACTACACTCTGAGAGAAGAAATTCCTCCTCATCTCTGTTTTAAATGGGCAACCCTTTACTCTGAGATTATGCCCTCTGGTCCTATGCTCTCCCACAAGGGGAAACAACCTCTCAGCATCTACCCTGTTAGTCCCCTAAGAATCTTATATGGTTCAATAAGATTGCCTCTCATTCTTCTAAATTCCAATGAGTACAGGCCCAACCTACTCAACCTCTTCTCATAAGAAAATCCCTCCATACCCGGAATCAACCTAGTGAACCTTCTCTGGACGATGCCAGTATATCTTTCCTTAGATAAGGGGACCAAAACCACAGTATTCTAAGGTATGGTCTAACTAGTGCCTTGTATAGTTTTAGCAAGACTTCCCTAATTTTATACTCCATTCCCTTTTAAATAAAGGCTAACATCCCATTTGCCTTCCTTATTACCTGTTGAACTTGTATGTTAGCTTTTTGGGATTCATGCACAAGGACTCCCAAATCCCTCTGTGCTGCAGTCTTCTGCCATCTTTCTCCATTTAAATAATATTCAGCTCCTTTATTCTTCCTGGCCAAAGTGCATAAGCACACATTTTACCACATTATATTCCATCTGCCACCTGTCTATATCCCTCTGTAGACTCCTCGTGTCATCCTCACCACTTGCATTTCCACCTATTCTCGTATCATCTGCAAACTTGGCGATAGTACATTCACTTCCCTCATCTAAGTCATTTATATATATTGTAAATAATTGAGGCCCCAGCACTGATCCCTGTGGCATTCCACTAGTTACAGGTTGCCACCCTGAAAATGCCCCCTTTATCCCAACTCTCTGTCTTCTACTAGTTAGCCAATCCTCTATCCATGCTAATATACTACCCCGACCACCATGGGCTCTTATCTTATCAAGTAGCCTTACATGCGGTACCTTGTTGAATGCCTTTTGGAAATCCAAATATGTTACATCTACTTTATCTATTCTGCTAGCTACCTCCTCAAAGAATTCTAATAAGTTTGTCAGGCATGAGTTCCCCTTCATGAAGCCATGCTGACTCTGCTTGATTAGATTATGCAATTCTAAATGCTCTGCTATTACATCCTTTATAATAGATTCTAACATTTTCCCAATGACAGATGTTAAGCTAACTGGCTTATAGTTACCTGTTTTTTGTATCCCTCCCTTTTTGAAGAAGGGTGTTTCGTTAACAGTTTTCCACTCTTCTGGTACTTTTCGAGAATCTAAGGATTCATGGAATATTACTACCAGTGCATCCACTATCTCTGTAGCTACTTCCTTTAATATCTTAGGCTGCAGCCCATCAGGTCCAGGGGACTTATCGGCCTTTAGCCCCATTAGTTTCCCTAGTACTTTTTCTCTAGTGATAGTTATTGTATTTATTTCCTCCCCCACTTTTGCCCCTTGATTATTTAGTATTTTTGGAATGCTATTAGTGTCTTCTACCATGAAGACTGAAGCAAAGTATTTATTCAACTCCTCTGCTATTTCCTGGTTCCCCATTATTATTTCCACAACCTCATTCTGTAAGGGGCTTATTTTCACTTTGGTCTCTCTCTTCCTTTTTATATATTTAAAGAAGCTCTTACTGTCCATTTTTATATTCCTTGCTAGTTTACTCTCAAAGTTTACTTTCTCCCTCTTTAATATTTTTTGGTCATCTTTTGTTGGTTTTTTAAAACTTTCCCAATCCTCTAGCTTACCACTGATCTTTTCCACATTATATGTCTTTTCTTTTAATGTGATACTATCCTTAACTTCCTTGCTTAACCATGGTTGGTTTATCCCCTTCCTTGAATCCTTCTTGCTCACTGGGACATATCTTTGCTGTGAGTCATGAACTATTTTCTTAAATGTCTGCCATTGTTCATCAACCGTTTTTTTCTGCTAAAATCCTATCCCAGTCCACTGTGCCCTCATTCCTTTGTAATTACCCTTATTTAAGTTTAGCACAGTTGTCTCTGACCCAAGTTTCTCACTCTCAAACTGAATGCTAAATTCTACCATATTATGGCCACTGTTTCCTATGGTATCTTTTACTCTGAGATCATTTATTAAATCTGCCTCATTACACATTACCGGATCCAAAATAGCCTAATCCCTGGTTGGATCCACAAAATATTGTCCTAGGAAACTATCCTGAAAACACTCTATGAATTCTTGCTCATGGCTACCTCTGCCAATTTGACTTTCCTAATCTACATGAAGATTAAAGTCACCCATGATTAATGTACTGCCTTTTATACATGCCCTCATTATTTCCTGATTTATTCTCTGTTCTACAGTATGGCTACTGTTCATTGACCTATAGACTACTCCCACCAGTGTCTTCTTCCCCTTGTTGTTTCTTACCTCCACCCATATGGATTCTACATCTTCCAATCCAATGACCTTTCTTATTCCATCGTTCTTATTCCATCTTGTACTAACAAAGTTACTCCACCACCCTATCCTTCCTGTCTGTCGTTTTGAAAAGTCACATACCCCTGACTATTTAGTTCCCAGCTTTGATCTCCTTGTAACCATGTCTCCATAATGGCTCTACTTGTGCCATTAATTCATTAATTTTGTTCTGAATACTACATACATTTAAGCAAAGAGTAATTAATTTTGCCTTTTTACCAATTTTTCCCCCTTTGACTCTATTTGCTGCTGTTTTTTTATATTTGTACACTCTGTCCCTTCCTGTCACACTCTGCATATCATTACCTAAATAGCTGCCCTGCAATGCTGCCATACCCTTTTGCTTTGTAAGCCTATGTATCCCCTCTCCAGAACCCTCCCCCACTTTCTATTTAGTTTAAAGCCCTCTCTGCAGCCCTAGTTATTCGATTCGCCAGGACACTGGTCCCAGCAAGGTTCAAGTGAAGCCCGTCCCACCGGAACAGCTCCCTTCTGCCCCAGCACCGGTGCCAGTGCCTCATGAACAGAAACCCATTCCTCCCACACCAACCTTTGAGCCACACATTTAACTCCTTGACTTTATTTACCCTATGCCAGTTTGCCCATGGGTCAAGTAGTAATCCTGTGATTATTACCTTGGAGGTTCTGCTTTTTAATTTAGCTCCTAACTGTTCAAATTCTTTCAACAGAACCTCCTTTCCAGTCTTATCAATGTTTTTGGTAACAACGTGGACGACAACAACTGGATCCCTCCCCTCCCACTCCAGCCCTGAGATGTCCTTAACCCTGGCACTGGGCAGGCAACACAACCTTCGGGACTCATGTTCATGGCTGCAGAGAGCAGTATCTACCCCGCTAATTATACTGTCCCCTACCACTAGTATGTTCCAATTTCCTCCCCTCACTTGAATGGCTCCCTGTACCACAGTGCCATGGTCAGTTCACTCATCCTCCCTGCAGTCCCCACTCTCATCCACACAGCTTTCAAGAGCCTAATAACTGTTGGGCAGTTATAGTGGCCAAGGCACCTCGAATGCTACCCCCGGTCTCCCTGCTTCATCTGCAGTCACACCCTCCTGTCCCTGATCACAGAACAAATTTGAATGACCTAATCTGAGGTGTGTGACTGCCTCCTAGAGCAAAGTGTCCAGGTAACTGTCCCCCTCCCTGATGTGGTGCAATGTCTGCAGCTCGGACTCCAGCTCCTTAACTCAGCTCCGAAGTTCCTCGAGCTACGAAAACCTGGAAACACCTCGCTCTGGACCATCTTGGTGTCCAGCAGCCCCACATGTTGCAGCAGCAACACATCACTGTCCTACGATTGCTATCGCATTTTATTCAAATTATGAATTAATTACTCTAGTATCCCCACTCTTTACACTTTATTATAATTCTTTTTTATACATACCAGTATCGATCTTATACTTAACAAGCTATCTATAAGAAAACGATTAAAAAAGGCTAAAGACCTAAACACAAACTAAAGACCTTAGTTTTACTTTAAAGACTAGAAATGCTCACCAATCCTATTCACCAATCAACTTCTCTCCGTGCTCTTTTCCCTCTTGTGCTTTTTAATGGCCTCTCACTCTTCTCGCACTCTCTCACTGTTAAAGGTCACTCTCCTCTCACTCTCTCACTGTTAAAGGTCACTCTCCTCTCACTCTCTCACTGTTAAAGGTCACTCTCCTCTCACTCTCTCACTGTTAAAGGCCACACTCCTCTCACTCTCTCACTGTTAAAGGTCACTCTCCTCACTCTCTCACTGTTAAAGGCCACACTCCTCTCACTCTCTCACTGTTAAAGGCCACACTCCTCTCACTCTCTCACTGTTAAAGGTCACTCTCCTCTCACTCTCTCACTGTTAAAGGTCACTCTCCTCTCACTCTCTCACTGTTAAAGGCCACACTCCTCTCACTCTCTCACTGTTAAAGGTCACTCTCCCCTCACTCTCTCACTGTTAAAGGCCACACTCCTCTCACTGTTAAAGGCCACACTCCTCTCACTCTCTCACTGTTAAAGGCCACACTCCTCTCACTCTCTCACTGTTAAAGGTCACTCTCCCCTCACTCTCTCACTGTTAAAGGCCACACTCCTCTCACTCTCTCACTGTTAAAGGTCACTCTCCCCTCACTCTCTCACTGTTAAAGGCCCCGCTGCTTCTCTCACACTCTCTGACTGTAAATGGCCCCGCTGCTTTTCACAAGCGCTGTTGTCCTGTAAAGGTGGAATATGTCTAAACAAAACATTTGAATGAACAAAGTTCAAAGTTAATCCATGTTAAAACATCTATTTTAATAAAAATGTGACCAGCAATCAAATTAGTTTCAAAATGATACAGTAAAGTGTAGTTTACTTTTGCAATTGTTTGCCACATCTTTGTCATGCAAGAAATTATTCTTCTCTTTTGCAATGTCCTGCTAGATTCATGTCATCCCACATTTAACTGTTTAACGAGCTCCTTCCTCTCTTTCTTGGAGCATTCAGTAATTGCCAATTCCATCCTGATAGTCCTTGTATGACATTTTTGTTTGAATTTCAGAAACTATCTTCTCTGCTGTTCTCTCTGCTTTCGTACCTTCCAAATCTAGGGCAACAAACACATGGGCCTGAACCTTTGGGTTGACGAGTTGGGGGGCGGGCCCCACTTGCCAATGGGGGGGCGGGCCCCACTTGCCAATGCATAAAATGACACGCGGTGACGTCGGGCGTGCGTCCTGATGTCACCACACGTCATTCTGATCTTCAGTTCAGCGGGTGCGCACCGGAGTTGGCTGCGCGCCCACCGAACTGTCAAAGGCCTGTTAAGGCCAGTTAAATAGCAATTGAAATAATTAACAGGGCTGCTCATCCAACCTTAATGTTGCTTAAAGCAGCCTTCGGATTTTTCATCGACCTCATCCACAGGCGGGGTTAGGTTTCATGAAGGTTTTATTAATTCAATAAACATTTTTATTAAAATTCATTGACATGTTCCAGCTCATGTGACACTGTCACATGAGGGGACATGTCTGAATTTTTTTTTTCTTTATTTCAATTTTTCATAAGCAAAGTAATCTCCTGAGGCAGCTCCGTGCCTCAGGGAGATTTTTGCGCACTTTCGCCCACATGCTCAAAAGAGCGCAAGCCCCAACTCTCCCGCCTCCCCATGTCCGCACAGGGAGCGCTCAGCGCTTCCAGGTGCGTATCACACTGGGTGGGCCTTAATTGGCCCACCCACGTAAAATGGCGGCGCGCAACCAATCGCGGGTAGTAATCGGCTGCGTGCCCACCCGGGCCTGCTCCTGCCCAGCCCACCCGACGGGGAGAAAATTCACCCCACATGCTAAACCCCCCACCCATGGACAGGTCTAAAAGCATGAGCAGGTTCAGTGGCAGATCTGACAGGGATCAAACTATGCTAACAAATCAAATGACAGGGCATTAAGTTCTGTAAACTAATGCCATGCATTTCATCTTAGAAAGAATAAATGATTGTCAGGCAAAGAAATAGGGCCACTTAGGACATGTAACGTTATATTTAGCAAATGATTGGATGCAACAGAATCTCTATCAAAATTCATCATGAATTTGAACATTTTTCAACTTTCTCTGCATGAAGAAGAACAATCCCAGCTTCTCTAGCCTCTCAAAATAACTGAAGTCATTCATCAGTGTTACCATTGCAATAAATCTCCCCTGCACCCCCTCTTAACACCTTGGAATGTTTCCTAAAATGTTGTGCCCCACTGTTGGACATAATACTCCAGCCTAGCAAATGATTTATAAAACATTTATTATATTTTCTTTCCTTTGTACTCTATGGGCTGGATTTTGTTGGGGCAGTGATGTCCCTGACGACAGGCTGACAAGCTGGGAGTAAACTTGCCTTGGCCACTTGATGAGCCTTGGCCAGATTTTCTGCTCATCTTGCGGCTACTGAGTTACCATCAAGGCGAGTATCCGTTTAAGGGACAAAAGCTCACCTCCAAGACCAGCAGCATCACCGGGAGCAGTGTCCCCTGCTGAAAGTGCACCCAGCCAAGAGACTACTCAATGGATGTCAGCCTCGCAGCAAGGGAAGTGGGGTCAGGGTTCTCCGGGGTCTGCCAGGTAAGCGGGTGTGATTAGCGTGGGCAGAGAGGAGTGTTGCTGCAGCTGCCAGCCATTGCCACTCAGGCCCTTCCATGGTCCATAAAGTGCCTGAACAGGAGGACACCCCCTTGAAGCCCCCAGGGAGGCCACCAGGGTTACCAGGTTATCTCCCCATGCGGCAAAGGGACCCCCTCTGGCCATTGGTAAAATGCCAGTGACAGCAGAGAGGGACTCTTAATTGGCTACTTATGTGGCACAATTGGTATCTGTGTTGTCCTCTACCTCCCCTATCGCTAGCAAAATGCCATGATTGTGGGCAGGCTATGAACACTCCACCCCCCCCCACCACCCGCCCTCCGTCCCTCCTGATTCTTCAGCCTCCACCCCTGCTTCCTATTCCCAACCTCCATAAAATACAGGCTTCTGTTTATAAGGTGAATAATCCATATGATTTTTGAACAGCCCCCTCAGATTCTCTAAGATTTATGTACATAAACTCTCAGATATTTCTGTTCTTGCACCTCTTTAAAATTGCATCACTTAGCTTATAATGCCTCATCCTTCAGAGAAAATCGCATGACTTCATGCTTTTCTGTGTTAAATAGCATCTGCCATGTGCCTGTTAATTTTACCAATCTACCAATGAACTCCTAATGTCTGTCATTATCCATCTCATTGTTTACATAAGTACATAAGACATAGGAGGAGCCCTTTCACTTTATGAGCTTCTCCGCCATTCAATAGGATCATGGCTGATCTTCTAGCTCAATTCAACCTTCCTGCTCTATCCCCTTAACCATTAATTCCTTTAGTATCCAAAAATCTATTGACTGAGCATCCCCAGGCCCCTGGGGTGGAGAATTCCAAAGATTCACAGCCCATTGAGTGAAGAAATTTCTCCTCATTTCAATCCTTAATGGCCAACCCTTTATTCTGAGACTATGACCCCATGTTCTAGATTTCCCAGCCAGGGGAAACATTTTCTCAGCATCTACACTGCCCTTAGGAATTTTATATGTTTCAATCTAAACTCCAGGGAACATAGGCCTAGTCTACTCAATCTCTCCTCATAGGACAATCCCCTCATCCCAGGAACGAGTCTTGCACTCCCACTAGCACAAATATGTCCTTCCTTCGTTAAGGAGAACAAAACTGCACACTGATGTGGGTTCACCGTTGCCCCGTTTTATTGTAGTAAGACTTCGTTAAACTTATACTCCAATTGCTAACAACAGCTATTATACCATTTGATTTCCAAATTGCTAGTCTTATCAGTATGTTAAATTTCTTTGATTCATACATGAGGATACTCAGGTCCCTCTGAATACAAGCATTTCTCAATCTCTCAACATTCAAAAAATATTCTGTGTTTTTTTTCCTACCAAAGTGGGTCACTTCACACTTTGCCACTTTGTTTCTCATCTTCAATGTTCTTGCCCAGTCTTCAAACCTGTCTATATCCCTCTGTATCCTCCATACCGCTTACAGTCCTGCCTAACTTTGTACCATAAGCAAACTTGGATATGTTACACTTAGTCCCCATCATCTAAGTCATTAATATAGATTGTAAATATCTGAGGTCCCAATATTGATTCTTTTGGCACCTTGCTAGTTACAGTCAGCCAAACCAAAATTATTCTGTTTATTTCCTACTCCCTGCTCTCTGTCCATTAAACAATCCTTAATCAATGTTAATATATTACCCCAATACTATGAGTCCTAACTTTGTGTAATAACCTCTTATGTGGCATTTTATCAATTGTCTTTTGAAAACCAATTTCAATCATAGTCTTTCTGGACTAGAGACATTGAATGGCATTGTAGGAAGATAGATTTTCGTTTGGTAGTACAGAACTTGAGTATTGTGAAATAAGATATTTTGTCGAAGATTCTCAGCTTGCACTTATCAGGGAGGTGGTGACATAGTGGTATTGTCACTGGACTAGTAATCCAGAGACCCAGAGTAATGCTCTGGGAACCCGGGTTTGAATTCCACCACTGCAGAAGGTGAAATTTGAATTCAATAAAGAAATCTGGAATCAAAAGTCTGATGATGACCATTAAATCATTGCAGATTGTTGTAAAAACCCATCTGGTTCACTAGTGTCCTTTAGGGAAGGAAATCTGCCGTCCTTACCTGGTCTGACCTACATGTGACTCCAGACCCACAGCAATGTGGTTGACTCTTAAAAATGAACCAGGGCCATTAAGGATGGGCAATAAATGCTGGCCAGCGACGCCCACATCCCAGGAACGAAAAAAAAATACAAAAGTCACGGGAAGCAACAACTTTATACTGTATGAGAAGAGACTGCTGATTAGTTGGAAAGTGGGCTCTGATTGGTAGAGGTGTTGCCATGGAGAATGCACCAGTTAATGGTGACTGACAGTTAATTGCTAAGCATTGTTTGAAACTTAAACAATGACTCTGATTGGTCAAGGTCTGAGGAATGAACAGCGAATGGCTATCACTTATTTTGTTTAGCTGAAACAGGAGCAATGTGAGTAAATATTCTTTCCATCTGCAAACAGGGCCCTGTGTATTAATATATGTAGCTTCCAGTACGCGCATATGTGCCACACTGCAAGCCCAACTGACACTGACTTAAATTGGTTGTCAGTGTAATTTTTTAGCACACTGAGGATTACTTAGTGAATGTTGTCCAATCACGGAATCACATCTGATGTTGGACACTATGTTTTGAGTTTTGCAAGAACGGGCTAGTTGGGTACAGTCTGTACCTTGCTCATTGCGCACATCAGAAGGGACATGCTGTTTGATATGATCCTCAAGTCTTTGGGATGTACGGCCTCCATACCCAGCATCACACTGACACTGAAGTTCATATACCACATTATTCATTTGCATGATAGGCAGAATGTCTTTTTGGCTTGATGGCAGCATCCTGTTAGTAGCAAATACCACTCGTGTTGCTACTGTGTAGTAGCAGTGTGAGTTTGCTCAATTTTTTGAGATACCTTGCCCCTTAAGGGTAATCTGAGGTAGACTGAGCACTTTTCAGGGCTGTAAGCGACAGCCTTCGGCCCGTTAATGAATTTGCGTGACATACAGTGCGAAATTATCTGATCAGGGTAGCCATTATCCCACTGGATGTCTTTGATGCATCCTATTTCAGCATCAAGCTTGCATGGTAAGCAAATGGCTTGGGCCCTATTATCAATGTTATCGCTAAGGCCAATTTCATAGTGCATTGCAGGGGCTATCTCCATTGGAGCACAGAAGACAAAAGGAGACTGATAGAGGTTTATAAAATGATGAAGAGTTTTAAGTTACCAGAGGCCACCCGATGCTATTGGATCTGTGCCCCAGCAGGTAGCAGAGCCAAAAGACATTGTGCCTATCATGTAAATGAGTAATGTAGTATATAAATTTCAATGCCAATGTGATGCTAGGTATGTAGGATGTACGTCTCAAAGATTGGCAGATTGTATCAAACAGCCCAGCCGCTGTTCGCAATATGTAAGGTACGGACCGCACCCAACCAGCCCGTTCTTGGAAAACTCAAAACACAGTGTCCAACATTAGATGTGATTCCGCGATTGGACATTTGCTAAATAATCCTCAGTGTGCTAAAAATTATGCTGACAACCAATTTAAGATTGTCAGTCGGGCTCACAATGTGGCACTGGAAGCTACACATATTAATACACAGGACTCTGTTCTTTGCAGACAGAAAGAACATGTACATTCATTGAGCCTGTTTCAGCTAAACAAAATAAGCGGTAGCCATTCGCTAGTTCTTTCCTCAGGGCAATGCCTTGACCAATCAGAGTCAAGCTACCTGGTTTAAATTTTAAACAATGTTTGGCTGTTAACTGTCAGTCACCATTAACTGGTGCATTCTCCATGGCAACGCCTCTACCAATCAGAGTCCACTTTCCAACCAATCAGCACTCTCTTCTCAAACAGCAAAAAGGTTGTTGCTCCCCCTGACATTGGTATTCTTGTGATTGTCCTGATGAGTCCAAGACCAAAAGCTTTGACAAAACATCTTTTTTCAGCAATACTCAAGATAGATTTTGTAATTAAAAGGGTCCTTACGTTGTTAAATACCAACCCTTAATATTGTGTGGTCAATTTAATTAATTTTAACAATGCAAATATAGTAGAGATTGAATGTGAGCCACTGTCTTTGAGAGGCTAACCACAGAGCAGCATAAATCACTCAGCAATTTGTGGCAATTTGCAACTCATGGCATATTTCTTCCTCACCACAAGTTTCTGGGTTATTTACACACTAATATTGGTGAGTATATTAAACTCATTGTTATCTTGCCAGCAAATTCTGGGCCATTATTTAGGTATCTACAAACAGACTTCACATACAGATTACATAAATACATTTTAATATATTATTTTGTGCATTTCATATTAATTTCTTTCAATTACATCTACAACTATATAAAATCTTGGAAAATAAGTGTTCAACTTTTAATCCAACTACATGTGAATCTATTTTGCATTGTTTTTTTTTATCACTGGGGCTATCTCCATTGGAGCACAAAAGGCAAAAAGGAGATTTATAGAGGTTTATAAAATGATGTAGAGTTATAAGTTACCAGAGGCCACCTGATGCTATTGGATCTGTGCCCCAGCAGGTAGCAAAGCCCACTAATCGAAGGGAGGAAGAAAAGGAGGTAGATCCAGGAATATAGATACATTCCTACAATTTCTTAGCCTGAGGTAAGAAGATTCATTAGCAGACTTCAACCTCAGAATGGTGGTGGTGCAGGACATTGTCATGGAGGAGGGCAGATCACGCATTCAGGTAAGCATATAAGTCACTCAGTGCTTCAATTTGGAGTGGGGAGAAAAGAGATATAAAGAGAGGCTGCCCAGCTGGCCATTGTTAATCTCTTTGTAGAGGATTTATGTTGAAGAGACCTCTTATTCTCTGGACAAGCTCCAGACTTGGCATTGCCCCTTGCCCCTCGTTTCACCCCCTAACTCTGCCTGGAAAGCAGAATGTCACATATTGTCAGCAAAATGAGGACATCATCAGAGGTCTAGGCTAAGCTGTACCATTAAGATAACACCAGGATATGTCACGAATATGACTAAAGTGGAATAATAGTACATGCATGAAAACAAAGGAAAGCAATAACTGTTATCTACCAGCCTCATCTGCAACAGGGTCCAGTGCAGGGCATCGTGGGTGGGAGTGTGCTGATCCCCCAACACCTGGATTCATCCAGCTCCCCTGACATTTATGTAAGGGAGCTGATCTAATCTAAACAAAAAATGACTGATCATTTTTTAGTGGTTCAGTGTCATACATCAATAAGTTATATTTGAATAACAAAGTGCAGTAAGAGCAATGTCAGCAAGGATGCAGCACATAAGGTAGTAGAAGTGAAACAGGCAGGAGATACAATTTCCATTATACCTACCGTGATGGGAAAGACAAGGAGGAATTTCGACAGGTCTAATCAATGTGCCTCCATCCCCACTGTACTTGTGTTTAAAGGCAAAATTGGCACAAAGATGGCAGCATGGAACAGGTGACAAATCTTGAGGCATGAAACATCTCACTTCTTCTGAGAAACCAACTGTTTATTTGTTTGGGAGTGAAAGCTTTCATGATTAGGGGTCTACTCAGTAGTACTCATAATATGTAGCATAATAATCAGATGATCTATGAATCATACAAAGGCCAGGTATTGCTGTCAAAGTAACATTGAAGCTAATGGTGCTCACTGTAATTTATACATAAAAGGTATAACAATTTCAAATAAGGGTGAGTCAAATGCCAATGCACAAAGGTTGCTGCCCCTGTGCATCACCCTGCTATTAGCTTTGTGAAAATGGTATTCTTTTGAAATAATGTTCAGTTCCTGTACTTGTGCAGTAGATACAAACCAAATCTGCCACAGAAAGTCAGGTTTGGTTATTACAAGCACAAGAGCCCTTTCAACAATATGATAATGATTAATTACTGATGATCAACCACTAGCACTGAAAATTAACTATTAAAACTTTGGAATCACCTTCCTTCAGGTATTAATTGTTGACTGAGTAACACCACCTTCCCCTTACAAGACCGATGAAGGCAAGGGGATGGTGCCAGTGGTCCCGATGCTATTTCAAAAGACACTGAATCACTAAAGAATGATCAGTAATTTTTGTTTATATTAGATCAGGGGAGCTGGATGAATCCAGGTGTTGGGGGATCAGCACATTCCCGCCCACCCTGCCCTACAGTGGACCCTGTTGCAGATAAGGCTGGTAGATAACAGAGATGTGCCCACAAACTCCATGTAACAGCTGCGCTCTCATGCCTACCCTATAAGCTCCAGTGGGATCAGTGTAGGAAGGCACCAATGTGCATGACACCATGTAGCTGTCAGGATTGCAGCACTTTGTATTATCTACAACCTTCAGAGAGCAGGGAGAATGTAGTCTCTCTCCACCACAAACTGAAGACTGCCATTCAGCACAGCACTGATTACCGTGAATCTACTAGCATCAGAAAAGTAAACAGTTACCAGTGTTAAGGACAAATGGTAGAGTTGGTTATCAAGGACTAGTTAAGAAGGAGCACCTGTGGCCATGGTGGTTTATGACATGAGTACTTGACAGGAGAAAAAAATTAAAGAGCTATGTTGTTAACAGAATCCAAGCTGGTCAGTGAAGTCAAAACCAAGACAGAGCTTTTCTTTACAAAATAATTTATTGACTTTATTCAGTCTCATGGCTTTCCTCCCACCCCCAGTGTCCCAGCTGTCCCCTATTTATATGTGCTCAAAGTACTTAATTAAACAATGCCCTTCACCTGTGTATCTTAACAATATAGTTAACAAATCAGAGTGCAGCATTAATTGGCTAACTCTCTCAAAGACCCAACACAACTGCCATGGACTGAATAGCCTCTTTCTGTGGAAGAAAAAAAGGCTTGCATCTATATAACGCCTTTCATAGCCTCCAGACATCCCAAAGTGTTTTACAACTGATGAAATGTGGTCACTGATGTAGTGTAGAAATTCCATAGCCTTATAATGTTCTGAACTGTTCTATGATTCTGAGAGGAGCCAATTGCATAGTTGGCATTGTTTTCAGGCGGAAGCACATTATGGGTCATTTGACTCCTTAAATACAAAAGCAAAAAGTTGGCTGGGTAGCACAGGGACATCCAACACCCTTCAGGTGGCAGTTCCTATGCAATTCCACACATGCTGCTACTGGAAGGCATCTCCTCGCACAACCCACTGAACTGTTTGAACACAGAACCACAGGTACCTGTGAATTCTCAGAAATCTTCCTGCACTGCCTTCTCTGACATGACTGATGACATATGGTACACTGGTTGTTTGCACTGCAGTCTGCCTTTGACATGTGGAGTAGAAACCTCAATTACACAGGCCATAGACACAGTCGGAAGAACTGTGCTAAATGTTCATACTGTTACTATGGAGGTTTTGTGATCTAAATTCCATGAAGCAGTCATGTTTAGCTTCAGCTCACTTGGTGCACTGGCAGCCACGAAGGAGAGATTCTAAGAGCTTGAGAGATAGGAATTCCGAGCTGCATAAATAATACATCAATGATTTCTACACACAGTTACACTTGATTTCATCTGGTTCTTTGTTAAAATTAGCAGACAGAACAAAATAACTTTAAAAAATGAGTTTTAATTGTTTTTGCTTGAATACCAGAAAGAAAGAATTACCCACTTTAAAGACAATGAAGTGTTTTTGAAGGGTATTAACAATTATAATGCAGGAAGCATGGTGAACATCCAGGGTCCACAAACAGGGGAGAACTCTCCTGTTCATTTTTGAAATAGCATAATGGGACATTTTATGTTTACCTGAGAGGGCAGACAGAGCCTCAGTTTAATATCTCATCTGAAGGATGGCACCTCCGACAATGCAGCACTCTCTCAATGTTACACTGGGGTGTCAGCCTGGATTCAAATTTCTAGAGTGGGGCTTGAATCCACAAACTTCTGACTTTCAGAGTAAAGAAACGCTAGTTTGAAGCTCGGCTCCTCTGAGCTCTCACTCCTATGCTGCGCAAGATGGTGCCAGTTGAAGGCTTCCATACTGGAGAACTGTAAACCCTGGGAAGCACCTGCAAAGGGGAAACTGAAAAAAGAACTGTGAAGCATTATGCCTTTTGAAAAATCATTCGGCAAACACTTTGAAGAATTCATGTGCAGTGTGTAGATTGTTCAATTTTTATATTCCAAATGGTCTTACATAAAGCACCATGGAGTGATGAGATGCAGGTTCAAATTCCCACTACACTGAAATCTTCAACTCAAACTGGGTCACTGTGGGAAGTCATGAAGAAGAGACCAGGCACCTTTTCCATGGGTAGTGAGGAACTGATGCTGGAAGATTTGTCCCCAGGCAACTGTCCTGCAGCCTAGCTTAGAACACATTCAATGCAGGCCTTGCAATGGTTCTCCGTATGGACATGTATCCCTGTGCTTTGTTACATTTACCTGTGTCTGTGATTGGCTAGTTTTTCTTGTAATAAAATAGGTGTCTTGAACATGTAGACGATGTGGATATCCAGGAGTAAATGCTACGATTGAGCTCGCCTAACCTGGGGCACTGTGCAAGGGAAACACAGGCACAATGTGGTCACTGGGTCAAAATCCTGGAACTCACTACCTAACAGTACTGCAGGAACACCTTCACCACACAGACTGTAGTGGTTCAAGAAGATGGCTCACCACCACTTTCTCAAAAGTAGCTCAGGACAGGTAATAAATCTTCGCCATCTCAGCTTTGTCCACATCCTGGGAACAAATAAATAAAATCCCTGCAGTTAAGATTCTGCACGATAGAGGAAAACCACCTGTCTCCTAGAATTGCTTTCATTTTTCAGTCTTTTTCTATGGACTTCTGGTATTCCCTATTCGAAACAAAAGCAAAATACTGTATGACAGACGTTGGAAAGCTGAAATAAACATAGAAAATGCTTGAAATGCTCAGCAGTTCTGGCAGCACCTGTGGAGAGGGAAACAGAGTTGATGGGCCAGATTTTCAATCCTGCCAGGATGGGAGCCTGGTACAGGCGCGACTTGAAAACCAGGCCCCTGGAGGTTGTCCCAGGATCTTGACACCTCCAGGACAGTTTGGAATTTTCAAAGTGCTGGTGGTGGGGAGGGAGGCTCACCACCAGTTAACGGCCCATTAAGATGCTTTAGGAGCTCGTTAAGGGGCCAGGGCACTTGGGAATGCAAGTTCTAAAGGTGATTTCAGTGAACCCAAACTGTCTAGTGCATGTTGGTTCATGTCTGTTGGGTTCACCGCAGAGCCAAAGAAAAATTCTTTGTATGACATTGAAATTTGTCGTGCCTGTGGGCAATTTGCGCAGGAACATGCGCATGACCTGGGTTTCGCCTGGTCACCCTCACTCCCAATCAGACTGAGCTCAGGTGAACAGGGGTTGTGGTGAAATTCAGGGACAATAATTGCATCTACCATCTGGTGATGGCAACACAACAGTCAAATTTCAGCATATCAAAGGTCAAGTCACAGGACAATTACAATATAAAGATTGAATTTCTATTTTGGTGGAAATGTGTTATCTCTCAGAATCTGAAGATCTAAATGATAACAAAAATATGTAAAAGTGCCAAAATTTGCATATTTGGAAATCACAGTCATCCCTGATGCATGCATTGAGTATTATTATGGAAGTATAGCTTCCTCTTATGGGTCATAGAGTTTATCCAGCAAGTTGCTGAGCCATATAGACCAGAAGGTTTCCAGGTTCAGTTGACAATCTGTGCTCATTTAGCTCATCTCAGCCAGGAAAGTTGGGTGTTACAAATACCCCTAGCGCTGAATTTAATGGCTGCAACAGTGGCCCCCCCACCCCCCAAAGGTCAAAAAGCCGAGGACAATCCTGCCACAGCTATTTTCGGAAGCCTCCACAAAATTCAATAGTAATCAGGCATTTAACTGCCTGCTGTCAGGGCATCCATGCCTTAAGGGCAGATGTTCCACCTCCAAAGCTGCCAGTCAATCAGATGGTTGGCAGCTCTTCAGTCCCAGCAGCGCCACTAGGAGCGGTGGCCATTGCTGAGGTTACAGCAGACCCCAGACCAGCAAAGATGGAGGAGGCCCCGAGTCCAGATCTTTCTGCGGGGGTGGCCTTGTGGCTGGAGGTGGGGGGAGGTGGGGTGTGTCACTCTGTTGGCCACAGAGTGCCTGTTCAGGAGGGCACCCCCTTTGAGCCCGCAGGGAGACTGCCAGCTTTTACTTGGTGGCCTATCTATGTGGCGTACAGCTTCCCACCCCCACCACCTCGACTGGGTGGGGCCCTTGAGCGTCCCTTAATTGATTACTTAAGGGTCTCAATTGGCCTCTGGGTGGGAAGGTCATCCTCCACCTTCTGTACTCCTGACTTAGTCGGGTAAGGGGAGGTGGGAGTCGGGAAGGCGATGGGCTTTCCATCACCCACCTTCCCTCCAGAATTTATGCCTCACACCCCTTCCCCACAGCCTCTCAGACAACCCCATTGGGTGGAATTAAATTCGGTCCCTAGAATTATGGGCAGATTCCCATTCATGCTATGTAGTAACCTGTGCTAACTAGTGACCCCCTAATATCTAGTGACCACTGCTGAAAGTAAGTATGTTGATGTGCGACATACACCACTGCCCCTCTTCCACTTATCCTCCCCACCCCCACCCCCACCCTCACCCTGCAGTTGAACACTCTACTAACACCAAATGCCAAGGTTCACACAGAAGAATGACCACTTTAGTGAGGTGGGTTATGGAAGCTACCACTGTGGATCCAATCCCTTCACAGAGACATATGATGCAAGCCAGAAAAGTAAAAATAACTGACCCATTTTATGTAAAAAGAACTAACAAAGTTCCAAAAAGTTACTAAATCCAAAATAACACTGAGTATAAGCGTATGATAATTTCAAACATTTAGTCACAATGAAAGAACAGCAGGATGCAATATTTTAAGTGGCAAATAACATTAAATGCAGAATACAAAAAGAAAAAAAGACAAGTAGACAAAAGTGGCTGATAGAAAAATTTATGATGCAAATGCAGGCCCTGAAGGAGTGAAATTTATTTTCTAAGTGGATGTTCTCCGCCCTTGCAAAGTTTTGATTTTTGACACATTTTGTTGCATTTTCCAACATTTTATTTCATTATTAATTCTGCTTTTGAAGTGAAGCAAAAAGTTACCTTGGGAAAGTTACAGGGATCTTTGTTGAGTAATGTAGATTTGAATACACTTTTACAGGCTTCAGATTTAGGCTAACTTTTCACAATACCCACTTAAACCCAAATGAATTTCCCAACAGTCTCTAGTGCAAGGGATGGGACCAGGCTGCCACAAATTAAGACTATCTGGCCATTGGCTTTGCATGTTGACAAAGCTGAGACCACTCCACGGTAACAATGCTGAATCTTGTGTAGGACAGAGAGCCTGGAAACCAAAGACCCGAATGGATTCGTCCAACAGCCCTTATTGACCCTTCTTAATTTGTCAAATGCATTTGGGTTTTGCTCACCCAACTCACACATTTTGGACTTTGTTCAGCCACCTTGCACAGACAGTGAACCAGCCCAGACTCCTAATAGTTGCTCATTCTCATAAATGAACTAAATACTGGACTCACCACTCCAAAAGCAATCTTTTTCTTAATGTTGCTTAATTGCTATCTGCCTCAATTAGTAATTGCTGTCAATTATTGGAAAGCTTGGAGCACAGAGTTCCCGAGTCGTACTTGTTACTGAGTCAATCTGCTGCTATATTAGAAAATGAATAACTTAACTTCTTATATCACTGTTTTTGTTATGTCTTATCAAACCAGTTAATTGCTGGTTTCACAAGCTTTAAACACCAATAGCTGGTCTTAAAAATGAACAAAAATGTCACAGGTATAATAGCTGAAGCACATTCTTGGAAGAATAGAGGGAGCTATATTCTGCATCTAAGTAGGCTTGAACTGATCTGAAACGGCTTGCTGTTGGCAGTCTGTGTCTGAAATACAATGAGAGTTCCATTCTGACGCACAAAATTCAGAACGAAAAAGTAAAGGGGAACTTTTACAGTTTGTAAACATGGTGATGCAATGCATTGGAACATCAACATGCTGGGCAGGACTTTGCTCTTTAGGTCAGGACCCTGATATTGGATTGGGATGGGGTGGGGGGGGAAGCGGGGTCACAATCCTGCACTGTGCGGGAAACAGTCAGCCAGCAGTAATTTTCCAATTAGTAGCCAGGGGGTGAGCTTGCTGTCCAATTAGGGATGGTGGGCAGGATCTCTGGGTAAGAAAAGTTTCTGTCTATCTCTTTCTCTCCCTGTCTTTCCACTTCCCTCCACAGGGCCTAAAACCCCCGCCTGCTGTGTCATGAGAGGTTGGGCATAAATCCATGTCTGTTTCTCTGCAGAACGGAAGGGAAAATTAGAGGTAATTTTAGCCCCTGGCCCTTCTGGACACCTCCAACATTGCAAAAGAGCTGCATTGGGAGAGGTTTGCTAACAGGCTAGCAACCCATCATCTATCATGCAGATAGTTTTTGACAATGAGAGAAAAGAAAAAATGAAATTCTCTAAGTGTAACAGTGAGGTGATGGTATCACTTGCGCCTGCTATTCCAAATGTATTTTTTTGTCCCCCAAGTTCTCTTGAAAGTTATGTAATTCCTCTAGTGGGAATGTAAACTGGTAATCTAGCCATTAGCTTGGATGTCACTTTCTGTCAGTCAACATGGAACACAAAAGAGCACCCTGGGTTGACTTGAATTCCAGTTTTCCTTGCAGGGAGACACTTATCTTTCTTTGCATCTTGATTTGATAACATGGCTGTGGTTAGCCTGGTTCTACACAGAAAATCACTGCTATGATCCTGCTTTTTTCATGATTCTTTTTAAATTTTCTTATTCTAGATTATTCTGGCTTCTTAAATCACTCTTATGATCAGTCTTGACTTTCCATGCCTTTGAAAGTACCAATCCTTGTTTTGAGATCGAGGTAAAAGTCCAGTGACGGTAAATTGCCATTAAGTACCATCTTACAACTTCAAAAACGTATAACTTCAGTCTCCGAAAACACTAACGCATCAGAACTAAATTGCTTTGTTTAACACATCAAGTGAATGTACTAAATAATGAAGAAATGAATAATCTAACAAAGTTACAACACAGTTACATGTTGACAATCTAAAGTTTTTTACCTACTGCCTGGTAGAAATAAAATATTGAGTTGCCATCTACTAGTAATCAATTCTTTTAGTTGGAGAAGGTTTGCATTACTCTGCAGCATGGAGGGATCTGGGTGCCCTGGTACATGGGCAGAATTTTCCACCCCTTTGGGGGGTTGTGCGTGGCCTGGCAGGAGCAGGTGCGAACCCGATCGGCGATCCGATCGAGTCCACGGCCGCCATTTTATGTGGGCGGGCCAATTAATTCTCCTCCATGAATCACAAAAAGTTAGTATGCAGATACAGCAAGTGATTAGAAGGGCAAATACAATGTTGTCATTTATTGCAAGGGGAATGGAATATAAAAGTAGGAAAATTTTGCTACAGTTGCACAGGGCATTAGTGAGACCACATCTGGAATATTGTATACAGTTTTGGTCTGCTTACTTAAGAAGGATAGAATTGCATTAGAAGCAATGTAGAGTAGGTTTACTCAACTGATTCCTATGATGAAAGGATTATCTTATGAGGAAAGGTTGGATAGGTTGGGCCTGTATCCATTGGAGTTTAGAAGAATGTGAGGTGATCTTATTGAAACGTATAAGATCCTGAGGGTACTTGACAGGGTGGATGCTGAAAGGATGTTACTCTAAAACTAGGGGACACAGTTTAAAAATAAGGCATCTCCGTTTTAAGATGGAGATTAGGAGAATTTTCTTCTCTATGAGGGTTGTTAGTCTGTGGAATTCTCTTCCTCAGAAGCAGTGGAAGTAGGTTCATCGAATATTTTTAAGGCTGATTTAGATAGATTCTTGATTGACCAAGGGAGTCAAAGGTTACAGAGGTAGACAGGAAAGTAGAGTTGAGGCCACAGTCAGATCAGCCATGATCTTATCAAATGGTGGAGCTGGCTTGAAGGGCTGAATGGCATACTCCTGCCTTGGCTCAGTAGGTAACACTCACCCTCAGAGTCAAATGTCTCACTCTGGAGACTTGAAGGCAATATAGGCTGATATTCCAGTGCAGCACTAACAGAATACTGCACTGTCAGAGGTGCTGTTTTTCAGATTAGATACATATGCCAAGGTCCTGTCTGCCTGCTCAAGATGGATAAAAATATCCCATGGCACTTAAGAAAGAATCAAGGGAGTTCTCCTGGCGTCTTGGCCAATATTCATTACTCAATCAGCAACAACTTGCACTTTTAGGGCTTGATTTTGTCACCCATCTAGGGATGGGCTGAGTGGAATACCCATCGCCTTCCCCTCCCATGGCATTTTACCAGCAGCAGGGAAGGTGGAAGATGGTCCTCCTGCCCAGAGTCCAATTATGCCATTTAAAATGCCAGCAGTGACCTCCTTGCAGACTCAGTGGGGGCTGCCCTCTTTGGGCATAGGAGGGGCCACCCTGTGGCAATGGCGATGCCCCCACCAACACCCCCCCTGCTATCACCAAGCCCTGCTCCATCCTTGCCAGGCCTGTCTGATTGGCAACGCCACTCACCTTGTTCCAAGGTTGACGCCTCCCACTACATCATCTCAGCTGGGTGCAGTACCAGCAGTGGCCACTGCTCCCACTGGCACAGTTTAGACCAATGAGCTGCTAAACCTCTAATTGGCCAGCAGCTCTTCTCTCCCTTTAAAGGGACAGGTGCCCCTTCAGCAACTTATTAGTTGCCAGGTGAGCCAAAAATGTGGTGGAGGTCCAACAAACGGCTAATGCAGAGTTGCCCCTGGTTTTCAGGCCCCAACTAAATTCAGTCTATATAATGCCATTAACAAAGTGAAATATCCCAAGGTGCTTCATAGGAGCAATGATCAAACAAAATTAGACACCGAGCCAGAAAAAGAGATGCTGGGATAGGTGACTGAAAGTTTGGTCAAAGAGGTATGTTTTAAGGAGTGTCTTAAAGGATGATAGCAATGTGGAGAGGTGGACAGGATTAGAGAGCGCATTCCAGAGTTTAGGGCTTGGACAGCTGAAACCCAGACTGCCAATGGTAGAGAGATCAAAGCCATGGGAAGTGCAAAAGACCAGAATTAAAGAAACACAGAGATCTCAGAGGGCTCTAGAGCTGGAAGAGGTTACAGAGATGGAGAGAAGCAAGACAAATGAGGGATTTGTAAACAAGAATGAGAATTTTAAAATAGATGTCAGATAAGCAGCATCACAAATCAGAAGCAGTGGGAGGTCGGGACAGATGATTGTGGTGAGGTAAAGCCAAGTATTGTCAGCATGCATGTGGAACCTGACAATGTGTTTTCAGGTAATGTTGCTGTTACAATTATGAAGTTTGTAAGATTGTTATGTTTTCGGACTGTAGCTTAAAATTTAAGGTAAGTGAAGGGGTCATATGACCTGTTCTGAATTCTGCCTTACAGTAAGCCTGGGTGGTTTGATTGTTAGAGATCAAAGGAAGACTTAGATTGTTTTACTGAGAAGAAGATGCTATGTATTTACATTTGGACACAATGACAGCGATCTCTGAGTTCACAATGAGTAGTCTCTGAGTTCAAGTCAAGGACCGATTGTAAACAGTCGAGCTGTAAACTGTCCATTTACTTTTAATATGAAAGAGAGTTGGGATCAAGAATAACTAATTAGCACTTCTACCTGAATGCAGGTAAATGTGTCATGTTACCATGGGGAAGAGGGTAGAGGAAGCCATTTTTGAGATCAGGTTACAGGTTTCCCCACAAATCAGTGAATATCAAAGACAGGCCACAGTTTCTATTTGGTCAGCTGAGAGAAAGGCTGCTTGGCTTTGCGAACTGCCATAGCCAGATGAGAGAGGGAGATGGTCTCCAGTCGAAGAGACACATCCTGCAGTCATCCAAGGATTCTGGGAGATTCATCCAGGCATGGCCGGGGGAAGAAGAATCATCGGAACAGGCTTTACTGGTGGTGGTAGATTTAAGGAACTCTCTGAAAACTGAAGAAAGCACCTGGAGACAGTTACTCAAAGCTACTGCTCAATGAAGTGGGGATACAGAAACCCATTGGAAAGCTGGGAGCTACTGCAAATTGTTTGCTATGAGGACTTTAACTGCGTGGGGTGTGACATATGTGATAAGTATAAAAGGAGAATGTCCATCTCTGTAGTTTAAAGTGTAAGTTGCTTACAAAAGGAAAACAGTTTTTAGTCAATAGTGGTTTAAACCATTTGTTACAGTAAAAGTTTTAAAATGTGAAATTTTATTGTGAAATCCTTTCAACTTTCAACTGGAAGTTCAAATCTCTTTTAAAAGTTATAGGTCTCAACAGAGATTGTTACAGTCACCAAGATGAGAAACAGAAGAAATAGATCTTTCAGGGATCCAGAGGTAGTGAGGCAGGAGCAAGGAGAAAAGCCATTGCAGGTGATTCTCTGGCTATAACTAGATAGGTAGGAATGGAAGCATACGAGGGCAGTCCTTTAACTGTAGGGTGGAGGTGAGGCACTGGGGGATGATGGTGTGATTAACTGCGTCAAAGGCAGCAGATGGGTCAAGATGGATAAGGAGAGAAATTTTATCACATTCACATAAGATGTCATTTGTGACTTTGATAAAGATAAGTTCAGTGCTGTGGTAGGGCAGAAATCTGATTGGACGCGTTCAAAGATCGGGTTGCAGGAAAAATAGGCATGGATTTGGGAAGCAACAATACATTCAAGGATGTTGGAGAGGAAAGGGAGAAAATTACACCTTCTGTATTTGTCCATTTTTCTCTCCTTGCCCAGTCTCTTCTGACCTACGTGTGCAACTCGTCCGTTGTGCTCTGCTATTTTTAATAGTTTCCAGTTTACTAATCCTAACTTCTCCTAACTGACTGTGGATGTCCAATCCCACTACCCACTGCTCCCCACCAGGATGGCTTGTGTGCTATACACTTCATTCTTGAATGTAGGACCAACCCTAACCACCATGGCCCTCCTACTCTGCCTGGCTGAACTCGTTCTCAGATTGAACAATTTCTTCTTTGACTCCTTTCGTTATGGAAACCCACATGACTCCTGTCTATACCTGCCTTTCATGGGATATATGGAACATTCTTTGTTCCAGTCCTACTTAGGCCCCCTCCCCCTCTTTTTCAGATACATGGGTAGACTGTATTGGTGCTGCTTCATACTCTTGCCCTGAACTGGAACTTGTCAACAACTTTGCTTCATATTTCCACCCACCCTCACCTTCATGGGATCTATCAGAGGCTTTTTGCTTCCCTTCCTCGACTTCACTATCTCCATTTGGGGCATAGGCTATCAACCTACCCCACAGACTCCCACTATTAGCTTGACTGCATTTCCTCCTTCTATGTTTCCTGTAAGGGCTCTTTTCTAGTCTTCCAGTTTCTCAGTCTCCATCACAACTGTTTTAATGATAGCATCTTCCACACCAGTGCTTCAGATTTGTCTTCCTTTTTCTCCAATGGAGGATTTCCCCCACTGTTATTGACAGTGTCCATTTCCCACAGTTCTGTTTTCACCCGTCCCTCTCCATCCTAGAGACATCCCAGGTTCCTCATGTTTTCAACTTCTACCCCCTCTTCTCCTATGTTCTAGTGTTCTGATCAAGGCTCACAGACCTGAAACGATAATTATGCTTCTGTCCACAGATGCTGCCAGACCTGTTGAGTATTGCCAGTGTTTTCTGTATTTATTTCAGATTTTCAGCATCTGCAGTATTTTGTTTTTGTGCTATATTCTAAGCACTTTGGGTTTCTTCTGAGTTTCTTCATGGGTTTATTAGTGATTGTGTTATATTTATGATTCCTAGGTTTGGTCTCCCCCACAAGTGGAATCGTTTGCTCTAAGTCTACTCTTCTAAACCCTTTCATAATTTTAAAGGCCTCTTCTGTCTGATCCCTCAGCCTTCTCTTTTGTAGAGAAGCACGCCCCAGCCTGTTGAATCTGTCCCAATAGTCATAAGCCCTCAGTCCCAGAATTACCCTTGTAGGTTTTTTTTACACCTTCTCTGGTCCTTCAATGTAATTTTTGTAATACGGAGACCAGGACTGTGCACAGAACTTCAAGTGTTATACAAGTTTAACATAACTTCTCTGTATTTCAGTTCTATTTCTTTAAGAATGAACTCCAGTGGTTTGTTTTAATTTGTTACAGCCTGGTTAATCTTATTGATGACCTAGAAGGGATAGAGGGATGAGACTCTTTTTCACTCAATTGATTGATTCTTGACTGTTTGTCAAGTAGCCTTTTTTCCCCAACTGCAATATGTTGACAACTCATAAACAAAAAATGTTTGTAGAAAATGAAAAGGCATTTTGTTTAAACCCCCAGGAGCTTTATCTCAGCTGCTTGCCCGGGAGATTAATCTTCAATTCCTGGGGACTCCAGGGCAAATCTGGAGGGTTGGCTACCATGTTCGAGCCCTTTTCTTCCACCCTTGATGATGAAATCTGTTGTGTGATAAACACTGCCACTATCCCCTCTAGGCCATAAATATAGTTAAAGAAAGAAAATAAAGACTTGCATTTACATAGCATTTTTTATAAACAAAGTGATTTACAGCCAATGAAGAATTTTTTGAGATGTAGTCACTATTGTAATATAAGAAACACAGCCACCAATTTGTGCACAGCATAGCAAGCTCCCACCAACAGCAATGTGATAATGATTAGATTTGGGGAGATAGTGGCATAGTGCTAATGTCACTGGGCAAGTAGTAATCCAGGGACCCAGACTAAGACTCTGGTGACATGGGTTCAAATCCCACCACAGCAGCTGGTGGAATTTAAATTCAATTAATAAATGTGGAATATAAAGCTAGTGTCAATTATGGTGACCATGATAATTGTCATAAAATCTCATCTGGTTCACTGATGCCCTTTAGGGAAGGAAATCTGCCATCCTTACTGGTCTGATCTACATGTGACTCCAGACTCTCAATAATGTGGTTGACTCTTAACTGCCCTCTGAAATGGCCTAGCAAGCCATTCAGTTTAAGGGCATTTAGTGACGGGCTACAAACGCTGGCCAGTGATGCCCACATCCCATATAAAGAATCAATTCTTAAAAATCTGTTTGAGTGATGTTGATTAAGGGACAAATATTGACCAGAACAACAGGGATAACTCCCCTGCTCTTCTTGAAATAGCACCATGATATCTTTTACATCCACCCGAGCAGCAGATGGGACTTCAGTTTAATGTCTCATCCAAAAAACAGCACCTCCAAAAGTGCAGCGCTCCCTCAGTACTGTACTGGAGCGTCAGGCTTGATTTTGCGGCTTAAGTCCTGGACTGGGACTTGAACCTGAAGCCCTCTGAGTCAGAGGAAAAAGTGCTACCAACTGAACCACAGTTGACACCAATAACACAGTTGAAATACATTGATTTAAAGATTCAAATTGCTAACCTTCCTGTCCAGTAGTGGCTATGCACAACAAAAACAAAAATACCTGGAAAAACTCAGCAGGTCTGGCAGCATCTGTGGAGAGGAACACAGTTAACGTTTCGAGTCCGTGTGACTCTTCAACAGAACATACGGACTCGAAACGTTAACTGTGTTCCTCTCCGGAGATGCTGCCAGACCTGCTGAGTTTTTCCAGATATTTTTTGTTTTTGTTTTGGATTTCCAGCATCCGCAGTTTTTTGCTTTTATCCTAGTGGCTATGCACATGCAGCTGATTGTACATATGGTGTTTTGGATTGGAAATAACTCACACAGAGGGCGGAATTTCTGAGGTAAGCATTTAATTGGGCAGGAGGGTGATGAATGGGGACCCCACCGCTTTCACGCTTCCACCCTGATTAAGTCCAGTGCAATTAATGCCCACTTAAGAACCTCATTCCACCATCACTGGTATTCACCCAGCCATCGGGTTTGCTTGGGACACAGTGTCAGGAATTGGGGGCCCATTGAGTGCTACCCACTGTCCTTGCTGCCTCTCCCATCCCCAGGACCTTCATCCCACAACCCCCATCTTGCCCTCACATACCATTGGTCTGGGGTCCCTTGCTGATCCTAGACCTCTGTTGGGTGCATTAGTGGCTGCAGCCACCGCTCCCCTAGTGGCACTGCCTGCCATGCACAACTGCTGGCCTCTGATTGGCTGGCAGCTCTCAGGAAGGGGACAGGATTTCTGCCTCCAGGTTCCTTGATTCTGAGGAAGACCCACTGCTGTCACTTTTCAGTGGGTCTTCCTGGAAGGAGGTGATGCGGGGCTCTTGCTGGCTCTCTAGCTGGCGGACGAGACCCCTATTGCCCGCATTAAATACCACCCAGAAAGTCTACTTAATCGACCATGTCATTGCACACTTTATTCACACTCCCAACAGAGAGGGTGTCAGAAAATCTAGCAGCTAAGAGGGCTTCCCGAGCGCCTGCCTCATCTGGCCAGTGTGAGGGCCTCAACCCCATCATTGTCGCCTTCGGGGACCTTCTCACCCTTATCCCCGTTGACGTTCTCCTCATCAGTAGAGATCTCCAGCTCCTACATCTTCTCCTCAGCAAGTATCCTTGACCTGTTGCAGTACCAGGTTGTAAAGGGCGAAGCAGCCGATGATGATGCGTGACATCCTCTGTGGCCTATACTGCAGAGCTCCACCAGACCCGACTAGGCAGCGGATCCTCATTTGCAGCATCCTGATGGTTTGCTCCACCAAGTTGCGAGTTGCAGCATGAACCTTGTCATACTGTCGCACTACTGCAGTCTGAGGCCGATGCACGCATGTCATCAGCCACGTCCTCTGCAGGTGGCCCTGTTATGGCACAGTGGATGGTAAATGCTAAGCTGCTCAAATCCCAGAGGGAAACTTGAAACAACTGCCACAACTGTTTCGCAATTTGTATTTTTATTTCAAGATGCGTGCCTTGAATTCAGTAGTAGATAGGATGGGCTGAATTTGACATGCCCCTGGCATGTTTCCTGCGGGGGTGGGCGCCCATCCCACCCGCCCACCCCGGAGCTCATCCCCATAATACAGAGGAGGCGGGTGGGCTAATGACCGACGAAGAATGAATTAACTTGTTATCAAGCCTATTGACCCTGATAATACACTGCCTACACCATAATACATTTGGTGTGGGCAGCAGGGCGGGAGGTGGAGCCTGATTTTTAACCTGAAATGATTAAAGGGTGGGGAGGAAGGGGGGTCCGCTCATCGGAGGCCGCCCTTTGCCGATTGCGGGGTGGTCCCCCCATAAACTGAACCCCCCTTTCATTCCTATCCACTCCTTATCTTAAACCCCCCGCCCCCCCACTACCCTTGTCCCAATGCTCCCAAATCCTCCTGGCCCAAGACCCGAGGCTTACCTTCTCCAAGGATTTTCAGCCTTGGGCTCCTCACTTTACCTGTAGTCCCGGCAGCTGCCACTGATGCCCTCCTGGTGCTGCTGGGACTGATGGAGCCACCGGCCAATTGGTTTGGCTGGCAGCTCGGGGTGGGGGTCCAGCCTCCCCCCTCCCGTATTCAGCTCAACGTTTCCCCCGGCTGATTGGTCTGGAACCAAGGGATAGTCTCAGAATGGGGAGCAGGCCATTTGAGACTGAGATGGGGAGGAAGTTCTTCACTCTGAGGGTGGTGAGTCTTTGGAATGCTCTGCCCCAGAGGGCTGTGGAAGCTCAGTCATTGAGCATGTTCAAAACAGAACTTGATAGATTTCCAGACACTAATGATATTGAGGGATACAGGGATAGCGCGGGAAAGTGGTGTTGAGGTAGATGATCAACCAATCTAACTGAAAGGTGGAGTAGGCTTGTTGAGCTGAAAGGCCTACTCCTGTTCCAATGTTCCTATGTCCTAGTTATATAGCACTTTTCACACCCACTGGATGTCTCAAACACTTTTACACTACACAATTCTAAGTTATTTCCTCACTAATAATGAACATGGGCTTGCAATTCCTGCCACTGCTGCTGTCACACGTTAATTGAAATCTAAGGCACTGTGTTAAGGGTGACAGCGAGCTGTGCTTGCCCCAAAGGCTTTGCTCCTGGTGACCCTGATCTTTGCTGTGGAGTTTACGGAAACAGCCGAAGAGGGTGGGGGGCAGCGCCGAGGCTTTCCGGAAGTTGCCGAGCAGCCGGCGTCGAAGTTTTCCGGAAGTTGCCGAGGGCCGCCGGGCGTCCGTCTTCTCGGACTGAGAGCGGCTTGGTTCGCCATGTTGGTTTGTGTGTAAAAAATCGCTTGCATCCGTCCTAAAGCTTGACTCTTTCACTCAAAGGACGAATCCCGCTGCTAGTTCACACTCTGGGCCATCTACCAATGCTATTATTTTTGTGATTTGCAGGTAAACTCACGTGGGAAACGTCCTTCTGAGGGAGGACACCCTGAGGTACATCTCTCTGTCTCTCTATACAACAAAAAATCCGCCTGGTTTTTCCTTTTTTTTTGTCTTCCTCAGCCTGAAATGAGCTTACCACAGAAAGCCAAACCACAGCCTGTAATAAGAGGACTACAACAGCCTGCTTCGTATCCTTCACTTTTTGGGAAACATTCAATTGATCGATATATGTATATATAAAATCCAAAAAAAAATAGTAACTTAGCTGAGGGGATTTTTTTAACCTTATATTTTGATTAATGTTGATTCATTTTTTGGGGGAGCCTGGGTGGGTAACGTCACTATAGGTTACTGGGGGTAAGAAGTAAAATCTTTTAAGGTCTGTTAGGTTTCTGGGCACTTGTTGCAAGTGTGGATGGGTTCAAGGTTTTTTTTTTATTAAAGCCTCTTTTTTTAAAAAAAAGAAATAAGATTTATTGTTAAATGTCTCTGAAAAAAATTGCTTTGTGTTTGGGCTGATTTAAAGGATGTTGATTGAAATGTGGATAGAGAGAGAAAGAGAGGGGGAGAGGGTGGAAGAAGCTCCTAACGACGAACCGGGAGTAATCTTGTTTCGATTTTTCTTTTTTGAAACCACCTCTTCCCCCCCCCCCCCCAATTTGAAAAGAAGGTAGCAACACATCTAGAAACATCTCTTTATTTCAGGATTTGAGACATAAGTCACAGGCTCTTACTCTTTTTAAAAAAAAAGACAAAACCCTGTAGGAAAGGGAATCTGGTGTGATTGAAGATTTTATATTTCTGGGTGGGTTTGTTCTCTTTCGTGTTCATACGTTTGTGTGTGACTTTTTAAAAAAAATAATGACATTTCCTTGTAGAGATTTTTCTTCTTGGGAAATTGTTTGAAAAGGTTTGGTGGGGGTAGGTTAGGGACTGTGTGCATGTGTGTGTGGTGCATGTGTGTGTGTGACACGTCTTCAGAAAATGCCGGTTACAGACCGACACCAACTCCACTGCAGTCAGTCTGCAGCTCTCCATTAAAATCTGCAGGCCTCTAGCCCACAGATCTAATTTAAACCCACAGTGTTTTATATAGATTGATTTTATCTTTTTAAAGAAAAATCTGACAAATGGGGAATTATGGACACAATTACGTGTTTTGTGCAGCGACATACAGCGAGCTTACAGTACGGAGCATATTTCATATTCCGACTCAGAAATTGTACTCTGGCCTCTCCCTGAATTCGGCATCAGGAGTCTGACCATTTTCATCGTTTATTTTTACCTGGGAATTTTTTTCACTGTGTAAACGTGTGTATTTTTACACTTCCGGGCTTGAAACAAAAGCTCTAACAAAATGGAGAGATTGTTGTACCACTGGGGTGAAGCCCAATCAGCATAATGGGTAGTGATGATCTCTTCGAGTTGTTCATGTTTAATTTGTAATGTGGTGCAATCTCGTTTCATGGTTCTTGTTTTCGCAATGTATTATTTATAGAAGGAAGTACTTGTTTTATTGACAATGAAGTTCTTTGGAATGGGGGAGAGAAAAGAATGTTACTTTGTAAATTGCAATGTGACTTGAAACAAAATGGTGTGTATTAGCCCAGTTACATTTTAAATTATAAGATCTGGTTTGTGAAGGGGCTTGATGCTCAGCCAAGGACATGGCTACTAGGAAATGATTCAGAGATTTGCTGTGATATTAAATAAATCATGGTGCTAATGGGGATAATGAATGGAGATGTTAGTGTAGTTTGGATTTAAATGCCAAATATTTGTCAGGATGCACAGGCGTGTTTGTTTATAGTGCTTTATTGGTTCAAATCAACTTTTCAATTTTAAATTGCCCTTTAGCATGTTGTGGTAAATAATGTTGATACATTAATTTTAAAATGCTAAATAAGGGTACTAAAGCAGAACAATTCCTTATTCTTGTGTCATTTTAGAATGAATTACATACTTGTATGGTTTGTAGATGCTTTACTGTGATACAGTTTATAGGTCTTAACCAAGAACAAGCTTAAAAATTTGCATGGAGGAAGCTATTTTATTAAGTGGCAATTCATGAAAAGCTTTATTTCATTGCACCAAGTTCAAGGCTGTAGTTTTAGGCCTTGGTTTGGGATGTGATTTCTCTGCCAGATAACTGATCTCCCAATCCCACTGCTGATGCTGGGCATGCTCAGACACCCAGCAGTAGTTTCCTGCTAAATAGTGATTCGGCAAACTCAGTACAGCACTTTAACCTTGCTAGATAGTGTGCTACCTTTTAACAGTCATAAAGCATGCAGACGCATATCTGATGCAGACTTCCTGGTAAATAATGTACTTGGTGCTGACTGATGTGCCACACAGGTACCATTTTTATCTGGTATATTGAAATCTGAGAAACATAAGAAAAGATTGGTAAATTAGTATTTAGCTTTATTTGGTATGTTTGGCTATGCTTGCACATGGTATTAAGGCTGTGTTGCGCAATTTCTATCAAAGTAATCAGGATTACTATTTTAGTTCATATCAGCAATTTTGTGGTGTAATTCATTCAGTTGGTAATCAGCATTAGGAAAAAGATTTTCTTGTGTGAGATTTGAATGCATTCAGGGTTTTAATTTGTGTGCATATGTGTAATCTTTTGTATATACAGTTCTGTTCGCTCGCCCACACCCTAATGTGAACGCAGCCTGCAGTCACTAGCTTGAATTGAATTTTCTGCTGGAACCTTAGGAGTAAAATATTAACAGCAAAAATTTTTAAATTTCGATATTTTTATTTTAAAATGGGTACAGAACCAGTTTTACTAATTGCACCAAATAAAATTTTTATTTTTGTTCCACAACTGAGGTTAAATATATTTTTTCGCGGTGGGGGGTGTGGTGGTTGGATGATGGAAGCTGTCTTTAAGCAGTTTCATTTTTGAAGGTTAAGACCAATGTTGCAGCAAAAAAACCAAAGCTGTGTTAGTGGAAGTGTTCCATACTGATGCATGGTTTAATCCTAAGGTCACAAAACACAGCTGTGCAATTAAAATTTGGCAAAATGTGGAAATAATGCGGGGTAGGGAAGTTAGTAGAAGGCAGGGGAGGGCAATTACAAATATTGAACTTTTCTGCTGTAAGATTTCAGTTGAGTTACCGATAGGCCTTCATTTGTGACAGTTTAAGTTCTTGACCTTTGTAATAAAACCCTTAAAACATTTTTTGTGGCTTTTGGCTTATGTCACAATATTTTTTACTGCAGCTTTCAAATTGAATCACAGTACTTACAGAGACTGATTTGATCTCGCATGAAAGTTAGTACTTTTCAATGTGTATGGATTCACCTTTATATGTATTTCTACCCTTATAGGCCCTTTTGCAATGCAAACTATTTCCAAATGAAAAGAAGGGGGGTGATCTGGAAGAACAAGGCCCTTACCTCCATGAGCTTATTGTGGATGATTGCATCGACATTATAGCCTTGATGGAAACCTGGTTTAGGGATGATGACATCTTCCCTTAGATGAAGTTTCCCTGCCTGGCCATCCCTTCCACCTTTTGCCCTGCTGGGATAGTAGTGGCGGTGCTGTGTCATCAAATCACACCTTGGTCTGTCCCCAACCCACTGCACTTTCTCCTCCTTTGAACATCTGTCCTTGTTCCACCTCTCATTTAAAATCTTCGCTCTCTACCAACCACTCAAGTATCATAAATTTTCTCATGGAGATATCTCCCTTATTGCCTTGGCTTCTGTACCTAATGACTTTGCATCCTAGGTGATTTCAACATCCACCTCAATTCCTCATGCTCTCTTTCTTCTGAGTTTGCTGCCCTCCCATAATCTCTCCCTCCATGTAAACTCCCTAATCCATATTCGTGGCCACCCCTTGACCTTGTCATCTCATGTGGTCTTTTATCAGCGTGTCAATCACAGAAAAGGCTGTCTCTGATCAATTAATTATATCACTCTTCACCTACATCTCCCAACCCTGCTTCCTTCTGTGTCACCCTGGGGAGAAAGTACTCCCAATTCACTTAAAACAGCACTTGCATGATCTCAGTGGTAATCTTGGCCCACATTCAGCAAGACGCTTCTGCAGTTACTGATCTGCTCAGCCACACCCTCACCTCTCACCTTTGCCTTAGTCCCCATTAAAATCATTACTCTCTCATCCTGGCTGTTCCCATAGTATAGCACTCATCTCCTCTCAGTCCAAGGAACACAGACTTAAACAGCTAGGACAGAAAGCTGGTTTAATTGTTCACTCAGATCTATTTGGACCATATAAAACGCTATTGGGTCCGTTCTCGTCTGCCAAAACTGCTTGCTATTCCAGCAACTGCATTTCTCTGCTGCAAACCCTTTCTTAAACCTTTCTCCCCTGTCTCCTCCAGCAACATTTGCGAGGAGCGTATGAACTTGTTTAACACTAAGGTTGAGACTATTTGGTCAGTTGCTTCTGCCACTTCCCTCCCTTCTCCTAACCCATTGGGCTAAACCTCCCTGCCCTAACCCTGAACTTGCATCTTTCTCTAGTTTCTCTTCGACCTCCATCCCTGCTCGCTTTGAGCTCGTCTTGTCTGTGAGATGGCTGTCATCAGTGTCACAAATGACATTGTGACTGTGACAAAGGTAAACTTTCCCTCTTTGTGTTTCTCACCCTGTCTGCAGTCTTTTACAGGGTTGACCACACCATCCTCGTCCAATGCCTCTCCACTGTCATCGGGGTGGGACTGCACCTGACTGGTTGCTTTCTTAAACACCCAGTTGTAGCCAAAGAATCACTTGTGGTGACTTTTCTTCCTATTGCTGCACTGACACTTCTGGTGTCTTCTGAGGATCTAATCTTGGTTCACTCCAATTTCTTAGGAACGTGCTGCTCCTTGGTAATGCCATCTGCAAATGCTGTCAGTTTTCATGCATATGGTGACGACACCCAACTCTACCTCATCACTGCCTCTCTTGGTGTCTGCACTGTCTTTAAATTGACAAACTGCTTGTCTGACACTCAGTACTGCATGAATGGAAACCACCTCCAACTATACATTGGGAAGACCAAAGCCATTGTCTTTGGACCCCATCATAAACTTAGTTTCCTAGCAACGGACTCCATCACTCTCCTTGATGAATAGTCTGAGGCTTCTGACCACATATCCATCCTATCACTAATTCAGCCTGTTTTCACCTCCATAACATCACCTGACTTGCCCCGCCTCAGCTCATCTTCTCACATCTTTGTTACTTTTGGACTTGGCCTTTTCAATGCATTCTGGCTGGCGTCCCACATTTTACCCTACGTAAACTTGATGTGAGCCAAACAACTGCTGCCCATGGCCTAACTTGCACGAAGTCCCATTCACCTCAATGTTTGCTGGCTACCATTGACTCCTAGTTATGCAATGCCTCGATTTTAAAAATTCTCATCCCTCTCCATAGCCTCAGACTCCTGACCTCTTATCTTCTCCAGCCCTACTGCCCTCATATTTCTGTTCCTCCAATTCAGACCTCATGAGCATCATTGATATTAATTGTTCCATCATTTATAGCCATGCTGTTAGCTGTCTCGGTCCTAAGCTCTGATTTTCCTTGCTAAACCTCTGTTTCTCCTTCAAACCTACCTCATTGAGTAAGCTTTTGTTTATCTGCCCTAATATATCCTTGTGTGGGATTTTTTTGCTGTATTAAAGGTGCTATTTAAGTTGAAGTTATTGGTGACATGTGGCAGAATTATGCAGACAACTAAGTTAAGATCGTTATTCAAGCTTGAAGTGTAGCACATTTTTGTGCGTACTGGAAGCCTCATATATTAATACACAGGGCCCTGTTCTTTGCAGGCAGAAAGAACGTGTACACACATTGCATCTTTTTCAGTTAAACAAAATAAGTGACAACCATTTACTGGTTCATTCCTCAGGGCAGTGCTTTGACCAATCAGTGTCAAGCTACCTGGTTTAAATTTCAAACAGTGCTTGGCAGTTAGCTGTTAGTCACCATCAACTGGTGCGTTCTCCATGGCAGTGCCTCTGCCAATCAGAGTCCACTTGCCAACCAACCAGCACACGCTTCTCATACAGTACAAATTTGTTGGTTTCCCTTACATTGTATACTTGCAATTTGCCCTGATGAGTGCAAGATGAAAAGCTTTGATAAAATGTCTATTTTTTTTTCAGCAATAAATAAGAATTATTCTGATAGTAACACCAAGTTTCAGTTTTACTAAATCTGAGGAAGAAGCCTGGTTTTACTTAAAAGCATTAGTTTAGTTTGAAATGAAGGTTGGTTTATGAATGGTTTATTTTTCTCTGCCAATCTTTCCCCACTTTGAAGCTGGTGGCTCTTGTGCTTTGACAAATGATGGAAGCCTTCCATGCCTTGCCTAGTGGCCATTCTTCGTGTGTGAGCTTATACAGTATTGGCAAGGTTTTCTCTGCAAAAGGTGTTGCAGACCAAGCCTGATGCAGTAGTCACCCATGTTCACACAAAAACATTTTCTAACACTGTTCCTGGGCAATGATCAGGGATAAATAAAAACCTTACCAAGTCTTCCGCTCTTTCCCCCAATTGTTGCACCACAGCTGCTGTGGTAGACTTAACATGGATCAGGGATGGAACCAAAGAGCATTAGGCTTATTTGGTTCAGTGATCCCAAAGACTGTGGCTTTATCCACTCCATCATTAAGTGGGAGCTTTTTATTTTGCATACATTTCTTTTTAGCTGTATACTACAAGTGGCAAAATGCATGTGCAATGAGCTGCTTCCCGGCATCCATTGATGCAAAGTTTGCGGTGCTGCTGTAGATTGGGAGTAAACGTTCTAGTGGCACTAGGCTTCAGAAGTAGTACATTACAAAAGTACTAGTGTGCATTTAATATTTTAAGAAAAACTTGTCAGCATCTATGGAACTGCACATGTAGTGTGATGAACTTGGTTTGATGTGCAAAGATGTATTGGATAGAATTATAAGGCAGTGAAATGATTGGTACTTTTGCCTGTTAAATAGCTTAATGCAAATTCTTTACTGTATATAAGCTCAATACTGCATTAGCAATTGGTGAGTAGTCAGTATCCCTATAGCATACAGCTGAAAATGTCTCTTGATCAACAAAGGAGTCGGTAACTAGAGAACACAGATTTAAGATAACTGACAAAGGAACCTGAGGGGAGTTGAGAATTTTTCAAAGTAAGTCATGATCTGGACCGGTGATGGAAGCAGATTCAGGAGTTATGGATTTGATCTGGATCCCAGCAATAGCAAAAATGTGAGGCTCCAGTCTTGATCAAGCTTTGTGTCCTCTTTAAAAAAAATTGGTAATACTTCTGATTCCCAATACTGAACTCCCATCTATTGATATAGCAGGAGAAGAAGGTTTTGATACTCCAATTTCATGCTGCGACTGGAGTTCCAGGATTTAGTAGTAAAACACCCATTTACTTGGGGAAAATTGAAAGAAGCAGTCAATATTTGATTTTTGAATTAAATTTTTTAACCGTTGACAATTGATGCAGCAGGTCAGACTATATTTTATTTTCCTTCTAAAATTTGTAGGCAAGGAATTCAGAAATTGGAGCAGTTGACAAGACTATTGTTAAACATAAGTTTGGCACACATTTCATGCAAATGAAGACCAAATGTATTGAGTGCTTGCCCATTACCTTTCAGGAAAAAATAATTGCCAAGCAACTGTCAGAGTTTGTTTGATCTATTGCAGTATAATATAGATTGTGATATTTTACTAAGGAGAGCATTTGAAAATATAAGGGTTAGGATTGAAATGAAAAATTTAATTTTCTTATTTGACTTATTTCTTAACCTGTTTGAATCTTGATGTAAATTTGAATGCAAATTCAATTTAATTAGAAGGCAGCCATTATATTTAACGATAAATCAGTTCCAGTGAAAATGCTAATAAATTGCATTGTACTTTCTAGTGGGAGAACTAAGCATCAGAGTAGCCATTATGTTAGACTTTTGATGAATGATGTATTTTTCAGAAAGCTTTCTGTTGAGTTGGATACCTTGCAGCATAAAACCTTTTGCTCTGGGGAGGCGATGGCGTCGTGGTATTGCCGCCAGACTAGTGTTCCAAAGACCCAGGGTAATGCTCTGGGGCCCTGGGTTTGAATCCCGCCACAGCAGATGGTGGAATTTGAATTAATAAAAATCTGGAATCAAAAGCCTAATGATGACCATGAAACCATTGCCAATTGTTGTAAAAACCCATCTGGTTCACTAATGTCCTTTAGGGAAAGAAATCTGCTGTCCTTACCTGGCCTGGCCTACATGTGACTCCAGACCCACAGCAATATGGTTTAGTGTTAAAATGCCCTCTGAACAAGGGCAATTAGAGATGCGCAATAAATGCTGGCCTAGCTAGCGATGCCCATATCCCATGAATGAATATAAAAAAAAATCTTATTTCTATTTGTGAGCAGTGCTGTTGTGCATTTGTGGCCTTGTAAGTGAAATGATTTGTTTGAAAGTTCACCAGGAAATGATGTACGAAGTTTGTACAATCCAACATGTTACTAAACACCCATTTAGAAACGTAGTTGGACTATGTCACCCCAAGTATTCTGACTTTGCCCTGTAGATATTGTGTAGCAACTTTGGAGACGGGTGGGAAGAGTGGTGTGTGTGTGTGTGTTCGACTGATGCTGTGTTTTCCAGAGGTTAGTAACTGCTGATCACCTGGCCCAATCATAACTCAACTTTTTAAAAAAAAATTAAACTTAAATAAGGGCAATGATGTGGGCATGAAAGCTGAGCTAGCTGATGTGAACTGGGGTACTAGGCTAGAGGATAGATCAATAGAGAAGCACTGGCAGACATTTAAGGGGATATTTCAGAATACACAGTAAGTATATTCCGATGATAAAAGAAAAATCCTAAAGGGAGGACCCACCATCCGTGGTTAACTAAAGTTAAGGAAAGCATCAGACTTAAGGAAAAAGCATATAACTGTGCAAAGATGTGTGGCAGGTCAGATAGTTGGTCAGAGTATAAAGAATGGCAGAAAATGATGAAAAGATGAATCAGGAGAAAGAAATTAGAGTATAAGAGGAAGCTAGCTAGAAATGTAAAAATGGATGGCAAGAGTTTCTGCAGATGTTTTTTAAAAAAAAGAGTAAGTAAAGTGAATGTTGGTCCTCTAGAGTGACAATGGGGAGTTGGTAGTGGATAATAAGGAAATGGCAGATGAAATGAACAAATATTTTGCTTCTGCCTTCACTATAGAAGATACAAAAAACATTCCAGTAATAGCTGTAAATCAGGAGTTGGAATGAGAGAGGAACTTGGTGAAATTACAATCACCAAGGAAGCGGTACTGAGCAAACTGATGGAGCAGAGGGCTGACAGGTCTCTAGGCCCTGATGGGCTTCATCCTAGGGTCTTAAAAGAGGTGGCTAATGAGGTAGTAGATGTGTTGGTGTTAATTTTCCAAAATTCGCTAGATTCTGGAAAGATTCCATTAGAAATTAGCAAATATAACCCCTCTATTCAAGAAGGGAGGGAGGCAAAAAGCAGGAACCTATAGGCCAGTCTGTTGTGGGGAAGGTGTTAAAATTGATCATTAAAGAGCTAATAGCTGGGCACTTAGAAAAAACCTAAGGTAATCAGGAAGGGTTAGCATAGTTTTGTGAAAGGGAAGTCATATTTAACCAATTTATTGGAGGTTCTTTGAAGGAGTAACATGTACTGTGTTAAGGGGAGCCTGAAAATGTACTGTACTTGGCTTTCCAGAAGGCATTTGATAAGGTGACACACCAAAGTTTATTGCGGAAAATAAAAGCTCATGGTGCAGGGGGTGACATATTAGCATGGAAAGAAGATTGGCTGGCTGGCAGAAAATAGAGTATGCATAAATGACTCTTTTTCTGAATGGCATGATGTGATGAGTGGAGTCCCACAGGGGTCTGTGCTGGGGCCTCAACTTTTTACAATTTATATCAATGCTTAGATGAGGGGAGCAAAGGCATGGTTGCTAAACTTACAGATGATACAAGGGTAAGTAGGAAGCTATGTTGTGAAGAGGACATGAGGTTACAGACAGATAAAGAAAGGTTGAGTTAATGAGCAAAAATTTGGCAGATGGAGTATAATGTGGGAAAATGTGAAGTTCACTTTGGCAGGAAGAATGAAAAAAGCAGAGTATTACTTAAACGGCGAAGCGCTGCAGAATTCTGAGGTACGGAGGGATCCGGGTGTTCTAGTGCAGGAGTCACAAAAAGTTAGTATGCAGGTTCAACAAGCAATTAAGAAGGCTAATGGAATGCTATCCTTTGAGAGGAATTGAACATAAAAGTAAGGATGTTATGCTTCAGTTATGCAGGGCATTGGTGAGACCACATCTCAAATATTGTATGCAGTTTTGGTCTCCTTATTTAAAGAAGGATGTAAATGTATTTGCGGCGGTTCAGAGGAGGTTTACTAGATTGATAACTGGAATGAGCGGGTTGTCTTATGAGGAAAGATTGGACAGGTTGGGCTTGTTTCCACTGGAGTTTAGAAGAATGAGGGGCGACTTGATTGAAGTATGTAAGATCCTGAATGGTCTCGACAAGGTGGATATGGAAAGGGTGTTTCTTCTTGTAGGCAAGCCCAGAACTAGGGGACACAGTTTTAAAATTAGGAGTTGTCCTTTTAGGACAAAGACCAGGAGAAATTTTTTCTGTTGGTTGTATGACTTTGGAACTCTCTGCCTCAGAAGACGGTGGAGGTCGGGTCATTGAATATTTTTAAGGCAGAGGTAGATAGATTCTTGTTAGGCAAGGGAATCAATGGTTATCGGGGGTAGATGGGAATTTGGAATTTGAAACACAACAGATCAGCCATGATTTTATTGAATGTTGGGCAGGCTCAAGGGGCCGAATGACCTACTTCTGCTCCAATTTTGCATGTTCATATGTATGTTCTTTGGAATATGGGCATCACTGAAAAGGCCAGCATTTGTGGCCCAACCCTGATTGCCCTTGAGAAAGTGGTGGTGAGCCATCTTCTTGAACTGCTGCAGTCTATGTGGTGTAGGTACACCTACAGTGCTCTTAGGAAGGGAGTCCCAGGATTTTGATCAGTGGCAGTGAAGGTACGGTAATACAGTTCCAAGTCAGGATGGTGTATGGCTTGGAGGGGAACTTGTGGGTGGTAGTGTTCCCATGCATCTGCTACCCTTGTCCTTCTAGGTGGTAGAGGTTGTGGGTTTGGAAGTTGCTGTCAAAGGAGCCTTTGTGAGTTGCTGTAGTGCATTTTGTAGATGATACTCACTACAGCTACTGTGTGTTGCTGTTGGAGGGAGTGAATGCTGAAAGTGGTAGATTGGGTGCCAGTCAAGGGATGATTTGTCCTGGATGGTGTCGAGGCTCGAGTGTTGTTGAAGCTGCACACATCCAGGCAAACGGAGAGTATTCCATCACACTTTGTGCACTGTGAATGGTGGATAGGCTTTGGCAGTCAGGAGGTGAGTTGCTCACTGCAGAATTCCCAACCTCTGACCTGCTCTTGCAGCTACAGTATTTGTATGGCTGGTCCAGTTAAGTTTCTAATTGGTGGTAACCCCCAGGATGTTGATTGTAATTGGTACAGCTGCTCCAGGGCACACTGTTCCTCACTCAGTGATTACTCTAGAACAGCTAAGAAATGAGGAGGCATCACGTTATGGGTCTCCATCGAAGTTTGATCTTTTTATTGCTGTACACTTTGAATAGACAAGGAGGGAGTATTTTGAGCAAAAAGCTGCTCTTTTTCTTCCTCAGCTTTGGTTCCCCATTAAGGGTGAGGTGCTCAATTTCTGCTGGATACTTTAGTCCAAGATTTTTTCTTTCTCGTGGAAAATTTCCTGACATTCTCTTCTCCTTCATTGTGATTCATGTTCTGGTGATTGGTATGATGGAAGGCTATCCCCAAGCAATTCATTGGTGAATCATACCAATGCTGCTCCTCGGCTTGCCTTGTATATTAGAGCATTTGAACGTTATGGGAAGATACTTCATTACCTTTGCCTTTGTAGGAACTGACTGCCCTTCCAGGTTATTAATTGGATATGTGTGCTGTTTTCCAGAACGCATCTTAATGGTCGACCTTGGCTCAGTAGAATGCTCTCACCTCTGAGTTGAAGTTCCACTCTGGAGAGTTGAGTGCATTGTCTAGACTAACGGTTAACTGCAGTGGAGGGGGAATGTTTTCTTGCCAGAAGTGTCATCTTTTGAATCAAAAACACTCCTCGGTCCTTACGTACGGTACAAAGAGGAGTAAATGAGCTTGCCTTGTGTCATGACCAATGTTTATCTCTCACTCAACATCACTTGCAGATTAGCTGACATTATTGATGTTTGTGGGACCTTGCATTGTACAAATTGGATTCTGCATTTGTCCTCATTAAATCAGTGATAACACTTCAAAAGTAATTTATTGGCGCTTGGGGATATTGAGGATGTGCAAAGTGCTATATAAGTGCAGAATAATTTTCCTTTCCTGTATGCCATGATAAAGACAGTTGAATGTCATTTAGAAAAATTTTGAGGAAAACGATCCTCTCTAACCATATTACCCAGACAATCAATACATTTATTTGTTAGCTTTCCCTTGAAGTTGGAAATGTCTGTGTAAACTGAAACGATATCCAAAGGCTCAATTAAACCCAGTGTTTTATGCCAAAACTACAGACTCTGAATATTTACAGCAGTGACCTGAAGGAACTTTGAAGTTTGGACTTGCTAGTTGGAAAATCTAGATTTTCGCACCGTTAACGAAACAATTAGATTGTTCCTGATCAATACATTGTTTAAGGCTTCAAAGATAAACCCTCCGCCACTATCCTTATCTATCTTAATTTCTCTTGTGCATTCTCCAACTGACCTGATCCATCCTTTTCCAGAACTACATTTCACAACTTTTTAGCCTTTGGATGCCCACATTTCAGCTTAGTGCAACAGGACACTCCAAATCAGTTTGATAATTCTTCTCTGAAGATTCTTATGCTGGGCAATTCTTTATTACTTCCACTGCTGAAGGTGAGCAGAGTTAATGTTTTCACCCTGTTTGTTAGCCTGTCTGCCTGTAAATAATATATCTCAAAAATTAATGAATGGATTTCAGCGAAAGTTGATACACAGAAATATAGGGTATGTCCCAAAGAAGAACTGATAGTTTTTGGCAAAGATGTGGATTGGATCCTGGAATTCTTCAAAAGATTTGTTAACACTGGGAGGTATGATGAACTTACCTTTTTAGTATTTTGTGGATTGTTTCATTTAAAATGTTGTGGATTGTCTCAGCTGCTGTGGTGAAATTTGTCTGTCAAAATGTGAGCAGAGTTTTCAGAGCAGGTTGTTGGATGTGGATTGGCCTGAAGCCGCCTCAGTGAGATAAAAGCTGTTAATAAAAGAAAAATCAGCTTTGTGGTTATAGAACATCAATCAGGCAGGAAAAAGCCTCAATGAAGAGCTGCGTAATTGTAATTATACTGAGTTAACACAGCGTGGCAGAGGTATGTGCTCTACTGAGTGCCCTCTTCACTGTGTAGAATGCATTCTTTTACATTGCTAGTCTAGCTCTGATTTCTTCATTGTAGTAACCATCTTCTGATGAGATGCTGCCCAAGTTCTTAAGTTGTGTTACCTGTTCCAGCTGTTGACCTCCTCTGCTTCCCCACTATTACTTCTTCCAATCTTCAGAACTTTAGTCTTTTTTACATTAATTTTCATTCCGTAAGCTTCCACTACTTCATTCATTCTATCGATTAGTATCTGTAGATCTTCTGTGCTAGCCATTAGGGCCTGGTAGTCTGCAAATCTCACATCTTTCACCAATTGACCACCTCCTTTGACACCTTTCTTTACTTCACCTAGTGCTTCTTCTGTTACAAACGAAAGTAAATGTGTAGAAAACTAAACAATGAACTGTGACTGACCAGGCAAGAGAGATAGTGGGGACAGCAGTTCAGAGAATTGGAAGAACTACAAAGAAAAAGAAAGAACAGGCACTGCCTATGAGAAAATAAAGGAATTAACCGAAGGCAGGTGAGGTTAGCAAGTGCAAAGAAGAATTGGTAATAGAGATGGTAAGCTGCTTATAGAAACTGAGGAAATAAGGCTAAATAGAGTACATCGAAGACCTGTATGACAAAGTTGGCAAGCCAATAGAACTAGAACCAGAGAGAGAATAAGCATTTCCCAGAATGATTTTAGGACCTGACCTTCTGGAGTTTGAAATATTTAGAGTTATAAAAGAACTGAAGCCAGAAAAAGCAGAAGGATGTGATGGAATCCCTGCAGAAATGATAGAAGGCAACAAGAGGATTGATTGGTCAATGTGTGTAAGATGTACACTAAGGGAGAATGGCCAGAAAACTTTTTGACGAGCACAATTGTCCCATTGGAGAAAAGGGCAAATATCACGAGATGTGAAGAGCATAGCACCATAACTTTCATCTCTCATGCATCTGAGGTAATGTTAAAGATCCTGGTAAATAGTTTGGAAGCCAAAGCAAGCTATGGCATTGCTTTTGATCAGTCTGGTTTTAGAAAGGGTTGTGGAACTAGAGGCTATTGCAGTGTTGAGTTTGAGAAGTCAAAGAAGCATAGAGTACCAGCAAGAAGTGTACACCTGCCTTGTGGATTATGAAAAAGCTTTTGACCGGGTGAACTGACAAAAGCTGTTGAAAGTGCTGGAGGTGATTGTTTAGAGAAATAAAAGAATGTTTGTAGCTCTACATTGGTCAGACTGCCACAATCAGGACAGTATTTGGTGAAACTGAAACAGGTATAATTGGGCACTGGGTGAGGCAAAGCTATCTGCTATCACCATTTAGAATCGCTTCCAACGTTTTACTCCTACCCCAAGCAGCAATTTTTAAAAATTATTTTTAAAATTCTCCCTTGTTCTTATGTCAAATCATAATTGCAAACTCCATCACCTGCAGGAAGGCCTGCCCTGTCACAGGTGATGTCCCTTGGTGTATATATTGCACCACATTTGTTTTTAATGTTGACTGATTTTTCAGGCAAGATCTGAAAATAGCCAGCAGAACAAATAGAAAGGGACTGTGTAGCTGAAGCATTTTTCAGCAACCACAAGCACTCAAATCATTCAGTGAATACTAACCTTGAACCATTTCTGCCATGTCCAGACAAAATATGTGCAGACGGTAAAATGAAGTAAATGGAAAGATATAGTTTGATATATGCTGTTGTCAGGAATATGGCCAGGGTTAGTTTGCACTGAGACTGATCATTGTCTTAAGCATTTTGGCTCCTGGGATTTGATTCCTATTCTGGAAGATGCAGTAATACTGCAATGAATCTTTCCTTTGCATAGTCATAAGTACTTTTGCTGGTTGTCTAGTTAGCTTGATTGGCTTTGTGGACCAAATCGCAAGACTGTGACCCAATAACCATTGTTGCTTATGGTTTGGGGTGCTACAAAAAACCATGGTGTAAACTAACCTACAGTAACTGAAAAGAAGTTGGACTGAGGGATTATATAGTTATCTCTTATTGCGAGGAAGGGAGGAGTTTAAATTAACTTGGATTGTTTAGTGAAACAATTCCAGCAGAGTTGAGTGCCCTTGACTACCAAAGAATTTTGTTAAAGAGTAACAAGAATGTTTTTGACTGTTCCTTGTCAAGCAAATACAGCTGAATATTTAGGAGTTCAGTAGCTTTTGGCCTAGTAGTTTTTTCCACCTTCGCTGTAGTGGGATTCAGGGATTGAGCATTGGTACTGTAATATGAAGATTACAGTACTGCAGTTACGTAATATGTTTCCCTTCAAACACTAGAACCTGGAAACACAGCTGTATATTCAGTGGTGTAGTTTGAGCATAATGGTGACTCTGGTATGCAATCTATGGTGTTTACTGTTTGGTTACACACCTTAGATACTGTGTGTTAATGTTTCAGAATTATCTTTAATTGTACTATATTTTTCACCCATTGTGTTGTGTATAAGGTCTACGAATCTCAGTGTTGATATTTTCAGTAGATCTCCTAGCCTCAGCAGCTCTTTTTTGGAGGACATTTCCAATTTCCACCACCCTTTGTATGAAGAAGTACTTTCTGGTATTACCTCTGAATAGCCTAGCTTTAATTTTAGTATCATGCCCCTAGTTCTGGACTCCTGCACCAAAGGAAATAGTTTCTTTCTAATCTTCAAACCTCAACTAGATCAGCCTATAATCTTCTATAGTCAAGGAAATATAAGGCTAGCCTTTGCAACCTGTCCTCAATATTTGTCCCTTTTAGCCTCATCTTTGTGGTGAATCTGTGCTGCACCCCACAAAGACCAGTGTATCTTGTTACGACCAGTCCTGGACGAGGTCTCCAATTTATTAAATTCCTGGATGAGATCCCCAATTTGTTACAACCGGGATGGGACCCAAATTTTATTATGACCCTGGGCTCCCCTCTTTGTTCAATCCCCTCGGTTGGTCACAACAAGGTTAATTTAAAAATCCTTTTCCCCTTGGATACCTTTTCCCAGTCCAAATGTAATTTATTTAATTAAGAAGCCAATTTAACCAGGCATTCTTGAGTCAAAGAAAGAGCAAGTTTATTAGTTACTAAGACCCGAGGAAATAATAAAATGACGCGTGCACATGCTGATCAGAAAGGAGAAGTTGAGTCTAAATAATTTTTTTAAAAAATATACAAATCAGTCCTTGGCTTGTCCGTGAGGCGTAGATGGTGGCACATCGTGACCATTAAGTTGGATGATTTTGGTAGAGCTGACTTTGGCAGGTTCACATCTGTTGGAGACACTTGATGGCTTGTCCCAGCAGAGGAATCCTGGTTCTCTCTGCAGGGTAATTGAAGAAGCTGCCTTGTTTCTTTTTATTTGTGGTCTCAGCTAAAACACACATGCCCCCCTCACCCCCCCAGTAAAAGAGAGAGAAGGAAAAAAAAAATCGCCTGCTTATCTTTGCAGAGGTGACTGGTGTTTCTTCTTCTTTCTGTCACTCACCAACACTGGTCTGCAGCCAGCTTTTTAACCCATTTTTCTTGTGTATTCCTGGGAGGGGAAATAGTCATGTCTTGCATTCATATCAGAACTTTTTAAACATTCTGAGATTTAAATCAACAGGAGATGGATTTTTAGATGACTGCTGAGATGTGGGGATCAGTCTCCATTGTCTCTGCAAACATAGGACATTAAAAGTATGCATTTTCCATATCTCCCTTTCAAGTGTCTCTGTTTGAAGTAGGCCATGGCAACTTTTTGGGTGCATAAAAATGGAATAATATAGGACAGAAATATATTATACTTTGAAAGAGAATATCCTTGTTCCACAACAGGCCGCACACTTTTGTGTGGGCTGATTGACAAGGCTTGTATCCTAGCCCATCCTTTGTTTACAACGGGAGGTGGTGACATAGTGGTATTGTCACTGGACTGGTAATCCAGAGACCCAGGGTAATGATCTGGGGACCTAGGTTTGAACCCCATCATGGCAGATGGTGGAATTTGAATTCAATAAAAATCTGGAATTAAAAAGTCTGATGATGACAATGAAACCATTGCTGATTGTTGTAAAAATCCATCTGGTTCACTGATATCCTGTAGGGAAGGAAATCTGGCCTACATGTGACTCCAGACCCACAGCAATGTGGTTGACTCTCAAATGCCCTCTGAACAAGGGCAATTAGGGAAGGACAAGAAATGCTGGCCTTGCTTGTGACACCCACATCCCAAGAATGAATTAAAAAAACTGACAGGCCACTTCAGAAGTCATAAATAGTCAATCATATTCCACGTTATCGCAGGACCAGTCTGTCAAGTATAATCCACATAGGAATTTTCCAGAAAGTGGTCACTTTACATTGTCATCCATCTTTTGATCAATCTTTACTTCTATTTCTTTTTAAAAACACAGGTCTTCTTTAAAAAAATGTTCCATATGCCTGTAGCAGTAGTTTGCTGTCATGGCCATCTTTCCAGAGATGCAGTGCCCAAGACCGAATGTGGGACTGGTATGAGCTCTGTGTAGCTGTAACATAACTTCACTCCTTTCGTATTCTCGTCCTCTTGAAATAAAGGCCATCGTTCCATTAGCCTTCAGAATTTTTTTTTGGACCATTCCATTTTTTCTTTTAGCAATTTCTCTATATGGACCCCTAAATTTCACTACTACTCCACAGTTCCTAACTTTTGCCCACTTTAGAAAATACTAATTTATTTTATGTTCAAAGTAGATGACCTAACACATTGAACCCACACTCCATTTTGCAACTACTTAACCTATCAATATCTTGTTTAACTTTTTGCACCCATTTACACTGTTTACTGTGATATCTAATTAGTGTTCATTCAAGTTATTTATAAATATAGTGAAAAGCTGATGCCCAGTACAGATTCCTGGGGTACACCACAAGTCACATCCTACCAATTTGACTACATACCCGTATCCATACTTCGTCCTATCTAATTTCCTATCAAAGCTGATTGGTTGCTTCCAATTCCACATTCTCTTACTTTTGTTAATAGGCAATGTTCTGCATAAGAGACTATTGCCTTCTGGAAGTCGGTACAAATAACACCATAGGTATTCGCGTAAACTATGTTTGTTATTTCCTAAAAAAAAAACTAAATTTGTTTTACATAACTTAACTGTTGCAATCCATTCTGGCTCTCTCTGGTTAATTCGTATTTGTCTTCTGGCTCAGTCATGAGGCTGCATCCCACTTTTGTTTTAAAAAAAATTCCATTCTTTACCTTTGCCTGGCTGGGCTTCACACAACCTGTGGCTTGGAGAACTGATGTGCTATCTTCCAAACCTTTACTATGTCCTTGTTAGCTACTAAGAGGTAAATGGAGAGCTTGAGAATGCTTTGTCATTTTCATCCCTCCTGCTGTAGGGAACACCTGGCCTCCACTTGATGTCCTCATTTAATTAAATAAACAATTGAATGGTTATCACATCACACTGTGCTCCAGCTTTTATGAAGGTACAGCAGAATAGTGGCTTCAGTTCCACAGCTAGAGTACTAGACTAACAACTTTGAGGAATTCAAACCCAATCATGTCAGTTTGTGAAATTGAGTTCAATGGAAGGCATCAGAACAAAATGACCATGAGAACTAATTCAAAAGCAAAATACTGCAGCTGCTGGAAACCTGAAATAAAAACAGAAAGTGATGGAAGTACTCAGCAGATCTGACAACATCTTTGGAGAGAGAAACTGAGTTAATGTTTCAGGTTGATGAACTCTGACAAAATATCATCAACCTGATATGTTAACTCTGCTCTCTATCCATAGATGCATACTTACCTACTGAGTATTTCCAGCATTTTCCATGAGAATTGTCAGATTGTTGTAAAATCCAGTTGGTTCACATAGGTTCTTCAAAGAAGATACCATGCCACCACTTTCAGTCTGGCTGTACGTGACACTAACCCCACGATATATGATTGACTATGCCTTCTGAAGTGGCCTGTCAGTTGTAAACAAACGATGAGCAAGCCTTGTCAGTGTAGCCCACACAAAAATTGTGTGACCTGTTGTGACAGTAAGAAGGATCTATTCTCTTTCAAAGTATAACATATTTCTGTACTGTATTATTTCATTTTTATGATAACTAGTTACTGGGATATTTTAAATGGGAACAGTTGTGAGCTTTGAGATTTCTTTTCTCGTCATTAGGACAAGAGATGAGTCTGCACACCATTGATGAACTCTGACAAAATATCGTCACTGTCTACACACCATTGTTCTGAGTTTGCCATGGAAGCCCCAAGAAAGTGGCCATTTGTTCAAATTGGTTGGCAGAAACCCCAGACTTGTAAAATATATGCAAGATTGCATTTGTGAGAGGGATGCATAATGGTCACTTCTGTCAACCTGTTGATATTTATTAAGGTTCAAAAGCTATCCACTTATGTTGTATCTATCTCCCTGGAAGCTTTAACAGATTAACGAGTTATAAGACATGCGAATGAAAAGAAAACTCTCTTGAACTCGGATGTGAGAATCTGGCTAGGCTGCATAAAATCATTGCAATCTTTTACCATATCTGACTTTCGCACAGTTTGATCATATTTCTAGATGAATGCTGTGAGTATAGATGCATGTACTAATGTAAAATCCTCATTTAAAGGACTCCAAAAATTCAATATTTGGCTTTCATTTCAGAAAATAATTTTAAATGTCAGAGAAACATGAGTGTTGTGCATCAATTTTATCACTTGATTTGACTTGCTGCTGTGTATATTTATGTATCATAAACTTCATTTTAATAGTTTTTGCTCGAACTGTGTTGTGTAATAACTTAGCTTTTTTTTTTGCTTATCATAAAAATTAAGGGCATGCTTGGTGGACTGTTTCCAGTTTGTATTGCAGAGGTACGAGTGGATTGTTTACCTGGGAGCAGATAGAATTAAGTATTATTTCATACGAGGCTCCTTTTTGCAAGAAGTTCAAGACTTTTGGGAATATCCTGAATTGTAATGCATGTGTAATTATGCCTTCTTTTATATTTGTACTTATTATCTACCAGTTAACAGTAAAAGCTGACGACTTCTCAGTTGGAATGAGATTAGAACAATCAATCAAGGTGATTATTTGGACTGGAGTATATGCTTGAATTCCTGAAGATGCATTGTTGAGTATATGTTCCTGGTGCCTAGTGAGAGAGACATCCTGGTTGTACTCTGGCCAAATTAAGTTTGATTAAATTCATACTGTCAGAATTAATCAAGATTCCCCATATCTGTATTTCATGTGCTGTCTATTACCAGCACTTTGTTTTTTTCAAATTACCAGCATTTATGGCTTTTTATTTCCACCATTTCCTACATTTGGTTTCACTACAAAGTGTAAGTTATGAAAGTGGCTGGCTTGGGAACAGGTTTTTCTTAAGTTTGTGTTTGGCTAAGATATTGGCATATCAATATGATGGTGTGTTTTGACTGAATTTTGGTGTAATTGGCTTGGACCAGGCTTCAACTGAAATGAAGGGGGAACTAGGCTCCTTTTAAAAAGTACCAAATGTCTTTACTGAAATGCAACCAGCACCCCATTTATATTGCACTCATCCATTTGAAATCCATTGGCATTTGAGCAGTATCCTACATTTTGGATACTGTGTTGATTGTATAGTGATGCAGTCTTAAACTTAAAGAATCTAACGTTTTCATTAGTCGTGCATAGAGCATGATAACCAGAATGTAATCATACAACAGCTAGTTAGATTTCTGTGCATGTAAATTTAGTGCAATATCCAGTTGGACAGGTGCCTGGTCTTTAGTTTGTGGCCATAGCTGCTTTAGGAGATTTTTTAAAAACATAGGTTTTAATTCTATTTGTGTTAACAAGGAAAAAGGGGAAATCAGATTTTTCTCAGCAATAGTGTGTAAATTATCAGCTGTTATCCAAAGGGGAACTCAGTACAATCTTGTGGCATTTGATTTTACAGCTATGATTGGAGGTGCTGCCAGAACGGTGTAAATCTGTTTTGATGTTTTTGAAAAGGATTCCAATTTTTCTCCATTTAGTTAATAGTTTCACAGTTTTAATGCTTCAACTTTGATTTGTAGCAAAAATATAGGTTAATTTAAAACACTCAAAACTGTCCATCTGTTGGGATTGGTTTCTGAGTGACCTCATAACAAATTTAAGATAGAAAAGTCTCTGCACCACATCTACTATGCGTAGCCACAGCTTGCAACCTGTTATAGAACATAGTATCCAGTCAATTTCTTTAATGAATAGAAGTTTGTGTACTATTGGGATTGTAGCTGCCAAAAGTATAAATCTGCTGGGGTGTAATAATGGCTAGATGAGTTTCAGTGGAGGAAATAGAGCTTCAAAATGTATTATTTGTGTGTTTGTTCTAAGTGTTGTATATGGATCGCCAGTGGACTATTGAAACTCTTTCCCCACTTGTGCACTGATCATGTTAAATTTGATGGTTGAATTCAGCACGCCTGAATTGATCAAATTGCTGGTTTCTAACTGAAACTAACCTTTTTCTTCATTCACGGGATATGCACATTACTGACAAAGCCAGCATTTATTACACATGCCTAATTGACCTTGAGAGTGGTGTTAAGCAACCTTCTTGGACCACTGCAGTCCTTGTGGCATAGGTACACCCAGATTGCTGTTTGGGAAGGAGTTCTTGGATTTTGGCCCAGTGACAGTGAAGGAAAGGGAACATGTTTCCAAGTTAGGATGGTGTGGAACTTGGGGAAACTTGCAGACGGTGGTGTTCCCATGTTCCTAGTGCCCTCGTTCTCTTAGATGATAGAGGTCGAGGTTTGTAAGGTACTGTTGAAGAAGCCTTGGTAAGTTACTGCAGTGCATTTTGTAGCTGATACACACCAGAGTAACAGTTTGCTGCTGATGGAGGGAGTAAATATTTAAGGTGGTGGATGGAATGCCAATCAAGTGGACACTTTGTCCTGGATGGATGTAAATAATATGATTTTCACCATAGAACAAACTGATCAAACTCTGGGAGTTTCAGTCACCAGGCATTTGGGGAAATGTCATCCAATCATTTTGCTGAAGCTCAATCTCCACTTGAAAAGAATATTTAGATAGTCTGACTTAGCAGGGAGGGATAGTAGTTTTCAGAACAAATGTTTGAGAGGGTACTCACACCAATGATGCAAGTGTGCAGTGGCAGAGAAAAGATGGGTGATTATCCAAGGGGTAGTGAAAGACTGGAAGGAAAGGTTAGAACAGGAGCACCCAGAGCAACTTGGCTCAGAGATTTGAAGTTCCAGGTTCCTGTGGGGAAATTGAGTGCTCTTGGCAAGAGATGGCTGATTCAGTCATTCACCACCGTCCCAGGCAGTGCATTCCAGACTGTCACCACCCTCTGGGTAAAAAGGTTTTTCCTCACATCCCCCCTCCTGCCCCTCACCTTGTGACTGACCCTTCAACTAAGGGGAACAGCTGCTCCCCATCCACCATGTGCCTGCTCCCCATCCACCATGTCCATGCCCCTCATCCACCATGTCCATGCCCCTCATAATCTTGTACACCTCGAGCAGGTCGCCCCTCAGTCTTCTCTGCTCCAACGAAAACAACCCAAGTCTATCCAATCTCTCATCATAACTTAAATATTTCATCCCAGGCAACATCCTGGTTAATCTCCTCTGCACCCTCTCCAGTGTAATCACATCCTTCCTATAATGTGGCATCCAGAACTGCACACAGTAGCTGTGGCCTCACCAAGGTTCTATACAACTCCAACATGACCTCCCTACTTTTGTAATCTATGCCTGGATTGATAAAGGCAAGTGTCCCATATGCCTTTTTCACTACCCCACTAACATGCCTCTCCGCCTTCAGAGATCTATGGACTCACACACCAAGGTCCCTTTGTTCCTCAGAACTTCCTAGTGTCACGCTGTTCATTGAATACTTCCTTGTCAAATTGTCAGATGGTAATGCCATCATCATATAGTGCTTTTCACGACCACCGGATGACTCAAAAACACTTTACATACAATTATATACTTTTGAAGTGTAGTCACTGTTGTAATGTAGGAAATGCAGCAGCTAATTTTGCACACAGCAAACTCCCACAAACAGCAATATGAAAATGACCAATTAATCTTTTTTTTGTGATGTTGATTAAGCAATCAATATTGGCCAATATACAGGGGATAACTTCCCTGCTGCTCTTCATAGTTATTTTAGTTCTTTTGTGGGAGGTAAGTGTCACTGGCAAGGTCAGTATTTGTTGCGCATCCCTAATTGCCTGTGAGAAGGGATGGAATTCCACAAGATTTTTTACCTCCACCCAAGCAGGCAGGTGGGGCCTCACTTTAATGTTTCACCCGAAAGAGGACACTTTTGGAAATGCAGTACTACACAGGAGTGCCAGCCTGGATTTTGTGTTTAAGGATGGAATAGGACTTGCCTGAGTCATAAAGTTTCAGGTTCAAGTGTGTAAAGTTACGCATTATCAAGATGGGAGTATCTATCACTGCAGGAGTTTTGCAGGGTAGTGTCCCAGCCCAACTATCTTCAGCTGCTTCATCAAGACCCCCCCCCCCAGTAAGGTCAGAAGTGGGCATGTTCAATAATGATTGCAGTGCTAAGTTCCATTCTCACCCCTCAGATAATGAAGCAGTCTGTGCTTACTTGCAACAAGCCCTGAACAACATTCAAGTCTGGGGTGCTTCGTAGAAAGTAACATTCATGTCACAGAAGTACTGGACAATGACCATCTACAACAGGAGGGATTTTAACCTTTTAAAAGGTTAAAGTACTGCTTTTGTACAGTACATCTACATCATAATAGTTCTACTGTTCAAATATAATGGGGTTTGTACTTAGGGAACATGGAAACAGATTTTTTAAATACTCAAATGTTCTGAGCGGAGTTTTGCCTGCCTACCTTAAAACTGCAGAGGTCAGGAGTCAGAAGTGACAGATGAAGAATATTTCTTTCCATTTTTTTTCCAACCAGAATGAGAAATGAAAGGGAAGCACTGAACAAAATTCCACAAGTGCAGCTGTAACTTGCCTCGGGGAGTAACTTCTGTGGTGTAATTTCATAAAAGTATGCAGAAGTTCTATTAACGACACACAGGTTCTTGTTGAGCTGATTTTCTGTAAATTTGCTTATCAGATTTGCTTTTAAAGAAGAGGGTGAAGTTTAGGTCAGAAAACCTTTTCTGTCAGATGGTGACACTGCAAATGTTTCCTGTCCTTTGTCATCTGTGTATCTCATTTAAAAGCACTACATTCTTGATCACCAGCTAGATTTAGCTCAGTAACATAAACCTGTCCAGACTCTAAGACCCACAAAAATATGGCATTTATTATATTGTTTTTTGGATTATTGTATAAATTGATGGTTCTCCCTAAGAAAGGACCGTTCTCCATCCTGGTTTAGTTTGTTTAATTTTGAAAGTTTGAGTCTGTTTAAATTTTCATGCTTACCATTTGAATGCAGCTACTGATTTGCAAAGTAGTCCATTGTTAAACACAACTGATTCAGTGTCTGGCTCTCTGCAAATTTGTTAACACTTTGTCCTTCTACTTCTCATGCTTTTCCTTCCAAATCACCATCTGACTTCTGATTTTCTCCACTGCTTTTAGATCACTGTAACTTGTATAATTTCCTACGTAAAAGGGGATGAGCAAAACTGGCAAATGTAGATGAAGGACCATGAAAGTCAGAGACAAGAAAAGACCATTTCTATTGAAACCCATCTCTCCACTATCCTAACTGTTCCATTAGAACATGTGGTGATGGGCTGGAAGAAGAAATGGAGATGAGGAAGTGATTAGAGATGGCCTTGTGTAGGTAGTGAGGTCACTTTAGGCAGTATTGGACAAGTTTGTGATGGGTGGAGAGGAAAGTTTAAAAGAGGAGTTGTATAGGCTGAAATTGGAGCAAAATGTCAGTTAATGCAGATACTAGCAAAAGGAAGGAAAATAGGAGATTGATGGAAAGCTGCCATGGATCTTAGGAGGATTGTAAGCAATAAATCCTGCAAGATAGAGGCTAGAGGATACGGTGGTTTTAGGTATTCAAAGAGGAAAAAAGTTAGGTTTCTGTCAGGGCCAAGATGTCATTGGGTTCATTGAGATTATGGATGTGAGTTTCTTTCTCATCAGGCAAGAATTGCACGCCCTGGAGGTTGGTAAGGAGCAGTGCAGCAGATGAACTATCAACCGATACAAAGTGCAGGCAGCATGTTGGCTTGTATGTGGCTTTGGCAATTTATCCTAGTATTCCATTAGCTTTATAGCTGCTTTTGCACATTGTCTGGACAATGAATGTAACCTGCCTATGCCACCAAAATTAAAAAGACTAGAGAAGATGAGGTAAATTATGAAGTCACAAATATATGATGCAAATGTAAGTGTTGTCATTTATGTTGGGCTATCAAAAAAATAAGCTCTGCAGGGCCTAGTTCAGATGGAGTGCCAAGACTAATTTGGTTATGGTTCCTTATGGCATTATTTGTGTGTGAAAGCTCTTTGAGGTGTGAATTTATTCAGAAATGCCATATTCAAGGTGCAGTTATCTTACATGCCAGCTTGGTTGATACTTATGCACATCATTAGCATGTGATAATGCAGTATAAGTAGTGATTGGCCAATTCTTCAGTTCACTCAGACTTACTGTATTTCCAGATAGCTGCGCCTGAATAATCTCCGTTAGTGTCAATGGGTTAACTAGCATCAAAACTTATTAAAAGACTCTGTTTAAAGGCCCAAGAATTGCAATGGTTTGCCATTTTGAACTCCAAAATTAATTTAACACACCAACGAAATTTAAGTACTGCATTCCTGAATTTATCTGATTTACTCGGGAGTGTATTTCTTATAAGTATTTCATAGTTTAGCCTGAAAAGAATGCCTGCTGGTGTGTATCCTTCCAGTGCCTTTGAGTCAGAAGTGTATGGTAGACAAATCTTACTATATTACTATAAAGGTAGAAAGTTTTATTATTTAATAACCCCTGCTTTCCACTCTGCCCTTTTTGTTCTCTCTTCCCCCCCCGCCCCCCCTTTCCTCTGTGCTTGCTTAAAAACCTGTTGACCCTGAGTTTGTGGCAAAGTGATGGTTCTCACTACTGACTTTGAAGTCAAGTGCGAAGCTGCCTAATGCAATAGTTGGGGCGAGAATTTTACTTGCAAGGAGGGAGGATTCCCCCCCTTATGGCATGGCATCAGTGTGACTTGGCAGCGTCCTGTAACGCTGGAAAAAGGGTTAGACCACATGATGCAATGAAGAGAAGCATCACCCACAGAATTTGTCAAAACTAAGCTGCTACACTATATTGTAATAGATTCATGTTTTAATTTTTCAAACAAGTGACTTATTAAGTCAGATAAATTTGAGCAGAATTATTTTTTTTAAAAATCAGGAAATTATATACCTATTTAAAAAGTAAGAGAGACAATCCCATATAGCACCTTTCACAACCACAGGGCGGCCCAAAGCACTTTACAGTGGCTGAAATACTTTTCTGTGATGTTGATTGAGGGATACATTTTGGCCAGGATATCCATGCCCTCCTTTGAAATAGCATCATGGGATTTATTTTCTGTATACCTGGGAGGGCAAATGGTGTCTCGGTTTAAAGTTTCATCTGAAAGGCAGCATCTCTGAGAGTGCAGAACTCTCTCAGTACTGCGCTGGTGTATCAGCCCAGTTCTTTTATGCTCATGACCCGTAGTGAGGCCTGAACCTATAATCTTCTGACCCAGAGATGAGAGTTCTACCAATTGAACCACAATTGATGCACAAAAAGTCAGATATACTGGTATCTGAATGCATTAGCAAAACGCTTGGAGCAGTGCAGTATGACCCACTGTAACTTCTGGATTTACGTGCTGCAGTGTGCAGAAGCTGCTAGGCCTCTTAATGGTGCAGTCGTGGCAAATGCTTCACCGTCATTAGCACAGCAAAAATCAGGCCAATACATCTGTAACCAGTTCGGACAAAAGATCATGTTAACTGGTTCTCTCGCCACAGATGATGCCTGACCTGCTAAGTATCTCCAGCATTTTCTGCTTTATATTTCAGATTGTCAGCATTCATAATATTTTGCTTTTGTGTGGTTGATAGTTAGCAACTCATGTGCTATTTTCTGTACATGATGTGCATAATGGACATGGAACAGCTTACCAAAGTAACCTTTTGCCATGTGCGCAAGAGATGGCCTTAAAATGGAAATGAGCTTGAAAGAAGGTGAACAGAGATTGGGAGTGAGAGAAGGATTGCCTGTCTGATTAGTTTACTTATGTTTTGTAAAGTACTAGAGGAACTCCCCAGGTACAAGAGCATTTGTTCCAGTCTTGAATGGACTTGGGTATTTTAAGAGTTATGGGGAAAGCATTTTATATTCAAATGAGACCTATCTTAATTGCATTTTTAGCATTGGGGTGATTCTATTTAAACTTGGAGGAGATGGTGACTAAGAATATGAACAGATGAAGGAAAAAGAGCTGAAACAATATCAGGGTAGTTGTTGAGGATAAGAGACATGATGAAACTGTATAAGATTGAAAGGAATTAGGTTTCCAAGTGACTCATTTAATGGCATAGAGGAGGTTGAGACTTACTGACTGAACATAGTACTTGTTGCTCTTTCAAAGCAATATTCATTAAGGGTGCATGACATGAAATATAAAAGCAAAATGCTGTGGATGCTGGAAATCGGAAACAAAAACAGAAAATGCTGGGAAAACTCAGCAGGTCTAATAGCATCTGTGAAGAGAAAAACAGTTAATGTTTCAAGTCCATATGACTCTTCAGAGAAGTAAAAATGTGATGAAATTTATACTGTATAAGGGGGTGGAGCAGGTGAAGCTGGATAGGCGGCCAGTGATAGGTGGGGGCAAAGCAGGGATTGACAAAGATGTCATGAACAAAAGGACAAAGGGGTGTTAATGGTAGTGGTACTGGCTAAAGGAGGTGCTAATGGTGGCATTAAGATAAGAAAGCAGAATGTGATAATAGCAGGACAAGGGTAAGCACTCTGGAAAGAACAGCATGATGGCCCTTGAGGGGGTGGGATAAAAGATTGAAAATAGGATAAAAGGTGCGGATAAAACAATGAATAAAAATGAAGATAAAAAATAAAAATGAATATTTCAAAAAGGGAATAAAAAAGGGGTGAGGATGGAGGAGAGAGTTCATGGTTTGAAGTTGTTGAATTAAATGTTAAGTCCAGAAGGCTATAAAGTGCCTAATTAGAAGATGAGGTGCTGTTCCTCCAGTTTGTGTTGGGCTTCACTGGAGCATTGCAGCAGGCCAAGGACGGACATGTAGGCAAGAGAACAGGATGGTGTGTTGAAATGGCAAGCAACAGGAAGGTCTGGGTCATGCTTGCAAAGCAAAGCGGTCACCCAGTCTGCATTTGGCCCCTCCAATGTAGAGGAGACGGGATTGGGAGCAGTGAATGCAGTGATATGAAAGATGTTGATGTATATGGAGTGTAGGCAACAATAGAACCACAGATACAAATGGTTGACTTCCAAGGTGATGATGTATGCAAGAGCAAATCTGTAAAGATACATTGGCTGTCCCAAAAACTATACTGCAGTGTTGTTTTCAGAATTTTGGAAAAGTGTAATTGCGGTCATGTAAAATTTTTATTCCATGTTGACTTACACTGCCCCCAGCATTGCAGTTATAGATTGTGTCCATGGTTGGAGCGTTGCGAGCAATTTGGGGATCCACTCTTTAAGAATGTTGAAGCAATCGACAGAGGTGATTCACTGGGATGCTGCCTTGTATGAGAAAATACGTATGTGACAGTTTTAGAAAAAGTGGGACTGTTATCGTTAGAACAATGAGAAGTGCAAGATGAGAAAACGGGGGTTATGAAACTGTGGAATTCACTAAAGAGCTAATGATTAAAAGAGAGGTGAACATTTAGAAATAGGTTAGATAAAGGAATATCGCTTCAAGGGAATATCGATTAGGACCCCTGCTTGTGTGGGGATAAACATAAGTGTTAGTTGGGCTGAATAGTGTGTTTCTGTTTTGTAATTTTAATGCGGTTCTATGAACTTAGGTATTTGAGAGAGCATTTTAAACTTTGTTACTTTGGTAAAGTATTGGTTGCTTAGCTGGGTTGGTTAGCTCTGTTGACTAGATGGCTAAAGTGTGTTGCAGAATGACGCCAACAGCACAGGTTCAATCCCTGTACTGGCTGTGCTAGTTCTCACCTTCGGTTGGTGCAGACACGATGAGCTGAATGGTCTGTTTCTGTGCCATAACTTTTCTATGGTTCTATTATAGGTCTGTTGATAGTGGGAGGAATTTGAGATGACGCGTTAAGGGTTGTTGCACTAGAAGCATATTGTGCTGTTTTTATTGCCTTTTTAAAAGTGTTTCATTTCCAATAATGTAAAATGCTAAAATGGGAAATATGTTATTTTTTTACCCATTTATAGGATGTGGGTGTCGCTGGCTAGGTCAGCATTTATTGCCCATCCCTAATTGCCCTTGAGAAGGCGGTGGTGAGCTGCCTTCTTGAACCGCTGCAGTCTCTGTGGTGTAGATACACCCACAGTGCCTTTAGGCAGGGAGTTCCAGGATTTTGACCCAGCGACAGTGAAGGAACGATGATTTATTTCCAAGTCAGGATGGTGAGTGGCTTGGAGGGGAACTTCCAAATGTATCTGCTGCCCATGTCCTTCTAGATGTTAGTGGCTGTGGGTTTGGAAGGTGCTGTCTAAGGAGCCTTGGTGAGTTTCTGCAGTGCATCTTGTAGACGGTACACACTACTGCCACTGTGCGTTGTTGATGGAGGGAGTGAATGTTTGTGGGAGGGGTGCCAAATGAGCGGGCTTCTTTGTCCTGGATGGTGTCAGACTTCTTGAGTGTTGTTGGAACTGCACTCATCCAGGCAAGTGGAGAGTATTCCATCACACTCCTGACTTGTGCCTTGTAGTTGGTGGACAGGTTTTGGGGAGTCAGGAGGTGAATTACCTGCCACAGGATTCCTAGACTCTTGACCTGTTCTTGTAGTCAAAGCATTTATATGACTGGTCCAGTTCAGTTTCTGGTCAGTGTTAACCCCCAGAGTGTTGATAGTGGGGGATTCAGCAATGGTAATGCCATTGAATGTCAAGGGGTTATGGTTGGATTCTCTCTTGTTGGAGCTGGTCTTTGTCTGGCACTTGTGTGGCACAAATGTTACTTGCCACTTGTCAGCCCAAGCCTGGATTTTGTCCAGATCTTGCTGCATTTGGACATGGACTGCTTCAGTATCTGTGGAGTTGCAAATGGTGCTGAACATTGTACAATCATCAGCGAACATCACACCTCTGACCTTATGATGGAAGGAAGGTCATAGACATAGACCTGGACCTAGAAACTAGGAGCAGGAGTAGGCCATTTGGCCCTTCGAGCCTGCTCCACTATTCACTGTGATCATAGCTGATCACCCAACTCAATAGCCTGCTCCCACTTTCTCCCTGTACCCTTTGATCCCTTTCGCCCCAAAAGCTATATCTAACTTCTTCTTGAAAACATACAATGTTTTGGCCTCAACTACTTTCTGTGGTAACGAATTCCACAGGCTCACCAGTCTCTGGGTGAAGAAATTTATCCTCATCTGAGTCCTAAATGGTCTAACCCGTATCCTCAATCTGTGACCTCTGGTTCTGGACTCCCCCACCATCGGGAACACCCTTTCTGCATCTACCCTCTCAAGTGCTGTTAGAACTTAGGTCATTGATGAAGCAACTGTAGATGATTGGGCCTAGGACACTACCCTGAGGAACTCCTGCAGTCTTGTCCTGGAGCTGAGATGATTGAGCTCCAACAACCACAACCACCTTCCTTTGTGCTAGGCATGACTCCAACCAACAGAGAGTTTTCCCTGATTCCCATTGACTCCAGTTTTGCTAGTGCTTCTTTATACCACACATGGTCAAATGCTGCCTTGATGTTAAGGGCAGTCACTCTCACCTCACTTCTGGCAACCCTGGCCGTAGCCTTGGCCACAACATTTAAGGTAATGGTTAATTTGAAGAGAATACTTTCTGTAACTTTAGAAAATGTGGATGTAATGGAAGGGCAAGAGAGATCAGCTTTCTTAGTCATAGCATGTGCTTGAGCACATTTCCAAGGAGAAGATGGACTGGATACAATGGCGCTGAACAGGGGTAAGTTCTGAGAGACAGAACTTGAGTATAGGAGGAGGATCCTCTATATCAGTGTGAATGGTCTAACAGATGGGAGGGGGAGAATTTGGTGTCAATTATAGTTATAAAATAGAAAGGAACAGTATCGAGGGGCAGTTTTCCAAGATGATGGTGATTAGAAATAAAAGCAATGTTAAAAATACTCAGCAGATCAGGCATCATCCGTGGAGAGAGAAACAGTGTTAATGTTTCAGGTTGAGTGATTTGGTTTGAGTGATTTAAATGGACCATATTGCTAGGGTGTGATGGGCAATTTCCACAAGACAGTGGAATGGCAGAGGTGAGGTGCAGTGCTAGATCTAATGGTCAAGGAAGAATGAAATGTCAAACCTTTTAGAGTTTACTAAAAATATTCTATGTTACTATGTCTGTTACCATGAATAGTAGCAGTCACTTCACTGGCATAGAATGAAGGATTGGAAGAGAAAAAGCAGTTGGATTTGGGAGAGGGAACAGCAATATGTTGTTGAAGACCATTTGAATTGGTGCTAATTGTGCTAAACTCGCTGGTTATTGCTTATGGAATGTAAGCCAGCATTTATACTGTATCGTTTAACTTTTAAATACTTCTACAAGGTTCACAAAGCTTTGTCAATTTTTTAGAGTTTGGACTTAATGAAATTGACAGATTCAGTGACAAAGGTACTGGAAATTATTTTGAAATTAAATGAAGCTGGTATTTTTTTCCAAGCAGAGAAAGGGGGGGATTTAATAGAGATATTAAAAATAGTGAAAAGTTGGTAAAGTAAACAAAGAAAAACTAGTGGCAGTGGGGTCGGTAACCAGGGGACACAGATTTAAGGTAACAGGCAAAAGAACCAGCAGCGAGATGAAAAGTTTTTCCCAGTGTGTTATGATCTGCAATGTGATTTTTGAAAAAGGTGGTGGAAGCAGATTCAGCAGTAACAAATACTTAAAGGGATTATCTTTGCAGGGGAGTGGGACTAATTGGATGGCCCTTTCAAAGAGCTGGTACAGGCATGTTGGGCTGAACGGCTCCTGTGCTGCATCATTCTATGATCTTTTGTATATGTTTAAATATAAGAATACATTTAATCCTTTACGTACAAGTTTGAGTATGTACTCACCTGGACTGGATTTTAATTGAACATTTTGAGGCATGCTTTACTAAACACTTGAAGTAACACTTGCATATATGCTCCAAAAATAGTTTTTTTTGCTTGGAAGAAAACGGTACCTTTTGAAATTCTTAGATTGCTTTCTAGAAGGGTAGTGTATAAATGCATACATGTAAAAATCCTGATTTACATCTGAAAGTGTCACTGCTTGATTAAAATTTTCATCAGGCCTTAACTCTTCTGGCATGTTCTTTTGGTTACTGCTACAAAAGCTGACTTTCTTTGGTCTTAGTCTTTCCAGATGAGGGAGGTGATGAGCTGGCAAGCAGTGGTGGTAGAAAACATGGGGGCCTTTTATCTGCAGCACACATTAAACAGAATGTGATTTTACTTTCTTGTATGCAGGAAGTGCTCTGCCAGTCTTTATCGGAGCACACCCGTAGAGTACGCAATGTGCTTTTGCAGCTTCCAAAGTACAGTTTATGCTTGTTTTCCATTATGCAACCAACCGTCAGTTAGTTTTGCCTGACAGCACTTGGGTCTGAAAATTAAAAATATTAAAAACCAAAAGGAAGCTGTCAACTGTCAACTCAAGCTATGGTGATTGCCATTGTTACATTTAAGAAGCTACCCTGAGCTACTAGGGTTAGTTGATGCCACTTTTTAAAATCATCAGTTTGGGTAGATGGTTTCTTGTGCTGTTGCCAACTATCATAAGTTAGAACTGGGAAAATGGATGACAATATTGAACATATTACAGCAACAGCATGTAGTCCTGGAAGGGTGACTGTCGTGCTGAAGGGTTTCCAGAGTATTCGGGTATTTTGTCAGGCTGTCATTGCTAGTGTTGGCAGGAGAGTTCTGCGTTCTGGCAAGGCTTCAAAAAGCTAAAGTTTCTCTTGCATTTTCTGGGAATTTGCTGAGGGTTGGGGAGGGGCAAGAAACCCTATGAACCATTTCATTGTAAGTCATTTGGGAGATGCTACAGAGAATTTTTAGTGATGTAACCATTCTAACAGGATTCTTGTCTTAAGTTTTCAGGGTGGTCTTTGCAAATCAATTTGCTTTCCTGAAAGTAATATGATGCCAAAAGCAATTATTCTTAAATGTTTATGCTTCAGCATAATTTTTGGTTCAGTATCCAAAACTGAGTTCAACTTCGCATATTAATGATTGAAAGTCCATTGCTGGAATGTATGTAGGACTTTGTAATGCTAGATCTGTTTGGTTTTCCTTTGAGCAAAAGCATTCAGCTTGCATTTTAAGAACATGTAAACTTTAAACTAAATTCTACACACCAACCTCAAAGTTCAATGCTACCATCTAAAATAGTAATGTATGCTGTTTACTGGCCTTTCCTTCTGACTGAACGGAATGGCATAGGTATGGGAGCCATTTAAGAAAAACAGCAGGAAAAATCCACCAAAAGAAGTTGGAGTAGTTCAGGATGTGCTCCAGAAGTAATGCATGACAGTTAATCTAGTCACGACACATGGGGTCCTGTAGGCATCAGCTGTGGCTCAGTTGGTAGTACTCTCACTTCAGTCAGAAGGATATGGGTTCAAGGCCCTATCCAGGAACTTGAGCAGAAAATCAAGGCAGAGACTCTAGCGCATTATTGAGGGAGTGCTGCTCTGCTAGAGATGCCATTTTTTCAGGTGACTGGTTGAGCCGAGGCCCTGTTTGCCTCCTCAGGTGGACAGCAAAGATCTCGTGGCATTATTTTGAAGAAGAGCAGGCTAGCTCCCCCTCATGTTGAAGCCTATGTTTAACCCTCCACCAACATCACTTAAAAATAAAAAAATCCGGTCATTATCACATCGTTTTTTGTTGCATTTTGCTGTGCGCAAACTGGCTGCTGTACTTCTATATTTCAATAGTGCTTCAAAAGCACTTAATGGTGTAACATGCTTTGGAATGTTGTGAAAGTCACTATATAACTATAGTTGAAAGCAACCTGAATGGATAAGGTAGTTTCACTGTGTCACGACATCCAGTTTATGTTCCATGGATTGTGTTGCCAGAAAACTGAAACTGTTTTGCAATGATGCTAAACTTGGAAAGCACTTTCGATGTTCGGAGTTATTTACAGATGAAGTAAAATATTTATTAAAAACAAACTTAATTGGCAGGATGGCAGTTTGCAGATTCCTGTTCTATGCAATGCGGTTTGATCTGCAAATGGATAAAAAGATGGGAACAAGTGTCCGTTCAAAACAAATGGCCAGAAATGCAATAAATCCATTTATGTTTTCAAAGTACATTCTTAAATGTACAGAAGGAAGTTGTGTTGTTTACTGGATCATCTGTATCTGAGGGACTTCACTCTTTTCTCTACCATATAAGTTTGCGTTTTAATATTGAGTTACCCAATTTCCAGGGACGAGATGTTTCCACCATTTGGCTGAATTCCGACTTCTGCCTCCCCTCGGCTGCTGCTACCCCCTCAAACGTGGCGCCAAATCTGGGAGGAGAGAGTTTCCAAGTCCAGAAGATCTTTGCTAATAACAAAGCCAGGAGCAGGCTCAGGGAAACTGTCACCCATCCCACTGGGAGGTCACCCTCTGCTGCTGGCTACTTGTTTAAGCTGGGACTGATTGCGGGGGTGGTGGTGGTGGAGAGCAGTGGGGTGGGGGGGAGAGGGACTGCTGGGAAGTGGGGTTGGGAATGTGTGCATGGTGTACTATGTGTGTGTGCGCGTTGGTAGAGAGGGGTTGATTATGATGTGTGTGTGTGTGGGGTGCCGGCGTGGAGAAGGGCTTCACTAAGTCTTTTGTCACCAGGGAACATGGAGAACTTGACTGAAATCTAAATGAGTATATAAAATAAAATTTTTGCTATGTTACTCCATCTCTATATCATGTATATAATATGAGAACTTATGTAATTATATTGAATATTACAAAGCTGCTTTATTGCAGTTTTTTTTGCTGGTGTCAGGGGTCATGTTAATTTTCAAGAGTTTTATTTGTACATTCCTTTGTGGGATGTGGTCATTGCTGACAAAGTCAGCACTTGTTGCCCAACCCTAATTGCCCTTGAGAATGTGGTGGTGAGATAAAATGGGGTCACATTGGGAAATAGTTTATGAAGCAGTACCATATCCTTTGCTTGACTTCACATGCTTAATCCAGCAAGGTGATGTTCTGTATTTAGCATGGCTTCATCCTGTATTACATGCACTAACTGCATTGAATGCTGAAATGCTGAGATCACTTTGGTGATTTGATACAAATGCATTGGTCCAAAGTCTTGATGGTAATAGAAGGTAAAGAAAGGAAAAACTTAGGTTTCTACTCACTGGAAGTCTAATAATTCCACCTATTTGAAGTGGCCTAGAAGCATTTGTATTCACTACAGATCCTTAAAAAGTGCTATAATTAGATGATTCCAGGTCACAAATAATTTTAGACCTTTTAGTCTTCGGCCTCTCTCATCCCTGAATTTCCTTGCTGTTGCACCTCCTGCCTTGAAGCCAGCCAATCATATTGGGCTAAAGTACTGACAACCATCCATTGAATATCCCAGTTGCTTTCACCTGTGAACACTGCTATTGAGTTGTGGAGGGCCTTCATGGCAGATCTCAATTTTGTCTATGCATGTACCACCAGCTCATGATACTGAATGGAAATGAAGAGCTGGAATTTTGCCTCTTTTTTTTTGCTTTCTTTTCTCTTGCCCCCCCCCCCCCCCCCCACACACACACACACAAAAGAAAGAAAACCCTGGGACACTGAAGAAATCTGTACCATCTTATTTGTGATTGATTAATCTAGTATAGATCAGGATTTGTGTTTTGGCTTATTCCTTGACCCAAAAAATCTACTCTGCTGCAGCATAGTCAGGATAACTCAGTTAGATGTGGGCTAATGATCCTTTTCCTATATCTCAACAAAGACCTTTATTAATGTCTCTTACCTATTTGGCAAAGGGTTTTTCCCCAGGACCACTACTGACCAAAGTAAAATTCTCCTGTTTGAATGTGATGTTGGAAGCTTGACTCAATCGAAAGATCAATTTCAACAGTTTTCAGATAACTTTGTCCCTTTTGTATGCAGCTGTGTTGTAGTGGAACCCAACTGTGATGGTATTTTATTCACCATGTTGGTGACATCTTGCATTTCTGCTTGTCTGCTGATTTAAACTGTTGATAGATTTCCTAGCTAAGAATGGTTTTGGTTCACACACAATATCCTAGACTACTGCCTTGTGAAATACTGTTGTATATAAGATCTAAGCTTCAATATGAATGAGATTAGTGAGATTTCTCCTGTTAAAAGGAGTACCAACAACACCTTATAGCAGCCTTAACATAATGGAATGCCCCAAGGTGCTTCACAAAACAAAGTAAGACACTGAGCCAAATAAGGAGATATTAGGTCAGATGATCAAAAGCTTGGTCAGAGAGAGGTTTTAAGGATTATTGAAAATCAGGAAAGCGAGGCAGAGGGGTATAAGGGAGGATATTTCAGAGCTTTGGGACCTAGGTAGCTGAAAGCACAGCTACAATGGTGGATTGATCAAAATTGGGGGTGCACAAGAGGCCAGAACTGGAGGAGTAGAGATACCGGAAGGTTGTGGAGTTGGAGGAGATTACAGAAATAGGGAGGGACACGGTCATAGGGGGATTTGAAAATGTGAACGAGAGTTTTAAATCCAAGATGTTGCTTGACCAAGAGCCAGCATAGGTCAGTGAGCACAGGGGTGATAGGTGAGCGGGACTTGATATGAGTTGAGCAAGTTGATACACGGGCAGCAGAGTTTTGGATGACCTTGGGTTTAAGGAGGGTAGAATGTGGGAGATAGTTGAGTCCAGGTGTAGTGAAGACATGAATGAGGGTTTCAGCAGCAGGTGAGCTGAGACAGGAGTGAAGTCAGGACATGTTATGGAGGTGGAAATTGTCAGACTTCGTGATGGCATGAATGAGTTTGGAAGCTCATCTGGGGTCGAATGTGACACCAAGGATATGAACAGACTGGCTTAATCTCAGACAGTTGCCAGGGAGAGGGATGGAATCAGCAGCTAGGGAATGGAGTTTGGGGTGGGAACCCAAAACAATGGCTTCAATCTTCCTAATATTTAATCAGAGGAAATATTTGCCCCTCCAATACTGGATGTTGGTTAAGCAGTCTGATAATTTACCTACAGTGGAGGAGTTGAGAGAGGTGGTGGTGAGGTGGGACTGTGTTTAATGAGCATACATGTGAAAACTAATGCTGTGCGTTTGGATAATGTGGCTGAGGGGCAGCATGTAAATGAGAAATAGGAAGAGGTCGGGATAGATCCTTGGGGGGCACCAGAGGTAATGGTGCAGTGGCTGGAAGAAAAGCCATTGCAAGTGATTCTCTGGCTACAGTTAGATAAGAATAGAACCAGGTAAGAGCAGTCCCACCCAGCTGGATGACAGTGGAGGAATGGAGGAGGTTGGTATGATCAACCCTGTCAAAAGCTGTAGACAGGTCAGGAAGGAGGAGAGACAGTTACATTTGTCACAGTCACACAGGATGTCAGCAATGGGATGAGTGAGTTGGACGGGAAGTAGATTGACAAGATTAGCCCCCAGCGGGCGCACTGCGTGGGGATGTCAGAGAGAGTTAGATGGGGCAATTTGAATTGTTACTTATAATGAGCCTGCGCCGAGTTTCTCGGTGAGCCCATTGGAGGATGTGAAGAGAGGCACAGAGGGAAGCTGTGGGCTTATCTAACAGGGAGTCAAGCCTGGGTCAACACCAAGAGAACAGGAAGGCCGAGGAGTACTGAAAGGCTGAGTTAGAGAATTGTAAGGCAGAGTACCTTAGCATAGAGAAGTGAAAGGAGGCATGAGAATAGAAGAAAGACTAGGAAGGGTAGAGAGCAGAGAGGTTAAAAAGAAAGCAAAAGTTGGAATGGAGTGATCGGCTCTGGTCTGGGTCTGCAGCCAAAATGCGCACGTGAATAGGCACAGGGAGAGCTCAAATTACATAGGTCGAGATGTATAAAAATTTTGGTACATAAAAACACAACGGTAAATGGGAAATAGGAAATAGATGGTGATAATAGAAGTGATAAGTGAAGCGAAGAGGTGATAAGAGTTAACCGGTCTGAGGTCCTGTGGTGGGAGAATAATGGCTTGGGAAGGGTGGAATCAGCATGCAGCATCGAGTTGTTGCCAACTTGAAAACTATCTTGTTTGTATTACTGTGGAATGGCTTCGAGTATTAGGTAACATTTTGCTTTTAACAATCAGATTTGAGAAATTTATTGATCTGAAGTGTACATATTTTGGTGGCCAAAAAGAATGAGATTTTTTCAGTTTATTTTTGTGATAATTTGAAATCCTATAACTATGATAAATCAATATAAAGAATGATTAGAACAGTTGTCAGTTTTTGTTACTGAGGAGTGGAAGTATTAATGGGTTTTAATAGTGCAATTTTTTGGGGGGTTCAGCTTTAAGCTTACCTTGTTTCTGGCTCAGTTGATTTAACCAGTACATGTTGCAGATTAAGCAGTTATGAAAAAGCTTTTCATTGAGACTTAAGACTGTTTGCTACCATGGGCAATTGAAATAAGCTGGAACACCATGCTCAAGTGTGCAGATTTACCAATGTTATAAGTCTGCATTTGCAAATTAGTGATCTGGTTAGGAAATTGGCTGAGCGTCAGGAGACAAAGAATAGGGTTAATGGGCAGATACTTAATAGGCAGCATGTGACTTGTGGTGTCCTGCAAGGATCTGCGTTGGGGCCTCAACGATTCACCATATTTATTAATGACTTAGATGGTGGGATCAAAAACCAAATATCCAAATTTGCCAGTGACACAGTTGACATTGTAAGTGTCTAGATGAAAGCGCAACATTACAAAGGGATATTGATAGATTAAATTAATGAGCAAAACTGTGGGAAAATAGATTTCAAGTCAAGCATGTGTGAAGTCATCTACTTTGCTTGTGAAAAGGATAAAAAAAGAATAATTTATAAATAATGAAGAGCTTGAAATAGTGGAGGCTCAAAGAGTGGCGGGTGTGTTTTTTCAGGTGCATAGTCATTACAGCTAATCAGAAGGAGGCTATTCAGTCCATTAAGTCCATACCTTAGAGTTCTCCATAGAGCAATTAAGCCAGTCCCATTGTCCTGCTCTAACCTGTAGCCCTGCAAGTTTATTTCTCTCAAGTCCCCATCCAGTTTCCTTTTGGAATCATTGATCATCCCCACTTCCACCGCCCTTGTAGGCCATTCCTACTCACTGCATACAAATTTCTTGCTCACATCCCGCCTGTATCTTCTGCCCAAATCTGTGCCCTATAGTCCTTGTACCATAAGCTAATGGAAACAGCTTTTCTTTAACTATCTAATCTAAATCTGTCATATTCTTGTGCACCTCTATTAATTCTCCCCTCATAGATCATTAAAATGTCATTGAAAGGTAAAGAGAATATCAAAAAGGCTATTGGCTGCTTGTCTTTATGTCTGGAGGATCAGAATGCAAGGGAGCAGAGGTCTTGTTTCAACCCTACAAGTTGGAGTACTGTGGGCATCACGCGTTAGGAAGGATTTGTTGGCCTTGGAGGGAGTGAGGAGCGATTGCCCAAATTAGGATTCCCTGGAATTTAAAAGGTTATAAGACCATAAGACATAGGAGCAGAAATTAGGCCATTCGGCCCATCGAGTTTGCTCCGCCATTCAATCATGGCTGATAAGTTTCTCAACCCCATCCTCCCACCTTCTCCCCGTAACCTTTGATCCCCATACCAATCAAGAACCTATCTATCTTGGTCTTAAATACACTCAATGACCTGGCCTCCACAGCCTTCTGTGGCACTTAATTCCATAGATTCACCACTCTCTGACTAAAGAAGTTTCTCCTCATCTCTGTTCTAAAAGGTCTTCCCTTTACTTTGAGGCTGTGCCCTCGGGTCCTAGCCTCTCCTACTAATGGAAACATTTCCCCCACGTCCACTCTATCCAGGCCTTTCAGTATTCTGTAAGTTTCAATCAGATCCCCCCTCATCCTTCGAAACTCCATCGAGTATAGACCCAGAGTCCTCAAACGTTCCTCATATGTTAAGCCTTTCATTCCTGGGATCATTCTCGTGAACCTTCTCTGGACCCTCTCCAGGGCCAGCGCATCCTTCCTGAGATACGGGGCCCAAAATTGCTCTCAATATTCTAAATGTGGTCTGACCAGAGCCTTATAAAGCCTCAGCAGCACATCCCTGCTTTTATATTCTAGTCCTCTCGAAATAAATGCCAACATTGCATTTGCCTTCCTAACTACCGACTCAACCTGCAAGTTAACCTTAATTGAATCCTGGACTAGGACTCCCAAGTCCCTTTGCACTCCAGATTTCTGAATTCTCTCCCCATTTAGAAAATAGTCTATGCCTCTATTCTTCCTACCAAAGTGCATGACCTCACATTTCCCCACGTTGTATTCCATCTGCCACTTCTTTGCCCATTCTCCTAACCTGTCTAAATCCTTCTGCAGCTTCCCCGCCTCCTCAATACTACCTGTCCCTCCATCTATCTTTGTATCATCTGCAAACTTAACCAGAATGCCCTCAGTTCCTTCATCTAGATCATTAATGTATAAAGTGAAAAGTTGTCCCAACACTGACCCTTGCGGAATTCCACTAGTCATCGGCCGCCATCCTGAGAAGGACCCCCTTATCCCCACTCTCTGCCTCCTGCCAGACAGCCAATCTTCTATCCATGCTAGTACCTTGCCTCTAATACCATGGGCTCTTATCTTACTGAGCAGCTGCCTGTGCGGCACCTTGTCAAAGGCCTTCTGGAAGTCCAAGTAGATAACATCCATTGGCTCTCCTTTGTCTAATCTGCTCGTTACCTCCTCAAAGAATTCTAACAGATTTGTCAGGCATGACCTCCCCTTGATGAAACCATGCTGACTTTTCCCTATTTTACCATGCACTTCCAAGTATTCTGAAATCTCATCCTTAATAATGGACTCTAAAATCTTACCAACGACCGAGGTCAGGCTAATCGGCCTGTAATTTCCCATCTTTTGCCTCACTCCCTTCTTAAACAGGGGGGTTACATTAGCGATTTTCCAGTCTTCTGGGACCCTCCCTGACTTAGGTGATTCCTGAAAGATCACCACTAACGCCTCCAAAAGGCTTCTTTTTTCTGTGTAGGCTATGGCATGTATTAATTGGAATTCCTTTACAGACTGGGCTGAGATTTGAACAGACAATTTATAGAGTCCAAACCCAGCACCTTAACTGCTGGGCCACCAGTGACCATTAAATCATTACCGTAATGGGGTGGTTTGATCAATGTTTAAAGGTATTAAAGGGAATAGATAGGGTAAATAGAAATTATTTCTGCTGGTTGGGGAGCCTATGATTAGGCATATTAGGAAAATTAGAGCCAGATCTTTCAGGAGTGAAATTAGGAAATATTTCTTCACACAGTGCAGTAGCTGTCATCCGCAAACAGCAATTGATAGTCGATCAATTAATTTTAAAAATGAGAGGGATTTTTGTTAACCAAACGTATGAAGGGATATGGGGTAATGGCAGGTGTGTGAAGTTCAGTCGCAGACCAACCATGATCTTGTTAAATGGCAGAAAAGGCTCAAAGGGCTAAATGGCCTACTCCTGTTCCTACATTACAACACACTGAATGATTATGTCCCCTTTCCCCCTCCCACCGTTGTGCTTTCCGAAGAGGAAATGGGTACTCTTACAATGCAAAACTTTTAAGTTGCTGATGCCACAAATGCCAATTTTCAGATCGTTTAAGAAATCAGACATGTTTGCCAATGTGCACAAGCTATGGCATTCTGCCCACTTTACAATGTAGTGATGGCAAAACATTTTTTCTTCATTCATGGGATGTGGGCATCGCTGGCTGGGTGAGCATTTATTGCCCATCCCTAATTTCCCTCGAGAAGATTTTGGTGAGCTGCCTTCTTGAACTGCTGCAGCCCATGTGATATAGGTACATCCATAGTGCTGTTAGGAAGGGAGTGTCAGGACTTTTACTTGTGACAATGAAGGAACAGTGATATGTTTCCAAGTCAGGATGGTGAGTGTCTTGGAGGCAAACTTCCAGGTGGTGGTGTTTACATGTGTCTTCTGCCCTTGCCCTTCTAGATAGCAACAGTCTTGGTCGTGGGTTTGGATTGTGCTGTCTAAGGAGCCTTGGTGAGTTCCTGCAGTGTTCTTGTAGATGGTCCACACTACTGCCATTGTGCGTTGGTGGTGGAGGGAGTGAATGTTTGTGGAAGAGGTGGCAATCAAGTGGGTTGTTTTGTCCTGGATGGTGTTGAGCTTCTTGAGTGTTGTGGGAGCTGCACTCATCCAGGCAAATGGAGAGTACTCCATCACACTCTTGACTTGTGCCTTGTAGTTGGTGGACAGTCTTTGGGGAGTCAGGAGATGAGTTACTCACTGCAGGATTCCTAGCCTTTGACCTGCTTTTGTAGCCACAGTATTTATATGACTAGCCCAATTCAGTGTTGCATCCTCAATGATTGGGGGGGGGGCGTCCAGCACATTAGTACAAAAGATTGCAACAATCTTCAGCCAGAAGTGCCGAGTAGATGATCCATCGTGGCCTCCTCTAGAGGTCCCCAGCATTACAGATACCAGCCTTCAGTCAATTCAATTCACTCCATGTGATACCAAGAAACGGCACCGGATACTGCAAAGGCTTCGGGCCCTGACAACATTCTGGCAATAGTACTGAAGACTTGTACTTCAGAACGTGCTGCGCCCCAGGCCAAGCAGTTCCAGTCCAGCTACAACACTGGCATATACCTGGCAATGTAACTCTTTCGAGTACATTCACAGTTCTTGGCTTTTTTCTTCCGGGAGTGGGACATGAACCCACAGCCCTCTGATTCAAAGGCGAGGGTGCTATGAACTGAGCCACAGCTGACACCTCTAGAAGATGTAACTCTTTCGAGTACATTCACAGTTTTTTTTTTCCATGAGTGGGACATGAACCCACAATCTTCTGACTCAAAGGTGAGGGTGCTATGAAACTCTTTCGAGTTATCAACAGTCACAGATTGCAACTCTTTCGAGTACAATCACAGTTCTTGGTTTCCGGGAGTGGGACATGAACCCACAACCCTCTGATTCAAAGGCGAGGGTGCTATGAACTGAGCCACAGCTGACACCTCTACCCGGCAATGTAGCAGGACAAATCCAACCTGGCCAATTACCACCCCATCAGTCTACCCTTGATCATCAGTAAATTGATGGAAGGGGTCATCAAGAGTGCTATCAAGTGGCATTTGCTTATCAATAACCTGCTCACTGACGCTCAGTTTGGCTTCCACCAGGGCCACTCAGCTCCTGACCTTATTACAGTCTTGGTTCAAACACAGACAAAAGAGCTGAACTCCAGAGGTGAGGTGAAAGTGGCTGCCCTTCACAATTGAGTGTGGCTCAAAGAGCCTGAGCAAAACTGGAGTTAGTGGGAATCTGGGGGAAACCTCTCTGCTGGTTGGAGTTATACCTAGCACAATGAAGATAGGTGTGGTTATTGGAAGTCAATCATCTCAGCTCCAGGATAAGACTGCAGGAGTTCCTCAGGGTAGTGTCCTAGGCCCAACCATCTTCAGTTGCTTCATCATTGACCTTCCATCATAAGGTCAGAAGTGAGAATATTTGCTGATGATTGCACAATGTTCACCATTTATGACTCCTCAGATACTGAAGCAGTTCATGTCGAAATGCAGCAAAATCTGGACAATATCCAGGCTTAGGCTCGGGCTCCAAGCTCCAACAAGAGAGAATCTAACCATCGCCCCTTGACGTTCAGTGGCATTACCATCGCTGAGTCCTCCACTAACAACATCCTGGGGGGGTTACCATTGACCGGAAACTGAACTGGACTAGTCCTGTAAATACTCTGGCTACAAAAGGAGATCGGAGGCCAGGAATCCTGTGGCGAGTAACTCACCACCTTATTCCCCCAAAGACTGTCCACCATCTATAAGGTACAAGTCACGAGTGTAATGGAATATTTTCCACTTGCTCAGATGAGGGCAGCTCCAACAACATTAAAGAAGCTTGGCACCATCCAGGACAAAACAACTGGTTGATTGACATCCCATCCACAAACACTCACTCCCTCCACCACCACCAACACACAGTGGTAGCAGTGAGGACCAGCTACAGGGTACACTGCAGGAAATCACTCTCCACCCCAGGTCCCTGATGGTAAGGGGGACGAGCCCTCCACTCGGGACATCTGCTGCCAGACAGCAACAGCGTACCCATTTATAACTCCTTTGATTAACCAATTAAACTAAATTAACAAAATGAGGGGCAAATTAAATGGCAGCCCTGTACCCATTTTAGGTGAGCCAATGCCCATCACCTGTTTTAACAATGAAATTGCCTTAATGTAATTGCCAGTCAACAAGATGATTGTTGTTGGACCTTGATGATGTAATTACTCATACATTGACAGATTCACCTCTTTTTCTTTTAATTTAAAGCTTTTGAAAAATTCAAGAACATTCTTTTTAAATAAAACAGAAGGAAAGAAAGTCATGTATTTTTACATTTATAGATCCCACATTTCCTTTACCATTACAAAGCAAAAAAAAATATTGGTTTTGCATTTTGTCATTATAGCATAAGACACCCTTCTAATACATTTAGTAATTTCTTAGAGCAGGCACTTCTTTTTGTAAAACAGTCTGATAAAAGGTGACTTGTGTCACCCCATTGTATGTTAGAGATCTCCCTTCTCTCTAACATTTATGCTAGCTAGGTCTATTCTCAGCCTTTTTTCAGCTACACTGGATGTTACTTGGCACTTGTCAGCCCAAGCCTGAATATTGTTCAGGTCTTGCTTCATTTGGACATGGACTGCTTCAGTATCTGAGGAGCCGTGAATGGTGCTGAACATTGTGCAATCATCAGCGAACATCCCCACTTCTGGCTTTATGATGAAAGGAAGGTCATTGATGAAGCAGCTGAAGATGGTTGGGCTGAGGACACTACCCTGAGAAACTCGTGCGGCGATGTCCTGGAGCTGAGATGACTGACCTACAACAACCACAACCATCTTTCTTTGTGCTAGGTATGACTCCAACCAGTGGAGAGTATTCCCCCTGATTCCCATTGACTGCAGTTTTGCTAGGGCTCCTTGATGCCACACTCTATCAAATACGGCCTTGATGTCAAGGGCAGTCACTCTCACCTCACCTCGGGAGTTCAGCTCTTTTATCCATGTTTGAACCAAGGCTGTAATGAGGTCAGGAGCTGAATGGCCCTGGCGGAACCCAAGCTGGGCGTCAGCAGGTTATTACTAAGCCAGTGCTGCTTGATAGCACTGTTGATGACCCCATCCATTACTGATGATCAAGAGTAGACTGATCGGGCAGTAATTGGCTGGGTTGGATTTGTCCTGCTTTTTGTGTACAGGACATACCTGGGCAATTTTCCACATAACTGGGTAGATGCCAGTGTTGCAGCTGTACTGAAACAGCTTTGCTAGGGGCGTAGCAAGCTCTGGAGCACAAGTCTTCCGTACTATTGTCGGAATACTGTCAGGGCCCATAACCTTTGCAGTATCCAGTGCCTTCAACCTTTTCTTGATGTCACATGGAGTGAACCGAATTGGCTGAAGACTGACATCTGTGACGCTGGGGTCCTCCGGAGGAGGCCGAGATGGATCATCCACTTGGCACTTCTGGCTGAAGATTGTAGCAAATGCTTCAGCCTTATCTTTTGCACTGATGTGCTGGGCTCCTCCATCATTGAGGAAGGGGATATTTGCGGAGCCTCCTCCTCCAGTGAGTTGTTTTAATTGTCCACCACCATTCACGACTAGCTATGGCAGGACTGCTGATCTTAGATCTGATCCATTGGTGGTGGGATCGCTTAGCCCTTGCTGCTTATGCTGTTTGGCATGCAAGGAGTCCTGTGTTATAGTTTCACCAGGTTGACACCTCATTTTTAGGTATGCCTGGTGCTGCTCCTGGCATGCCCTCTTGCAGCGTTCGTTGAACCAGGGTTGATCCCCTGGCTTGATGGTAATGGTCGAGTGGGGGATATGCCAGGCCATGAGGTTACAGATTGTGTTCGAGTACAATTCTGCTGCTGATGTGACTTGAGTTGGTATGAGTTGAGTGGAATGCCCGAGGTGCCGGCTGCGGCGAAGGGCGGTGCATCCCGCAAGGTGTCGAAACAGTCGCTGATTAAAGTCACCAAGAAGCCGCCTAAGAAGTGGAGTAAACCTCGCATGCAGAGCTATTCCATTTACATGTACAGGGTGCTGACCCAGGTCCACCCTTCCACCAGGATCTCACCCAAGGCCATCAGTGTTATGAATTCCTTCGTTGTCGACATATTCGAGCGTACCGCCTCCGAGGCTTTGCACCTCATTCACTACAACAAGCGTCACACCATCTCGGCCAGGGAGATCCAGAGTGCTGTCCGCCTCATGCTGCCAGGGGAATTGGCCAAACTCCGAAGGCACTAAAGCAGTCACCAAATACACCAACTCCGTTTAGGTACACAATTCTAAAGTTTATATTAAAAAAATACAATTCTGCTGCTGCTGATGGCCCACAACGCCTCATGGGATGTCCAATCTTGAGTTGCTAGATCTGTTCGAAATCTATCCTATTTAGCACGGCGGTCGTTCCACAACACGATAGAGGGTATCCTCAAGGTGAAGACTGGACGTCATCTCCACAATGACTGGTGGTCACTCCTACCGATACTGTCATGGACAGATGCTTCATGGTAAAGATGAGGTCAAATATGTTTATCCCTCTTGTTGGTTCCCTCACCACCTGCCGTTATCTCCAGTCTAGCAGCTATGTCATTTAGGACTCGGCCAGCTTGGTCAGTAGTGGTGCTACCGAGCCACTCTTAATGTTGGACATTGAAGTGGTGTTCAACATGGAGGAGCACTGATTCATCAGCTGAGGGTACTTGGTAATCAGGAGGTGGTTTCCTTGCCGTTGTTTGACCTGATGGGATCCGGAGTCAATGTTGAGGACTCGCACCTGGTTCAACTCCCCCCAGACTGTCACCTCTGCTGGGTCTGTCCTGCTGGTGGGACAGGACATTTATCTGTAAGGTATGATGTCGTGAGGATGACTATGTCATGTTGCTTGACTAGTCTGTGAGACTGTTCTTCCAATTTTGGCACTAGCCCTCAGAAGTTAGTTGCAGGGTCGACAGGGCTGAGATTGCTGTTGTCGTTTCTGGTGGACCATCCAGCTTCCTTCCTTTTTTCTGACTTTGTAGTGGTTTGTTACAGGTGAGTGGCTTGCTTAGCCATTTCAGAGGGCATGTAAGAGTGATCCACATGTACGTCAGACCAGGTGAGGACGGCAGATTTCCGTGGTCATCGTTAGACTTTTAATTCCAGATTTTTATTGAATTCAAATGCCACCATCTGCTGTGGTGGGATTCAAACCCTGGATCTCTGGATTACTGATAAAAACAAAAAAACTGCGGATGCTGGAAATCCAAAACAAAAAATAAAAAATACCTGGAAAAACTCAGCAGGTCTGGCAGCATCGGCGGAGAAGAGTACAGTTGACGTTTCGAGTCCTCATGACCCTTCAACAGAACTAAGTAAAAATAGGAGAGGGGTGAAATATAAGCTGGTTTAAGGAGGTGTGGGGGGGGGGTGGGGAGAGAGAGAGAGAAGGGGGGTGGGGTGTGGTTGTTGGGACAAGCAAGCATTGATAGGAAGAGATAACCAAAAGATGTCACAGACAAAAGAACAAAGAGGTGTTGAAGGTGGTGATATTATCTAAAAGAATGTGCTAATTAGGAATGGATAGCAGGACAAGCAAGATACAGATAGCTCTAGTGGGGGTGGGGTGAAATAAGACTAAAAGGGCATAAAAGGTATGGATAAATGATCGGTGGAATACATTAAAAATAATGGAAATAGGTGGGAAAAGAAAAATCTATATAAATTATTGGCAAAAACAAAAATCTATATAAATTATTGGCAAAAACAACAAGGAGGAGGGGGAAGAAACGGAAAGAGGGTGGGGATGGAGGAGGGAGTTTAAGATCTAAAATTGTTGAACTCAATATTCAGTCCGGAAGGCTGTAAAGTGCCTAGTCGGAAGATGAGGTGCTGTTCCTTCAGTTTGCGTTGAGCTTCACTGGAACAATACAGCAAGCCAAGGACAGACATGTGGGCAAGAGAGCAGGGTGGAGTGTTACAGCCCTTAAACCAGCTTATATTTCACCCCTCTCCTATTTTTACTTAGTTCTGTTGAAGGGTCATGAGGACTCAACGTCAACTGTACTCTTCTCCGCCGATGCTGCCAGACCTGCTGAGTTTTTCCAGGTATTTTTTATTTTTTGTTTTGGATTTCCAGCATCCGCAGTTTTTTTGTTTTTATTTCTGTGTTTAATTGACTGCTACCTCTCTTCAAGAAATGCCTACCTTGAAGAAGTTTTGTTCTACTCTCCGTCAGGATTTTCATATCTCTCTTCTGCCTTGTTCACCTTCATTGCTTTCTATTTCTCTCCTGGTGTTTGACAAGGTGTTTACTAAAACCCGCTTTCACAGTCATATTTCCTTTCACAGCCATATTTCCTTTCTCAGTGACTGTCTCCGTCTCCGACTTACCCCACGTGGATTTCACCTGAAATTCCATCCCTCATGTTTCGAACCCACCCAGGATTACAGGTATCTCCGGGACATACAACGTTCCTCGGATTGCTGTTCCCGTCGCATTCTGAGATCCACACTCAGTGCCATGCGCCGCCATATGAACACACTCGACCTCTCCCTCCAGCAGCACTGCCGCACCCTTTTTCAAAGCTGTGCGTGCCCCCAGTTTCATTTTATTCTTCGTCTCATCCGACGACTCAACAAAAAACCTTTTCTCTCTCTCAAGTGCTAAGGAACGCAAGCTCCAACAACTCATCAACACCAACACCCATCCAGGACCCTCCACCCCTGCCTGTCCCTCTGTCCCCACCCCATCTTCCAATCCCAGCCCCGGCCGGATATGCACTATATCCCCTGACCTTCCCCTCTCCGATGCTGAACGTTCAGTGCTCAGCAAAGGACTTAGTTTCATACCCTTACGCCCTCATCTCAATGAATTTCGGGCTCGGCACGATGCTGAACTCTTCTTCCGCCGCCTTCGTCTCCGTGCTCACTTCTTTGGGCAGGAGTCCTCTCCCCGTTCAACGGATCCTTTTACCCACCTCCAATATTCTTCCTCCACCTGCACCCCTCCCTCTGGATTCTTACCTTCTCTTGATCTTTTCATTGAGTACCATCAGCGTGACATTAGCCGTCTCAATTTCTCTGCTCCTCTCACCCATTCTAATCTGTCTCTCTCTGAACTTACTGCACTCCATTCTCTCAGGTCCAACCCTAACATTGTCATCAAACCCGCTGACAAGGGTGGTGCTGTTGTTGTCTGGCGCACTGACCTCTACCTCACGGAGGCTGAGCGTCAACTCGCAGACACTTCCTCCTACCTCTCCCTGGACCATGACCCCACCACTGAACATCAAGCCATTGTTTCCAGGACTGTTACTGACCTCATCTCCTCTGGAGATCTTCCTCCCACAGTTTCCAACCTGATAGTTGCCCAACCTCGGACGGCCCGCTTCTACCTCCTACCCAAAATCCACAAACAGGACTGTCCCGGCAGACCGATCGTGTCAGCCTGTTCCTGCCCCACGGAACGCATTTCTCGTTATCTTGACTCCCTTCTCTCTCCCCTTGTCCAGTCCCTTCCCACCTACATCCGTGATTCCTCTGACACCTTACGTCACATCAACAATTTCCAGTTCCCTGGCCCCAACCGCCGCCTCTTCACCATGGACGTCCAATCCCTCGACACCTCCATCCCCCACCGGGATGGTCTGAGGGCTCTCAGCTTCTTCCTTGAACAGAGGCCTGAATAATCCCCATCCACCACTACTCTCCTCCGTCTGGCTGAACTTGTTCTCACACTGAACAATTTCTCCTTTAACTCCTCTCACTTCCACCAAATAAAAGGTGTGGCTATGGGTACCCGCATGGGCCCCAGCTATGCCTGTCTCTTTATGGGGTATGTGGAACATTCCTTGTTCCAGTCCTACTCCAGCCCCCTCCCACACCTCTTTCTCCGGTACATCGATGATTACTTCGGTGCTGCTTCATGCTCTTGTCGGGACCTGGAAAAATTTATTAATTTTGCTTCCAATCTCCACCCCTCCATCATTTTCACATGGTCCATCTCTGACACTTCCCTTCCCTTCCTTGACCTCTCTCTCAATTTCTGATGATAGACTGTCCACCAATATTCATTACGAGCCTACCGACTCCTACAGCTACCTCGACTACAGCTCCTCAAACCCCACTTCCTGTAAGGACTCCATCCCATTCTCTCAGTTCCTTCGCCTCCATCGCATCTGTTCTGATGATGCTACCTTCAAAAACAGTTCCTCTGACATGTCCTCCTCCTTCCTTAACCGAGGTTTTCCACCCACGGTAGTTGACAGGGCCCTCAACCGTGTCCAGCCCATCTCCCACGCGTCCGCCCTCATGCCTTCTCCTCCCTCCCAGAAACATGATAGGGTCCCCCTTGTCCTCACTTATCACCCCACCAGCTTCCGCATTCAAAGGATCATCCTCCGCCATTTCCGCCAACTCCAGCATGATGCCACCACCAAACACATCTTCCCTTCACCCCCCGCTGGCGGCATTCCGTAGGGATCGTTCCCTCCGTGACACCCTGGTCCACTCCTCCATCACCCCCTACTCCTCAACCCCCTCCTAGGGCACCTCCCCATGCGAACGCAAGATATGCAACACCTGCCCCTTCACTTCCTCTCTCCTCACTGTCCAAGGGCCCAAACACTCCTTTCAAGTGAAGCAGCATTTCACTTGCATTTCCTTCAACTTAGTCTACTGCATTCGTTGCTCCCAATGCGGTTTCCTCTACATTGGAGAGACCAAACGCAGACTGGGTGACCGTTTTGCAGAACATCTTCGGTCTGTCCGCAAGCATCACCCAGACCTCCCTGTCGCTTGCCATTTTAACACTCCACCCTGCTCTCTTGCCCACATGTCTGTCCTTGGCACGCTGTATTGTTCCAGTGAAGCTCAACGCAAACTGGAGGAACAGCATCTCATCTTCCAACTAGGCACTTTACAGCCTTCCGGGCTGAATATTGAGTTCAACAATTTTAGATCTTAAACTCCCTCCTCCATCCCCACCCCCTTTCCGTTTCTTCCCCCTCCTTGTTGTTTTTGCCAATAATTTATATAGATTTTTCTTTTCCCACCTATTTCCATTATTTTTAATGTATTCCACTGATCATTTATCTATACCTTTTATGCCCTTTTAGTCTTATTTCACCCCATCCCCACTAGAGCTATCTGTACCTTATTCTGTTATCCATTCTTAATTAGCACATTCTTTTAGATAATATCACCACCTTCAACACCTCTTTGTTCTTTTGTCTGTGACATCTTTTGGTTATCTCCTCTCACTGCTTGCTTGTCCCAACAACCACCCCCCCCCACCTTTTTCTCTCCCCCCCCTTAAACCAGCTTATATTTCACCCCTCTCCTATTTTTACTTAGTTCTGTTGAAGGGTCATGAGGACTCGAAACGTCAACTGTACTCTTCTCCGCCGATGCTGCCAGACCTGCTGAGTTTTTCCAGGTATTTTTTATTTTTCTCTGGATTACTGGTGCAGCGACAATACCACTACGCCATTTCCTTCCCCCTAAGAAAGTGTTTTCCCAGAAATTGTTTTGGAGTAGAAGCCAGTTGGTCTAGGAGAGTGTCTTTTCCATAGAATTGTGCCCCCGTCAATACTAAAAGTCTATCAAAACGGGAAATGTGTGCACAATTGAGTAACCTAAATGCTAATGCCGACTCCGGGATTTCAAGTTCAAATCTCTGTAGTCTTTTATGCCACTTATCAAAATCCATGATATATTCTTCCATGGACTGATTGTCTGTTTTCCTAAACCTATCAAAGATTGGCCAAACTTCATATGCTTCCAACAACTCATTCTTTTTTGTAAAACTTATCCAAAAATTGGCTAGATATGGTGACCAGATTTAGTCAATTCCTCTTCATTGTCCAAGTCATCCACTTCCATTTCTGAAAATACTTTACTGCTAATTGTACTCTTTTCTGGTAATGATAAAAGCCAAGGCCATACCTTGCTTCTTCCAGGGTAAACAGGTAACCCATGTCCACATTTCCACCTTGTTTTTCCACTGGCGATATGGGTCAGACTCAGAAAAAGTTGTTGGATAGTCAAAACTTGAAATTTTGCACTGTCCTTCCGCCATTCTGTATCTTAAATTGTTAGCAGCAGTATGCTTCTTTTCCCTCCGAGGATTGAGACAAAAAAAACTTGACATGGCAAATAATCACCAAAGCTTAAAGTTCATCACCTTCTATAATCACAGTAAGTGCTTGTCGTGGAAGAATGTGTTCAAAGCTAGTCTTTTACCTCAAATTGATTTATTCTCAAGGCAGCTCTGCAGTGTAGCAGACTCTCCCAGTCCCTTCCACTCTGGAGTGTTACAGCTGTACCCACTTTTTTTTTTCTAACTTCAATTAATTTTATTGTGAATGTGTACTGGATGGAAGGATCCGGACCCTGCTGGAGGCTGTGGAGGAGCTGCTGCGGTGGCAGGGCCCGAGGGACCCCTGGGCCTGCAATGAGGCCTGGCTGTTCAGCGGAGGCTTTGCTAAACCAATTGACTTCAGCGATATCTTCTTTCGAGGCTTCAAGTGGGGATCTACAGCACTTGTCATGGCTTTGGGTGTTGAATATGCACTATTTTCCCCCAAGAAGAACGGAGGTCATCACTAGAGAATAAAAACTGAGAGCATTGAAATTCTGTGGAACTTTCAGCATTTCCCCGCTCTTCCACTTTGGGTGGGCTGTAACTAGTGTATCAAATGAGAAGCAAACATCTGTATAGAATAAAATAATCTATTGAATCAGTAAAAAAACACAGAATGCAGCTTAGAACTGGATGACTTGGCCCATGTCCATCACCTGTTTTAACAAGCAGTTGTCTTAACAATTGCTATACAATGTAATTGCCAGTCAACAAGAAGATTGTTATTGGACCGTGACAATGTAATTACTGATACATTGACAGAGGATATCCTCAATGTGAAGACTGGACTTCGTTTCCACAAGGAGTCTGCGGTGGTCACTCCTACTATTACTGTCTTGGACAAATGCATCTACCGCAGGCAGGTTGGTGAGGACAAGTATGTTTCTTGCTCTTGCTGATTCCCTCACCACCTGCCGCAGACTTGTCCATTAGGATTCTGCTAGCTCGGTCTATAGTGGTGCTATTGAACCAATCTTGGTGATGGACATTGAAGTCCCCCACCCAGAGTAAATTCTGCGCCCTTGCCGCCTTCAATGCTTCCTTCAAGTGGTGTTCAACAAGGAGGAGTACCGATTCATCAGCTGAGTGGGGAGGGACCGTGGTGGGCAGTGACAGTATGTGGTAATGAGCAGGAGGTTTCTTGCCTGTGTTTGACCTGATGCCATGAGACTTCATGGGGTCCAGAGTCGATGTCACGGACTCCTAGGAGAACTGCCCCACCGACTGCATACCACTGTGCTACAACCTCTGGTGGGTCTGTGTTGCCAGTGGGACAGGACATACGCAGGGATGGTGATGGTGGTGTCAGGACATTATCAAGTATGATTCCATGAGTGTGACTATGTCAGGCTGTTGCTTGACTAGTCTGTGGGACAGCTCTCCCAATTTTGGCACAGGCCCCCTGATGTTAGCAAAGAGGAATTTGCAGGGTCAACAGTGCTGAGTTTGTCGTTGTTATTTCCAGTCCCTAGGTCACTGCTGGGTGGTCCATCCAGTTTCACTCCTCATTGACATTTTAGCGGTTTGATGCAACTGAGTGACTTGCTAGGCCATTTCAGAAGGCATTTAAGAGTTAACCACATTGTTGTGGATCTGGGGTCACAGGTAAGGACGGCAGATTTCCTTTGCTAAAGGACATTAATGAACAAGATGGGTTTTTACGACAATCGACAATGGTTTCTTGATCATTTTTACTGAATTCAAACTCCACCATCTGCCATGGTGGGACTTGAACTCAGGTCCCCTGGAGCATTACTTTGGTCTCTGGATTGCTAGTCCAGTGAGAATCGTACAATACAATAATACGCCACCACCTCCCCTATGTTGAGTTGGGTTTGCTGAGAGATATTGGAGGTTTCACCTCCCTGCTGCTGGCTGAAAAGTAGCACAGTGAAATGTTTTTTGTGGCTGAAGGATGGATAACCAGATGGTACAGACTTAAGCTGATTGGCAAAAGAACCAGCGGCGTCATGAGGAAAACCTTTTTTCTGCAATGAGTAGTTAGGGTTTGGGATGTACTTCCAGAGTCAGTGGTGGAAGCATATTCAGTTATAACCTTCAAAGGGGAATTGATGAACACTTGAACATAAGAACATAAGAACTAGGAGCAGGACTAGGCAATTCAGCCCCTCGAGCCTGCCCCGCCATTCAATACGATCATGGCTGATCTCATTTCGGCCTCAACTCCAAATTCCCGCCCTCTCCCCATAACCTTTCAACCCATTAATTAAAAATCTGCCTGTCTCCTCAAATTTATTCAGCATCCCGGCATCCACTGCACTCTGAGGTCGTGAATTCCACAGATTCTCGACCCTTTGAGAAAAATAACTCGTCCCCATCTCTGATTTAAATCTACCACTCCTTAGCCTAAAATTATGGCCTCTCATTCTAGAATGCCCCACAATGGGAAACATCCGCTCCATGTCTACTTTGTATATCCCCTTTAGCATCTTCTATACCTCAATTAGATCTCCTCTCATCCTTTTAAACTCAAGCGAGTATAGGCCTAAACTGCTCAAACTCTTATAAAACAAGCCTCGCATCTCTGGAATCAATCTAGTGAACCTCCTCTGAACTGCCTCCAGTGCAACTACATCCTTCCTCAAGTAAGGGGACCAAAACTGTGCACACTACTCCAGGCGCAGTCTCACCAATGCCTTGTACAGTTGCAACAACATTCCCTATTTTTATACTCCATTCCTTTAGCAATAAATGCCAAAATTCCACTTGCCTTATTACCTGCATACTAGCTTTCAGCGATTCATGCATGAGGACACCCAGATCCCTCTGCACTGAAGCGTTCTGGAGTTTCTCTCCATTTAAATAATAAGTCGCCTTTTTATTCTTCCGACCAAAATGGATAACCTTACACTTATCCATGTTAAACTTCATCTGCCAAATTTTGGCCCATTCATCTAACCTGTCCATATCCATTTGTAAATTTCTTATTTCTTCCTTGCAACTTACTTTCCCACCTATTTTGGTGTCATCTGCAAATTTAGCTATAGTACCTTCTATCCCTGAATCCAAGTCATTGATATAGATAAAATTGCAAGGTAAAGAGCAAATAAAAATAGATGTGTTCATATATATGAACGTATTATCACTAAGTGAATGTTAAGTGTGGAAATATATTAAATTACTATCTTTGTATTCTAATCTTGAGTCCAAGATCATTGCTGGTCAGGATTTTGGAGATTTAACCATTGTTAGGATGGTGAAAATGTAGATGCTTGTTCTCATCTTGATCAGGGTTTAGTTTGGGATGGTTATAGAGAGAGAAGGTATGAAGTGATGAAGGGATTTTCATCTGTAGTTGAGAATTTCAAATTGGAGGCATCAGATGACCCTGAGCTGGTATAGATATGTCAGAAAGGCTATAGACAGCAGGAGTTTTGGGTGAGGTAAAGTTTATGGAAGAGAATGATAGGCTAGCCAGGAGAGGAATAGAGCAGTGGAAGCTAATGGTAACGAAAGATGGATAAGGGACTCAGTAGCAGACTATTAAAAATGCAAACTTTTGTACTATTTAGTATTTTGTTTGCTAGAGATTCTCTGTTGTCAAAATATCTGGGTGCACAAGTGTTCTTGTAATGGTGACCCTTGTAATGGTAGAATTTCAGGCAATAATTTTCTCATTTTTGTCTTTGAAAAATTGTGCAGTAATTTAGATTTTCATAATTATTGGGCAATTGTGTGTTGAAGTGGAGTTGCCCAAATGCAATTGCTGCAGCAAATTGGATTTTGGAGCTGGAATAATTAACCTGCATCAGTTAGTCGCCAGTCTGCAAATTTGACCCTCTTTGTTTCTTAGTACATATATATTTCTGTTGCACTTAAATATTTGTGGCTTTGTTGTTGTACTAAGGACAGATTTTTAATGCTGCCTGGTGGCTGTGTATGTGCTTGAAACCTTTGCACAGTTGCATTCTGTAACTACTTAACCAGATGGCCAGATATCTGATTTTGGCAATAATCCAGGCAGATGACAGCATTCAGTTGCACTATGGTCAGGTTACCTACACTGTGAGTGTAGTACGCAGACGAAGTTGAATGTCCAACTTTCATTAACATGGGAGTATTGTTTGATAGTTGTCGAGCAGTAGGATCAGTTTAGTAGAATTATTTGACTGAAGCTGGAATGAACGGTACTGGAAAGAGCAGCCCTGGAATAGAAAGTGATCCCTTTGAACATTTGTTTTTCCTTAACACCCCATTTTACTACAGAATTGCCAGAGGACCTGTACAGCAGACACTTGAAGAACGCATCTACCCTCCCCAGGCAGCAGTAGCAACGGTCCAGTATACAGTGAGTATGCTCCTTTTAACAAGGATTTTGAATTTGTATAGTTTGTATTTCCTGTTAATCAGTTGTCGTAAAATCCTAATGGCAATATGGTGATATAGATATATAAGAATTCTATGATGCCAAATACCTTTATCGCCTATTCCTTCACTGATTTTTATCTGCTTCCCGTGTCATGTTGCCAAGACTTTGCTTGGTGTGTTGACTGCACAAATGTCAAATGCTTTTTGAAAACAAAACCAAAGGTGATGCAGTAAATTACACACAAATCTTGCTTTCTGCTTGAGTTTCATTCTTGTTTATTAATCTGAGTCCAGTAAATTAATGTTTGGTAGATAATACAGAGCTTCAATGTGTTGTGTTTTTGTATATTGAAATTCAAAATTATCTACATTTTGTCATAGATTATTGCAGTAAGTATAGGTATTTTATCAGTAATAACCTAATTTGATTATTTATTTAATTTTCTTTAGAAAAAGTGGCATTTGGTAAAGCTCAAAATTGAAATGATGGAATGAGTAGACTGTAGATGTAGACTGTCACTGTTGTTATCAGGCACTGAACACCATGACTTGCTATTTCTCTTGGCTTTTTGTGACATACTGTTTTCTCTATCAGTTACAATTGTGAAATAAGACTCTTTAGTACATAGTGTTTTTGTGTAGTGTTCCCAACCCACCCCAAAGCTGATGTTAATTGACAAACAAAAAGGGAATTGTGGCCTATATAACAGAACTTGGTATGACTGCTGTTGGGTATATTATCTGTCCTTCAGATCCTGGATTAATACTCAGTATCCTAATTTAAATATTATCAAGTCACCCCCTCCTGCAATTTCTCCTTTAATATCTTTTGTTCATTATCTTTCCAAAAATTTGCAAGCTACAGGGTTGATCACTTAGAATCATTTTTTTAAAAACGTATTCTTTCATGGGGCATGGGTGTCACTGTCTAGGCCAGCATTTATTGCCCATTCTTAATTACCCTTGAAAAGGTGATGGTGAGCCACCTTGAAGCACTGTAGCCCATGTGGTGTAGGTATACGCAGAGTGCTGTTAGGGAGGGAGTTCCAGCGATAGCGAAGGAATGGTATACGGTTCCAAGTCAGGATAGTGTGACATGGAGGGGAACTTCCAGATGGTGGTACTCCCATGCATCTACTGCCCTTGTTCTTCGAGGTGGTACAGGTTAAGATTAGGAAGGTTCTGTTGAAGGAGCCTTGGTGAGTTGCTGCAGTGCATCTTGTGGATAGTCCACACTGCTGCTAATGTGCATCAGTGGTGGAGGGAGTGAATGTTTAAGGTTGTGGATGTGGCGCCAATCAAGCGGGCTGCTTTGTCTTGAATGGTGCCAAATTTCTTGAGTGGTTTGGGGGTTGCGTTCATCCAGGCAAGTGGGAGAATATTCTATCACACTACTGACTTACGCTTTGTAGATGACGGACAGGCTTTGCGGAGTCAGGAGGCGAGTTGCTGTAGTATTCCCAGCCTCTGACCTGCTCTTGTAGCCACAGTGTTTCTATGGCTGGTCCAGTTCAGTTTCTGGTCAGTGGTAACCCCCAGGATGTTGATAGTGGGAGATTCAGCGATGGTAATGCCACTGAATGTCATGGAGCGATGGTTAGATTCTGTCTTGTTGGAGATGGTCATTCCATCACCCCTTCGACCTTTTGTTTATGACATCTTTTGCAACCTCTCCTTTGCCTCCATCTATCACTGGTCTTCTATCCAGCTTTATCTGTCCCACACCCCCCCTTATATTTCACTACGTTTATACTTCTCTTTAGTTCTAAAGAAGAGTCACCTGGACTCAAAACGTTAACTCTTTCTCTCCACAGATGCTGTCAGACCTGCTGAGTTTTTCCAGCAATTTTTGTTTTTGTTGGAGATGGTCATTGTCTGGCAATTGTGGTGCGAATTGTAGAGCACAGAAAGAGGCCATTCAGCACATTGTTCAATTAATCTCATTCCCCTGCTCTTTCCCCATAGCCCTGTAATTTATTTTCCCTTCAAATATTTATCTTGTTCTCTTTTTGAAAGTTACTGTTGAATCAGCTTCTGCCTCCACCTCAGGCAGTGCATTCTATATCACAACAGCTCATTTCCAAAAAAAGTGTTTTCTCAGATTGATTCTGGTTCTTTTCAGTCATTTTAAATCTGTGGCCCCCAGGTTACCAACTCTTCTGTCACTGGGAAGAGTTTCTTAATTACTTTGTCAAAACCTTCATGATTTTGAACAACTCAAATCAAATCACCTCTTAACCCCCTCAGCTCGAAGGAGAATAATCTCGGCTTCTCCAGGTTTTCTGCATAACCGAAGTCCCTCATTCCTGGTACCACTCCAGTAAATCTTTTCTGTACCTTTTAAGGCCTAGACATCCTACTTGAGTGTGGTGTCCAGAATTGAACACAATATATCAGCTAATGTCTAACCTGAGTTTTTAAAATAAATTTTAGCATAACTTTCTTTTGTATTCTATTCCTCTATCAATATTTAGAAGCCTTCTCACTTGCCCTGCCGCCTTAATAGATTTGTAAACATGCAACCCTACGTGCATCTGCTTTCTGTTCCTTAGCCAAATTTGCATCTATGCTGTTGTTGTCCCTTTAATCCCATGAAGCTTTAAATTTGCTAACAGGCCTCTTATATAGCACTTTGTCAAACACCTTTTGATGCTGCATATATGCAACATCAACTGCCCTACTCTCGGTAATTCTTTCCGTTACTTCATCAGAGAACTTAAATCAAGCTCGTCAAACACAATTTGTCTTTATCAAGTTTGTTGACTTTCATTTATTAGTCTGTACTTTTTCAAATACCAGTTAATTTTGTCTCAATTATTGTGTCTCAAAGTTTCCAACCATTGGCGGGTCTGACTGGTCTGTAACTGCTGGGTTTATGCCTCTCTCTCTCTCTCTCTCTCTCTCTTCTCTCTCTCCCCCCACCCCCCACCCCCACCCCCCATGTTTATTTGTTCATGGCATGTGAGTATCACTGGCTAGCCAGCATTTATTGCCCGTTCCTAATTGCCCTTGAGAAGAACCGCTGCAGTCCATGTGGTTTAGCTACACCCACAGTGCTGTTAGGGAGGGAGTTCCTGGATTTGACCTAGCGACAGTGAAGGAACGCTGATATATTTCCTAGCCAGGATGGCGAGTGCTTTGGAGGGGAACTTTCAGGTGGTGGTGTTCCCACCTGTCTGCTGCCCTTGTCCTTATAGATGGTAGTGGTTGTGGATTTGAAAGGCGCTGCTTAAGGAAGCTTGATGAGTTCCTGCAGTGCTTTGAAATTTGAGATCTGAAATCCTTCAGTCCTCTGGCACCACATCCCATTTCCAAGGAGGATTGGAAAATTGTGGCCAGAGCACTTCCACAATCTCTACCCTTCCTTGCTCAGTAATATAGAATGTGTCGTATCCAGACTACTGCTACATTGGCATTCTCTTTTCTACTGAAGACGGATGCAAGTTACTCATTTAGTATTTCAGCTGTGCCCTCTGCCACCACAAGAAGGGATCACCCTTTTTGCTTCTGAATCAGCCCTGCTTTTCCATTGACTGCCCTCTAACTATTTGTGTTCAGAAAAGACTTTCAGGTTCCCTTTTATGTTAGCTGCTGATCTTTTCTTTTACTTTCTGTTTACCCCACTTATTCCCTCTTATTAGATCTCTGCTGTACTTTCTAATTTCAGCCTGCTTCTTTATTATAAACCATACAATTGTCATCAGCCTCCTTTTTTTGTTTCATTGTAACCTTTATCTTCAGTCATCCAGGGGTCTCTAGTTTTGGATGTTCTTCCTTTTTCCCACTTATAGAAATTTGCTCTGTACTTGAACCATCTCTCCTTTGAAAGCATTCCATTCTTTCAGTTGTTGTTTAGCCTACCAATTTTGGATTACAATCCACCTGGACCAAATCTTTTCAACTCAGTTGAGGTTAGTCTTCCTTCAGTTGAGTATTTTTATGCTTGATTGTACTTTGTCCTTTTTGATAACTATCCTAAACTTGATGTAATAATCATGAGTCCCCAAATACTCTCCCACTTCATTCCTTAGGACTTCATCCAGCACTGTTGCCTACCCCTTTCGGATTGGGAAACAGTGATCAAGACAGCTCTCTTATACACATTTCAGGAATTCCTCCCCTCTTCTTAGACTGTTTTCCATTTGCCCCCTCTCTCTGTTTCCTTTTATTTCTAAACTATTCTTTAATTCAGTGCTATTTGCTTTTCCCAGTTCTGTGTGCCTTGTTTCTCCTCTCTCAATGTTTCACCCTGGTGCTCACCACCTGCCAAGTCAATTTAAACCCTCCGCAATGTACTAGTTAACTTTCATACAAAGACATTTAACCTCAACTCTGTTGAGATGCATTCCATCTATCTTGAATTGGGCCCTCCTGCTTCATAGCTGATTCCATTGCCTAGGAATCTGTTTTAGTATCTTCCTGAACCTTCTGCAGGATGAGCACCTCCTGGAATGTGTGCTTCTGGGAATGCTCAGTTTATTGTATGCCCTGCCTTACTTGTCAAGCTCCAAAACTCTGAACTTCAGTTTGAACTGGAGGCACTACCTGCACATGATTATCCAGGAAACTTGAAGTCTCCTAGAATTCCCACATGGTACTTGTTTATCAACGCAAAAATCAATTATGCTTTCAAACAAAGGAGTTATGATATACTGCCCCTTATTTTTTTTTTGGAGCTGTGGATGGGCCTGTGCTGCCTCAGAATTCTTCATTCTGATTCATCTCTTGTCAGCAGCAGTGTTTTTATACTGTGTTTGCATGATTAATTGATCAGTTTAGTAGCTTGATTGATCATTTTCAAATATTCCAAGATTTTGGCAAGCTTTTTTCAGTAATATTCAGAGGTTTTCCACTTTTAAAATTCTTTGCTTGTGGTATGCATTTTCTCCAACTGATGTGGAGAATTTTCTATTTCCATTATAATATTGAGGAAGTGTTGGATTGTTGGAAGCTCCACTTTTTGGATGAGAGTGTAAATTAATGTTTGTCATCTTGAGTTCGCGCCGCTCTTGTATGCTGATAAAATATCCCATGTTGTGGTTTGACAAGGAGTGGGAGTTCTTTCCAGTGCCCTGATTAATATTCCCCCAACCCATAGACAGAATTGAAGGCTAAGAAGATGACATCCTGTTACCGCACTTTTACCTTGAGAGAATCTTAAACAACTGTACAATGCATTTGAGAGTTCTTGAAGTTCAAGCTGATAAAAATTGCACCACATCAGTGTTAAATTCAGCGTACTGATTGACAGATTGAGACTTAAATGAACAAGATTTTCCCACTAAAAGTAACCAAGGTTATAAACGCAGACTGCTATTTAATTTATTGACAGCACCAAGTATTTTTTGTGAAATCCATAGTGGCAGCCTGCTTCTTGGTATGCACTTTCATTTCTGTCCTAACTTGGATGATTTCAGAATTTTACAAAAGGCAGCTGCAGTCCATGATGAAGCAGGTTGGGACTATCTTGGGATTCTTAAGAAGTTGAGAAAAATTCTAATCAAGGCAATTCAAGCTCTGTCTCCCATAGATGCTTGGCTCTTTGTGTACATGGAAAGTCCCCTTTTTGGAGAATAATTCATATTCATCACCCACATTTTTGACAGTTTGTAGGTGTTGGGGTTCATGGCAGCAGCTATTCCTACTACCATTGGTTAATGAAACTAAACAACTAATTAAGCAAACTAATTGAGACCAGTGCAGTTAAAGCTACGTGAAGTATCAGCTTGGCTCGACTGATACCATTCTTGTCTCTCAGAAGTGTGTTATTTGAGCTACGCTTCAGGCACCTGAGCATATGATAGAGGGTGACACTTCAGTGCAGTACTGATGAAATGCTGTAGTGCTGGGAATACAGTATTTTGGATGACATGCTTATTTTGGTGGTTCAGGTGGACACAAAAGAAAAGCACGATAGGCAGTGAGCAGGGAGCACTAGTATTTTGGCCACAGTTTCTTTTCCAAAGCAAATTAATTAAGTCATCTCATTGATGTTTGTGGGATGTTGCATTGCACAAATGGGCTGCTGTATTTGGCTGAATAACAGTGATAGCACTTCAAGTAATTCATTGGTTGCAAAGTGCAATGAAGACTTAACCTGCGATATAATTGGAAGATCTTTCTGAAACATTTCCCTATCTGAAGAGAGAAAGATTAACCAGAGGGCTACCTCTGTCTTAAATCGTGCTCTCTGGAGAATTGTCTTAAATGGATAGGCTCCGCAAACTCTGTTCTGGTAAGACATTTCCCTTTTTGGGTAGGGTATCCTACCTTTTGTAGAAATAGCCACAATATGTGAAGCAAATCACATCTTGGCATTGTAACAAGCTATAGCTTTTGTCAATAACCCTGCTGTGCAGCAAATTGGATCTGCAGGCATTGGTGAGAGTCTGGATTAACAATATCACTGACATGCAAGTTTAAAAAAAGCCTTCTCCCACTCTTACAAGGATGATACAGATTTGACATTGGTGTTGCCAGAATCAAACAAAACTTTCTACTCGCAATTCGTGGGTACAAAGAGTATTGCAGTGGTCACGCTGACCAGGGACATGTGACATTCTTGTGATTTGAACGTTTGACTGAACATTTCACACGATCATCAATTTATGGCTTACCCAGCAAAGGATCATATAGATCCACATGGAACAAAAATAATTGCTGCAGAGACTAAGACAATCAAATGGTTTACCTCAGCACTCCCCTGGCTGCTTTTCAGAAGAGCAGTTTGAACGAAGAGATTCTAGCTGAAATATTTAGCTGTTTTTGATCTGCCCTGTTGCTCTTTTTCAGTAGTTTCTATTTGTCATTGCAAATTTCCAACAGTTTTGAAGGCACATGATCTTGCTTTTGATGGGTTGGAGCTTATGCTATTTCAGATTCAAGGGTGTGCATATCTCCACTGGTATGAAAATGTTTGTAAGAAATCTCTCTCTCTCCCCCACCACCACCAGCCCCATTCGTGGGATCTGGGCTTTGCTGGCTGAGCCAGCATTTATTTCCCATCCCTAGTTGCCCTTTAGAAGGTGGTGGCGAGCTGCCTTCTTGAACTGCTGCAGTCCATGTGGTGTAGCTACACCCACAGTGCGGTAAAGGAGGGAGTTCCAGGACTTTGACCCAGTGACAGTGAACGGCGATATATTTCCAAGTCAGGATGGTGAGTGACTTGGAGGTGAACTTCCAGGTGGTGTTGTTCCCATTTATCTGCTGCCCTTGTCCTTCTAGATGGTAGTGATTGAGAGCTTGGAAGATGCTGTCGAAGGAGCCTTGGTGAATTCCTGCAGTTCATCTTGTAGATGGTACACACTGCTGCTACTGTGCTTCGGGGGTGGAGGGAGTGAATGTTTGTGGATGTGGTGCCAATCAAGTGGGCTGCTTTGTCCTGGATGGTGTCAAGCTTCTTGAGTGTTGTGGGAGCTGCACTCATCCAGGCAAGTGGGGAGTATTCCATCACACTCCTGACTTGTGCCTTGTAGATGGTTGACAGGCTTTGGGGTGACAGGAGGTGAGTTACTCGTCACAGGATTCCTAGTCTCTGACTTCTTGTAGCCACAGTATTTATATGGCTAGTCCAGTTCAGTTTCTGGTCAATGTGTTTACATTGATCCTTAACAGAGGCGAGAAAACCTGATTTACATCGTACCTTTCATGTCCTTCGAGTGTGGCAAAGCATTTTATATTTAATGAGTTGGTTTTGATGTGTAGTCACTGTTGAGGGCAAACTGAGTATACTGAGTTGAAGGCAATGTGTACACAATCCCGCAAACAGTGAGACCAATTACTAATGTATTTTGGTGGCGTTAATGGAGGGATAATTTTTTTTTTTCAGGAGAACTGGCCCCTTAAATATAGTAACCTACAATGATTTTTCTGCAAGAAAGCTACTTCAGTAGTTCATGCTTTGCTTGTTTTTGATCCACCCAAGTAATAAATTCTGATTACTTTTGCTGTCTTAAATTTTTCCATTGATGCACCAGAGCTGAGAGGTAAGGCTGATTAATAGAAAACGCCATACAAGCTGGTCTTGCTTTCAATCATTCTTTCCAGATATATGCTGGGAGTTATAGCCTGTTTCCTTGAGTCACTTCTTCAACTGGCAGTGGTGGGCCTGTCCACCTGCATGATTGTAAGCAGAGGCTTCACCTATAGTCTTAGGCTTCCAATTGGAAAACCTTGTTAGACCCCATTTTAAATATAGAATATATTGTGTTGTTTAGATAGGTTTGGTCAATTTTGTGATGTACAAACCTTATTTGCAATTGTGGTTTAATTTGATGGAGAAAGCGAACTGTGGCTTAAAAGTATTTTCAAAACATTTGCAACTGTTTGATATATTTGTTTTGAGTATTGGCTGCTGTTTGCCTCTTGATGTGAATTTATGAATGGTTGTTTTTTAAATATTCTTGTTAGCTGGTATGTTATTTACCCTTTCTGTTGTGACTTGTGTTTTTATGAATATGAAATTTGAGACAATCATGTACAAGTGTGAAGTGGAAATTTTAATACAGAAAAGTATGACATAAAACGCATTCAATGTTCGTCATTTTATATACCCATCTAACTCATGGATCTGCTAGTGGTATATTCACGGTAAGTCAGATTATGTATTGTTCCAAAAAGTCAGGAGTGTTGTACCATGTATTACACAATGTAGTTTTTGTTGAAGAAAAGTAGTGCCCTTTTTAAGGCCAGAAGATCCAATTGTTGTTAAATAACACAGGTTTGGCCAGAGTTTATTGCTGTTCTGCCTGTGGTTCAGAGCCCTGGTTTAACTAAGCATAATTGCTAATGTAACTCTGGTAGTTATATATTCTCTAGCTCTTGCCTGAGTGAAGATATTTTGAATTGTTGGAGGAATTTTGAACATTCCAAATGACTGGTTCTCAAGTTTTTGAAATGTGATGCACTTGTAATATGACACTTGAAGTGATAGATAGGAAATACATGCTGGATGTATCGTTTTTATTCTGTTACTAGCCGTTTGCCTGTGGTGGTGATAACTAAATTGGATGGATGATGTATACTTTTGTCAATACAAGATATTTTTAATAAATTATTTATTTCACAATGTATTATCTTTAAGTATAATTATTAAGTAACTGCAAGGTTTAAATGCTTGGTGAAATTTGCGAACTGTGCACTTGTAGTTGATTTTGGTTCCAGCTTAAAACCATCCAATGTGAACTAATTGGCTTTTTTTCTCTCTCATTAATTGTTTTGCACCTGTAACAATCTCCACGCTGACATACAGTTTTTAATATAGTAATAAATGTGACCACATTGGGAATATTTTTGCATTAATATAATGAGTTAGGAATATTTTGGAAGGATCTTGAAGGACAGTGCCTCAATTACTAAGAGCAGTATTAATTGGTGGCATTGGCGGACAGGATTGGTAATTTTGTGATTCCAATATCAACAGACTGCCAATGTTTGAAGCAAAGCAGCTGCTAGCTAATAGCATTTTCGTATGGATGGATTCAGCTTAGACTGCAGCTGTGTGCTCCCACCCAACTGTAACCAGAATCCGTTTCTCACAGGCTGTCTGTGGGATAGTGGCAGATATACAATAGGTTCACTATTGCATATGCCACTTCAGTGAAACCAGATGGGTTATGGGTGTGGTGTCCCTCTCAAGGGATGAAGTTGCAATCAAAGCAAAACTGATTCAAAACTAATGCTGTAATGGCCAGGTGGGTAAACACACTTCCTGTTGAGTCATGCTCCACTGGAAGGTCACAGTGACAATCATCAAACAGACTTGGGTTACCTTGTAGATGGAGTTGAAGTCAAACCTGGGTGGTGGATGTAAAACTGGCACAGAAATCATTGTTGTTTGTATGTTTTATTTTCTGTTCCCCCAAAGACCTTTTGCTCTTGGCTCTGTTCCATGCTGCCAGATGCCCTTTGGTACTTTTCTATCAGGCAGTAGACATAAAGCCAAGCCTAACCCTATTCATATCTGACATTCATACATGCCCATGTTTCAGGAAGGGTCACTGCATTGCAATCAGTATGGGAAACCTTGAGATTCTTGCTTCACCTCTGCTAGCCAACTAATCAAGGGCAGTGAGACCAGGAGTAGCATTCACTAATAACTTGACTGAGATGAGGAACTCTGACTTTGATCCAAGTTTGAACTGTGAGACTTTTTGGTCTGTGTGGCTTAATATTGCAGAAGCAGTTCCTTGCCCACAAAGTGCCCCTGAGAGCTAAAGAAGTGATTTCCAGCAGCTACTGCAATTGGTGATATTCTGTGATCCCAGTTTGTAGCTGTGTTCCATATTCATTTATAGTTTCTGCTGTAACAGTCGCATGAAATTCAAAACAGACTTTTATTTTTAGTCATCTGAAAATAGGATTTTGTCTTAAAAAGAAAAACACAAATGCTGGAAATACAGAGCCAGTCCATCAGCATCAGAAATAACATTTTATCGTGCATGTTTGGAAGTATTGAGCAGGTTGCCCTATTTCTATTTCTCCTCCTTGGTCTAGGCAGTAGAGTTTGTGGGTTTGGAAGGTGCTATCGAAGAAACCTTGACCAGTTACTGCATTGCATCTTGTATATTGTATATGCTGCAACTACGGTGTGCCAGTGGTGAAAGGAGTGAATGTTTAAATTGGTAGATGGGGTGTCAGTCAACTGGGTTTTTATCTCGGATGGTGTTGAGCACACAGCTGTTGGAGCTGTACTCATCCAGGCAGATGGATATTTGTACCTTGTGGATAGTGGAAAGGCTTTGGGGAGTCATAAGATGAGTTACTAGCTGCAGAATACATACCCTCTGATTTGCTGTTGTAGCCATGGTATGTATGTGGCTGGGCCAATTAAATTTCTTGTCAGGAGAGATGGTGGGGCGTGATTGAGATAGTAATGCCGTTGAATGCCAAGGGAGATGGTTAGATTCTTTCTTGGAGAAGATGGTCATTGCCTGGCCTGAATGTTACTTGCCACTTATCACCCAAAGCCTTAATGTTGTTCATCTCTTGCCTGCAGGCAAGGACCTCTTCATTATCTGAGGAGTTGTGACTGGAACTGAACACTGACCAGATGTAAGTCATGTGAAGTCAGTTAGCTGAAGCACTCTACAAAGTGATAAATGTATGTGCTTTAGTCAGCACTCGTGTTTGTAGTTGCTGCAGATACCTTTAAAATGTTTACAACAAATGCATTAGGCACATACAATCTTGCTAATAAAAAATTGCATCACATCAGTTTATACATGGTGTACCGCTCAGCGTGGAAAAACACCAATATTTCCAATTCCTACACAAGTAAACAAGCACCATATTTTGTTTTGATGTTGCAACTACCAGTACTCCATTCAGTGGATACTACATCTTCATTTCACAGCATCACAGATTCCCTATACATTAAAATGTCAGGGGGGATTTATTATAATCCTGGAGCATATTGTTTGCTGTAATGGTACCATTTAATATGGTGGATTTCTTCTCATTAGGTCTAAAATTTAAAAATATGTTTATTTGATGGGCTTGTGGCATGTTTTAGACAAAAGTTACCTATAGGTTCCACATCTTCAATCATTTTAATGTGTTTGCATTCCAGAATTTCAGCCTATATTGACAGGTGTTATCTGAACCACTAAAATTGGGAGGGGTTAGATTCATTTTGGGCGTAGCATTGGAAACTGGTTTTAAGGTATTAAATGATATAGCCTGGTAAATAAAGCAATGGTAGAACAGAACTTTGACTTGACCGCTTCTCCATTGCAAAGTGTTATCTAACTGTCTCCCAGTGATAGGTTTTTAGTAATGCTTTTTTGACATGGGAAAAAGACTAAGCTTTTTGTCTTGCACTCATCAGCACAAACACAAGAATGTCACATTTCAAACAATTACAACAATTTATACTACAGGAGAAAATGGTGCTGACTGGTTGGCAACTCAACTCTGGCTGATGCATTGCATTGCACAAAGCAAGGGGGACCTATAGGCTCCCCAAGCTCCATAGTAATTCATACAATATGCAAGGCTTGAACATATTCCTTTTGTTTGCAGAGATTGGGTCACTGCATGTGAATGAACATATGTTGCTTCCAGCAAGTGTAAATGAGCCATATTATGAGCTTGACTGATTATCTTAAATTGTAGTTAGCATAGCTAATAGCGCACTCAGGGTTGTTCAGCAAGTGCTGCTCAATCAAGGGATCACAACTAATGGTAGGCGTTTTGTTTTGGTTTTTGCAAGCACAGGCTGGTTGAGTATGGTCTGTCCTCTGCCTGTTGCAAACAACAGAAAGCACATGCTGTTTGATTCAATCAGCTAATCGCTGGGACACAGGCTATGTTCCTGGAATCAAACCGGCACCGAAGTTAAATTGTGTGGTAGGCAGAACATCATTTTGGTCTGATGGCAGCATCCTCTCAATGGGAAATACCCCTCGTGTAGTCACTAGAAGTAGCGTGAAACGGCTTGCTTAACCTGTTGTTAAAATTTTTGAGATGCTTCGCCTTTCCAGGGTAATTTGAGGTAAAAAGTGCACTTCTCAGGTCTGAAAGTGGTGGCCTTTGGTCCATTAGTGAGCGTGCTTGATACGCAGCAAACCATTATCTGATCAGCATTGCCATTGTTCTGCAGGATAATTTTGCACTCTATTTCTGTGTCAAGCTTGCAAGGTGAGCAAATGTCCCTATTTACAAGATTGCTGCTAAGGCCATTTAAATGAAGCTACACAAATCCCAGTGTGTATATTGACCGGCGAAGTAGGCTTGCAGTAGACTGTAATACAGAGACCATTAGCAGATTTCTCAATTAGCATGTGGACGAAATGGAGCGCAGGATGGAGCATGTTATAGGGAGAGGCAGTGGCGTAGGGGTATTGTCACTGGACTAGTAATCCAGAGGCACAGGCTAATCCTCTGGGGATATGGGTTCAAATTGCACCACGGGAGCTGGTGGAATTTAAATTCATTAATAAATTTGGAATTAAAAGCTAGTCTAATGGTGAACACAAAACCATTGTCAATTGTCATAAAAACCCATCTGGTTCACTAATGTCCTTTACATGGTCTAGCCTACATGTGACTCCCAGCCCTACAGCAATGTGGTTGACTCTTAAATGCCCCCTGAAATGGCCTAGCAAGCCACTCAGTTGTATCAAAAGGATACAAAGTCTAAAAGGAACAATAAAACTGGATGGACCATTTGGCATCGACCTAGGCACCGGAAACGACAACGGTGCACCAAGCCCTGTCCACCCTGCAACAGTCAGGAGGGAGTTCCTCTGGGAGCCCTCAACATGGACTCTGGGCTCCTTGAAGCCTCATGATATCAGATCAAGCATGGGCATGGAAACCTCCTGCTTATTACCATCTACCATCTCCCTCTCCTCAGCTGATGAATCAGCACACGTCCATGTTGGAACATCATTGGAGGAAACAGAGGGTGGCAAAGGCACAGAATGTACTCTGGGAGGGGGACTTCAATATCCATTCGGATTGGCTCAGTAGCACCACAAGTGACTGAGCTGGCCGAGTCCAAAAGGATATAGCAGCTGTGCTGGGACTCCGGCAGATGGTGAGTGAACCAACAAAAGGGAAAAACCTACTTGACCTCGTTCTCACCAATCTACCTGTCATGAATGCATCTGTCCATGACAGTATTGGTAGGAGTGATCACTGCGCAGTCCTTGTGGAGACAAAGTCCCGTCTTCACATTGAAGGTACCCTCCATCGTGTTGTGCGGCACTACCACTCTGCTAAATGGGATAGATTTCAAGCAGATCTAGCAACTGAAAACTGGGCATTCATGAGGTGCTTTGGGCCATCAGCAGTAGCAGAATTGTATATAAACACAATCCATAAGCTCATGACCTGGCACAACTTGCCCTCCACCATTACCATCAAGCTGGGAATCAACTGTGGTTCAATGAAGAGCGCAGGAGGGCATGCCAGGAGCAGCACCAGGCATGCCTAAAAATGAAATGTCAACTTGGTGAAGGTACAACACAGGACTACTTGCACACCAGGCAGCTGAAACAGCATTCAGTAGACAGAGCTACACAATCACACCAGCCAGTGGATCAGATTTAAGCTCTGCAGTCCTGGTACATCCAGTCGTGTATGGTGTTGGACAATTAAACAGCTCACTGGCGGAGGAGGCTGCACAAATATTTTCACCTTCAGTGGTGCTGGAGCCCAGCACATCAGTGCAAAAGATGAGACTGAAGCAATTGTAGCCATCTTCAGCCAGAAATGCTGAGTGGATGATCCATCTCGGCCTCCTCCTGAGGTTCCCAGCAGCACAGAAAGCAGTCTTAAGCCAATTCAGTTCACTCTACATGATATCAAGAAACGGCTGAAGGCTCTGGATACTGCAAAGGCAATGGTCCACTACAACATTCCGGCAATAGCACTGAAGACAGATGCCATCCCATGTCCTTTTTTGAAACATGCTGCTTATGGCTTTGTCTTTAATTTGGGCTCAGCTCTGTGATTGAATGGCCTGCATGTACTTGTTGTCAAGACTTGCACATAAATAATAGCCGCTTGTGTAAGCAGAGTTGACACCTTCTGAAGAGAGTAGAAGAGAGATTTAGGAAGAAGAAAAATTATTTGTAGGACCCTCTATGGCAACTTTATAATTTGGTATCCATTTTGCAGAGCAATCCATTATCATTTGGGGAGATGGTGGTGTTGTGGTAATGTCATTGGCCTAGTAATCCAGAGGCCCGGGCTAATGCCCTGAGCTGGTTCAGGTCCCACCATGGAAACTGGTGGAATTTAAATTCAATAATAAATCTGGAATATAAAGCTAGTCTCAGTAATGCTGGCCATAATAACCATCATCAATTGTAGTTAAAACCCATCTGGTTCACTAATGTCCTTTGGGGAAGGAAATCTGCCATCCTTACCTGTCCTGGCCTCCATGTGACTCCAGACCCCGAGCAATGTGATTGACTCTTAACCGCCCTCAAGTTAGCTGAAGTAATAGCAAGTTACAATTTCTGAGTTTGGAGACAACAGAAAAATGCTCACCAGCTACTGGAGATAAAACAAAAGAATAAGAAACACCACCTCCTTCCCCCTTTGCATCAAATTCCAGGCTTATCGCTTGGCTGCCAATCACTCTGCTGTGTAGCGAACACTGCCTACTTGTATAGAGAGCTTATGACTCTCTCTCACGGTACAACCGCTAAGTAAGAACCAATATCAGTTGGTTGACAGTAATGCCATTGCCAGACAGCTGCTGCTAACTCAATATCTTAACTAACTTGCAGTTTAAAATCTAAATTACAGCTTGAGAAATGCTTATCTGTGAGCGATCACTTGCACCTAATTCTCAACTTGGCACTTGGTTCACAAAGCACCCTGTTGCCGGATCACTCCTTCAACAGCACCTTCCAAACCTGTGACCTCCACCACCTAGAAGAACGATGGCATCAGACGCATGAGAACACCACCTCTCCAGGCCACATTCCAACCTGGCTTGGAAGTATATCACTTCCTTCACTGCTGACTTAAAATCCTGGATTTTCCTCTCTGACAGCATTGGCATACCTTCATCACGTGGACTACAGAAAATGCTGCACCAGCCCTGTTGTTCAAATCTCCTTCTTTAAAAACAACTGATCAAATAATCAAGATTTTTGGTCGCCCCTCTTAAGCTCTTGCAATGATTGCATAACTTATTTGTGGTCATCTTGTACAAAGCTTGGGATGTTTGTGTGAAAACTTTTATTTTTGGCTGCACTTGACTCTGTATTGGGCAACTCTATATTATATTCTCTTCGGACACGTTACTTTGTGGAATGGAAAAGAAAATCTGTAATAGCAATTCGGTAGTTAAATGGAATCGAAACTTCACATGTTCAGCATGGTCCTTTGAAACTCAGCATATTTAAAGGGGCAGTGTTCAGTTTTCTTGTTTTTATTTCCCAATGCCACAGGTAGGCTACTTAGCCAACTGTTAAAATTCACAGAAATATCTCTTTTTAAAAATATCAAGTGAAACTCCCTTCTTAAATAGAACAAAGTTATCAAACACTGATTTGCCATCAGTTGGAGTATTGTGTCCAATTCTGGACACCAGACTTTAGAAAGGATGCAAAGGCATTGGAAAGGGTGCAAAAATTATTTAAGAGAATGGTTCCAAGGATGAGGGATTTCATTTACATGGATAGATTGATGAAGTTGGGTCTGTTCTCTTTAGAGAAGAGAAGGTTGAGAGGAGATTTGATAGAGATGTTTAAAATTATGAGGAGTCTGGACAGAGTAAATAGCGAAAAACTGTTCCAATTGGAGGAAGGGAAGAGAATCAGAGGACACATATTTAAGGTGAATTAACCAAAATTGATATGATGAAAAATGTTTCAATGCAGTGAATGGTTAGGATCTGTAATACACTGTGTGTGTGTGTTTTTTATTCATTCACGGGATGTGGGCTTCACTGGCTGGGCCAGCATTTGTTGCCCATCCCTAGTTGCCCTTGAGAAGGTGGTGATGAGCTGCTGCTTTGAACCACTGCGGTCCATGTGGTGTAGGTATCCCCACACTGCTGTTAGGAAGGGAGTTCCAGGATTTTGACCCAGCGACAGTGAAGGAATGGCGATATATTTCCAAGTCAGGATGGTGAGCGACTTGGAGGAGATCTTCCAGGTGATGATGTTCCCATCTATCTGCCTTGCCCTTCTAAGTGGTAGTGGTTGTGGGTTTGGAAGGTGCTGTTGAAGGAGGCTTGGTGAATTCCTGCAGTGCATCTTGTAGATGGCACACACTGCTCCCACTGTACGTCGGTGGTGGAGGGAGTGGATGTGGTGCCAATGAAGCAAGCCGCTTTGTCCTGGGCGGTGTCAAGCTTCTTGAGTGTTGTGGGAGCTGCACTCATCCAGGCAAGTGGGCAGCATTCCAGCACACTTCTGACTTGTGCCTTGTTGATGGTGGACAGGCTTTGGGGAGTCAGGAGCTGAGTTACTTGTCACACGATTCCTAGCCTCTGACCTGCTCTAGTAGCCACAGTATTTATATGGCTAGTCCAGTTCAGTTTCTGGTCAATGGTAACCCCCAGGATGTTGATAGTGGGGGATTCAGTGATGGTAATGCCATTGAATGTCAAGGGGTGATGGTTGGATTCTCTCTTGTTGGAGATGGTCATTGCCTGACACTTGTGTGGTACGAATGTTACTTGCCACTTGTCAGCCCAAGCCTGGATATTGTCCAGGTCTTGCTGCATTTGGACATGGACCACTTCAGTATCTGAGGAGTCATGAATGGTGCTGAACAATGTGCAATCATCAGCGAACATACCCACCTCTGACCTTAGGATGGAAGGAAGGTCATTGATGAAGCAGCTGAAGATGGTTGGGCTGAGTTGGTGGCAGATTCAATCATGGCATTCAAAAGGGATCTGGATAATCTGAAGGTAGAGAATTTGTAGAGCTATGGGGAAAAGCCAGGCGCATGGGACTGTTGAGTTGCTCTTACAGAAAGCTGGCATGGGCATGACTGGCTGAATTGTTAATGGTTGGTTGATTATGTTGTTAAAGATACACGGGTGATGGGCATTGTTTGATTAAGGACTGAGAACAAATAGAGTGTCAGTTGGAATACTGGGTTAGTAATTCAGAGACGGATCTGTAACGCCACATTCTGTGAATAAACTTAATAGTGAGGAAAAGATCCGTGTTGTTTTGCACTTCATCTGGCTTGGATCCACCTGTGTTATAGCCATTCTATGATTCTATGATCCCATGAGTTGTTAAAAGTTTTCTCTGCCTTTGTATCAATTTGCAGTCTGACTTGTGTAATTAGAATAGCCTCATTCAAATGAATTTGCATAAAGATTAGAAGTGTTTCGTAAAAGTTTTTCCATATTAACAAATTGCTGCTTGGGCCAAAGAGGTTCAGCAAAATATGGCTCTGGGACAGAATTATTTTGAGCTCTTCAAGTGTTATGTTGTGATGTTCTCGACTGCATTTGTGTCTGAGTTTTGAGTTGAATCTAATATATTTTCTAGCTTTAGAACAGGTTGAAGCAGAAAAATATTTTTTCAATATCAAAATAACTGCAAAGAAGTAACCACCTGTCTGAGTTTATATTCTCAGAATTGTATTCAGCCACAACCTGTAATGTCATGGCCTGGCATATCCCCCACTCTACCATTACCATCAAGCCAGGGGATCAGCCCTGGTTCAATGAAGAGTGCAGAAGGGCATGCCAGGAGCAATACCAGGCATACTAAAAATGACGTGTCAACCTTGTGAAGCTACAACACAGGACTACTTGTGTATCAAACAGCATAAGCAGCAAGTGATAGACAGAGCTAAGTGATTCCACAACCAACGGATCAGATCAAAAGCTCTGCAGTCCTGTCACATCCAGTCGTGATCGCTGGTGGACAATTGAAACAACTTAATGGAGGAGGCTCCACAAAAATTCCCATCCTCAATGATGGGAGACCCCAGCACATCAGTTCAAAAGATAAGGCTGAAGTATTTGCAACAATCTACAGCCAGAAATGCCGAGTGGATGATCCATCTCGGCCACCTCTGGAGGTCCCCAGCATCACAGATGCCAGCCTTCAACCAATTCGATTCACTCCATGTGATATTAGGAAACAGCTGAAGGCACTGGATACTGCAAAGGCTATGGGCCCTGACAATATTCTGGCAATAGCACTGAAGACCTGTGCTTCAGAATTTGCTGCGCCCCAGGCCAAGCTGTTCCAGCACAGCTACAACACTGGCATTTACCTGGCAATGTGGCAGATTGCCCAGGTATGCCCTGTGTACACAAAGCCAAATCAAATCCAACCCGGCCAATTACCGACCCATCACTCTACTCTCGATCGTCAGTAAAGAGATGGAAGGGGCCATCAACAGTGCTATCAAGTGACACTTGCTTAGCAATAACCTGCTCACTGGTGCTCAGTTTAGATTCCACCAGGGCCACTCTTTTTTTCATTCATTCATGGGATGTGAGCTTCACTAGCTGGGCCAGCATTTATTACCCACCCCTAGTTGCCCTTGAGAAGGTGGTGTTGAGCTGCCTTCTTGAACTGCTGCACTCCATATGGTGTAGGTACTTCTGACCTCATTACAGCCTTGGTTCAAACATGGACAAAAGAGCTGAACTCACGAGGTGAGGTGAGATTGACTGTCCTTGACATGAAGGCATCAGCATTTGACCAAGTGTGGCACTATGCAGCCCTAGCAAAACTGGAGTAAATGGGAATCTGAGGGAAAGCTCTCCACTGGTTGGAGCCATGCATAGCACAAAGGAAGATAGTTGTGGATGTCGGAGATTTAATCATCTCAGTTCCAGGACATAATTGCAGGAGTTCCTCAGGGTAGTGTCCAAGGCCAAACCATCTTCCGCTGCTTCATCAATGACCTCCCTTCTACCTTAAGATCAGAAGTGGGGATCATTCGCTGATGATTGCACAATGTTCAGCACCATTCGTGACTCAGATACTGAAGCAGCTCATGTCCAAATGCAGCAAGACTTGGACAATATCCAGGCTTGGGCTGACAAGTGGCAAGTAAAATTTGTGTCACACAAGTGCCAGGCACTGACCATCTCCAACAAGAGAGAATTTAACCATTGCCTCTTGACATTTAGTGGCATTACCATTGCTGATTCCCCCACTATTAACATCCTAGGGGGTTTACCATTGACCAGAAACTGAACTGGACTAGCCATACAAATACTGTGGCTACAAGAGCAGGCCAGAGGCTAGGAATCCTGTGGTGAGTAACTCAGCTCCTGACTCCCCAAAGCCTGTCCACCAACTTCAAGGCACAAGTCAGGAGTGTAATGAAATACTCTCCACTTGCCTGGATGAGTGCAGATCCAAAAACACTAAGCACAACACCATCCAGAACAAAGCAGCGTGGTTGATTGGCACCCAATCCACAAACATTCACTCCCTCCACCACCAACGCACGGTGGCAATAGTGTGAACCATCTACAAGATGCACTGGAGGAAACCACCAAGGCTGCTTAGACAGCACCTTCCAAACCCACGACCACTACCATCTAGAAGGAAATGGGAGCAGATACGTGGGAACATCACCCAAGTTCCTCTCCAAGTCACTCGCCATCCTGACTTGGAAATATATCGCGGTTCCTTCACTGTCTCTGGGTCAAGACCTTGGAACTCCCTCCTTAACAGCACTCTGGATGAACCTACACCACATAGACTGCAGCAGTTCAAAAAAACAACTCACTAGCAGCTTCTCGAGGGCAATTAGGGATGGGTTTAAAATGTTGACCTAGCTAGCGATGCCCACATCCCATGAATGAATAAAATAAGGACAGATTCTTGCAATCTGTTTGATAAAATTCTGCAATAAAAAACAAAAATGCCAGAAATGCTCTGCAGGTCAGACAGCCTCTGGTGAGAAACAGAGTTAACATATCAGATCGTGATGGTCCTTCATGAGAACTGAGAAAAGATAGAAATGATAAAATTCTAGATCTATTTTACTGGAATGCACAATCCTAGGCACTAGGCTCAGCTACTGACATCTGCTTTTGGGCACATTAACTACTAAAAGGAGGGTAGATGTGTTCAAAACCTAAACAAGCTATTCTCTCTGGAGACAATTGTGCGCCTGATTGATTAAGCGCTTAATCTGTACATACTGAACTATTTCAAATCATTTTTAACATACAGTTAACTTAAATGCTTTGCTTGGATATTTCAAGAGTGTCTTATGTGGATGTGATATAGGGATTCCTGGTTTTTGTGATTAAGGTGAGACATTCATATGCTTTCCAAACTGATTATTTGAGGACAAGTTTAACGAATAGCCTTAAATTCCTTCAAAACTGGCCACCAGCTCGCGCTATAGGTGGAAATCATGAAACTGTAAAGACCCATTTGTACAATAACTAATTTCTTTCTTAGCATGCTCCTAGTTTGTGAAAATAACTGAGGTTTTTAGAAACACTTGATCTAAGACTATGTAACGTGTACCAGAAAATACTCTGTAGACTGAAAATTTCCATTGAGAAGCTGTTATGAAATTGTATCATTACAAAAAGTTTTGGAGTCATCATAACATGTAAGTCATCTTTACTGTGCACAGAAAGTATAGTTCTGGCGGTTTAAACCCAATTGCACCTGCTTCATTGTTTCTCGGGTAATCTAAGAGCCATTATTTCTCTAGCTTCTTTCAATTCTAGCCTCTCATCCCTGGTATTATCTTAGTAAAACTCTTCAGTATCTTTTCCATGGCTATAATATTTTTCCCAAAGTGAGGTCCCTAAAACTGGACACGAGTCTGTGGCCTAACCGATATTTTTATAGATTTAGCCGTAACTATTTGTATTCATACTGTATCTCTCTTGTAACTATTGTCACATGTTTGTGCTAGACATTGTCTTGAGTTCAATGACATTGGTCACAGTTGTCCCCAGTAACTACTGCTAATGTATCTAGTTAAACAATGGAGGGACCTGATTATTGTAGTAGATGATCCTTGCTCCAGATATCAGCATTGAAATGCTGTATATGCCACTGAAGGTGGCCTGAAATCTATTGGGACTTGCACAACATCAAACCAGCATGGTTTATTTTGAATAAATTGCATGAATGAATTATATATAGCTTTCACAGCAAGACTGTAGTTTATGGTTTATGAAAATGATAATGATGCAGCAGGATGTGGGTTTGTCATCTTGTACTTGGTCCCTCAAGCTATCTGGTCTTGGCTTATAAAAACAACTTGACAGCTTTTTATTGCATTTCATCTGTGCTTTGGCGTGAAAGAGACCTCCAGCCTAAGATTGGGGGTTTGGTCTGTTGAGCTGTCAATCACCAAGGGCTCCAGGCCGGTTCAAACAACATACCTCTCACTGTCTAACACAGAATGGCCAAACTGTCAATATTAAGTGAAAACTATCTTTTCTAGCTTGAAATGCTCTGTCAATTTCAACTAATTGACAAACAACATCTAGTTAAAACGATGGAAAGACCAGAGGGTGCCTCGCAGAAGTTACGCAGCATTGATGATAGCATGTCTTTGGTCCAGCTATGAAGCTTCCCCCCACCCCCCATCGCCAACAATATAATTTCAAGTTATTATTGTATGCTTGCCTCGATCCAGGCTGCTAGCTTATTGTTGAGAAGAAAATGCAGAATTCAGCATTGCAAAATATTAAGTTTCACACTCACACCTGGATTTTTAATAAAGACCAAATGCTACCCTCTTATTCCATTCCCTCTATCCTCCCCACCAGTTTTTTTTAAAAAAAAGCTCCTCATAAATGATTCTCAATGGCTCGCAAATGCAGACTGTACACACACACAAGCAGCTCACTATGGCTGCTGGTGCTTCTAAACTATGGGATTTCATGGACTTTGTGGGAACCTATGTAATGTGCCATTCGTGCTAGCACCCCGACAACTTAATTCAAGTAGTAGCTGCATGCGTGTGCAGTGTAGTTTACCTGTAAAGCATGATTGAGTTTGAATTGCCTTTGTGGTCTTGAACACAGAACTGCCTCATGTGGCCAGCTTTGAATCATGACAAAGCTAAGTGTTGCTCATGGATTATACCATAGAGCATCTCCACTTATTCACCTGCCAGCTAGCTTGAAACAAACTTAACACAGGAGTAAGTTTGCTTTGTTCTAAACCCAGGCTATCACATGCCCTCCTGTATCTTCACTTTGAATCGCTAAGACAAGTAAGGCTACCTTGTTCTGAATGAGGTGCAGAACTGTTTTCTGGCAATACTAGGTGCCCTGTATGATTGAGAATGTGTTTCCTGGATAAAGTGCCTCTTCTTTTCTGTGTACAGTGACGTACTGGTTTCCTTTCTGTCTTTCCCAATACCCTGAGCTATGATTGGTTAGGTGCACCACCTTCTTGGCTTGTGCTTTCCAGGCTCTTGGACAGTCAAGACACTGAAATCATTTGATGTGTAAATTATCATAGCTTCCTACTGTGTTTGTAGCTGATGTGATGAAACCTCCATCTTTCTTCCCATGACTTCCCAGATACGAGGAGCCAATTGTAAAGAAACATTGGGGTGGGGGGAGGGGGGGCATAATGAGTTTGCATTCCATTCACCATAGATGTGTAGATAATGAGACAGCTATGGTCAATTCACAACTAAGATCATATGAGCTTGTGGTCTCTGAGCACAGGTTTCAGGACTTCTTAAGACCAACTTTTTTACCTTTAAAACATTTTAATTTCCTTGTTGGTACACCAGTCCAGACTTGCTTTGTGTAGACTGCAAGTGGTTAGGAAGGCAAATGGAATGTTGGCATTTATTGAGAGAGGAATGGAGTATAAAAGTAGGGAAGTTGCTACAGCCATACAGGGCCTTAGACCACATCTGGAGTACTGTTTACAGTTGTGGTCTCATTACTTAAAGGATATAATTGCGTTTGAAGCAGTTCAGAGAAAGTTTACTTGACTGACTCCTGGGATGAAGGAGTTAGCTTATGAGGAAAGATTAAGCAGATAGGACTTATACCCATTCGAGTTCAGAAGATTGAGAGGTGATCTTATTGAAACATAAGATCCTGAGGGGACTTGATAAGCTGGATTCTGTGAGAATGTTCCCTCTTGTAGGAAAGTCTAGAACTAGGGGGACACTAATTTAAAAGTTAGGGGGCTCCCATTTAAGACAATGATGAGAATTTTTTTCTGAGAGTCAGTAGCCTGTGGAATTCTCTTGCCCAGAGCATGGAGGCTGGGTCATTGAATATATTCAATGTTAGGCACTAGAGAGAGTTTAAATAAGTTTTATTTGTATTTGTGTGTGTTAAGAACAATCTATAGCTTTCAGTTTAATGTATATTTTTTCTATTTGTGGATTTTTTTTGGAAAAATATGCTTTATTCGTAAAATATCTGAAAGAACATTACAGTACATTTCAAAATGGCTATCACAAAGTGCAATCATATTCAAGTTTTCCACATAAATCATGAGGTGCTTTAATACAGTCAATGAAGATTACAGACATTTCAACATGGTTATCTATTTGTGGGTTAAAAGATGAAACCTGGGATCTAGTTCCATTTTTGAGTGGAGGCAGCAGGTCTAAAGCTCTGTTTGTATACCTGCATTTCTAATTAGTTTTATGATCCTTGAAGAGGAGGGTTGCGGTAGTGGTTTAGGAAAGTTAAAAAACAAGGTTAAAAAAAAACTGCTGTTGCCTAGCAACAAGGGTCCAGAGAGGATGGCCCTCCATATACGCACATATACACTCACAGACAGAGAAAATGAGAAAAAAGCAGTTTCTGTTCAGCTGAAAGCAGTTGTGCATAGGAGGGACAGATTACAAGTCCCAAACCAAAGCTTTGTTGAAGCCAGGATTCCAGAGAGGCTGGACAGGAGAGGAAACTGCAGTAGCAGGTTCCAGAAGCTGAAGAAGAATGTCCACAAACCCAGGGGAGTGGAACAAGAAAGGTCCAAAGAGGATAGTCTAGTCAAAGGACAAGGACAGGAATCTGTGGAAGTGAAAGTAAGGAGCAGAGGTGAAGGCTTCAACCTTTAAGAGAAGAAAGCTGTAGTACGCAGATTTAAAGCAATATAAGCATGCGAGAAGCCGGAATGTCCAAGGGGACAGTTGAAGATCTGTAGCTCTTTACTATGGACATGTAAAGCAGCGGTGTTCTGTTGGCATGGCTAAGTCAGTGAGAGAATGTATGCTAGAAAGCTTGAATGCGCTTGAAGGCAATCCAGAGGAGGGGAACATTGGAAGGTGTGTTCGAAACCCTGGAAGTGGACCCTTGTGGAAGGTGCCTGAGAGAAAGCATCATTTGGGAGAAGATTCCAAAACGAGTTCTTCAAGAGTGGAAATTGGAAACCTCATGTGAAAGACTGAGTACAGTGAGACTGGTTTGCTCATGGTGTGACAAGCATCTTGGGGGAGTTGATGAGGGACCCATAGCATCTGTTTGTGGTGGCATCTGTCACTTGGTTTCAGAGTGTGGTGTGTCTGACCACAGACCGCCTATTGGTTGTCAAGGACTGTGAACATGAGAGCATAAGATAGCTTTTTGTAACTTGTTATCCTTACAAATTTGTATGTATTTGTAAAGATGTAGTTGTGGGTGAAGTAGTATTGTAATATATTCATTTTTTCTTGTTTGATGTTTAATTCTTTTGTTAAAAGTTCATCAGCTGACTTTTGTGGCTCTGTTCGGTAGCCACTCTCCACGCGTTTAAACAAAAAATAAAAGTTAGGATCTATTAAGCTGGGTTCCACCCTGGGATCAGGCTTGTCCAGTAGTAACATTAGCCGGGATCATAACACAAGGCTAAGTTAGACAGATTTTTGACCAACAAGGGAGTCGAGGGTTATTGGGGGGCAGACGGAAGTGGAGTTGAGGCCACAATCAGATCAGGCATGATCTTACCGAATGGCGCAGTAGACCTGAGGGGCTGAATGGCCTACTCCTCCTAATTCCTGTGTTCTCGTGTACTAATTAACTTGTTCACAGAGGGAGTATCCTGGGGTGACATTGGGTCATCCCGCCTTCCACTTGTGCAACAGTTTACCAGGTTGTTAAATAAATAACCCATGTGTGCATCTAGCTGTTTGAGAGTTTTACACTCCTAACCATGTTACCATATTAAATTGTCTGGAACCTTGATAAATCTATCCCTTGACTTTAGATGACAAAAACCCTTATCACCCGTTTCCTCTTCTGGAGTTTCAAATATCTAGTTCAATAAACAGTTCTGTTTATGAACTAAGCAACGATTTCCTTAATTAAACTTTTGTGAATAGCATGTTTTACAGCAACATAGTTCATACTGTTCCCAGGATCAACATTTGAAAACGCCACAAATGCTTTACCCTCAAGTGATGTTACAAGATAATCCACCAATATATCTCTGTCCACCTTATGGTGATAAGCTAGCAGCTCAAATACTGAAGTATTAGTTTTATTCAACATTTTACGGGCAGGCATGAACCTCACCTACTAGACTCCTTTGTCAGTGGCGTTTCTCTGCTGGTTCAAGAGCATGATCATGTTTGTTCTTGATTTTGTGCTGCAGAAACTGTTGTCTTTTCCTCAAATTTGACATTCTCTTTGATTATGCACTTTGCCTTTTCCCTTTTCCTGATTGCCTTGTTCCTTGATTCCTTTAGGTTCTGAGCTCAAGATTTCTAACTGGAAAGCCCACTTCTCCTTATTTCACTGCAACCAAACAAGCTAACTCAGTCACTCTGAACCCTTTGTTTTTGTTGCTATTAAGTATCACTGTTCATTGATGTTCAGTTCATTTAAAACGTTAAAGGTTTTTAATTGCTTATGGTCTGAGTGCAGTTACTCTTCAAGAACATGTCCAATTCTGCAGGCTTGAGCAGCATTCTAATGATATTGATGTTTTCAGAAATGTTCTGTTTTGTCATAAACTTATTATTGGTTATGTTGACCTCCTGTTAGAGAGCTGGATCATTCAATATTATTTCTAAATTTAGAAATCTGTCAAATTCCCTAAGCAGGAAAATAAACTTGCTGAGTAGATAACTATGCCAGCATTTGTTTTTTTTTCAGGCAGTGGCTATCAGTTACTAAGGTTAAAAGTATCTACCTTCAAGCATCAATAAAGGAATGAACAGAACATTTCTTTCAATGAGCTGACATAGAAGGACTATGAATCCTGTGATCAGAGTACTTGTTAGTGATAGATGTGTACCTTCAATTATAGTGGCTGCAGATTCCACCTCAAATTGACATTAGCTTTTGGACATCGCACAAGTCTACCTTAAATTGGGTACTGATGGTAGCAGCAATGTTTGTCTCCAATATCATGCTTGTCAGTAGATCCTTTCTATCAAATCAACTAATGCAGTGATCTCTGAAACATTATTCTTCAACAGTATGTTTGGTCTTGATTTCTCCTTAAGTTGGTGAGTGACCTAATAATATATTTACATGGAATATACAGCACAGAAACAGGCTGTTCGGGCCCAGATGGTCCATGGAGCATAAACACAATCATGTGAGCCTTTTCCCACTCCATCTCACCCCATCAGCCAAACCTTTAGTTCCTTCTCCCTTGTGTTTATCTAGCGACCCTGTAAATGTATCTATGCTGTTTGTCTCCCTATAATAACAATTTTCACATTCCAACCACACTCTGGTATTGATGATTTTCCTGAATTTCCTATTTGGATTTATGAGTGACTATCTTACATTTATGGACTAGTTTTGCTGTTGCTCACAAACATCTCTGCTTTATGTTGACACCATTAAACCCTTTCATGATCTTTAAAATCTCTATCAGGTCATCAATCACTCCTTCTTTTCAAGTGAGCAGAGCCCCAGTCAGTTCAGTCTTTTCTGATGGGTATAACTTCTCAGTTATTCTGTTGCCTGTCATGTCTATTCTTCTCACTGCTAATACCTCCCCACATTGTTGAATGAGCTGGCATGTCAACAGGTTCAAGTAGTATAACTGGTACTCTGGTTCTTTCAGATACTGATATAGGTGCTGTGTGTTTCCTCATCAGGTACTCAATGCTTTTTGAAAGATTCAATTGATCAATAGTTGGACTAGCAGTGCCCCCATCCCCCACCAAACCCCCCCCATCCCCCACCAAACCCCCCCCACACCCTAGAACCACCATTTGCAGTTGGTGCAGAGCTTTCAGTCAGTAAGATGACACAAGCTTACAGACAATGCCATGATTTTTACACCTTAGAGATACAGGATGTTAAGGAGTGGATTGACCTTAAATAATTGTCTCAATCAATAATATGGCACCATATAAACTAATACAGTATCCATTTTGCAGATATATCTTAACTAAATAAAGAATGCATTAGATTTTCATTTTTGTTTCTCATTATGCGAACCTGCTGAATAGGAATGAGCTATGACTTTGCAAGTATATTTACCTGTGGGTGACCAGATTCTGCCCTAATTGTTTCAGTATCTGTGGTTGATTTTGTTGCACTCTTAGCACTTTCTTCAGTTCTAACAGAGAAATTGTCAGCTTCACACACTGTTTGCTTGCTGCTAGTTAATCCTGAGCGGGACTCAGTACCAAAAATGCTTAATTTTGTTTGTGAGGTAGCGCTTGCAATTGCTAACTATACTCTTCTTGGCTTGTTTCTAAGCTTCTTCCCCTATTCAAGTTTCCCTCAGCCTGCAAAATTCCCTGGCTAAGAGGTTAGACAGATGATCCATGAGATTTATACCAATGTTGAATCTGCATTCTGCCACTTAATGCTGTACTCCAAGAATAAAAATGAATCATGTTAGTCTTGAAAAGCATCATTTGTAATGGATTTGTAAATGCCTGTACAAGTCATAAAATTGTGAATGCTAGAAGGCAGCTCCTAAGTACTCGCCAGTGTATCCCCTTAGCCTCATCAAATGCTGTATTACATAGCAGAGAGCTTGGAAGATGGCTTGAAGGGAAAGAATATACCTCTTATTACCAGTAAAAACCTAAATAGAAAATTTGAGTTTAAAGACTACTTGATCAGTATATCGTGTTCCATAATTTAACTATTTTAATTAATTCCTCCTCCAGTTTGAGAGCATATTTAAGGGTGAAGGGGATTAAATGCCACTGCTTATGTTTGCTGCATTTCTGGATTTTAATTGTGGTTTGATCAATTTAAATTTTTTAAATTGCAATTAAAATTGGGATTGATTCTTTTTCACCCAAATGCATCCTTTACATTAGTTTAATGCTTTAACAAAATATCACAAAGCTATAGAAACACTGCCCTTTTCTGAAATGGTAGATAGGTCAACTTCAGATTGTCTTAGCTACTTTTTTAGTATTTTAATGCCACTTAAGGTTTATGAGAAGCTGCACCAGCTGTTAGCTCCGCTGCCATCAGTACACGTGGCCCAGTGATCTTAATTGCAGATAGATGCAATTTGCTTGTCCATCAGATAATGTATGTTGATATGCTTTGAGAATACCAGTTTGTCCTAACATTTAGTGTCTCTATCAGGTCCCACAGGTGCCCAGACAGGCAGGACCTGCTGCTTACACAACACATGAACTAAACAAGGGTCATCCAAACCTCCCTGCAACGCCGCCAGGCCATGCCTCTTCACCAGGCCTCTCACAGGTAATAAGTAGCAAATAGTAGAGAGAGATTTTTCCTTCTTGAGGAGGGTAGAGTGGAAGAATAGGGAAAGATTAAAGACTTGAACCCAGTGATGTCCAACCCAAATGTTTCATGGCTGCAATGTTCATGAAAAACCCAGAGAGTGATTCTTGAATGTAGACAAAATAGCTGTAAAGTAGGTTTTAAATTGGAGCTATTGGAGTGCAACCTATTTCACTTCAAGTTGTGGAGGATGTTAATATTATGGAACATCTGTGTAATTGAGATCTATAATTCATAGACAAAAAGTAGACTTTTGTTCCAAAATACACAGTTAGATCCCAAAGGAACTATCAAATAGTCAGGACAGATTCACAGGAGTACCAAATTGCAAAGGGAATAACAGTTTGTACTGCATGAGAAGAGGGTGCTGATTGGGTTGGCAAATGGACCCTGGTAGAGGCGTTGTCATTGAGAATGCATGAGGGAAAGGTTAACTGCCAAGCTTTTGCTTAAATTCAAACTAGACAGGTCAACTCAATTGGATAAGGCATTGCTAAGGGGACTGAGCTAGGGAATGGCTGCCCCCAAGCTTTTTTTTATTTGAATAAAAATATTGTGCGTGGACTTGTTCTTTCTGTTTGCAAAGGACAGGACCCTGTGTGTGATTATATATGTAGGTTCTAGCACGTGTAAGTGAGCCACACTGCGAGTCTGACTGACACAACACAGGCATATTATTGGATACCCAACAACTTGGCTGATTATCACATGCAGTGAGAGTGTCTGGTAGCATTGTGAGGTCGCAAGACCAACCCAGATATGTAAGCCCTACAATGGGATTGGAATAGCTACCCTTAACAAGCGTGATTATGTCGAGAAAATGCACGCTGTTCTTAATGAAGAGTCCAAATTCATATCCATTGGATCTGCTGCTAAGTATGACCGCACAGTCCTGCTTAAAAGCAAATTATAGAAATGCTAGTTGGACTTGTGTAAGAGTAATGAGCTGCCTGGTGGTGTATATGATAGAATTTGCCCTCACGGTTCGGAGTGCACTTATGTATACGTCTTATGAACATACGAATTAGGAGCAGCAGGAGGCCATTTGACCCCTCGGGCCTTCTCTTCCATTCAGTAAGATTGTGGCCTCAACTCCATGTTCTGCACACCCCTGATAACCTTTGACTCTCTTTGTTAAGAATCTGTCTACCTCTACCTTAAAAATATTCACTGACCCTGCCTCCACTGCTCTCTGGGAAAGAAAAAGTTCCAAAGATTCACAACCCTTTGAGAGAAAACATTTCTTCTCATTTCCATCTTAAATAGCAGACCCCTTATTTTTAAACTGTGTCCCCTAGTCTCCCCCACAAGGGGAATCATTCTTTCAGCATTCTCCCTGTCAAGTCCCCTCAGGAACTTGTATGTTTCAATAAGATCGCCTCCCAATCTTCTGAACTCTGATGGATCCAGGCCCAGCCCGCCCAACCTTTACTCGTAAGATGACCCCTCCTCCTTCCCAGGTATGTCATGTGAAACTTTTCTGAACTGTTTCTAATGCATTTATATCTTTTCTTAAATAAGGGGATCAAAACTCTACACAATTCTCTGGATGTCGTCTCACCAACACTCTGTATAACTAACAAACACCCCTACTCTAACATTTCATTCCCCTTGCAATAAACAACAACATTCTATTTGTCTTCCTAATCACTTGCTGTACCTGCATACTAATTATTCCTGATTCATGTACCAGACACCCAGATCCCTCTGCACTGGAGAGTTCTGCAATCTCTCTCCATTTAAATAATATGCTGCATTTCTATTCTTCCTGCCAAAGTGGACAAGTTCATGCTTTCCCCCATTATACTCCACCTGCCAAATTTTTGCTCACTCCCTTAACCTATCTATGTCCCTTTGCAAACTCCTTATGTCCTCTTGACAACTTTTTTTTTACCCATCTTTGTGTCATCAGCAAATTTAGCAACCATACATTCGGTCCCATCATCCAGGTCAGAAGTCGTTAATATAAGTCGTTAATATAAGTCGTTAATATAAGTCGTTAATATAAGTCGTTAATATAAGTCGTTAATATAAGTCGTTAATAGTTGGCACCCCAGCCCTGATTGCTATGGTCGTCCACTTGCCAACCTGAAAATTAACCATTTATGCCTGCTCTCTGTTTTCTGTTAGCTAACTAATCCTTTATCCATGTTACCCCCTACACCTTAAGCTGTTATTTTGCGTAGTAACCTTTGATGTGGCACCTTGGCAATTTCCCTACGGCAGATGTTAAGCTACGTCCTATCTTATCTCTGACTGACTGGTTCTGCACAACATGAATTGGCCAAATGGTTGAGTGAGTTGCTACAACCAGTCCTGAGCTAGTTTTCCACATAAACGGCGAAGGATTCCTTCACCTTTGTGAAGATCATACAGAACTTGCATTTTTTTAAAAATTCATTCACGGGATGTGGGCTTCGCTGGCTAGGCCAGCATTTATTGCCCATCCCTAGTTGCCCTTGAGAAGGTGGTGGTGAGCTGCCTTCTTGGACCGTTGCAGTCCATGTGGTTTAGGTAGACCCAAAGTGCTGATAAGAAGGGAGTTCTAGGATTTTGACCCAGCGACAGTGAAGGAATGGTGATATATTTCCAAGTCAGGATGATGAGTGACTTAGAGGGAAACTTCCAGGTGGTGGTGTCCCCATCTATCTGCTGCACTTGTCCTTCTAGATGGTAGTGGTCGTCAGTTTGGAAGGCACTGTTTAAGGAGCCTTGGTGAATTCCTGCAGTGCACCTTGTAGATGGTACACACTGCTGCAACTGTGTGTTGGTGGTGGGGGAGTGAATGCTGATAGCATATTAATAGCAAGGCTGTGTCCATGTGCTCATTTGACATTGCTAGCCTATTTACTGATGTACTGCTCAAGGAAACCATAGTGCAAATGTCACTATATCATGGCGATCTAGACATGCTGCCATTATCTGAATCTGTATTCATTGATCTATGAACTCAGCAACTCACGCAGCTTAGTTCAGCTTTAACGACACCATGTATGCCCAAATAGATGATGTTGCCATGATATCACCTCTAGGCCAAGCTGTCACCAACATTTCTATCGGTTTCCACAAGAAATGTGTTTTTAGTGGAATGACCCCTAACCACCTACCCCTTGCATGTTGCTGATATGTGGATAATATGCATGCTATATTTGAACCTGCAGCTGCAAGTAAAAATTTCCATACACACATTAATGGGCTCCATTTCAAGCTCAAATTCACCTTTGAAATAGAGCAATCTAATGAGTTCCCTTTCCTCAACTTGCTAGTTGAGAAACTTGCAAATGGGTTCTCTACCACTGTCTACAGTTCCATGTGCTGTAAGATTTGGCCTAATTGGCAACCTCTTAAATAGGGCTTGATCTATTTGCTCACCGTGCAAGCTTGATGCCAAAATAGAGTGCATCAAAGCTATCCTGCAGGATAATGGCTATCTCGATCAGATCATTGCCAGCTGTGTATTGTGCAAATTCATGTATGGGCCTAAGGCTGCCACTTTCGGTCTTGAAAAGTGCCCAGTCTCCCTCAGATAAGGTGCCTCAAAAATTTGAGCAACAGGTGAAGCTCGCCGTTTCATGCTGCTGTTCTGCAGTAACAACACGAGTGGGGTTCTCCGCTAACAGGATTCTGCCATCAAGCCAAAAAGATGTTCTGCCTACCACACAACGAGTAATGTGGCATGAGTTCAGTGCCTGTGTGATGCCAGGTATGTGGGCAGTATGTCCCAACTGACTGGTTGATCTTATCAAAAAGCACATCCCTTTGGCTATTTGCAACAAGCAAATTACTGACCGTATATCTCCAGCCCATGCTTGCAAAACTCAGAATATAGTGTCCAAGTCCAGCCCTTCCTAAACAATCCTGATTGTGCTAAGAATTACACTAACAACCAATTTAAGATTATCAGTCAGGCTCACAGTGCGGCTCACTTGCGCATGCTAGAAGCTACATATATTCACACCCCAGGCCCTGTCCTATCTAAACAGAAAGAACATGTCCACGCATTGCACCTTTTTCAACTAAACAAAAGCTTGGGAAACAGCCATTCCCTCATGCATTCTCCATGACAAAACCTACCAATCAATTGGAGTCCACTTGTCAACCACTCAGCACCCTCTTCTCATGCAGTGGAAACTGTTATTCCCTTTGAGGTTTAGCACTCTTGTGAATCTGTCCTGATGAGTGCAGGATGAAAAACTTTCAAGCATGTCTTTTATTTCAGAAATACTCAAATTCTGTAGTACCAAGGAACTGTTTTTATATTCTGTGGGGGTGGGTGTGCTTGTGCATGTGGTGCTCTAAAGTAAGTGAGATTGAGTTGATTCGCCTTTTTGCCTGTAACAGAATTGTTACAGTGAAGGAGGAGGCCATTTGGCCCATCATGTCTGCACCAGCTCTCTGAACAATTCACCTAGTGCCATTTCCCTGCCTTCTCCCCATTACCCTGCATTCTCCCTTTTCAGATAACAATCTAATTCCCCTTTGCCTTGATTGAACCTTCCTCCACCACACTCTTGGGCAGCACATTCCAGCTCCTAACCACTGAAAATGTTTTTCCTCATGTTGCCTTTGCTGCTTAAATTAATTTAAATCTGTGCCCTTTTGTTCTTGATCCTTTCACAAGTGGGAATAGTTTCTCTCTCCCAGCCCCCTCATGACTTTGAATACCTCTGTCAAATCTCCTCTCAGCCTTCTCTTCTTCAAGGAAAACAGTCCCAACTTCCAGTCTATCTTTGGAACTAAAGCTCCTCATCCCTAGAACCATTCTTGTGTGAATCTTTTCTGCACTTTCTCCAGTGCCTTCACATCTCTCCTGAAGTGTGGCAGCCTGAACTGGATGCAACACTTCACCTGAGGCCAAACTTGTGATTTATGAAGCAAAAACAAAAATTGCTGAAAAAACTCAGCAGGTCTGACAGCATCTGTGGAGAGGAAGACAGAGTTAACGTTTCGAGTCTGTATGACTCTTCATCAGAACTGGAGAGACTTGTGATTTATGAGTTCATCGTAACCTCCTTGCTCTTCTACTCCATGATCCGATTAAGAAAGCATAGGCTACTGTATGCTTTATTAACCGCATTCTCAACCTCACTGCCGCCTTCAGTGACTTATGCACATATACACCCTCCTGTGCCCCTGCACCTCCTTCAGAGTTGTATCCTTTATATCGTGTCGCCATGTTCTTCTACCAAAATTAATCACTTCATGTTTCTCTACACTGAACTTTGTCTGCCCATTCCACCAACTTGTCTTTGTCCTTTTGAAGTTCTACACTATCCTCCTCACAGTTTGCAATGCTTCCAAGTTTTGTATCATCTGCAAACTGAAATTGTGCCCTGTACACCAAGATCTATGTCATTAATATTTATCAGAAAGAGCAAGGGCCCCAACATTGGCCACTGGGGAACTTTTGCTATCATTGGATATTTATCATAGTCTTAGGCACAATACATGCTTTTATTTTAAGTAAAGTGGGGGTTTTTGTGAACAGTTTTCCAAATAACAACTCGTTTCATTTGTCAAGAATATTCCTCTATAGCCAAGAACTGGTCCCATTACCTTGATCATGGAGCTAGTTCACAGATCGGACAAATTTCATGAATAGAATAGTATTTAAACACTGCATTTTGCCTTTTCAGGTCTTGTTTGTTGACATGCCATGATACAGAAATGCATTTATCTGAGTGTATGTTCTAATGCCCTGAAAATGTCTTTCGAGTTACAGAAAATCTAATTGGGCTGTAGTGGGCGAGGCAGGTATTTGATGCTGTTTTCCAGTCAGTTGGATTGTGTCATTTCCACACTAACAATTGAAAGTGACTAAGTCAAAGAATATGGAACATATTTCAATAGAACTAGAACTTATTACTGGATAACAACAGTGGTAATCTGCACGGCTCCTTGGATTTTATTGGCATGCATGACGTCAGATATAGGAGACCTAGAAGTGTGCCTGATTCCTATAAGATGGTGTACAGTTCGGAGAGATGATCCAGTAGCAACCAAGTCAGCTCGCACGAATCCTATGCAAGTTACCACAAGAGCACTTCCTCAGTCAGTTTTATTGGTAGGTTTAATAGACCATTTGGCCCAAAGGAGTACGTAGTACTCTACTCTAGTACACTTGTATTATAAAAATCTTAGTTTGCATTTTAATATTTTGTACGTTTACATAGTGTGTGTTACAAATACAGAGGAAGCTTCTGAGTTGTTGAAACCTAAAAAGCCTTGTATTTCATACTGTCTGTAGTATTTATTAAAAATAAAGTTAATTAGCCTGGCAATAAATACCTTTGAGGAGGGGAACCTATTGTGACATCAGTGCAGAGTAGGGGTTCTCAACCATTTTGCTTCTGTGCCCCCCACCATTTTTAGACATTCCACTAATCCACTGTAACACAAGTGCTTTTCTGTATAAAACTTAGTGATGCAATTAAACATATATGTGGTATATGTAAAACCTGTTGCTGGCCTTGAGCAACAATTCTGTGAAGACTTGGATGTATCTTTGACCATGGCATGCATATGTGCCTGTCAATGTTCATCCTGGCCCAGTACTTTGCTTTCGTTGATGTAATTGCTGACAGTCTAGCTTTGCATATGTAGATTGTACTAAGTGGAACCAGTGCTGCAGAAGAATTGTTGCTATGCTCATTCACACCAGAATGTCTCAAAAGATAATTCACTGAACTTGGTGCTGAGGGAACTCTGATAAAATGAGCTTTTATATAGCTTTGATGGGACAGAGAGTGGCAATTGAGTTCAATATTCTCAGAAAAGGGGTTGATAACCCACAGGCGTGTAGAAGATTGTTTTGTTGTGAGTTTGGGAAAATAAGTATTAAATTTGCATATACCAGACAGGCCTGTTTCCCTATGGTTTGACTAACATGTTAAAGTCAATGTTTTCTTCCTTGAAAGAAAGAATGTAAGAACTCAAACATATCTGTCGTCCCCTACTGAAAAGAACCTTCCAGACTTGCAGTTTTCTTTTGAATGAAGCAATTTCCCCAAGCTAAATAAAGAGTTCTCCCACCTTACATAGTTTTATTCAACTTATTAATTTCACTGAATATGTCTGACTAAAAAAGTTGTCCATTTAGCCAACCACACACCATTCAACATATGACATGTTCAGGTTTCTTATCAGCTAAGACAGTTACATACCTCTCCCCTAAGATTAAATATATGGGTTGTCGCCGTCAGCTGTCCCTCGATTTGAGGATGACGTCTACTCAATTACGAGTTTCTGCCATGGATCTTCGTGTGACTGAACAGATCGATTCATGACCCACTGATCTTTGGGCACATGGAGCTGGATGTTGTACGAGGTAGTAGGATCCGCAGTGCAGGATTTGCTTCCTTTTCTTTCCTTCCCTGCTGACATTCTGCCTCATCATTAAGACGTTGTGATTCAAAGCATGATGCAGCTTGATGGACAAATTGTCACTATTGTTAATGGTAGCAAGCTCCTCCCAGTCATTCATGTTCAATGCTGCTGCGTTTCAAGGAGAGCTTTAGAGTGCCTTTGAAGCACTTTCTTTATATCCTCATCTTCTCCCCCCGCCCCCTTTGCCAAAATCCTGGAATGTTGGCAGTTGAGAGCTGCGTAAATAGGACCTGGAGGGGGGAGACAGTTTTCAGCTTTCCGAACACTGCCTAGTCCATTGAAGTTGATTTTGCAGGAGTTTTGGACACTAGCATTTGTTTGATGGCCCTCCCACTGAATCTGGAGGATGCAGTGGAGGCTTGTGTGATTGAATTTCTCTAGTGCTCTTATGTTGCTGCTACAGAGTCCAGGTCTCACTACAGGACAGGCGTGTTGTGGCGACATCTGCTTTGTACACTAGGACTTCCTTTGACTTCTGGAGGCCTTTGTCGCCAAACATTTGCTGCCATGGTTTGTAGAAGGCTGAGCTGGCGCAGCTCATCCATTGTTGGATCTCCTCGTCAATGGTGGTCTTTTGAGAGAGGTGGCTGCCAAGGTATATTTTTAGTGTCTCTTTCAACATATATGGGAGTTGGATTATTTGGCTGACCACATGTGGATCTCCACCTTGTTGTGGAGGAGAGGCTTGTGCATTCCAGTGATCCCTTGAATGATATAGTCAGGAACTCTTTCCTCCTGGTAGGCCCACCTGTGGTGGCAAGATCAGGGAAAGGTGCCAGACAAAAGTGTGGTCCAAAAAAGTCCTCAACTGCAGAGCAGGCGTAGGAGGACTCTCTCTCTCTCTCTCTCTCTCGCTCTCTCTCTCTCTCTCACATCAAAGGTGGAAAAAAAGCTACGACGGCGAGGTCGTGGTTTGACACATCACCAAAATCTGATCACCAACCTGTCAAATGTATGGGCAAGCATTCTTCCTTGAGATAATAATCCCTTCTCTGTACATATGAGCGTGGAATTGAGCTCTGCACCCATTTCTTCACACAGTGCAGCAAAAGGTGGAGTTTGTGCATTAGTGTTTGTGCACTGGAGTGCTGCTTTGGGCTGCATTAGAGTGCTTCAATTAGATTTTTGTGAGAGGGACTCTTAAGGATCAATTTCTATCTAAAGTCCAATCTTCCTTTAATTTAACAACTAACTAAAAGTTGCTCTTTGGGTTGGGAGAAGGTGAGTTTCAGTCCAGCTTTAAAATGGGTAATAAGGAGCCTGCTTGCAGCTGTAGCTAATTAGTTAGTTAACTGGCTTAAACTGGTTTTCAGAAGCTAGATTCAGACAGAATAAAAGCAAGCCATCTATAGTGCTGCTTTTGTCAGCATTGGAGAGCTTCTTGGGCGCGTTAGAGCTATTCAGTTGGAGTTTGTTGAGAGCGAGTTCAGTGAAGAGGGAAGGAGGGATCCTTTCATTTTCTGCTTTTCCTCAGTAAGAAGAGCAGTGGCCTTGGTAAGTACGACCTGGTGAGCATTTCTTCTGTCTTTAATGCTCTCTAGCGGAAGTAAAAGTAAAGGGAGTAATTTAAGGGTAAGTCATGGCAGGCAGTTCGGCCTGGGAACTGAATATCCAAGGGTACTCGATATTTAGGACAGACAGGCAAAAAGAAAAAGGAGGTAGCATCGTGTTGTTAGTTAAGGATGAAATCAGTCCGATATTGAGAGAATATTGGCTCAGAAAATCTAGATGTAGAATGTGTCTGGGTGGAGCTAAGAAGCAACAAGGGGCAGAAAACATAAGTGGGAGTTGTCTATAAGAACGTAAGAAATAGGAGCTGGAGTAGGCCATTCGGCCCCTCAAGCCTGCCCCACCATTCAATAAGATCATGGCTGATCTGCCTCAGGCTTCAACTCCTCTTTCATGCCAGTTCCTCATAACCCTCAACTCCCCAATATTTCAAAAATCTATCTACTTCCTCTTTAAATACTTTCAGTGATCTAGCCTCCACAACTCTGGGGTGGGGAATTCCAGACATTCAATACCCTCTGAGAGAAGAAATTCCTTCTCATCTCAGTTTTAAATGAGTATCCCCTTATGAGTGTCCCCATTGGTGGTTTTCCAATCTGCTGGGACCCCCCTGGAATCCAGTGAGTTCTGGAATATTTGAACCCATGCCTCCACTATCTCTGCAGCCACTTACTTCCTTTAAAACCCTTGGATGCAGGCCATCAGGTCCTGGCAACTTGTCTGCCTTTAGTCCCATTAGCTGTCAAACACTTTTGTGCTTCGTGACAGAGACTGTTACAAGATCTTTCCTCCTATTAGCTCCTTGCTTATCTGATACCTTTGGGATGTTTATAGTGTCCTCCACCATGAAGACCGATGCAAAACATTGGTTTAAATCATCTGCCATTTCGCTGTTAACCGTTATCAATTTTCCAGTCGCGTCCTCCAAGGGCCCCACGCTCACTTTAGCTACTCTCTTTTTATATACCAGTAGAAGCTCTTGCTGTTTGTTTTTATATTTCTTGCCAATTTACTTTCATAATCAATTTTCTCCCTCTTTATTAGCTTTTTAGTTATCTGCTGGTTCCTAAAAAAAAAAATCCCAATCCTCTGGTCTACCATTCATTTTCGCCGCTTTCAATGCCTTAGTTTTTGATTGGATGCTCTCCTTGACCGCCTTGTTAACCACAAGTGGTTCATCCTTCTTATCAAGTCCTCCTTTTTGACTGGGATAAATTTATGCTGAGAGTTATGAAATATCTGGTTAAATGTCTGCCACTGCACATCCATTGACCTTCCCCTTAGTCTATTTTCCCAGCCCGCTTTAGACAACTTTCTTCAGACCTTTGTAATTGCCCTTATTTAAGTTGTGGACACTGGTTTGAGATCTGATTTGCTCGCCCTCAAACTGAGTTTGAAACTCTACCATGTTGTAATTGCTACCCCCTAGAGCATCCTCATTACACATTACTCGATCTAATGTAGCCTGTTCCCGGGAAGGCTCTGCGACGTATTGCTCTAGGAAGCAATCCCTGATGCACTCTACAAATTTGTCTTCCAAGTTACCCCTGCCAATCTGATTTGTCCAGTCAATATGCAGATTAAAATTACACATGACAATTGTAGCGCCATTCTTTCAAGCCTCCATTATTTCATGATTCATACTTTGTCCTACAGAGAGGCAACTCTTCGGGGGCCTACAGACGACTCCCACCCGTACTTCTTCCCCATGTTATTCTTTATTTCCACCCAAACTAATTCCACATCACGATCTATTGCACCTATATCACTACTCACCACTGCACTGATACCTTCCTTTATTAACAAAGCTACCCCACCTCCTTTTCCTTTTTGTCTGTTTTTATGGAACGTCGAATACCCTTGAATATTGAGTTCCCAGTCTTGTTCACCCTGCAGCCGCGTCTCTGTAATAGCTATCAAGTGATATCCATTGATTTCTATTTGTGCCGTCAACTGATCTATCTTTCACAAATGCTGTGTGCATTCAGACAAAGAGCCATAAGCTTTGACTTTTTACCATTATTACTCATTCTGTTTCTAATTTCTGCTGCACGCTTCTGTTTATATTTTCTGCCCCTTCCTGTCACATTTTGATTATCGTTCACCTCTTCATTACCCTGCAGCTCTGCTCTCTTGTTTATTTTTGATTTTCTCAACTTCCCTTCAATTGAAACCCCCCCCCACCCTCCCACTAATTAGTTTAAAACCCTATCTACAACCCTAATTATAAGATAGCTATCGGCCTCCAAACAGTAGTGCTGAGGAAGGGGACAGCATTAAACAGGAAATTAGTCATGCATGTAACAAGGGTGCTACAGTAATAATGGGTGACTTGAATCTACACATAGACTTGGCAAAGCAAATTAACAATAAAATACTGTGATGGATGAATTCCTGGAGTGCGTATGAGATTTTTTTCTTAGACCAGTGTTGAGGAACCGATTAGGGAACAGGCTATCTTAGATTTGGTATTGTGCAATGAGAAGGGGTGAATCAGTAATCTTGTGCAGGGCCCTTTAGGGAACAGTGACCATAACAGGTTAGAATTCTTCATTAGGATGGAAAGTGAAGTAGTCCAATCTGAAACTAGGGTCCTAAATCTAAACAAAGGAAACTACGAAGGTATGAGGTGTGAGTTGGCTAAGATAGATTGTGGAACTTCATTAAAAGGCATGATGTTCAATAGGCAATGGCTAATATTTAAGGAATGAATGTATGCATTGCAACACTTATACATTCCTATCTGGCAGAAAAACACAACAGGAAATGTGGCTCAACCGTGGCTAACAAAAGAAATTAAGGATAGTATTAGATCCAAAGATGAGTCATATAAAGTTACTAGAAAAAGTAGCAAGCCTGAGGGATTGGGAGTAGTTTAGAATTCAGCAAAGGAGGACCAAGAGAATGATTAAGAAAGGAAAAATAAAGTACGAGAGTAAACTTGCAAGGAACATAAAGCAGGCTGTAAAAGCTTCTGTAAGTATGTGAAAAGAAAAAGATTAGTGAAGACAAATGCTGGTCACTTACAGTCTAAAACAGGAGAATTTATAATAGAGAACAAGGAAATTAAATGGCAGAGCGATTAAACAACTAGTTCTGTCTTCACGGAGGAAGACACCAATAACTTCCCAGAAATACTAGGGAATCAAGGGTCCAGTGAGAAGGAGGAATTGAAGGAAATTAGTATTACTAAAACAATAGTGCTGGAGAAGTTAATGGGACTGAAAATCGATAAATCCCAGGGCCTGATAATCTACATCCCTGGTTACTAAAGGAAGTGGCCATGGAAATAGTGGTTGTCATCTTCCAAAATTCTGTAGGTTCTGGCAGATGGTAGGGTGGCAAATGTGACCCCACTATTTAAAGAAGGAAGGAAGTAAACAGTGAATTATAGACAGGTTAGCCTAAAATCAGTAGTAGGGAGAATGCTAGAGTCTTTTATAACGGATGTGATAAAAGGGCACTTGAAAAATATGAACGGAATTGGACAAAGTCATATAGATTTATGAAAGGGAAATTTTGTTTGACAAACCTACTGGAGTTTTTTGCAGATGTAACTAGCAGAATAGATAAGGGAGAACCAGTGGATGTGGTGTATTTGGATTTTCAAAGCTTTTGATAAAGCCCCACATATGAGGTTAGTGTGCAGAATTAAAACACATGGGATTGGGGGTAATATATTTTTCTTTATTCATTCATAGTATGTGGGCTTCGCTCGCTGGGCCAGCATTTCTTGTCCATACCTAGCTGCCCTTGAGAAGGTGGTGGTGAGCTGCCTCCTTGAACTGCTGCAGCCCATGTGATGTAGGTACACCCACTGTGCTGTTAGGGAGGTAGTTTCAAGACAAAAACAAAAATACCTGGAAAAACTCAGCAAGTCCGACAGCATCTGCGGAGAGGAATACAGTTGATGTTTCGAGTCCGTATGACTCTTCATCAGAACTAAGGAAATAGAGAAATGAGGTGAAATATAAGCTGGTAGATGGGGGTGGGACAGGTAGAGCTGGATAGGGGGCCAGTGATAGGTAGAGGCAAAGAAGAGATTGCCAAAGATGTCATAGACAGAAGGACAAAGGGGTGTTGACGGTGGTGACATTATCTAAGGAATGTGCTAATGGGGACATTAGGGTAGCAAGCAGGACAAGCTAGTGGCAGGTGACCCTAGTGGGGGTGGGGTGTGGGGAAGGGATTGAAATGGGCTAAAAGGTGGAGATAAAACAATAGATCAAAATAAATTTAAAAATACATGGGAAAAGAAAGATTATTTTAAAAATTATTGGAAAAAGGGGGATCGGAAAGGGGGTGGGGATGGAGGAGAGAGTTCATGATCTGAAATTGTTGAACTCAATATTAAGTCCGGAAGGCTGTAAAGTGCCTAGTCGGAAGATGAGGTGCTGTTCCTCCAGTTTGCGTTGAGCTTCACTGGAATATTGCAGCAGGCCAAAGACGGGCATGAGAGCAGGGTGGTGTGTTGAAATGGCAAGCGACCGGGAGGCCTGGGTCATGCTTGCGGACAGACCGAAGGTGTTCCGCAAAGCGGTCACCCAGTCTGCATTTGGTCTCTCCAATGTAGAGGAGACCGCATTGGGAGCAGCGAATGCAGTAGACTAAATTGAGGGAAGTGCAAGTGAAGCGCTGCTGCACTTGAAAGGAGTGTTTGGGCCCTTGGACGGTGAGGAGGGTGGAAGTAAAGGGGCAGGTGTTGCACCTTCTGCAGTTGCATGGAAAGGTGCTGTGGGAGGGGGTTGAGGTGTAGGGGGTGATGGAGGAGTGGACCAGGGTGTCCTGGAGGGAACGATCCCTGCGGAAAGACGCCAGGGGGGAGTGAAGGGTAGATGTGTTTGGCAGTGGCATCATGCTGGAGTTGGCAGAAATGGCGGAGGATGATCCTTTGAACGCGGAGGCTGGTGGGGTGATAAGTAAGGACAAGGGGGAACCTATCATGGCTCTGGGAGGGAGAGGAAGGTGTGAGGGCGGATGCGTGGGAGATGGGCCGGACACGGTTGAGGGCCCTGTCAACCACCGTGGGTGGAAAACCTCGGTTAAGGAAGAAGGAAGACATGTTAGAGGAACTGTTTTTGAAAGTGGCATCATCAGAACAGATGCGACGGAGGCGAAGGAACTGAGAGAATGGGATGGAGTCCTTACAGGAAGCGGGGTGTGAGGAGCTGTAGTCGAGGTAGCTGTGAGAGTCGGTAGGCTTGTAATGAATATTGGTGGACAGTCTATATCACCAGAAATTGAGACAGAGAGGTCAAGGAAGGGAAGGGAAGTGTCAGTGATGGACCACGTGAAAATGATGGAGGGATGGAAATTGGAAGCAAAATTAATAAATTTTTCCAGATCCAGACAAGAGCATGAAGTGGCACCGAAGCAGTCATCGATGTACCGGAGAAAGAGTTGTAGGAGGGGGCCGGAGTAGGACTGGAACAAGGAATGTTCCACATAACCCAATAATTAAGTCCATATCCGGACTTAATATTGAGTTCAACAATTTCAGATCATGAGCTCTCTCCTCCATCCCCACCCCCTTTCCGATTCCCCTTTTTCCAATAATTTATAATTAAAAAAAAATATTTTTATTTTCCCACGTATTTTTAAATTTATTTTGATCTATTGTTTTATCTCCACCTTTTAGCCCATTTCAATCCCTTCCCCCAGCCCACCCTCACTAGGGCCATCTGCCACTAGCTTGTCCTACTTGCTACCCTTAATGTCCCCATTAGCACATTCCTTAGATAATATCACCACCGTCAACACCCCTTTGTCCTTCTGTCTATGACATCTTTGGCAATCTCTTCTTTGCCTCTACCTATCACTGGCCCCCTATCCAGCTGTACCTGTCCTACCCCCCTCTACCAGCTTATATTTCACCTCATTTCTCTATTTCCTTAGTTCTGATGAAGAGTCATATGGACTCGAAACGTCAACTGTATTCCTCTCTGCAGATGCTATCAGACCTGCTGAGTTTTTCCAGGTATTTTTGTTTTTGTTTTTGTTTGAGATTTCCAGCATACGCAGTATTTTGCTTTTATCTTAAGGTAGTTCCAGGATTTTGACCCAGCAACAGTGAAGGAACGGTGATGTATTTCCAAGCCAGGATGGTGTGTGGCTTGGAGGGGAACATCCAGGTGATGGTGTTCCCATGTCTCTGCTGCCCTTGTCCTTCTAGATGGTTGTGGTCGTGGGTGCTCTCGTAAAGAGCCTTGGTGAATTCTTGTAGTGCATCTTGTAGATGGTACACACTTGCTACTTGCATCGGTGATGGAGGGAGTGAATATTTGTGGATGTAGTGCCAATCAAGTGGGCTGCTTTGTCCTGAACGGTGTCAAGCTTCTTGAGTGTTTGGGAGCTCCACTCATCCAGGCAAGTGGGGAGTATTCTATTGCACTCCTGACTTGTTACTTGTAGATGGTGGATAGGCTTTGGAGATTCAGGAGGTGAGTTACTTGTTGCAGGATTCCTAGCCTCTGATCTGCTCTTGTAGCCACAGTATTTATATGGCTAGTCCAGTTCAGCATCTGGTCAATGGTAACCCTAGGATGGGGGATTTCGTGATGGTAATGCCATTGAATGCCATGGGGTGATGGTTAGATTCTCTCTTGTTGGAGATGGTCATTGTCTGGCACTTGTGTGGCGCGAATGTTACTTGCCACATGTCAGCCCAAGCCTGGATATTGTCCAGGTCTTGCTGCATTTGGGCATGGTCTGCTTCAGCATATGAGTCGCCGCAAATGGCGCTGAACATTGTGCAATTATCAGTGAACATCCCCACTTCTGACCTTACAATGGAAGGAAGGTCAATGATGAAGCAACTGAGCATGGTTGGGCCAAGGACACTACCTGAGGAACTCCTGCAGTGATGTCCTGGAGCTGACCTCCAGCAAACACAACCATCTTCCTTTAAGCTGGGTATGACTCCCAACCAGTGGAGAGTTTTCCCCCTGATTCCCACTGACTCCAGTTTTGCTAGGGCTCCTTGATACCACACTCAGTCAAATGCGGCCTTGATTTCAAGGGCAGTCACTCTCACCTCATCTTGGAAGTTTAGCTCTTTTGTCCACGTTTGAACCAAGGCTGTAATAAGGTCAGTAGCTGAGTGGCCCTGGCAGAACCCAAACTGGGCGTCAGTGAGCAGGTTACTGCTAAGCAAGTGGCATGGATTGAGAATTGGTTAGCCAACAGGAAACAGAGTAGGAATAAATGGATCTTTTTTGGGGTGGCAGGTGTTGACTAGTGGGGTACCTCAGGGATCAGTGTTTGGGGTCGCAGCTATTCACAATATATATCAATGACTTGGATGAGGGAACCACATATAATATTTCCAAGCTTGCTGGCAACATGAAACTGGATGGGAATGTGAGCGATGAGGAGGGTGTTAAAAGTTTTCAAGCCGATTTAGACAGGCTGAGTGAGTGAGAAAATACATAGCAGATGCAGTATAATGTGGATAAGTGTGAAGTTATCCACTTTGATAGGAAAATGGCAGAGTATTATTTAAATGGTAGATTGGGAAATTTTGATGTAAAAAGGGACCTGGGTGTCCTTGTACACTAATTACTGAAAGCAAGCATGCAGGTGCAGCAAGCGGTTAAGAAGGGAAATGGTATGTTGGCCTTCATTGAGAGAGGACATGGGTACAGGGGCAAGGATGTCTTACTAGAGCTGTACAGGGCCTTGGTGAGACCACACCCAGAGTATTGTGTGCATTTGTGGTCGCCTTACCTAAGAAAGGATATACTTGCCATAGAGGGAGTGCAGCAAAGATTCATCAGACTGATTCCTGGGATGACAGGATTGTCATATGAAGAGAGATTAGGCCGTCTAGGCCTGTACTCACTGAAGTTTAGAAGAATGAGAGGGGATCTCATTGAAGCGTATAACATTCTGACAGAGATGGACAGACTGGATACAGGGATGATGTTTCCTCTGGCTGGGGAGGTCTAGAACAAGGGGGTCACAGTCTCAGGATACGGGGTAGACCATTTAGGACTGAGATTAGGAGAAACGTCTTCACTCAGAGGATGGTGAACCTGTGGAATTCTGTACCACAAGGCTGTGGAGGCCAAGTCACTGAATATACTTAAGAAGGAAATAGATTTCTGGACTCTAATGGTGTCAACGGGCAAGGGGAGAGAGTGGGAGTATGGCATTGAGTTAGAGGATCAGCCATGATCATATTGAATGGTGAGCAGGTTCGAAGGGTCGAATGAACTACCCCTGCTCCTACTTTCTACGTTTCTACTCTCGATTTAATAAAATTAACAAGAGTTACGGCTGTGATGAGAACACATTGAAGGCCTAGTTCAATTATCTTGTGCAGTAATGACTCTTGCTGTAAAAAGCAAAGTGTCCAAATGATACGAGGTGCAGTGGCTTTTATTTTTGCACAACTACAGAATGGTTTCCGGTCATTGCTGCAGTCACATCAGTGCAGACCCCAATGCAATCTGTTCAGCTGATTTCTGCCGAGGCATGAAATCGTCCAACAATTCAAGAATGTTGTCCAACTTTCTTGTTTTCTTGAGTGTTTTTCAAAGCAAGGAGTCCACACAGATCAAATATTGGTTAGCAAATGGGACATTTTAGAAATGCTGGTGGATACATCAATTTGTATAGCAGTCACTATCATGTAGCTTATCAATGCGCTGCAAGACTGCCTTTTGATTGTAATTTGATGACATAATTTTCTCCAGTTTCTTGGCTCTCTGCTCGCTAAATGTTTTCCTTACTATTTCAGTGGCACCCGCCATTATCAATTCCAAGCAATTTTTTTTTTTGCTTCAGTAGTTTTCTGCGCTACTAAGTGGGATGAGATGCAAGCTTCTTTTATCAGCATCATTGTGCATTTCATTGCTGCTGTAGTACTGGCCAGTTCCTTAGCCTGTTGCTTAAAAAAAAGTATTACCAGCCCTTATGTATGTTTCATGCTTGGTAATTAAATGTCTCTTTAACTTGGGGAGCTGGCGGGTTCAAAGATTCATTGGAGAGTACTTTCGCTCAAATTATACACTAGGGTTTGAGCTATATCGTTTCCATTAGAAACTGAAATTTGAGTATGTGTCTTCATGTTTCCTTAATTTTGCAGGTTAATGGTGATTTTGTTTTGTTGCTAGCACCTCCACCTCTTGGTAATCTTCAGCCTTTATAGTTGAACTTGATGAAGAAAGTTCTGTATTATCATTTTGTGGATTTTGTTGCTTTGGAACTGATGGTTGCGTTAAAAGTTTATCCATAATTGGTATTTAATGAGCGTGTTTACGATTTTTCCTGTTCTTTGTAAGTTATCTTGCTCTTGCTGGAATAGCTCCATAACATCTTGCATAAAGAATTAAGTCCTAAATTTACATTGTGCCCATCTGTTGCCCATGGTCTGCTTCACTCCATCAACCACTTGCTTGCAGGCTTATTTCATGTACCTTGTGTTGGACTGGGATAAAACTCCAGGCTTGCGTCCTCCATTTCAGAAACAAAACTGCCCTCTTAGTTCACTATCAAATCTCAATGCAGCAGTGAAAGACAGTGACTTGAATTAGCGACACCAGTAATGATGCCGGTGGCATGGTGGCACAAGAAAAAATGGAGATATGAATTGGACCCTGAATGGCTTTACTCCCCCAACTTCATTGCCATAAATCCTATTGTGGCAAAGGCTTCTTTCCTCCTCCCCTAACCCTGTCACAAATAGCCAGTGGTATCTCAAAAAATATGAGTGTCCAGACTATCCATCAGAGAAACACACGACTTTAATTATAATGTTCCAGGCCTTGAGGTATGCCAAAAGTCGTAACAATGCCATCAGCTATTTTAATAATTCAGATTGAAGACATTGAGATAGATCTCGATCCCAATTATTATGGCCTTGTTGTAGGCCCAAAGACTGGAAGGTCTCCCTATTTCCACCATCCCTTTGCTACTGCTCCAAAGCCAAAAGGCGTGCACAGTCTCTCTCCATTGGTAGCATCCCCTCTCCACCTCAAACACCAGTTTAATCAGGGAAGAAAATAGCTTTTTTTTAAAATGCGTGAGTGGCTTTTCACTGACACGGGGTAGCTCCCCACGAGGGGAAAGAAAAGGGTTTAAAAGAAAGCTCATGCTTTCTTGGGCCATGCAGTGCCAAACTCAGAGTTCCCCACCCCCAATTTGGGTTCCAATCCCTCAGAAGAGAACCTATAATTCCAGCTAATTTAATTAATAATTAAAAATGGTGAATGATTTATGTATGTGGAAGTGCATAGGGCTGTATTTTTAAAAACTTAATGTAAGAATTGCTGTAAAGTCAATGATGTGCAAAGGGATTGTGTAATGTACAAATGGTTTCCAGTAGTAAAAATCTGAATTGGACAGTGCATGTCATTGCATCACTGAGACGGGCTCTACTCGTCTAAATAGATAGGAGAGGATACTGATGTTTATTGGACAAATCACCTGGTGAAGTCCCTGAAATCTTCTCATTGAGCATGTGAGGCTACGGACCCCTGGTTGAGAACTACTTGGGTAGAGGTTGATGTTGCTATTGTTTTTCAGTGGCCTGCTTAGTCAGTGGCTTGGAATGGGGATGCTGTTTGAGGTGCAAAAGCAATCAGGTCTGGCCAAAAGGGCTGAGCTAATAAAACATTTATGATAAAGGGCGAAAGGTAATTTGAAGATAGTTTGTGATCTGATTTTTTTTGGAACATTGGCATTGACAGTAGCTAACCAAAAATGTGTTTCCAATTCAAGGGTTAGATTGATTGAAGTGGCCTGTAGGTTCGATGAGGAGATCATAGAATTAGAGATGTGGTTGAAGCAACAGTAATCCTTTAATCTTTGCCACCAGTGGGGAAAAACAGGTTTTAAAAAGTGAAGGAGCTCAGTTTATATTTTGATCCCTATACTTACTTTTATTTTTTCACTGCTGAAAATTCCATTTTCATGATTGACATGAAGATGAAAGCAAAATACTGCGGATGCTGGAAATCTGAAATAAAAATAGAAAATGCTGGAAAAACTCAACAGGTCTAGCAGCATCTGTGGAGAGAGAAACAGAATTAAAATTTAGAGTCCATATGACACTAAATTCTAAAGTCGATTTGGTAGTGGTTCTCTGTGCTTCTCTAGGGTGCTGAAGCTTGGACAATTTTGATGCCATAACAAGAGTGTAGAACAACAAAATAAATGCTGTCTTAGCAGAATCTTGCAAATCAAGTGGGAGGACAAAGAACGAACATAAGCACACTTCAAGAGATAGATATGTCAAGTAGTTAGGTTCGTGTAGAGACCAATAACTAAAAAAATTAATTTCCCAGCGACTGATGGGAAGAATCACAGGACAAGATTTCATGTTTTAAGACTTTTAATGTAGCAAGCAAACTAAGATCTACATAGATCTTAACAGACAGCTAATACACCAACTTAAAGAAGATACTTGTACATTAACTAATTAGCTCAATTGAAATACACCATATGATATATTTTTACTTTCTGCCACGCTTCTTGCAGATGAGTAGTAATACAAGATTAAGCCGTAAGGCACTCCCAGCTTCCTGCAGGCTCACTTCTCACTGCTCCACCACCTTGTGTCTTTTATAAATTAGTCTGCTCAGATGGAGTAATCCAGAACAGACTTCCAACAGCAAGGCTCATCTTGGAAACTCTCTTTTTCCTAAGTCTCAATTGTGCCAGTCCTGTTCCTTTCCTTTCGAACAGAAAACCAACTTGTACAAGCATTTGTTAAAAGTACTTCAGTAGACTCTGACTCTGTTCAGTAGCTGCCCTCCACATTTATATAAAAAAAAATAAAAGTTAGGATCTATCAAGCTGGGTACCACCCAGGGGATCTGACTTGTCCAGTAGTAACGTCAGCTGAGATCATAACATATAACTGCACATCATCTTCCTCATAGAAACATAGAAGCAGGAGTCGGCCATTCAGCCCTTCGAGCCTGCTCCACCATTCAATATGATCATGGCTGATCCTCTAACTCATCGCCATATTCCTGCTTTCATTCCATACCCCTTGCCCCTAATATCCAAATATTTATCAATTTCTTTCTTGAATATACTCAGTGACCTGGCCTCCACAGCGTTCTGTGGTAGCAAATTCCACAGGTTGACCATCCTCGGAGTGAAGAAATTTTTCTTTATCTCAGTTCTAAATGGCCTGCCCGTATCCTGAGACTGTGGCCCTTGGTTCTAGACTCCCCAACCAGAGGGAACATCCTCCCCGCATCCAGTCTGTCTAGCCCTGTTAGAATTTTATACGTTTCAATCAGATCCCCTCTCATTCTTCTAAACTCTAGTGAATATAGGCCCTGTCGAACCAACCTCTCTCCATACGACAATCCTGCCATCCTTGGTATCAGCCTAGTGAACCTTCACTGCACTCCCTCTATGGCAAGTATATCCTTTCTTAAGTAGGGAGACCAAAACTGCACGCAATACTCCAGGTGTGGTCTCACCAAGACCCTGTATAACTGCAGTAAGACATCCTTACTCTGAACTCAAATCCTCTTGCAATGAAGGCCAACATACCATTTGATTTCCTAATTGCTTGCTGCACCTGCCTATCTATTTACTTCCATTGACAGGCGTACATCACCCAGATCCCTTTGAACATCCACATTTCCAAATATATCACCCTTTAAATAATACTCTGCCTTTCTGTTCTTCACACCAAAGCGTATAACTTCACATTTATCCACGTTATACTGCCTGCCATTTGATTGCCCACACACACAACTTGTCTAAATTGCCCTGAAACCTCCTTGCACCCCTCTTACAACTCACAACCCCACCCAGTTTTGTGTCGTCAGCAAACTTGGAAATATTGCATTTGATTCCCTCATCTAAATCATTTATATATAACGTGAATAGCTGGGGCCCAAGCACTGACCCCTGCGATACGCCACTAGTCACCGCCTGCACCCGGAAAAAGACTCATTTATTCCCACTCTCTGTTTTCGGTCTGTGAACCAATTCTCAATCCATGCCAATATATTACCCCCAATCCCATGTGCTTTAATTTTCCCCACTAGCCTCTTATGTGGTACCTTATCAAAAGCCTTCTTGAAATCCAAATACACCACACCCGCTGGTTCTCTTATCTATTCTATTCGTTACATCCTCAAAAAACTCCAGTAGGTTAGGTAAGCATGATTTCCCTTTCATAAACCCATGCTGACTTTGTCTAATCCTATTAATGCTTTTCAAATGTTCTGTTACCACATCTTTTATAATGGATTGTAGCATTTTTCCCACTACTGATAGGCTAACTGGTCTGTAATTCTCTTTTTTCTCTCCCTCCTTTTTTAAATAGTGGGGTTACATTTGCCACCCTCCAATCTGTAGGAATTGCCCCAGAGCCTATAGAATTTTGGAAGATGGCAACCAATGCATCCAATATTTCCAGGGCCACTCCCTTTAGTACTCTGGGATGTAGATTATTAGACCTGGGTACTTTTTAGCCTTTAACCCCGTTAATTTCTCTAGCACCATTTTTTTTTTTGCCAATACTGATTTTCTTCAATTCCTCCCTCTCAGGAGACCCTTGGTTCCCTAACATTTCTGGGAAACTATTTGTGTCCTCCTTTTGAGGACAGAGCCAAATTATGTGTTCAATTCTTCTGCCATTTCTTTGTTACACATAATTTCCCCCGTTTCTGACTGTAAGGGACCTACGTTTGTCTTTGTGAACCTTTTTCTCTTCACATACTTATAGAAGCTCTTACAGTCAGTTTTTATGTTCCTTGCAAGTTTACTCTCATACTCCATTTTCCCCTTCTTGATCAATCTTTTTGTCCACTTTTGCTGAATTCTAAACTGCTCCCAGTCCTCAGGATTGCTGCTTTTTCTGCCAATTTTATATGTCTCCTCTTTGGATCTAACACTGCCCCTAATATCTTTTGTAATCCATGATTGAGCCACGGTTCCTGTTTTATTTTTGCGCCAGACAGGAATGAATAATTGTTGTAATTCATGCATACATTCCTTAAATATTAGCCATTGCCTATCCACTGTCAACCCTTTTAGTAAGGTTCCCCAATCTATCATTGCCAACTCGCGCCTCATACCCTTTATTTAGATTCAAGACCCTAGTTTCGGATTCAACTTCTTCACTCCATCCTAATGAATAATTCTAACATTTTATGGTCGCTCTTCCCCAAGGGACCCCATACAACAAGATGGTTAGTTAATCCTTTCTCATTGCACAATGCCCAGTTTAGGATAGCCTGCTTGGTTCCTCAACGTATTGGTCTAAAAAACCATCATCATGTACACACTCTAGGAAATCCTCCTCCACAGAATTATATCTAGTTTGGTTTGTCCAATCGATATGTGGATTAAAGTCACCCATGATTACAGTTGTACCCTTATTGCATGCGTCTCTAATTTCCTGCTTAATGCCTTCCCTTACATCTCCATTACCATTTGGGGGCCTACAGATAACCCCCACCAACGTTTTCTGCCCCTTGGTGTTTCTTATCTCCACCAAAATAGATTCTATGTCATGATTTTCCGAGCCAATATCCTTCCTCACTATGCATTGATTTCCTCCTTTACTAACAATGCTACCCCATCTCCTTTCCCTGTTTGTCTGCCCTTCCTAATTATTATATCATTATCCTTATCAAAATACCAAAACTTTTATGTTCCGTTCTACTTGTCAGATAGTTTACCATTGAATGTGTTGACCAACGACAGAAGATGCAGCTCAAAATTACCATGACTGAATAACAGTTGTCTCTGCAAGATGAAAATTTCAGTTTTCATTCCTAGCTGAAATTCATTTTGATGGACAGCCAAGTAAGATGTAGTTTTAAATAAGTACAACTAATAAATCTGCAGTAACTTGTACCAAAACAGTGACTAACGTCTGTTGAATTTGTCATCAGCAAGAGTTTGTCATCAGCATTTTGACTACATTGTATTAAAGACGATAGGTTTACTTCTGCATTACTAGCATATACTGTACAAACGTGTTACAGTTGGCCTCTTAAAGTGGGACATAAGGTGCTTTTTGTGTGTACCAGGCAGTTTGAAAATTCAATTCGCTTGAGCAGTATTCTTAATGCTGCCACTGAGCCTCTACCACGCATGTGCATAACTTTAGTTTTCAAAAAAATACTCCTATCCAGTTTCTATTTTGCTGAACCATTATTAAAGACAGAAGAAGCTGTTAGGAATGTTGCTTGCATAATATTTCCTCCTCCTGTGGCTTGTGTTGGGCTGAGCTTGTATGCTCCTGAGTTGCTGCCTGCTCCATTTGGAGCATAGTATACTTTATAGGTGAAACTAAATGGGGTGCTGAAAACAGCGAGGGAAGAAGAGACTTTCAAAAGTGAGTTTAAAAAGCAAATAAGCTTTTAATAGGAAAATACCAGTTTTAACTTGCACAGATTGGAAAGTTATGAATAATCCTTGTTCTTGCAGCTATGATGAAATCTCCCGTTATTGAATTGTGATAGTTTTATTTGGTGCTAGTACAATCAGTAATGAAATTCAATTTAGGAACTGACAAGTACTCATATCTGGCTGGTTATCGAGCTTTAATGAAAAACCTGTATTATGTACACCGAACCCTGGAATATTTGAGAAGAAATTTCAAACAATTCTGTTTTCTACTGTTCTTGGTTTGAAGCTTATTTATTTGACTCTCCCCCGTTTTTTCCTTTCACCGTATCCTGGTTGGAACACAGTTTGTACGGTCTTTAGTTAGCTTGCTGGTTAGCTCTCTAAACACAAGTGATGTTTTTATGCATGGGGTTGTCAATTTTCCTCTTTGCTATTCTGGAAATTGTTCCCAAGGGAGTTAAAATAAAGTGAACAAAAAACAAATCCCATATCACTGCAGTTTTGTTTGCTTAATATGCATATTTATTAACTGTTTTCTTTCAATTTCTTCACAACTAGCTCATGGTTTTCTTTTACTAGGGTTATGACCATCCATTCAGCTACCTCTGCTGCTTCCCCACCAAACCAAACCTCCCCATCCGCTGCTGATGCCCGCATCTTTACGTAATTTGTTTCATATTGATCCTCATGTCCGTGAGACCCACTGCCCACTCCATTGATCCTACTCCCACTATAATGCTGGGTACTTAACTTTCCTTTGTGTCCAGTTTGCTAGCTGGTAATGTAACTTGTTCCCTGTCCTCATATGGTCTAATCCCATTTAAACCTACTGTTCATCAACCTTTTTCACCAGGCAATGTCCCTCGCCCCAACACCTCAAAAGAAAAAAATCTGTGATCATAGGTTGATGTTTCTCTGCCTATAAGGAATGTAAGAAAATTGCATTCATTTGCTGAAAGCCTAGAGACAACACTGCTGAATGTTTGGGAGCTGGCGTGTGATGCCACAAGGGTAGATTAGGAATCCGTTTGTGATTTGGTCACATGGAGAGTTCCTTGCCTTTGCCATTGTTATGGAGCTGCCACAGAGAGTTGGGAGTTTGGGGTCATCCAGGAGTAGAGGATCCATGGGTGAATGAAGTCTGCTTATATTTTTACCACTCATTAACAGAGGTTACAGAGTCATATTGGCAGAGACCAGGGAGTAAATCACCTATATCCCCTCCATAGCAGGGTATTAATGGCATGAAGACCAAAGGAAGAAAATATTTAAAAACAAAATAATCATGATGTTAGGTGGAGCCAAAAAAGTCTAATTTTGAAATGCATTTTTATCTCGCACTGTTCTATATTACTCTGGTTTGTGTCTTACCTCACTCTCTTGTGCATCACAGACCTGTTGTTACCGTAATAGTTTTTCAACAGCATTTTTCTCTTATTTCCCTTGTGCAAGTCTCTCTTTTACACACACACACAAAGATATCCTACTCTCTCCAAATTTTGTGTACTTTGTCATTCACTCTTCACCTATATGCCAGTCTATACCATCTATATCTGCTTTTCCTCACTGTATATCTTAGCAATTTCGTTTCCTTGGGTCTTAGGCAGATCAAGGATTGCAAATGTTGGATGGTGGTAGAAATTGTTTTGTGAATGGGGAAGCTGGGACATGTGTCACCATTTTTATTTTGTGCCAGGTGGTTTCAGGGCTTCAAACCTTAGAGAGGCGGCTAGGTTGGTAGAGAACGGTGTGGTCAGTGCTTGGATGCACCATGATAGTTGGGCTAGAAGCATAGAAATTAGTCACTGTTGACTATTATCAGCTATTAATGGTCACTTGGTGTAAGCCATTCTGACCTGAGAAATTATGTATAGACTAAATATTGTAATAGATGTTACAAAATAGGCAATAGATCAGTATTATAAAATTATAAATACATAAATTGTGATTCTAACAAATTCCATATTGAAAACATACATTAACATTATTATCCAGTTCAGACCAAATCACTTTGTAATACAGTGACTGCTATGTAGTTACGTCAGAAAATTGATGGCCATTTAGATTCTTTCAGTTCTTTGCATATAGTGCAGCCATTAAAATAATTAGAATGCTTTCTGATTTGAGATGTAACAAGGTAAGAACTGGGGTGGAGAAGAAACATCTTTTTGCTGTGTTTATACCTCCCACAAATGAATGTTTTTTTTTGTTATGTTTTGAAGTTCCTTTTTGATCTCAGCAATTGGAACCTCTGGGGAGGGTGAGGCATTTTAAGATAATGGAGAAGCTCCAGTCTTCGAGATCTTGTTTACAGTGGAACAGGGAGACCTTGGCTTAATGAGCCAGAAATACAGACAGGAAGGCTGACAAGCATTTGATTAAGGATCAGATTTTTATGTGATGTTGACCCTGAGATGACTTTATAAAATAACTTCTTAGAGAGTGCCCCTTCTTTCTCAAGGGGCTTGAGGGAGAGGGGTCCCAATATTAAAGCCCTATCCCAAGGCAAGGCTCTGCCATAGATTGCGGCCTATAAGCCGACCCCATTTTTTCAGCACGAGAGATCATGCATTTGCGTATAAGTGGACGTCCCTTTTCAGCTACGAAATTCAATACTCGCATTAATAGTTGGCCTCAACTTTTCACCCCAGAAATGCATGTTTTACTTAGCCTCTAGTGTAAGTTGCTGAATGGGATCAAACGGGTGACATGGGCTATGTTGCGACGAGAATGCGTGGGAGTTTAAGGCACATCCACACACAGCTGACCATGTTTGACATGGCAAGTGACAAACAGAAATGGGCCCTCCAGCAAAACGAATGAAGCTGCTTTGAAGCTAAAAGTTGTAACATTTGCTAACTTGTCAAATAACTGTGCAGCGAGGGAATTGGGTGCTAGTGAAAAATTGGAGTGAGAATAGGAGGAGAAGGAATCTAACCTGAAGATGATGTCCAAGACCAACAGAAACAGGAACCAGCCACTGGCCTGATCTTGAGAAGCATGTAATGGAATGGCCTCTCAAATCGTCAGAATGGTTACATCGTCATCAGAGATGCAATGCATATATACGCACTTGTGGGCCAAATCAAACCCAAGTCCAGCAAAGATTTCAGACCGACAGCTAGTTGGTCTAGTCGCTTTATAGAACTAAACAGTCTCGTGTTGCAGCAGAAGACCAAGATCAGAGACTACCAAGAGACCTCACTGCCAAAATCATCAGTTTCCAGTGATTTATCATCAGACCGACAAAAACATGAGTAAAAATTCAAGTCACATCAGCCATGTGGATAAATTTTGATACGACCAGCAGCCAAACTGCGGAGTGGGTGCTATTAGTGCACCAAATGTCATCAGATTGTTCAAAAAATGCAGAATACCCAGTTTAGTGGATGAAGAGGAAGATGATTTGTTGTGGGGTGATGATTCTCAAAGCGAAAGCGCCATATCTGATCCAGAGTGGATTCTTGCAATGATGCCATAGCCAAAGTGACTCACTGAATTCAATGAACTCTTTGCGTTGGATGCCGAAGACAATGAATTTGACGTTTTTAAAAACACTTTGAGCATGGTTAAAGGTATCTCTGTATTAATTTATTCAATAAACTGTTATTTTAATTTAATATGAATTAACGGTGTTTTTCTTTTCCACATTTCAAAATTACCATCCACGCAGGCAAATCGCATTTTATACTCGGCATGTAAATTGATCCCCAGTTTTGAAGGATTTTTGGATGTTTCAAAGGTCGACTAATACAACACAATCTATGGTACGTAAGATTGCTGACGACTCTGCTAAGTACTATTGATTAAATTTAAAATCAAAGTTGATTTGAATCCTAGAAATTTACTGCACAAAGGGGCATTGTGGCTGTGCTTGCTGAAAAATAGCTGTCCAGCCTATCCCACTTTCCAGCTCTTATAGTCTTATAGGTTACAGCACTTCAAATGCATATCCAAGTACTACTTAAATTCATTGAGGATTTCTGTCTTTATCACCCTTTCAGCCAGTGAGTTCCAGACTACCACCACCCTCTGTGGAAAGTATTGGTCCTCAGCTCACCCCTAATCCTTCCACCAGTAACTTTAAATCTTTGCCTCCAACTTGTTTGCACAGGAAAATAGGCCCTTCCAATCACTCTGTTTAGAACTCTTATTTTTATACATCTCTGTTAAATCTCCAATCAGCCTCATCTGTCCCAAAGTAAACAAGCTCAGCCTATCCAATCTTCCCTCATAGCTAAAATTCTCATTCCTGGAAAAATCTTCGTAAAACTCCTCTGTATCCTTTATGGTGTGAACACATCCTTCCTGTAATATGGTGACCAGAACTGTATGCAGTATTCTAGCTGCAACCTAATTAGTGTTTTATGCAGTTCTATCATATCCCCCCTGCTCTTATATTCTGTGCCTTGGCGAATAAAGGGAAGTGTCCTGTATGTCTCCTTTAACCACTTTATCATCAAGAACCTGTGGACATGGATACCAAGATCCATCTGTTCCTCTGTGCATCACAATAGCCTACCATTTATTGTGTATTCTCTTACCTTGATTACCCTCTCCAAATGTTTACCCTTGCCATACACTTCAGACTGAATTCTTACGGTGACATTTCTGTCCACCAGACCAACACACTGATATCTTCTGCAGTGTACAGCTTTCTTCCCCATTATCACCCTTTGGCCAATTTTTATATATCCTGCAAACTTCTTAATCATACCCCTACATTTGAGTCTTAAATCATGGATCTATATTCTGAATCGCAAGGAATCTAATAACTGAACCCCGCAGAACCCCATTATAAGCAGTCATTCAATCACAAAAACACCTGTCACCCATTAGGCTTTGCTTTCAGCCACTCAGCCAAGTTTGGATACAATTTCTACTTTCCCTTTAATCCCATGGGCTTTTTCTGACCAGTGTGTCATGTGGACCTTGTCAAAAGCCTTGCTAAAATACATATTTACTGCATCAAATGTGCTATTCTCATCCACTCTCCTTACCTCATCTAAAAAAATTCAATTGAGTTAGTCAGACTTGACCTTTATTTAACAAATCCATACTGACTGCTCTTGATTAACCCATGCCTTTTTAAATGAAGATTTATGTGTCCCTCAATTTTTGCAACAACTTGCCCACCTTTGAGGTAAGGCTGACTGGCCAGTAGTTACTTAGTTTATCACTTCCTCCCTTTTTAAATGACTACAATGTTAGCAGTACTCTGGAACCACATCTGTAACTACAGGAAATTGGAAAATGATTGTCAGAGCCTCTGCTCAGTTTACCACCTCTGGATACATTTCATCTGGGCTTGATGGTTTATCTACTTTCAAATCTCTCCTCGTGCCATGTATATCTCATCCAATATTTCATACTTGTCCTCCCTAACTGCAAAGTCTGCATCGTCACTCTTTTGTGAAGAGAGACGCAAAGTACTCATTAAGAATTGCTCCCACTCTTCTACCCCCACAAGTTACTTTTTTGGTCTCTAATAGGCCATATTCTTTCCTCTGCTCTTTTCATGCATTTATGAAACATCTTTGGGTTACCCTTGGTTTTACTTTCCAATATATTTTCATGCCCGCTTTGTTTTCCTAATACCCTTTTTAATTTCACCCCTACACGCTCCAGCATCCAGGCTTTTTGCAGTATTTATCCCACAGTAACATAAGCTTTCCTTTTTTGCCTTAATGTTCACCCCATGCTCCCTGATGTCCCGGGCCTGTATATTTGGGGGCCCCACCTTTTTCTTTTTGGGAACATATTTTTGCTGAACCCTCTGTCTTCCTTGAATGCCTCCCACTGCTCTGACACTTCAACCTTCAAGGAGCTGTTTCTGCCCATTTGTGCTAACTTGCAGGTTGGCTTGGTAAAATTGGCCTTTCCTCAGTTGAGACCTTTTCCTCCTGGTCCATCTCTTGTTCTTTTCCATAGCTGTGCTGTATGTAACAAAATTATGATCACTATCACTAAAATGCTGCCTCACTAATACCCCTTTTACCTGCCCAGCCACATTTTCTAGGACAAAGAACTGCCCTTCCTTTTGTTCAGTTTACTACACTCTGGCTAAAAAAAGTTCCCCTGAATGCATTTTAAGAATTTTGTGCCCTCTACACTGCAAAGTAAAGGGTTAATATCAGAAGCATATATGATGCAGATGTAATAATGATATCAGATCACATGGCTGAGAAGGAAGAGATATCTGGAAGAGAATTTTTAACCTCATGTGGGGGTCCAAATGTGTAAATACTTGCTTTAAATAAACATTTATGGTTAAAGCGACTACAGACTTGAGCAGCATACTTTTGGGAGACTAGACGATCCTCAAAACCCCATCTAAGCCCCTACCACACAACAAAACATGGTGCCAGCAAGTAAAAAAAAAACAGCAAAGATTGAAGGAAGCTACAGGGCTGGCAACAAAAGGGTTCTATGAAGGAAGGACAAAAGAGGAAAGATTCCAAGACTCACCAAGACGTTGGAATATTGTGGGAGCAGCAAATGCAAACCGTAACACAGACCTGGAGACCAGACAGCAGCAAGCTCAAGCTCAAAGCAGCAGCGGAGAAACAGGAGCAATTCCAGGATTCAGAAGCATGAAATCCACCCTATCACTTCCAGAACTATTTGAGTGCAGAACACCCAGAACTGGGGCAACTGAAGAAAAAGGTTCACAAGCTACCAAACTGCTTCAGGATTAGATAAGAGACCAGAAAGACCAGGTCAGTACCCTACTTTATGCTGTAGGATCTAGCACTGTTGATGTGATAGCAAGGCATGGGCTTGATGAGACTTCAGCTTATGAAGAAGCCCTGAAAGCTTCCAACTCTTATTTCCATGTCTGTTGGAACTTGATAATCGAGAGGACTAAAAGGAAACTAAGGCCATGCAAAAGCATGGATTTGTTCATCAACAATCTCTATAGGCTGACTGGGAACTGTGCTTATGGAATTTTAAAAGATGAGCAGTTTCATGACAAAATCATGGTATGAGTCCTAGACGAAGCATTATCAGATCAAGAAAGGATTTAGCACTGGTAAAAGCAGTGCAGATTGCAAGGCAAACAGAACTTAGGAAACAATCAGGTGTTCTTTCGAGGGGAAGCAGAGAAACAGGTGTTCATTTGGGGGAAGCAAAGGACCCATGGTGAAGAAAGTGAGACCATTCAGTTTGTAGGCCATAAAAGTGCGCCAAAGACTAAGATCACCAAAATGGGGAAGAGCGTACCAACCACCATTTTGAAATGCTTCAGGTGTGGAGGGAGCAATTAAGAAGAATGTCCTCCCTGCTGGACAGTGTCACAACTGTGGCAAAATAGGCCACTTCAAAATTGTTTACCGCTCAAAAACGCTGACCACCTTTAAAATGAGGGAGAAATTTTTGAAGCAGAGTTGCATGCAAGAAGTGGAAGAACCACAAAAACGGAAATTTAACCTCCTTAGGGGTGATAAGTGACACTGAAAATGAGTATTGGAGTGTTAAACTCAGTGGATGGACACCCCACAGAGTTTAAATTAGACACAGATGAAGCCAAATGGCTCAAACAGACTACTTTTCAACCCTCATCTATCAAATTACGAGATCCTGAGGGGACTACATTAAAAGTGAAAGGCCAACTCGTGGTGAAGCTGAAATATAAAGATTGAGAAATCCTCAAACTTCTTTGCACATTTGTTTTACTAAATTTCTGCCTTCCATTTCCTGCTTTGCTTTCCCCCCTCTAAAACTGTGCTCAGGTTCTCATTCTCCTGTCAGGCTGGTTTAAACCTTCCCCAGCAGGCTCAATTTGGCCAGTTTTATCCTGTTCTTCAAATTCAGTATTAAAAATTATCATTGTCATATTTCAATAGCCGTTCAGACCCGTCTATTAATTTTAATAGCTTATGTCTCATTTTTCTATTATATAATAAAAAATTTCAGCACAGTCTACTGTGTAGATATAAAGTTCTGCTAGCTTAACTCTTTAATTCATTGTTTTCAAGATGACGGACAGCTGCTGTTGCAGTCTTTTTTAAAACACCAAATTCACGCTATTGCTAAATTGTGTAGATTAGAAAGCTTGCTATCTAGGTAGGCATTGATCCTCATGACTGAATTTCTGGTGATGTTTAGGATTTGCATTGTTCCAATTGTGGAGCACCTTTTCGATCATTAAAATTGCATTAAGTTGCTTCTGTGAACTAGATCAGCACCAGCCTGGGCTGCTGCTGAAATCTTAAAGCTTTTTACTGCTTCCTGCATCTAGCAATAGCTAATGGATTTTGAAGAAGTACCGGTCAGTTTTGGAATTTGCAAGTGCAAAGATGTTTGATGTTAATCATCAACTATTGTAATTTATTTGCCTGGTCACATACAGGGAAACATCTGAGCATTTACCACTGAGGAAAGAGTGCACGCTGAACATGGGGGAGAAAGGAAAGGGAATTTGAAGTCGTTTAGGAAAGCAGGTAGTGAGGTGTTAAGGTAGAGAAATCTAAGTACAGAATTTCAAATGATAGGAGAAGGTGTGAGGTGAAGTTCAATGTTAGAGCAACAAAGGTCCCATGAGGTGAAGAAAGACAGGGCAAAATCACTCTGAGCGGGATGAAGCCATGGAAAGCCTAGAAAATGAGAATGAGAGTTTTGAAATACTGGAGCATGGAGAGGGCATGGGTAATGGAAATGCAGGGCCCAATGTGAAGGAGGATCCATTCTGTGGTATTTTGCATGAGTTGAAGCTTGTGGAGCGTTGTTGGATGAAGGCCAGCTCAAGGGAGAGGTACAGTCTGATTTTTTTAGTTCATTTGTGGGATGTGGATGTCGCTGGCTAGCATTTATTGCCCATTTCAATTCCTCTCCAGAGGGGTAGTAGTGAGCTTTTTATTCCAGATTTTAAAATTAGTTGAATTGAATTTAAATTCCCCGGCAGCTGTGGTAGGGGTTTAACTCGTGTCTACGAATCATTAGTCCAAACCTCTGACTAGTCCAGCAGCATAACCACTATGTTGTCATATTTCCCCCCATGTTTTGGAGGCACAGGTTTTCCATAGGCCCAGACGCTAATGCAGCCATTAAAAATGGCAGAAGTCCCTTCAGATCTCTGCCATTTAATGGTTCTCACTGTCTTTAACTAAGAGCCAGACTCCCCAAATAGTTTTCACAGCAAATAGTGGTATGGGTGATAGTTTACCAGAAAATAAATTGCAGTGTGCAAGTCTGACGGTTGCTGTTGATTACAGGAGATGCTGGTCTATTTTTTGCATGCCATTAGCCTCATGTATTATGTTTATCCGAAAAATTGTAGTCATCCATTGTAGCATTATGACTTTGCTGAGCACCTGTTGTAATAAGAAGTACATAAGGCATGCACCCCATGTTTGTAATGCCTCTGCGTTTTCTATCCTGAGTGTGTAAGCATCAATTGATTTTTTAAAAAAGTATAATGGAATGCAAGTTATCATTTAGAACATATGGAAGATCTCTCTAAGGACAGAAAATTCTGGAATCTGAATATCTTCAACCTCTTAGTTCACTTTACCAATCACTCCTTTAAAAAGAAATAGGCTAAATTGCAGTTTGCGTGAACATTTGGCCTTAAAAATAGTGCTACTTCACTCTAGCAGCAGAGTATTTACATCGTGTGGCACATAAAAGAGCACATCATTAGCTTACTGTAAGCAGCATCATTGGAGATCAGCTTTATATATTTGTGGCAGTGATGTGATAGCTTAAATAAGTTACTGGAATACCATGGTCAAGTGGCAGCAGGGGACATTTAGGGAACAGTGTTCATAGCCAATCTAAACCTTATGATACTATGGAAAAGGACAGAGAGCAATTCAGACTAAAAATAATTAATTGGGGGAGGGCCAATTTCAATGGGGTGAGAACAGATATGACCCATGTAAATTGAAATTAAAGAATGGCAGGCAAAACTAATGGTATGAATGGTTGCTTTTAAAGGAGAGTTGATTCTAATACAGTCGAGGTAAATTTCCAAAGGGGGAAAGGTAGGGCAAACAAAGTCAGAGCTCTCTGGTTGACAAAAGAGAAAGAAAGTAAAATGAAGCAGAAAATGGTTGTGTATGACAGATGTCAAGTTAATATTACAAACGAGAACCAAGCTGAATACAGGAAGTTGAGGGGAATTGAAAAAATAAAGCAGAGCAGCGAAGAGAGAGCATAGAGAAGAGACTGGCAGCCAACATAAATGTAAATTCAAAAGTTTTGTATAGGCAGATAAATAGTAAAAGGGTGGTAAAAGGAGGAATGATTAGGGACCAAAAAAGGGACCTAGGTGTGGTTGAGACACTAAATGACTACTTTGCATCTGTCTTTACCAAGGGAGAAGATACTACTGAGGTCATAGTGAAAGAGGAGGTAGTTGAGGCACTGGATGGGCTAAATATTCATAGAGGAAATACTAGAAAGGCTGGCTGTACATGCATTTTAGGATACTGAGAGAAGTAAGGGTGTAAATTGTGGAGGCACAACATAATCTTCCAATCCTCCTCAGATACAGGAGTGGTGCCAGAGAGCTGGAGCTTGCAAATGTTACACCCTTGTTCAGAAGGGTGTAAAGATAAACCCAGCTATTACAGTCCAATCAGTTTAACCATGCTGGTGGAAAGGTTTTACAAACGATAATCTGGGACAAAATTAGTAGTCACATGGACAAGTGTGGATTAATTAAGGAAAGCCAGCATGGATCTATATGACCAAACATATTTAAGCAATTTGAGCTTTTAGAGGGCACAATTTCAAAATTTGCAGATGTCACGGAATTTTGAAGTATTGTGAACTGAGGAGCAGATTGATGGACTTCAAACAGACATAAATAAGCTGATAGACTAGGTGGACAAGTGGCAGATGAAATTTAATGCAGAGAAATATGAAATGATGCATTTTGATAGAAAGAGAAGGGAGAGACAATATAAGATAAAAGATAATTTCTAAAAGCGGTGCAGAAGCAGAGAGACCTGGGGTATATGTGTACAAACCATTGAAGGTGGCAGGCGGGTTAAGAAAGTGGTAATAAGGTGTATGGACCCTGAGCTTTATAAATAGAGACATAAGCCTACATAAGTAAGCAATTTATGGTGAGCCTGTATAAAACACTGGTTTAGCCTCAATTGGAGTATTGTGTCCAATTTCGGGCACCGCACTTTAGAAAGAATGTGAAGTTCTAGAGGAGGCACAGAAAAGATTTACGAGAATGGTTCCAGGGATGAGGGACTTCAGTCACATAGATAGGTTGGTGGAGTTAGGGTTCTTTTTTGAGAAGAGATGGTTGAGAGGAGATTTGATAGAGCTGTCGGAAATCATCAAGTGCCTGGACTGAGTAGTTAAGGAGAAACTTCCCATAGACTGAAGAGTTGAGCACCAGAGGACGTCGATTTTAAAGTGAATGGTAAAAAAAACAAATGGTGACACAAGGGAAAAAGGCTTTTTTTTAATGCAGAGTGGTTAAGATCTTGAATGCACTGTCTGAGTGTGGATGGAGACAGATTCAGTCGTGGCTTTCAAAAGGAATTGGATAATTATCTAAAGAGAAAAAAAATCACAGGGCCATGAGGGCGGTGGGGAGTGGTTGCGGGAAGGGAGACAGGTGACACTGGTTGGAGTCATACCTAGCACAGAAGGAAAATAGTGTGGTTATTGGAGGCCTATCATCTCGGCCCCAGGAAATCGCTGCAGGAGTTCCTCAGGGTAGTGTCCTAGGCCCAGCCATCTTCAGCTGCTGTTTTAATGACCTCTTCTTCATAAAGATCAGAAGTGGGGATGTTCACTGATGATGGCAGTGTTCAGTACCATTCACAACTTCTCAGGTGCTGAAGCAGTCCATGCCTGAATGCAGCAAGACCTGATAAATGGCAAATAGAATGTGTGCCACACAAGTGCCTGACAATGGTCATCTCCAACAAGAGAGAATCTAACTTTCTTCCCATGACATTCAACGCATCACTATAGCCAAATTTTCCTACCATCAACACCTGGGGGTTACCATTAACCAGAAACTGAGCCGGACGAGCCATATAAATAGTTTAGCTATAAGAGCAGGTCAGATGCTGGGAATTCTATGACGAGAACTCACCTCCTGACTCCCCAGAGCCTGTCCACCATCCATGAGGTATAAGTCGGGAATGTGGTGGAATACTCTTCACTTGCCTGCATGCATGCAGCTCCAACAACACTCAAGAAGCTTGCCACCCATCTGGATAAAGCAGTCTGCTTGATTGGCACCCCATCCATCAACTTACACATTTGCACACTCCAGCACCGACGCACAGTGGCAGCAGTGTGTATCATATATAAGATGCACTGCAGCAACTCACCAAGGGTCCTTCAACAGCACCTTCCAAATCTGCGACCTCTACCACCTAGGTGGTCAAGGGTAGTGGTCACATGGGAATGCCACCACCTGGAAGTTCCCCTCCAAGCCACTCACCATCCTGACTTGGAAATACATCACCATTCCTTCACTGTTGCTGGGTCAAAATCCTGGCACTCCCTGCCTAACAACACTTTGGGTGTACCTACACCACATGGACTGCAGTGGTTCAAGAAGGCAGCTAACCACCACCTTCTCGAGGGCAATTAGGGATGGGCAATAAATGCTAGCCTAGCCAGTGACACCCACATCCCATGAAGTGAATAAAAAAGAGTGGAGACTGAAGCTTTGGCTCTGGATTCTGTTTTGACATCCAGTGCCTGTTGGTGAGGGGGGGGGGGTCCCTCACCATCATGGGGTCATAGAGTCCATTTAGGATTAACCACTGTATTGGGTGGTATAAAATGGCCGGTAGGAGATATGCTGTCATGCCTGTAGCAATGCATTTGTGAAGCATAGAAAATCAGTGCTTGAATGTTCACTTTTTTATGGCAATGGAAGAAACGTTCACATTGTAGGCTGTTGGACAGTTAATCAGCTTGTCAATCCTTTGACTGTTTCTTTCTATTCTCTCTAATGGAAGAGCGAAGGTATGAAAAGCCTTGAACAAGTAGATGAAGTATAAGTTCAATATCTCAGGTAGCACTTTTGCAAATTCAGCATTACCTCAGTACAGCACTAAATTATGAGTCCTGATTCTTGATTAGGGCTCGAACCCATAATTAAGGATAACAAAATAAGAAACCAGCAGTTTCAGGCATGATGAGCTATTGGGAGCAGAAGGGGCCCAGCAAAAGACAGCATGAATTCAATAAGAAAGTGAGGGCAGGTGGCACATGAAAACAGAACAAGTCAAATTGAAGAGCAGGCCCCCTGAGAATGATCACTGTTCCCTGATGAGTTCGTTGGGTAAATCCACAGTTCGATATGGTGCTGAACCACACAGACTGTAACTTACATAGTGATTGTTGTTGGACTAATAATCCAGAGGCCAGAATGAATGATTCGGTGATATGAGTTCAAATCTTCGGATGGCAGGTGAGGAGTTTAGATTCAGTTAATTAAATAAATGTAAACAGAAAAGCTAGTATCAACAGTGATGAACGTGGAACTACTGGATTGTTGTTAAAATTCCACTTGGCTCTGTAATGTCCTTGGAGAAGGAAATCTGTCATCCTTACCTGGTCTGGCCTAAATGTGACTCCTGACAGGCAACAATATGGTTGACTCTTAATTGCCCTCTGAAGCGCCCTAGCAAGCCATTCAATTGTATTCGAGGAAGTGGCTCACAACCAGCTTCTAGAGAGCAATTAGGGATGGGTAATAAATTCTGGCCTAACCGTTGGCGCACACATCTTGTGAGTGAGTGAATAGTCTTCAATGGATCAGTTGGCCATGGTGCTCTATTAATGCTTTACAATTGGTATTAGCATCCTGGGTTAGAGAGAGGAAACCTAGCTTGGGGGATTTTGCTCCTGAATATCATTGATAAGCATTAGTGTGGTGGAAAGAATTGGGCTACCATTTAATGCCACTATCGTCAAATATCCTAGAGTGAGTGTCAGCAGGCTAGCACTTGAAGAATGACTACTTCAAATATTAGATTGACCCAGACGCCAGTAGCGATGCACTCAATCAGTAGTCCTCAATTGTAGGAGTGGAGCAGAGAAAAGATTACTTTTAGTTTCTGTCATGCATCCTGTTGAATGCTTGATCCTCCAGTATTGAGGTGGAAACACTGCCTTTTCCGCTGCTTCGAGAAGCAATTGATGCTTCTCTTAATGGTCCTTCAAGTGTTGATTCGTAAACTAGAAGTTTATTAAGTACACCATTAAAACTTGTGCAATGTATTGGAATGCAAGAGTGCCATGAGCTTGTATCTAGTATGTCCTTTGTGCTGAATTGCTGTGGAAAATGTTAAGTGGAGGACATGGGCTTCTCTACATTGGGGGTAGAAAAACATTCATGCGCTGATTTTCTACACTTCTTCACAATTGTATTGTTACAAGCATGAGAGCATATCTCCCATCTGCCATATTATGCATAGCAGAGGAGAAACTAATATGTAAGTGAATCTGTTTTCACACGAACAATTGGATTCAGTTTTGTGTATTTGACCATCCCCTTTAAATCTTCAGATGTTTTTGATTGGACAGAAAGTAGTCACCATACTGTGAAACAGAATTTTACTTAATCAGATTTCTGCGCAATACCGTATCTGTGGTTGGCTCAATGAATTTCAAAAGCAAGCCCTAGTTTTAATTAAAAGCACCTTGTAAAAGGAGCTTTTCTAAACATAGCTCATGTAGTTTGTAAAAGTCCTTCAGCATTAATGTATTTAATAGTTGGTGTGCATTTATCATGATATTTATATGAGTTGGATATTGATGACTAATGCTTCAGAGTAACCCTACTTTAATGCTGGATGTGCTTTATTTAGCCTTCAGTGCTTCATTATTTTTACGTATGAAAGCAGCGAAGGAGGAAGGTGGAGGTTGGCTGGATTTGATCTGCAATAGTTGTTTGTCCTGGTTAGTCACAAGGAACAGAAACTGCCTGAATGACTCAGCTGTTTTCAGTATGTGCTGGTATGATTAATGGGTGCCGATCCTTGCATGCAAAGGCTGGCCACTCAGAACATTGGTACGTTGATTTTCTGCCCACGTCACACTCCTGTCAGTGTTAAAGGTTCTTAAAATAACATACTGGATCTTCTGTACCCTTGCTTTATGTACCAGAGAAATGTTATGATAGAAGTGGAAAGACAAGATAGCTGATGTTGCAATTTTTAGTTTCTGCAGTATTTTTAGCACAATAGGCAGTCTGACTAAACCACATCTTGTTTCTGGTGTTTTCCACTGCAGTGCAACTCTTAAGAAGTATGCTCGTGAAAATGAAAGAGATTTTTCTTTTCTTGCTCCTATCCTGAAGGCACTGACTCCATGCTTTGATGAAGTTGTGTGCACTGCTACCTCAATCTTCGTGATGAGCCTAGGTGGGAACTGCCAGCAGGCATCTGTCCACAGAGGCAGGTCACAACTGAAGCTGACCCCGTCCTCGCCTGTTCTTTGTAAAAGTACATGCTAGAAAAGGGTCACTGACTGGTGAGCAGGAACGTTAGTTTTTTTTTCTCTCCCTCTCTCCTCTCCCTGGCCTATCAGCGAACTCGATACAGACTGGGATTGAACTTGCAAGCTCCCTAAACAGTTTGCCACAACCAGTTGGGGATGGAGTCTGCAATCTGCTTCCAGTCCACACTCAATAGCAGAAATACTAGTATCATGTGGATTGACACTGGTTCTGGCTTTTAAAACAAAATGCCCTGAGAGATTATATGGGATCAGCTCAATAACAACTTGCTTTTCATGTACGCTTTTAATGTAATCAGGTATTTATTTCAAAGTGCTTCAAGTAGAGAAATGGGCCAGGCAGCTATGAATTTGAACAAAAAGCAAAAAACGCAAGTGCTGGGAACCTGAAATAAAAATAGAAACTACAAGAAACATTTAGATCAGGCAACGTCCAATGGAGAGACAATCATAGGGTTAAGATCTTAAATCACTGACTTTTCATTAGAACAGGTCCTGATTGAGTACTTTTGTGAAGACTTTGGACTTGAAAATGACCTCATGGGATAAAACGGTATGAAGTTTTAACTCATTTTGAAATTCTTGCTGTATATGTTTAGCACATATTAATCTGTTAGTTCTGCCTTCTGTTAAAACATTGGAAGGGTTTTAAAAAATTGATTCTCTGGATGTGAGCTTTGTAGGTAAGGCAGTATTTATTGCTTATCCTTAAATTCAGAGGCTTGCTAGCCCAGTTTAGAGGGCAGTTAAGAATCAATTGTCAGCCAAACCAAGCCAGGATGGTTAGGTTTCTTGCCAAATGACAATAATGCACCAGTTGGGTTGCTGCAACAATCTGAAATCTCCCTAGTTACCTGTACTGACACTGGTTATGGGTATGTACCATTGCAATGCTGGCTCACTGTTAATGCACAGGTTAGGTGCCTTTCGCGATCAAAGATTTTGCAATGCTTTGTGATTGATTTAACTTCAGCGTTTTCTTGTTTTTCTTAAAATGTCAATTAAGTATTTATTCTGTCTGAGTATCCAGTTTGAGGGTTTATTTCCCGAGCTTGACAGTGTGTAGACCTTGGTGATCACAGGTGTGACATTTACCCAACATATTTCATTCCTCAATTCATTTTTTGGTGTTTCCTTTTTGGAGGCAGGATTGCAATATAAAAGAGACTGCATTATGTGCCTTGGGGTATGAAGAATACTGTCTCGTAATGTATTTGAGTGGCAAGATGAAGCTTAGGGAGTGTTAAATAGAAATGGGGGAGAGTATCTTGAAGATCCTTCTTTATTCTGATTTGGGCAAACTCAGCCTTCCAAATGTGAACTCCTTGTAAATTGTTGGTGTGTTTCTTGTTTACTTAGAGGATTTAAGAAAATTGGATAAAGGTACGTTTTGCAGAATATTTTAACACTATGGGGGAGTAGTAAGGTGAAGGAATTTAGGTTGGAGTTCTTGATGGTGGCGGAAGATGGCTGAAAGCTTAGCTGCCATATGGAATACTGGTAGGTGGAATGGAAAGAGAGACGCTGGAGCTCAGTCAGAGGACCATAGGGCGGGCTATAATTCAGGACTGAAGGAGGTAGCAGAAGTTTTTATGGGTTGGGGCTGAGGGATTTCTAAATAAGGGCTAGAATTTTAATTGAGTACGCTGGGAGATGACCACAAGGATTTTAAATGTGTAGTGTATTGGGTGACTGGGACTTGTGTAGATCAGCAGACTGGGATGGTGGGCGAGCAAGGTTTGATTCATAATGAATGTGGTAGAAATTTGGAGTTTATGGCTATAGGAGGCTGGCCATGGGGCTGTTAAAATAGTTGAATCAGTATTGTTAAGGGTTTTGTCACAGAGGCTGGCAATATGTTGGACGTAAAAGGAAATGCTTTTGATGGATAAAATATGGAGTCTAATGCTCAGCTCAGTTTAACTGGGCATCAAAGTTGTGAACACATTGCTGCGGCCCAGGAATGGAACGAATGTTAGACAAGTGCTTGTGGTGGGGCTAAAGATGATGGATTTGGATTTCTCAATGTTGAATTGTGAAATTGCGCAGTGTTTGGCCTCCAGCACCACACATTTCTACAGAGTTTAAATTTTTAGCTCCGCAAAAAAATTGATCTGCAAATTGTGCACCTTCTAGCTTGCAATCATTAGTTTCTCCGAGCTAGTGTTCATGAATTTGTGATGTATGGTCAGTGACTGATGATCTAATGTAAATTTTGAACAGTTATTGTATTAAATCTAAATGGTGAAGCCTAGATTTACTGTTGAAATGTGTGTTTTTGTGCCTATCTTTAGTATACCATTTTTTTTTTCATTCTTTTTCCACGCTTACTTGATGTTTATAACCTGTCTCTGGTTTTATGTTAGCTTCTCACTTTTTGCCTGAGATATTTGCAATCTGCATATTTTGTCTGAACTCCAATTATATAATCTATTTGGAAATCAGTATTCATGATCTCTTTTAGGAAAGTCAGATGAACTGGATAAAGTCGCAGACAATAGCAAAATTGCAGAAATATTAAATAATTGCTTTGATATTTACTGGGGAGACAGATCAGGTGCTAATGACATCAGTAAATAATATTAATGTGTGTTAAGTACAGTTCACGAGTTTACATTTACACTTTCAATTTATTTTTTCAAATGCTATGATTTTGGTTCCATTTTGGATCCGAGGGTTTTCTTGTCTGTTTGTGGTTTCCTACAACTATTAGAGGTGTAACCATGTAAAACCATTCCAATAAACACCAAGGCTTTAAGTTGGGTCATTATTTGCAGGCAGCAAGGAAAACAAATGAATTATGGGCTTATGTAGGTAGGGCTGTGGCATGGTGCTAAAGCTGTATTTGAACTTAATGAGTTGATATCTGGAGTATTGTTAAGTTTTGATCTCTACAGGGAAGGTGTAGAATTATTGAAGCCCTGTGGAGGAGGGCTATGAGGCTGAGTTATGAGGATAGATAGTAAGATTTTGCTCTCCAGAGCTGCAGCACATGAGAAAATTAGGTCTTAAAATTTTCTTAGTTATGGAGAATTTAGATCCAGGCATGTTCTGCTGAACTGAAGTGTTCAATTTTCTGTTGAAGATGTTAGACGAAAATAGAAAATTTAGGGCAGCACTTCCTTTTTATTAAGAGGGTGATAGGATTTTGAAGCAGAAAGCTGCCGCCAATTTATATAGAAAAGGGATTGGTCGACTCCTGTTATGAAATGCTGATGCAGGGTTTTTGGCTCCAAAACAACTGTAGGGGTTGTATAGAACGGTGGGCTATATGGATGGAATTCTTCTGCTCAAAAAATCTCAAACCACGAAGTGCAGGTTTGAAACACTAGCCTCAGAGCAATTAAATTGAGTGATGTACATAATAAACTCTATGCATCAAGCTTGCAAACATATTCTTCATGCTATTGTCTCGTGCTACAATAAAAAGCTAGCATTGTTTCACACAGAAAAAGCAGGGTGCTTCTAATCATTTCAGAGTGCTATTAATTTCATGTGTAAAACAAAATTGTAAGTGAGATATCTTTTTGAAGTTAGATTGTATTGAATGTACAGAGAGATCCTTAATAATAATGGCAAACTGTAAGATCTATGTATGATGAGTGTTGACCCTAGCTGGAAAATTTGGGATGGAGATATGTGGTTACATATTGGCCCGGATTTTGCATTGAGGATAATGGTGCTTGCCGTTATTGTGGAGTAAATTGAACATCAACCTTTGGAGTACACATTGTGTAGTTAAACGCAGACATCTGTAATATGCGGTTCATGTTACCCTGCTCCTTCATAGCCTGTGTTATAACAATACACTGCCTAGAATCTCAACACTGAATTCACTGTAATGGCGTGAATTTGCGGTTCTTGCCCAATAGTTAACCACCAAACGTGGTAGAAAGAGTTATGCTGCTACATTTCAGGTGTAAATGAATTTATAATGGCGTGATCAGTCATAATTATTGCCAAACAACCTATGTGGACCGAAAACTCTGCAGGCAGTTGACAGTGTACTGAATAATGAGGACCATTGCAGCTGATTACAAAATCCAGATCATTGTTTGATTCTTCGTGGCTGTAGGTCACTTCTGATGCTTCTGAACTGATTACAAAGGTCAATTTGATCTTATACAGTGGGCATTGGTTAGTGGGTGGCCTGTGTCAGAATAAAAGCAAAATACTGCGGATGCTGGAAATCTAAAACAAAAACAAAAATAGCTGGAAAAACTCGGCAGGTCTGACAGCATCTGTGGAGAGGAACACAGTTAACGTTTCAAGTCTGTATGACTCTTCATCAGACTCTTCTGATGAAGAGTCATATGGACTCGAAATGTTAACTGTGTTCCTCTCCACAGATGCTGTCAGACCTGCTGAGTTTTTCCAGCTATTTTTGTTTTTGTGCCTGTGTCAGAATGCTAGTTCTGTTAGAAAATAATCTTTTCCTTTGGAATAAGATGGAACTCACTCCCAAAACACGTAGCTGAGTCTTTTGTGGTTAGCTGTGACCAAAGCTATAATATAATGGGAAGGGTAGCATGGTGGTAATGTTACTGGACTAGTAATTGAGACCTGGATTAATACTCTAGAGACACGAGTTCAAATCCCCCAAAGCAGCTGGGGGAATTTGAATTCAGTGAATTACTAAATTTGGCAACCTGGAAGGAGTTAGTCTCAGATTTTCTTGTTTGTTCTTGGAATGAGATTGTTGCTGGCAAGGCTAGCATTTATTGCCCACTCCTAATTGCCCTCGAGAAGGTCTTGGTGAGCCATTGCCTTGGATTGCTTCAGTCCATGTGGTGTGAGTACATCTAGAGTGCTGTCCAGGATGTTGACCCAGTGACTGTGAAGGAATGGCAGCATAGTTCCAAGTCAGGGTGATGTGGCTTGGAGGGAAACTTGCAGTGTAATGGTGTTCCCTGTATCTGCTGTCCTTGTCCTGCTAGATGATAGAGGTTGCGGGTTTGGAAGGTGCAATCAAAGGAGCCTTGGTGAGATGCTGCAGGGTGTCTTGTAGATGGTACACACAGCTGCCATTGTGCATCAGTGGTGGAGAGAATGAATGCTTAGGGTGATGGATAGGGTGCTGATCAAGTGGACTGCTTTTGTCTTGGGTGGTGGCTAGTTTTGAGTGTCATCCAGGCAAGTGGAGAGTGTTCCATCACTCCTGACTTGACCATTATGCATGGTGGACAACCTCTGGGAGTCAGGAGCTGAGTCATGAACACCACCACCTGCAAGTTCCCCTCCAAAGCCCCACACCTTTCTGACTTGGAACTATATCGACATTACTTCACTGTTGCTGGGTCAAAATCATGGAGCTACTAAACAGCACTGTGGATGTATCCATACCACATGGACTCTAGTGGTTCATGATAGTCCACCATTGTCTTCTTGTGGATACACCGTGTTCTATTTTACTGAATCATTGCCACAATGCGGGTATTAATGATTGTTGGGGATTCATTGTTCTCTGATTGCTTGGGCCTGATCTGTGAGAAGAAAATGCCTAATGGATAATTGTGTGATTCTTTCAGTATTAGTCAATATTGACTGTATTTAGTTAATATTAAATGTTTAAGCAGGTAATTGATCATGTAGCTTTTGATTTATTTTCTTTTTGTATTTAACCACTAATAGAAGAGGAATCTTTGGGCACTGATGGCCAGAGGTGTGTCCTTTGATCTATTAGTTGAGCTTAAAGCAGGATTTTCTTCAGTGGCTGTCATTTGCAGTGAGGTCAGTGTGATCATCATAGAGTCTTGGAAATCTAATGCTGTTCTATTACGAAATGTGTTGGCTGCTGAAAGACTGGTAATAAAATTGAATTTTGTTACAGTAAACTTTTCTCTTGTTGGTCATCATTGCCCAGCACTATGTGGCACGAATATTACTTGCTACTTATCAGCCCAAATTTGAATGGTGTCCAGGTCTTGTTGCATGTGGGCACAAACTGCTTCAATGTCTGAGGAGTCAAGCATGGTACTGAATGGTATCCAATTCTGGTAACCACACTTTAGAAGGGATGTGAAGCCTTTAGCGAGGCGTGGAAAAGATTTATGTGGATGATTTCAGGGATGATGGACTTCAGTTAGGTGCATAAATGGAGAAACTGGGGTTGTTTGCTTTAGACAAGGTTGAGAGGAGATTTGGTTGAGGGTCTAGACCGAGTTGATGAAGCAGTTCTCATATGTGGGAGGAACCTGAGGACGCAAATTTGCGGTGATGGCAAAAGAATCAAAAGTGACATGGAAATAATTTTTAAGCAGTGAGTGGCTATGGTCTGAAATGCATTGCCTGAAAGGGTGGTGGAGGCAGATTCAATCGTGGATTTCAAAAGTGAATTGTATAAGCACTTGATGGGGAAAACAATTTCCTAGGTTATGGGAAAAGGGCGTGGGTTTGGGACAAGCTGAATTATTGCTGCAGAGAACTGGCATGGGCTCAACAGGCTGATTAACTTTCTTCTGCACAGTAACCATTCTATGATTCTGACAATCATTTTAGGGCAGTCAGATTCTCTAATTATGGATGTGCTGCTGAAATGTGACATTGACAGTAAAGATGTGAGATTTGTCCAAAGCCTATATTGGGACCAAATAGTGAGCATCAGGCTAGAAGATGGGCAATCAGATATGTTGCAAGTGAAGAGAGGAGTACGACGAGGCTGTGTACTGTTCCAAAAGTCATTCAATCTGTTCACAGTACAAATATTCAGAGATTTAGATGTACTTCCAGGGGTATAAGTTAAAAGAAAGAATATAAATTAGGGATACGCTGATGAGACAGTGCTATTTGCAGAATCAGAAGAGGCTCTAACATCTAGAAGTTTAGAATATGGATTGAGTATGAACACCAAAAAGACACAAACAATAGTAGTCAGAAGGAATCATTAGAAGAAACTAGAGTGAAGGTTGAACTGGATGGTGTCACACTGGAATGAATAGATAAGTTTGTCTATTTAAGACAAATGGGAAGAATAGATGACTGATGCGATGCTGAAATCAGAAGGATAGCGATGGCCAAAAGTAATTTCATGAAGATGAAGGATGTGTTAACAAAACTCAAGCTTGAAACAAGGAAAAAAAAACTCATAAGGCGCTACATTCATCCACTTTCCTGTATGCCTCAGACACCTGGGCAATAAATAAAGATTTGTGGAAGAAAATAGAGACCTTTAGAATTTGGATACTAAGATGTATGATTAACATTCCATATACAGACCATAAGACAAATTGAAGAGGTGTTTGAAATTGCAAGAGTAAAAAGAACCCAAAAGTGTGACACCCAGAATAGAAAATGATCTCTTCTAGAGGGCCAAATGGAGAGCAAGAGAAAACGGGTCTACTTCGGCGTAGTTGGATGACGGACATCACAGAGCATTTGCAGAGCTGCAGTGGATGTGTGAGGATGGCGAAAGACGTACAAGAGTGACATGCTATGACAACAGATCGCCTTGCAGGAGCAGCTACAAGCAGGACAGATGTAGGTTCTCTGACTATTTCTAGGTGTTATATGCATGCTAGTTGTAATCCTGGGGGAATCCCTGATTTCTGTTTAAGGATGAGCTGAATGCCTCTCTTGTCTGTACTTACCTTGGTTCTGCACCCTTTCATATTTAATATTGCATATTGTAGGAAAAGCGAGCACTTTGATTTACGTGACAAAATCTGCACCTTAACATCTTAATCTTGATTGGATGATCCTGCTGAAGGATTTTTTTGTAACTTAAATTGTTTCCAAACAAAGCTATCTTGCACACAAAGCTATTTCTGTGCAAGGCCTTATTTGAAACTCTTCAATATTGAATTTTGTCCCCGATTTAGAAAGAAATCTTTGAAGACTAACTGTTCCTTAAATTAATTGTTTTGAGATTGTTAGCAAACATTTTTGAATTTTAAAATGGCAGTTGACAGATTTTTGGGATAAAAGTTTGTTTCTGACCATTATTGGTATGTACGTGATTGGTTCAGTGAGCCTGCTGGCACTTTGCCCTTTCACCTCTGAGACTGGGGTTTGAATTCAGATCTGGTGGTCATATGGTTTCCAAGTGAAATGTGTTCAGCTATTGTTCTACTGTTCTGGGTGGGTGCAAATCTGCACCACCAAACTATTCATAATTCATCACAGTTTGGTTGTCTCGTAATTACAAGGGTACCTGTAGTAAATGGAAAATTCATAATTGTGCTGCAGGGATTTTCTTCTGAGATTAGTGTCAAGGTTGTTGGAGCAGAATGCAGAAGGAGCTTTACTGTGCATCTTGACACTTGCACCTGTTACAAGTCAGAAAGGACTGTATCTGTACCGGTTTTTTCCACAGCGATCTAAAACTCTTTCCTGTACCCTGCTCTCTCTCCATAGCCCTGTATTTTCCTTCTGCTTCAAATATTTTTCTGCTTGCCCCTGAAAAGATGTAATGACCTGTGCCTCAATCACTTCCTATGTGAAGAATTTTCATGCTGTAACAGCCTTCTGCATCAAGATGTTTCTCCTACCTCACTCGCTCTTCTGGTGACTCTTTTAAAGGGCTATATTTGTTGACACCACTGGGGAGCAAATAAGTGAATATCTTACTCTCATCAACAGGAATTGGGAGGACAGTACTCGCCCAATACTTTATCTGGAATGAGTAATTTGATTCAGTCTGCTGTACTGCAGTAACTTGTACTTTTATAGTGCCTTTAACTTAGTAAAAGATCCTGGTGCTGTAGAGGAGCATTACCAAACAGAATTTGACACCAAGCTATGCATGGAGATATTAGGGCAAATGGCCAAACACTTGGTCGAAGGTAGGTTTTAATAAATGTCATAAAAGCAGGAAAGAGAAGCGGAGATTTTGTCAGGGACAGTTCAGCAAATCAGGCCCTCTGCAATGTATAATCTTATCGATTCATAATCGGGCAGGTTACAGAGTTCCAGGAACTTGTCAGATGAACTCCACCAAGGAAGATTTATTTCCGCCCCAGCCAAGTGTTGACTGCTTCTCTCTTTCCATTTTTATATTCAACCCTAATTGTTAGTCACTGTTTCCTGCCCCATGTACCCTTGCATTATTGCTTACCCACTTCCTAGGATGGGGTTCAACACTGGCTCTTCCTTAATGGTCTAAAGTATTGATGTCCTACTGATGTAGAAATCTGTCCTTTGGTTTTTTTTGCTCTTGTTCAGTCTAAAGTAATCCGGTATTATGGCCCTGTTACATCTCTATTTTTCCCTAATTTGTTTACATTTCTCATCCTCTATCTCCTATTTATCGGTGGTCCGTAATTAATTCCTGATTTGGTAACCTTTCTCTTCTGCCTGTTCATTGGGGCACTCTTGACCTAAAGGAGGAAAAATTCAGCATGGGCTTCTTGATTCCTGGAAAGTGCACTTCTGGGCAATGCATGAGGATGGGATTGTACTGTGACAGCCTCCACAGTTGAATAGCCTATTTATATTGGTGGTTTAGGATCACAAATATAGTCTGATGAATGAAACGATGCTGATTCCCATGGACTCCAAAAGTAACTGGCTTGAAATGAGAATTTTGAGGGAAACAATCATGAGTAATATTTATATGATGTGAAGTTATTTTTAACCAGATGAACTTTCTTTCCGCACTTATTCCCACTCATACTTGACTAAGTGGATGCATACAAAATTGGAATAAAGACAGGAAAATGTAACAAAACCGTTCAAGATGAATTGATGTATGCAATATCTTCATGTCTGCCTTGAGTCAGAAAGTTGTGGGTTCGAGCAGTTTTAACTCCACTTGTGCAACAGTCATTTTTTCCCATTGATTTAAGTATGTTCAGCATTGTAGCATAGCTAATGTACTGCCAAAGAAACAGCAAAGTCCAAGATGACAAGAAACAGGTTCAAAAATGTAATATGTCATAGAGTTTGGACCAGTATTTAATCTTTATATGCTGTTTATAGTCACTGTACTTCTTGGGGCATTTAGCATTGTAACTGCCCAAAATCTGAAAACTGCAAGGACCACAGTGACCAGGAACTCTGTCAAAATGTGTATTCTATTATTTTATGTCTGATCTCCTGTAGTAATCATGGCATGATAAATGCCAACATCACACCTTGTTAGAGAGGCAGACCACCTTAAAATTTCAATTTGTCAAGCTCATGGACAAATTGACATTAACCTCTATTTGCTTAATAATTAAACCTTGTGACCTTAAAGAAAGTGCCTGTCACTGTGAGGACAGTATATTGTTCCTTTATAAAACTAGGCATTATACAGCTTAACCATGCTCAACACCAGAGGAGGTCTAATTGTAATGTGTTTTAAATGGCGTATCTACACTTTAGTATTTCAAACTGTAGACATCACACTGTCTATACAGCACTGTAATTTCTTGGAAAAATGTTCTCTTGCAAATACTCCTATCTCACAAATCTAAGGTTTAGTTTGGTGTAGTTGGCTAGAGTTTGAATTCTTGGGCTGGTATTGTTGACCAATTAAAAGATAGTTTTGTAGAACTTTTCCTTATGCTGTTGATAGTGAATATGAACAGATGGGATTTTTGTTTTACTGCAAATGTGGATTGAGTATTTAGCTTGTAAAACACGTGGCAACAGGGTGTTCCTTTTTCAAGATTTTGGAAATCTCTATCAAAAGGTATGCTAGTTTTCTTTCGATACTGACTGATTTTCAGCAAACTATTTTGAACCAAGGTGCTTCAACCTGGGACTTTTGAAGAGGTGCACCTTGGCTAGACAAACATTTCCTGCTTTGTAGTTTGAAGACTGAAAGATTTTTGATCCACTTGGAGACCGAGTTGCTGAATGTCTTCCTTGAAGGAAATGGTCAAGATGTTGCCATGCATTGTCCTAGCAACTTGGACAACTGCTTGGGATTCAGACAATGTTGGTAGTGCCACATATATTGATTCAAGGTGCTGTGGGAAGTTTTCCTTGAATCCTCACAACCCTTATATTGGTGATGGTCGCCTGATGGGAGTTGGAAAGCGAGTTCCAGGATCTTGATACTGATGAAAGAAAGTGGCAATATATGTCTAAGTCAGGATGCTATGCAACTTGAAAGAGAGTTTTGATGATTTTGCTGCTGTGTTCTTCCCAAACTGGGAAGAGAAGAGACTGATGTGAACATAAAAGGAAATCCTATCTATACATTTAAATAGTAAAAAGGTGATAAAAGGATTAAAGCCGATTAGGGACCAAAAAAGGTGATTTATGCATGGGGGCTATGGTACTAAATGAATACTTTGCATCTGTCTTTACCAAGGGAGAAGGTGCCATTCAAGTTAAGGTGAAAGAGGAGCTAGTTCAGGCACTTGGTTTAAAATTGATGAAGCTGGGGGTGGGAGGTATTGGATAGGCTGTCTGTACTTAAATTTAGTAAGGCACCAGAACCAGATGAGATGCATCTACTGGAAACTGAAGGAAGTGAGAGTGGAAATTGTAGAGGCCACAGGCCATAATTTTCCACTCCTCAGAAACCAGGGTGATGCCAGAGGACTGGAGAATTGCAAATGTTTGCACACTTGTACAAAAAAAGGGTGTAAAGATTAGCTCATCAACTACAGGCCAATCAGTTTAACTTTGGTGCTATGGAAGCTTTTAGAAATGATGGGCAGAATTTAATGTTTGCGATGGGGGTCTTGCCCGCCAGCTGGAGAAGCAGTGGGAGCCTTGCGTCGCCTCAGCTTGGGAAGGTCCGTCACATCACGTGTCCATTAGGCACTTAAGTGGCCCGTGTCGGGCCTTCCCTGAGATCAAGCAGAGGACAGCAGCTCTTCATTGCCATCAGTGCCAGTGGGACTGTGCAGCTGCCAGTAATGCACCCACAAGAGACCCAGGATCAATGAGAGACCACAGGCCAAAGGTGAGTGAGGGCAGGGAGGGGCGTTGGAGGCATGGACGGGGAGTTTTGAGTGCTCCCCCCTTTACAGATCCCAGATACCTCAGCCAAACTTGATAGGGTTTGCTTTTCAGGCTCCCAGTGTGGCAACACCACCTCCCGCCACTGGTTGAATACCATTAATTGCCACTTAAGAGCCTCATTGATGTCCAGGCGGGAAGGCTGTCCATGAGCCTTCCTGCTCTGGACTTAATCAGGCAGAGGTGAGAAGGTGGCGGGGTCCCCACATTGCACCCCTTCCCCGATTAAATGCCCCCTCCAAATTTGCCTCCAGGGAAGGGAGCATTAAATTCTACTTGATGATTTGGCACAAAATTAATCATCACTTAGGCAAATGCAGATTAATTAAGGAAAGCCAGCACGGATTTATTAAGGGCAAATTTGATGAGATTTTTGAGCTAACAGTGAAGATAATGGTGTACATGGATTCCCAAAAGGCATTTGATAAAATGCTGCACAACAGACCTATGAGCATTGTTAGAGCTCATGGAACTAAAAGGACAGTAGCAACATGGATGAGAAATTGACTAAGTGACAGGACTAGAGAGTAGTGGTGAACGGTTATTTTTTGGACTGGAGGAAGGTTTATAATGGAGTTCCCAGGAGTTGGTATTAGGACCCTGCTGCCCATGATATATTAATGCTGTAGACTTTGGTGTACAGAGCACAGTATCAAAATTTGTGGACAATATAAAACTTGGAAGTATTGTGAACTGTGAGGAGGATAGTGTTAAACTTCAAAAGGACATAGGTTGGTGGAATGGGTGGATAAGTGGTAGATGAAATTTAATACAGGCAAGTGTGAAGTGATTAATTTTGTTAGGAAGAACGTGGAGAAAAAATATAATGGGTACAATTCTAAAGGGGGTGCAGGAGCGGAGGGACCTGGATGTATATGTGCACAATTCATTGAAAGTGCCAGGGCAGGTTGAGAGAGTGATTAATAATGCATTTGGAATCTTGGGCTTTATAAATGGGGCATAGAATGAAAAAGCAAGGAATGATAAATCTGTATAAAACACTGGCTCAACCTCAACGGGAGTATTGCGTTCAGTTCTGGGCACCACACCCTTCGGATGATGTGAAGACATTAAAGAGGATGCAGAAAAGATTCACGAGAATGGCTCCAGGGATGAAGAACTTCAGTTATGTAGACAGATTGGTGAAGCTGTGATTGTTCTCCTTGGAGAAGGGAAGGTTGAGAGGAGATTTGATAGAGGTATTCAACATCATGAGGGGACTGGGTAGGGTTGATAGAGAGAAACCTCCCATTGGTGGAAGGATTGTGAACCAGAGGAGACGGGTCTAAGGTAATATGCAAAAGATGCAATGGTGACACGAGGAATAAACTTTTTTAGGCAGTGAGTGGAAAGGAACTGGAATGCACTACCTGAGAATGTGGTGGAGGCAGGTTCATTCATTGCATTCAAAAGAGGATTGGATCGTTATCTGAAAAGGAAAAGTTTGCAGAGCATGGGGAAATGCAGGAGAATGGCACTAGGTGAATTGCTCTTATGGAGAGCCAGCATGGCCACAACGGGCTGAACGGCGGCCTCCTGTGCTGTAATCATTCTATGATTCACTGGAGCCTTGTACATGGTAGAGAGGCTTTGAGGGTCAAGAGGTAAGCTACTTGTCACAGTATATCTAGGCTGTGTCCTTCTATGTAGCTACTGTTAATGTTGCTTATCCAGTCAAGTTCCCCATCAATACTGGCTTCTAAGATATTGATGGTGTGGGATTTGGCAATCGTAATGCCTTGAAGATTGGTAGAGATGATTGGACTTTTCCTTGGTGAAGATGGCCCTAGCTTATTAGTTATGTCATGTGCATGTTACTTGCCACTTGTCAGCCCAAGCTTGAATGTTCTCCAAGTCCTGCTGTAGGCTGGCATGGCTGATTCATTATTGGAGGGCTTGTGAATGGAGATGAACACTGGAGTCAATAACGAATAACCACATTCCTGACCTTATGATGGTAAGGCCATTGCGACAGCCAAAGATGGCTGGCCAAATACTTTGGTTAAGTGTTACCAGAGTGAACTGCCAATAACAATGAATAGTGATTTGGTCTGAAGTTTACCTGGATTCAGCAAGTGCTTTTCCCCAGGAACAACCTCTTAGACAGGCAGAATTCAGTTTATAGTTGACCTGAATTACTGGCTTGTCAGAGCATCTCCAGTAAAATCCTTGTTCTTTACCTTCAGTGTGTTGAAACAGCCCCAATTGCAGACATAGTCAAAAAAAAGTACTTGCATTTATGCAGCATCGTCCACTGAAAGTTCCAAAGCACTTTACGGCCAATGAAGTACTTGTGAAGTGTAGTAATGTAGGAAACATGGCAGCCAATTTGTGTATAGCAAGCTCCCACAAACAACAGTGTGACAAAGACCAGATAATCTTGTTCCTTGTGCTGTTGATCAAGGCATGAGTATTGGTCAAGACACCCAAGTTAACTAACCTCTTGTTGGGATCTTTTACATCCACCTAAGAGGGCCTCATCCAAAAGACTCCCTCAGTATTGCAATGGAATGTCAGTTTTGACTTCTGTGTTCAAATCCTGGAGTGGGGCTTAAACATGCAACTTTCTGACTCAGGTGAGTGCTACCCACCAAGGCACGGCAGACAATTTCTGACAGTGCTGCTGAGTAATGCCTTTGGGTATTGGCGGCAGCCATCTTTGTTATGTTCTCCAAACGGAGCATTTTCTGGTCTCATCTGTATGTCATTCCCCATTATGCAATAGAAACCTTTGAAGAAAAGAAAGTGGTCTAAAATAAAAACGGGCTTTCTTTAATAAGCACATAGTGCCAGTGTTGGAGGAGTTCTTTCAGAGAACTTGCCAATATAAATGTAATGTATATGCCAAAAAATTTTGAATACTGATTGGTTCAGGTAAAAAGCTTGAGTTTGATTCAGGGGAATTACCAGGTCAAGGTCCACTATAGAACTTGAGCACATAATTCAGACTATCACCCTGATGTAATACTGAGAGTGTGATATTTTATCAAAGGTATGTGCCTATTCAGATAGATGTAAAAATTCCAATGGTTAACTCAAAGAACGGGAAGTCGCCTCCAGCCTGGCCAATATCAATTAAAAACAGATTGACTGTCATTGCTAATTGTGGGATCTTGCTGTGTGAAACACACTAACGTGTTTGTTTACTCAAATATACGTCACTGTAATTAATAGTATGTGGAGCACCTTTGAGGTGTTTACAAGGGTCAAAGCTTACTATATAAATTAAAAGTTTATGCTGTCCATTCTGGAATTTATCTGCACACTGTTTCAAAGGTGTTGTTTTTGGTATTTTTAATTTCACATTTTGTGAATATGTTCATCATAATTTATAATGTTGATGAATAACATTCTTGTGTATTAAGTGCATGTATTAGTGCTAAGCAATCTAATGCAGTGTTTGAACTTGTAGTAATCCTCTTCCCTGCATCAATAGTTAAAAGCATGCATTTGAATTTGCACTGCAGTCTAAATGCACAGCTTCAGACTGAAAGGGAGGGTCCATATTAGCTATACTGTATTGTGCCATGTAATGCGGTTCCTGCAGTAATTTCATCCTTTCAGCCTAAACGGTGCAAAAATTTCTAAAGGTTTGATCTCTGTTCATTGTGTGGTGCAAAAATGACTGCATGGAGTGTAAGCATGCAGAAGAAGAGGAGCATTGATTGATGATTACTGTGATCTGGTTTCAATACTGCGTTATGTTTTGTTCTGTGGAGACGCCCACATTTGTGACCTGCATGTTTTTGATGCTGCAGACATTAGCTATGGGCTTGATGCTTGTTTGCCTTGGAGTGGTGGTGTGTGGCAAAAAATGGAAACATATGTTTTTTAACCTGGAACAGAAGTGAAAATAGTTCAACACCCCATTCAAGTGCAGGAAAGGTGACTAATGTCGGGGCCTTGGTTTAACCAGTGCGATCACAAAACCCTGCTGCATTGTGTGTCTGAAGTTGGCTGTCCAATTATATCTGTTCTACTGGTCTGCTAACCCTGTCCATGTGAAGCTGTTGGAAGGTTTGTTCACCGTTTGAGTGCTGAAACTGCCTTTCAAAGCTGACAATGTTTGTTCATGTAAAATCTAAACATATACAGTTTTGTGTTGAATATTTTCTAACAATTATATGGGAATAATCAGAATTTTAATATTCTAAAAAGAAACTCCAGGCTCTTATTTCTGTTTCCACTTCTTTGGCCATGGTGATCCACACTTTGAGGCTAGCCACAGCGTCCACGTAAATGATGGTCTGCATGATGAGTGGGATTCTGTTTGATTGTATCCATGCCCATCAGATCCAAAGATTTTTGTAAACCAATGAAACAAAAATTCTGCAAATTAGCTGTATTGCTGTGTTATTTTAGTGCTATTGTGAAGCTTCAAACTTCAAATGGAGCAGTAACCTTCATTACTTACAACCAAATTGAATGTGAAAGTAATACGTCAATGTAATAACGAGCTTTTTGAAAGAAAAACGGTCAAGGAAAAATGCAAAGAACATTATAGAAGTATGATTTTGGTAACCAAGTTGCTTTATCACTGAGTCTTATGTGACTTTCTTTCAGTGCTTCATGTGCATGGTGTGCTCTTGTGGATAGTTGTGGCAACGCAAACTGCTAGTTTGACTTGCAATTTGCCATACCATTGTGGCCTTCTCATTGCTTGACATTTTAACATTCGCAAAATATTGATACAATATATTTCAAACATAACTACTTTTGAGGTTTGTCATAAACTGATAAAAAAGGGATCTTGTTGCACATAGGACAAGAGATAAATAACTTGCATTTATATAGCATCTTTTACAACCTTGGGGCACCCCAAAGTGCTTCACAACCAATGAAGCACTCTTGAAGTACAGTTACTGTTGAAATGAAAACAAGTTTATTAAAGCCATAACAACATCTAATAGATAACCCAAATTGTTTGAATTTGGGGATAGGGGTCTTGCTAATTTTTCTAGCTGTTTAATTGTCTTACTGCAGGTTTTGACTAATTTAAATATGACACTACATAAGGGTACTCTTTAGAAAACCCTTTTCTGTTGGTGAAACTTTATATTGAAGCATTTCATTAGTACTTGCTCAATAACACAAAGATTTTGTAAGTCTTGGCATTTATAAAGCACCAGCTCAAGTTGACCCAAAGCACTTTACAGCCAATTAAGTACTTTTGAAGTGTAGTCAGTATTGTAAAATAGGAAATGTGTGAACCAATTTGCACACAGCAAGTCCCACAAACAGCAATATAATAATGACCTGATCATTCCCGCTTTACTTCCTCTCCTTAATGCAGGGTCTCTCTTTATGCACTAATTTTGAAAAAAACTTTCCACTCTAAAGTGCAATAAATGTGATAGAATTAAGTGACTGCTTCCTTACCTTAATTGTTCATGACAAAAGTAGTTTGACTTGCTCTTCAGTGTCTCTATTTAGACTCGAATGATTTCTAAACTATGTTCCAGTCATTCTTTATTGCTAGGGGGTTTCACAGTTTGAATCATTCTTCTTTCTTTGCATCTTCATGCTGCTGCAGTGCAGCCAGGCCCCAGTTTATCTCCAAGCTGTTTTGTGGGAAAAGGTCATACTTATAGCTGACCCTTTAAGATTATAAGATTGGGATGCTGCCCAGGTGATCTTTTCTTGCCTCCATTCTACAAAAAAGGTGATGTTCCCTCTTTGGCTCCGAGTTTTTTCTCACCAGGAAAATGTTTTTCACTGCCATAAGGCAACTGGGGCTATGCACTGGTAGAAGGAAGGAGGTGGCTCTCTTTCCCTGACTCAGCCCTCAAGCTTGTGTCCTTCAACTCCAAAGTGGATGACCTCCCACTTGCCGATATTTGCCACAGTTTTGTCCATTCATTTAGTCTTAATATAACTGTAGCTTTATGTTACCAGCTAGACTGCGTGTAACGTGTCAGATACATCAATCCAGTTTCTGCCACCAAACAGTTAGGCACCATGTTATACATAGTCAGGACACTAGAGGCTGGTTCAGGAAGCGAATATCTTGCCTAGGTGAAGGATCTGCTAGACTGCAGCATTTCTCTGGAAATAAGTGTGCAGATCATTGCCTAAGGGTTCTTGTTCCACCATTTTGCTTTGCTATGGGATTTGGGGGATTCCACCAGAATTACTGGCCAAGCTGTTGGAAAAGGCTTTTTGGCGAAGAAGTGGAAGATTTATATGAAAGTCACAACTTCCACTGACAGAATCTTTGGGCTATTTCTGGAATGGCAATCAAAGGCAAAGCTGTCCACTGGGGGCTATGTTGTCCAGTTTAGGCACTAAATGATGGTCAGTATTCTTTTTAGTGATTTCAATTCAGGCTCCAGTGTGCGTTTCCGACAACAGCCTTTTGTTTTAAAATTCTTTCATGGGATGTGAACATTAGGGTGGTGGTGAGCTGCCTTTTTGAACCACTGCAGTCCATCTGTTATACACCCACAGTCCCGTTAGGGCGAAAGTTCCAGGATTTTGACAGTGAAGGATTGGCAATATAATTCTAAGTGAGGATGGTCTGTGGCTTGAAGGGTAACTTGCAGGTGATGGTATTCCCACATGTCTGCTGCCCTTGCCCTTCCAAGCGACAGAGGTCATGGGTTTGGAAGGGACTGTTGAAGGAGACTTGGCGAGTTGCTGTAGTACATCTTGTACATGGCACTCTTCTGCCACTGTGCATTGGTGGTGGAGGGATGCTGATCAAGCAGGCTGCTTTGTCCTGGCTAATCCCCATCTCTAGCTAAAAACAGATATTTGTAGCCTGGTCCCAGTTTATTGCAGGAATTTGCATGTTTCCTGTTCCTGAACGCTAAACTGGGCATGCAAGCATAACTGCAGGATTCAGTGCTATTTGGGATTTGAACTATTTCATTTTCCATAGTTTATTAGAAGATACAGATTTTAAGAAATGATTGATGACTCGCCTCAGTAATGAGAAAATTGGTAAAAATTCTGTCTCTTTTAATTAATTGGCTGCTGTCAGAAGATTTTGGTATTGAATGCATTTCTTCACTCAGCAATATTATTGCATTTAATAGATCATTGCATTAAAGCCTTTATCCATCACTCTTAACAATACACACTACTTTCCCTGCCTCCACTTACTGCCAACTTTCATACCTATCCTTCTTAAGATGTTGATTCCTTGCTAGTATACAGCCCCACTGGCAGTGCTTTTAGTGCTTTGGCTAACTGCACAAAGCAGAACTCGAACCTGTATGGCATAATGCTGCACTGAGTGGTGACTTTGCCTGCTACCTTATCAAGGAGAATAGCATTGCACTTTAAATAGGCTGCAGTCCGTTATCTCTAGTATCCTCTTCCTCCTGCACATTTGAAAAAAAAACTTCTTGCCTATAAAATCGCACACTAAAGTTGCTGAAAGATATGTGGGTTGTGGGTTGACTTGTTACCCTGTGTTTCTACATGTGAGGAAAATGTTTGGTCTGTATTGCATTGGCCAAGTTCAAGAGCTTATTGACAACTTGCAGTTGTAGTACCACTGCATATGGTGGGCTTGTTCCTGCAATAAGTAGTGGGTCATAAATCCATTGGACTTTTAAGAGTAAAATAAGACTGGGTTTTGCATGTTTGTTATTATCATTGGTCATATAGTTTGTATTACTGAACAAAATGCAGGACAGAAATACACCCGTAAACTGACTTTATTGCGCGCTCATTATTTTGATGTGATTTTTGAACACCAAATTTGTTACGTTGCTTTCTGCCCTTTGATCATAAGATTAGCAAACTGGTACACTTTTAAACAGTGCCGTTTGATCTGTAACCAAACAGGGATAGGGGTTCATTTAAATTCTGGTGAAAAGTTGACTGTAATAACCCTGTAGCATTGATAGCTGGAGTAGCAAGAACATTAAGTTGATTTGTAGGTGTAGATTCCTTCTGGTTAGGCGGTGAACTACATGTAATTGCCATGTCCTTAAGACATGAAAGATATTATAAACTATTAAATCAAACCTTACCTTTTTGCTAATTTAAAAAGTGGACTTGCTGAACCAAAAGATGGCTGCTACGGGTCAAATGATTGACAAGTTGGCTACACTTTTTGGAAATTTCCAACAGCAGCAATTACAGGACATAAGTTTAACCCTCATCCTTGTGGAATCTCACACCTCTCATTGTGAGGACACATTTCAATCAACAAAACCAGGGATCAGGGGATAACTTTCCTCCCCAGCCTGGTCCTACAACAAAGGGGAAGCTCATTATACCTGAAGAGGCACTAAAAGGCACCATTTATCTGCGAAGGTGAACAATGGATTTTGACCAGAGGCATAGAAACTGCTTGTTAGCCTGCAGTTGATTAATGGGCAACATCACATGACCCAAGCTTCTGACCTTTGGGAAGTTTTAATATTACATTTCTAGACTCACAATACAGTCTCTCTTTCTTTGGAAGATTCCTGCCATCACCTGCTGAGCAGACCAAGTCTCTATACCAACCTCATCTCACTGTATCACCATCAACTTTAAAGGAATTCTGGAAAAACCTGCTTCAGCTAGCCATACTGCAGCCCCTCCCTGAAGGAACTGGCAGTGCACTCTGAATTTCTGGACTCCGGCAATCACGTGAACTGATGTCCACATCTGTGGTGCTTTTTCTTCAAGTTATTCATAGTTGTAGAAACTCCTCTTTCCTATATTCTTATTGTGTGCTTGTATATGTGTATGAAGTTGTGACCGTTCCCTGGGTTTGACTGTGTGAATAAACTATACTTCTGATTTAGCCCCACTTTAAAAATTGACCTCATAAACAGAGGGTTTGGGGAAACACACCACAGCCTATTTCAAAAATTATAACACTTCTGCTTATGGAAAGATGTTGAAAAAAAATAAAGGAGTTCAGTTTTGTCTCCCTCCCCAGTCCGCAACATAACATAATATAGTACAGTACTGCATACTAATCAATTGTGTTTATTGGTAAAATATTGATTCTTCGTCCCGTCTGTTTTGGGAAATGATTATTTAACTGGAAATCAACCTAACAGTTATGCTTAGTGCACAGCTGATTGAAGCCGCTTGAAGCCTCCATCACCTTTTGGACTGTTAACTGTGGGAAGCACTTAGAAAGTGGAGACTTTGGGCAGCTTCAATTAACTGCTCCTGGGGCCTTGAGAATAAATAGAAGGGATGGACAGAGCTTTCAATAGATAAGAGTTGTACCAGATAAATTCTTTTTGGCTGAAATATTTTGCATTACAGTGGTATTGCAGTCATCATCTTAGGCAGTCCCTCAGGATTGAGGGTGACTTGCTTCCACTCTGGTTCAATGGGCTTAAAAGCCTTCACAGAACCCAATGTGGGACCTGCAGACTCTGCCACATGTGGGGCAGGCGGTACTTGAAGGGTTGGGTAGATGGGTTATTTGGAGATTTGTGCATTCCTTCCTACGCCTAAACTTTGCCTCTGCACGCTCCCAACAAAGTACCTCGTTGTGTTCGGAGCCTTCCCAAATGAGTCTTCTCCAATTTGGATGGTCGCAAGCCAGGGTCTCCTGTCGACGGGTATGTTTGACCTCTTTAGGGATGTTCCTATAGGGATGCTTTGAGGATATCCCTAAAGTGTTTCTGCTGTTCTCCTGGGAGCTTCCTGCTGTGACCAAGTTCTGAGTAGAGCAGTCACTTGGGAGTCTGGTGTCAAGCATACGAACGACACATCCCGCCCACTGGCTTTGAATGATGCTGGGCATGTTGACTTGGGAGAAGGCACTGCTGTTGGACCCCTTTACTTGCCTTTGGATTTGGAGGACCTTGCAAAGGCATTGCTGATGGTACTTCTCCAGTGCTCTGATGTGCCTGCGGTAGGTTGCTCAAGTCTCCGAAGCATATAGGAGAATGGGGGGAATCACTGCTGCTCAGTAAATTATGACCTTAGTCTCGGGTTTGAGATCCTGGTGTTCAAATACTTTCTTCCTCTGTAGACTGAGCTGGCACATTGGAGGCCATGATCAGTTTCGTGGTCTATGCCTGCTTTCATCGAGAGGAGTCCCCCAAGATATGGAAAGTGGTACTTGTAATATGAGATACTCGGATCTTCAGGTTATTACGATCCCCATAGAGACTGATAACTTTTAAAAAGAAATTTGAATTTCCAATTAATAGCTGAATGATTGGCGCATCAAGATTTCATGTGTTAAGATGTTTACCGTGATAGACTAAAAGCACTATTGACTAAACACTATTTTTGTGGGCATCTTATACTTAAACTGTAGAAAAGAGCTTTTAACACATCTAAAAAAAGCCCACTATCAATTATACGTTATACTGTACTTTAAGTAGACATTCAATTCTCTCGTAACTAGTCCAAAATTATTCTTAGCTCCTGAGGGTTTACTTTCAGTCCTTTCCTTTCCCAGCCTGCAAAGTTTTAATCTCAGAACTGTCTTTCATAGTGAGGCTTTTTCCCTGGAGATTCTTCCTCTAGTGCAAGCTAGGCGAATTTTCCAGCCTCTCTTTAATGTCTCATGAATTTGTTCTTTTCAATCCGAATGTGAGCTCCCACCCACCTTCCAGCGTGGTAAACCACAGCACCTTGCTGCCTATAGTTGCTCTCCCTCTCCCAGACCCTTGCACCTTAACCTTAATATTCAGTGATGTTTTAGGAAAGCCTGTAACCCAGTATCACAGTGGCTTCCTCTGTATCTTTCCGCTCTCAAAGCCTATTAGCATGGCAAATTGAATCACATGGGCCTTTCATCCAGGAAGAAATGCTGATTAGCTATTCTTTAGACTCCAATTCTATTCTATTGTGGAATTAAATGAATAGTTAAAGCACAACTGTTCACAACCCGACTTTCTCAACACTTCTGGGACTTTGGAGACTTGCAGTCCACTATTAACACACAGACTGCTGCAATTGTCTCCAAGCGTAAACACCTTGCACCTTCTTCCCAGTAAAACAATCTGTGCCCCTTTTAACCTCTAACAATCACACCACCCTAGCTTGCTATCAGGCAGACTTCAAAACAGGTCACGTGACCCCCTTCATTTTACCTTAAATTAAAGAGAGCCCCAAGCATAGCCATCTTTATAAATCTCATAATTGTAACAGTGAATAGTTAACTACTGACTCAACTTTAGCTAGGCCTGACAAGCTTACTGAATTGTCTGAAATAGTCAGTGTGCTTAATGTGTTACAAGCACTCCAGTTGTAATTGAATTCAGTGGTAATGGCAAATGTTTAACACCATTTGCCTGACACTAATGATTGCCCAGAATAAGCGTGGATGTTGTAAGTGATGGTGACTGTACAAATGGTCATTCTACCATGCAGTATGTTTACACATTAAACGCCAACACTTCGACCAAGCATCTCATCTAATTTGATACATAATTTACAACCTCATTTGTTTCCTCTCTCACCAGGAGGTTGGCAGTTCAGTTAATTCCCAGTGTGTAGCAGAGAGTCAATAGGGTGTGAATTCAATTTGATGAGTGTAGGTTATCACTTTATCGCAAACCAGAAATCACTGTATTTAAGTTGAGATAAAAACTTGTCCCCACAAGACATTTTGTTCGACAGTTTATGCTTTATGAATTCAATTTTGCTTGAATAGCACCAGAACCTAGAGACTTGTCATGTGGAGATGCTGGGAAAACTTGGGTTGGTTCCCTTAGAGTTGAGAACACTAGGATAAATACTTGAAGGGAAAATATTTGCAGAGCTTTGGGGGAAGAACAGGGGAGTGAAACTTCGATAGCACTACGAAAGAGCACTATGGGCTGCATAGCTGCCTCTTACACTATTATTCTATGACAATGATATTTATATCCATTAAATGCATAACTTATGGAGAACAAAACTGATGCATGCAACATTGTTTAACTGACACTTAAAGTATAGACAGTTTGTGTATGGTTTTGGATTTATATCTGGCTGTTGCATCACAATAATGGTGCTGTTAATATTCTATTTCTGTTCTCAGTTGAAGTGGGATAATTCAGATTGCCAGCCATATTTGTTTACATATCACTCCATAAAGAGACAATGTGGAGATTTTACTGGGTAGCCCTGTGGTTCAGGCAGAATCCTTTCAAAATAATGGTTCTGCCCTTACCAGGGCCAATAAGAGAAAAGCACATAGTGTAAATATGAATAATGTACCAATAAGTCAATTCAGCTAATAATCAACTGGTGCACATGCTACTTGTGTGCAGGAGTTAAGAGGCAGTGACACCAGGCCCAAGCAATCACCTGTGCAATCTTAGCTTGTAACTGAGAACAAATGTAAAGATCTGAGCAGCTGGAATTGTTTATTTTTATATTTTAAAAAGAACTGAACTAGTTGATGCCTACGCATCATACAATATATTTTTGATATACAGTTCAAGACGGTTGAATTGTGATTGAAAACAATTCAATTTAAAAAAAGGCTGTCAGTGTTGGAAATCTGAAATAAAAAGAGAATGCTGAAACTAACAGCAGGTCCATTTGCAAAAATAAGATGAATGAATGTTTAAATAAAAACCCATTGCCACAGCCATCCAAGTTGCTAACCTGCTTTCCAAATGCTAGTGTACCTATTGTTTATTTCCCCAGTATTTTGTGCCTTACTACTTATCAGCTGCTTTGTTTACCAGTGGTATGACTTGACCAAACTTTGCATATCGTATTCCTGACTATGAAGTATGTGTCAACTGTTTTCTCCTCCATCCCTTTCCTTTTCAAAAAATATTGAAAATATCAGAGTTTGATTCTTTTATTCATTTACAGGATATGGGCGTTGCTGGCTGGGCCAGCATTTACTGCCCTTCCCTAATTGCCCTTGAGAAGGTGGTAGTGAGCTGCCTTCTTGAGCGGCTGCAGTCCATGTAGTGTAGGTACACCCACATTGCTATTAGAGGGGGAGTTCCAGGATTTAGACCCAGCGGAAGTGAAGGAGCAGCAATATATTTCCAAGTCGGGATGGTGAGTGGCTTGGAGGGGAACTTCCAGGTGATGGTGTTCCCATATGTCTGCTGCCCTTGTCCTTCTAGATAGTAGTGGCTTTGGGTTTGCCTGCCTAAGGAGCCTTGGTGAGTTCCTGCAGTGCATCTTGTAGATGGTACTCACTGCTGCCTCAGTGCATTGGTGGTGGAGGGAGTGAATGTTTGTGGATGGGGTGCCAGTCAAGCGGGCTGCTTTGTTCTGGATGGTGTGAAGCTTCTTATGTTGTTGGAGCTGCACTCATCCAGGCAAGTGGAGATCACACTGCTGATTTGTGCCTTGTAGATGGTGGACAGGCTTTGGAGAGTCAGGAGGTGAAGGAATTCTGCTCATTGTAAAGACAGTGGCACACTGTTGACCTGTTTGTTGCACAAATGTACTCAATTGGCTTTAATTAGTTTTAGTTTTGTTTCTTTGCATAGATTGTTTTGTTTATGACTTCAAAAAGAACTCTTTTCTGGGGTTAAGTTTAGGGTAACTTGAACTGTCTGTACATTTTTTTCATACTTTATGAATGTTGAAGAATGACGAAGACGAATGTGACTAACTGATTCAGCACAAGGTAGTGAGTGAAATGGGAATAAAAATGGTTGTTTATGTAATGGCCAGTGCATCCAGCTGGGACTTGTAACAGAATGTCCCTGTAGCATGCTACTGCTAATATGTAAACATTGAGCACTCTCTGACCCAATTTAATTTCATCAGATCATTTACTTATTTTGAAATGTTACTGCTTTGGTGGGTTTTGATTTGCATTGAGACTTCTGCGCTTTCTTTTGGTGGGGGTGGGAAAGCAGCAGTGCAAGCAGTGCTTTCTCAGAATAAACTCCAGGGGGCTCTCTCTCATCCCTCCTTATCTCCACCTCATTGATCCCTATATTCACTGTCCCCCTGAGATTAGTTAAACTTCTAGTTGCTTCCTGGAGGCCCCACTCACTTCCTTTTTATATGTACATCAAGCAGAAAGCCCCAGGAGTCTGGAAAAGGATCCCTCTTGGACTGTGTGAAAGGGTAGTTAAGGCAGTCTTGTGACTCCAGTGAGCTCAAGGAATTTACCTCTCAAGTCCTATTAATGGAACAGTTTATTGTTCTGAAGCTGATGAAGCAATAAACAAGATAGAAAGCCAATTTCTATAACATCAGTTCTTCATCCAGCTTCTGGATTAACTGGAATTGACCAAGTCTTCACTTGTTTCGTGATATCCCATTGTTAAACTTAGTAGTCACATATTATTGTTCCACCTGTAGTATAAACACTATGCATGTGCAGTTGGTTGAAAGTTGCGATTGTGAATTAATTTTATCTCCATTGGATAAACCGTCAGGGAGGGTGGTCTGTGCAGGCTGGCAGTTGGAAAATTGCTTGTGACCAGCATCAGCAACTCACCTGCAGGCGCTGAGAAAGAATAGCACTGCTGCCACAAGTAGCAAAGAGAAATACTCCTGGAGATGGTATATAGACTTGATTTTGGGGGCAACAGTGTTATATTGCGCACCTTAGAACATTGGTAGAAGACTGTAAATAGCATGTTAAGCGCTCTCTGACATTTCTACATTTTTCTGCCTTTTTTTAATATGATTGTAATATGCAGAAAAATTGCTGTATAGGTTCTGTCAGGCTGTGGTGTTTGGACAATTTAATTGTGATGGCTGTGCTGTAGATTAAATTTTCCTTAGACTGGAGTGCTATTACACAGTGGGCATTTGGCAGACCACTTTGAGAGGAAGCCATTAGCGATGACTGCTATGGTTGGGTTATATTGTATTTGTGTTGAGCTTTGGGTAATTATCTTTGTTCTAAATCACAATGCTGTCCATTCAAACTGTGAATATTATCTGATTGCACTGATTAAGATCCATTTGATCTGTTTAATGCATCTTGAGCATTTTAATGTTCTATTAAATGAAGAGTTTATTTTCATTTTTTAATGTAGCCATATTTTTTTATGCAGGCTGCCTTCCAGTCAGGCCAGAATGCAGCTCCTCCTCCACTTGTATACTCCCAAAATCCACAGACAATGACTACACAACCACAGACTAGACAGGTAAGATGCCTATGGGGAATGCCACTACAGCATCTTGACTTCATTTCACATTTAAAAAATGGTGTTAAAAGGCATGCTTTTGGTGTAATGCATTTTATTTTCAGTGCTTTCCACAACAGAATAACTGTCAGGCAGTCAATGATGACAGTGCTGTTAACTAATGATAGTATAGTTAGCAGAACTAGCTATACCATATTTGCACAGAAACTGGTTCATATCAGCAAAGATGAATTAGTAACGTAGATGCAAACATAACGTAAACTCAATTTTCAAAGGAAATATAACGGTCTGTCAAAGGATTAGAGAATGTCTTGAGAGTCATTTATAAGCAACTTACGACAACTTCAAATATGAATCCATGAATAACATAGTCTGTTCATTTTATTAAACTCAGAATTTCAAACTACTTCTAGGTATATTGATGAGCCAAGACGTTATTGTCAGCTGCATGATTGAGCTAGTGTTGCTTGTCCACCTTAATTAACAAAGGCTGATGACTGACCGTCATTATCAATATTCCTTCTGATAGTTGCAAAGAACTATAGAGGATTATTATCTGTCCGTGATCTTTCACCACCTGTATACAGGATCCTGCAAAATATACACCGTGTTGGGAAGAACGCCACCCCTCCCCCCCCTCCCCTACCCATCTACAATCTGATACTCCACAGTGACTCCAGTTGCACCCCAACTTAGAAATCTTGAGCTTGAGCTCAAACAGCTGGAGACATTTCCTACTCACGTGATCCCCCAAGAGAGTGTCCCAAAGATCCCACATGGCACAGGAATTGTAAGCCGTAGGCCTCAGCTGCCCATCCATGATCTAAACAAAATATCTCTTCCATCTTTCAGAATCTAGTTAGTATCTTGTTTAAACTATTAATTTTAATTAATGCCTCTACATCTGTATGCTAATGCTCTTATTAATTCACTTACTGTTATACTTTGCCCACTCATGCAGGACAATACTTCAGTTGATTTTTTTTTTTACTTGCTCCCTGAAGCTCACTCTGCTCTGCCTTCAAACTCAGTCAGTCATGCACTCCTCACCTCTGCACAGCCAATGCCCTACTATCTGCACTGTGATGTTTCTACTTGACTCTTTATTTTTTTCACAGTGTGCTCTCTGTCTTCCGCTGGCTCCCACAGTCTCTCACTTTCTCTCCTGCTGACTCCTCACTGTCATTTTTACCTGTTAGTCTCCAGCACTGTTTCCCTACAGGTGCCCTCACTCTGTCTCCTGTGCTCTGCGCCTCCCCCCGCCACCCTCTCGTGCCGCCCCCCCGTCAGTTACATGATCATCCACACATACTTGTTCCTTTTTTATATTGAAATAGTGTGATTAAGATTTTTATTGGCTTATTATCCACGTCCACAGAACAGCGAATTTGGCCTTCATTTTAAAAGCTGTTCTCTTTAGACTTGTTCTGATATTAGTATGGCAGAATTTTTTTTAGCAACCCTTGGCACACAAATTGTTATTCTCTCCTCTGTCTTTTTCTTGGTGCGATCTTTTACCTAGGAGCAGTGATTCCAATTATGTTTGGCTACCATCACTTCAGTAGAGATCAGATATTCAGCAATCTTGGGATCAAACCTTCCTCGTCTGTATGGATCCATTTATCACTGTCATGCCTGTTAAGCTATCATCGGAGTCATTTCTTTTTCTGATAATATTTTTAATAATAGTTTTTTGTGAAAACTTAAACTGTAGAGTCCAAGTTATCAAGTTTGGCATCATCAAGTGAAAGTTAAATGAATCATTTTTTCTGTATAATCTTCCTAATTTGAATGAGCTTTACTTTCCACACACACACACTTGGTCAGTCGTTTTTTTTTTGATGTAGGGCATTTGGAGGCTGTTGTGTTTAAGTTCCTAGCATCAAATGATTCACTGTTTCAGTTAAGTTCTGAGAGAAGTGGGTATGATGGAAGACTGCACTGCCATCATAGCTCCAGTTTGGGGCCAGACTCTTGAATTCTGTCTCATCAGTTGATTCCCATTCAATTGTGTACAGGTTCAACCTTATATATGCACAACAAATTAGGAAAAACTGGTAATGTAAAGGAAGGAAATTTTCTTGTCCATTCAATTGTTGGGAAAAATGCCTCTCCTTTGGTATGATGCTGTTTCCAAACTTCATCATTAAGCTTATTGGAATTTCTGCCTCAACACTGTAACTTGAACAATAGGATACGGTTTCCTGATCTATCTAGGAAATCAGATTGCCGTATTCCTCCACCTCCCCGCAACCCCCCCCATTCCACTCCACTCCACTCCTTTTGAAATTACTATACTATCTTGAACACACTTTGTTTACCCGCAGAGGAGCAGCAGAGCCTGCTAGGATGTCTGTCCCTCTCTTTCTCTCACTGCTGTAAGCACCATGCCATGATTGGTTAGGATGTATGCTTTTTAACTGAACTGACTCACTCCCCGCTGAAATTAGTCGCTCAGATAAAAATTGGCCAAATTCTTCAAGTAAGGTGAAAATGAACTACTGTCACTAGGACTCATCTTAATCCCATGAGTTTACATATATAGCAAGCAGCAGTATCGCATTAAAAAAAAATTCTCAATGCAACCTCATTGCTTCTAAGTTTATTGAAAACACTTAACCTAATTCATTTACTTATAACAAGATCATTTCCTGACCACATAAGCCCCCCAAACAAAACTGGGATATGAGGAGCTCCAATTTAATAACTGTTTCTATGCACTGTCTCCTATTCTTAATGCTATGATCATTTAAATTCTATATGTACCAAAAATACGTATTTTCTTGTTTGAGAAATTGTGTAAAAGCTATGCAGCAAAGTAGAAAACTATGCATCTAGTAAATTGAGAAATTGATCAGATATTTGTTTCTAATTTATTAGAAAATGAGTTCCTCTATGGATAGAAGTACTTCTAATTCTGATTTGTGGAAAGCTTTAATTTTTTTTTTACCTAATGTATTGTGTTTAGTGACTTGAAGTACCAGTATATTAGAACTGTGGTTTAATGCTTGTGCTTTGAGTTTTCTAGTCTGTCCTTGCGTTCTTGCTGACTCTGTGTGCCTTTCCCTTGTGTATTTCTTACTTCTCTTCAGTTCGCAGCAGGGCCTCGGGCTGCCCACCACCAGGTATTTACCCCATTCACTTCATACATCTGGAATTTTGCCATTAAAATTTAGCCTTAATGAGTAGTTCTAATTTTTATGATCAAACAGTCCATTTATTAAAAAGGGAGAGGAAAGCCTTTAGCTAAAGATCAGAATAATATCTGATAACCAAAACATTTTTGAAATTTGCTTAAGCGGCAATTCATTTCAAGCTACAGAAGATTCAGGATTGTGTTCTAGCAGGACTCCTTTTGGCCACCAAATAATTTGGTCAGGTAGCTATTATTGGTTGAAATGATTTAACCTCCCGTCTTTTCCTTTCCACTACTCTGATTTACTGGGTGTGGAGGCGATCTGACTTCATTATTTTTCATTCATGATTAAAAAGCGAAGTTGTAGTTAAACCGTTTGCGCACTGGATATTTTTGAAGATCCTTTTTGAAGACGCAAGTTTTTTTTCATGAACTGATGGTTATAGATTATACATATAATTTATAAAACTTTTGTATTTTTAAACCCATTCCCAATACTTGGTAGAAAAATGTTTTCTGAATATTATGTAATCAGAAATTTTGCTGAAAGCTATCACAGATTTTTAAAAATTCATTCACGGGGTGTGGACTTCGCTGGCTGAGCTAGCATTTATTGCCCATCCCTAGCTGCCCTTGAGAAGGTGGTGGCGAGCTACCTTCTTGAACCTCTGCAATCCATGTGGTATAGGTACACCCAGAGTGCTGTTAGGAAGTAATTGCTGCAAGTAAATGTGTAACATTATTTTTGGGAATTATAAATCAAAGCCAGGATGACTTGACACCTCCAGAATTGGCTCTCCACTTCGAATGCTCTTGTCCTCATTACTTCCCAGATCTCATCTCTGCTACTCCTGGTGAAGCAGTCCACAAATTCACGGACAGGAGACTTGAATATGTTTCAAATAACTGACCTAGGTGTTCGTAAATGGCTCAATAACCTGAAACTGTTCCATTGTGAAACCTTCATGCTACTGAAAGATCAAACCGGACAGCTTCTCCAGCACTGCATGTTTCCAATCTGTACACCACACCTTGAATATTCACATGCAGGACTAACTGAAGAATTTTTTCCAAAAACAAAGCTATCTGCTTAGTTGCTTCTACCACCTCTGAATCCAGCCTTCCCCTCTTGCCGATGAAACCTCCGTATTGAGTATCTCCTCCTGAGCTCTCATCTCCATGAAACTCATCACCTTCTTTCTCAATATTTTCCACTTCCTGCTGGCCATCCAAATTCCTCTCCTCAGCCCCAAGCTTGCCATCATTGATCCACCTCTATACTTAAGCATTGTCGCTACTACTTCAAAACTGACATCATCATGAACTTAAAAGACCCCCTCAACCAACCTATTCGGTTCATAACAACATCTTCAATTTTTCTTCCATTTCAAAGTACTGGAATATTTCTTTACCTCGCAGTTGTGCTCCACCATTGCATTATAGATCCACCAATAAGTATTTTGCTCAGTCATGTTTACAAGTAACCCTCAGTGACATCATCTGGAAGCACAGTGTCAGCTCCCATGTACAGCAGTGATACCCAGCCTTAACTTCACATCATCCACTGATTGTCCAGAATCTTTTTGACATTAAAACTTGAATGAGATAAAATTTTTCTCTCGCTAAAATACCATAATTAAAACAAAAATTCAAAGCTGTTCTCATGAGGTTCCTGCCCTACCTGCCTTTGGAGGCATTGGTCAATACAGTTGCCACCTTAACCCAAGTTCAAAGATGTGAAACCTTGGCATTGGGTCCCAAGTTTTGTTTGCTTCCCAACATTAACTAAGGCTGCTTCCATCCACCTCCAAAAGATTGCTGTTGCTCCATTGCTGCAGAAATCCTGATCCACGCCATTGCCATCTCGAATGATTATCTTCGGTGCTCTGCTTGCCAGCCTCTTGACTTCTATTGTCTGTGTCTTTAGCTATATAAAGTCCTTGAACTTCTATTGTTTGCTTTAGCTAAATCCTACCAGCTCTTTATGCCCAGCAAACATGTAGCAAGATCCTCCTCCTTGCCTTCAAACCCCTCCACCAACTTGTCTTGCCCTACCTTCTTGACCTCTGGCCGTATGCCTCCATATGCACACTCTGCTGCTCTGACAGCTGGTTGCTCAGTCTCTCTGCTGTGTCCTTGGCAAAGCTCTTTCAGACACTTCATTCTATCATTTGAAGCTCCTTTGCTAAATGTGTCTCCTTATCATTTACCTCTCTGCTTTCAACTGTTTTCTTCAAAAAAAACTTTCACTGTATTTTTGCTTACCTCCCCCAGTTTTGTTTGCTCCCTCCTTTTTTGCCTGCTGTCCAGTGAAACACTTTTTTGAGACAACTTCCTGTACATCAGATGTACTATAGAACAGCATCACCTTATATTTATATAGTGCCTTTAACATAATGAAATGCCCCAAGACACTCCACAGGAGCCTTATAAAACAAAGTATAACACTGAGCCACACAAGGAGATATTAGGTCAGATGATCAAAAGCTTGGTCAATGAGGAAGTGTCCTAAAGGATGAAAACAAGGTGGAGAGATGTATTCCAGAGTTTGTGGTCGAGCCAACTGAAGACACGGGCGCCAATGGTGGAGCAATTAAAATAGGGGATGCACAAGAGGCCAGAATTAGGAGTACAGATTACAATGATAGGGAGTGGCAAGACCACGGAAAGATTCGGAAAAATGATGAGAATTTTAAAGTCAAGTCATTGCTTGGCCGGGCTCAGTGAGCACAGGTGAAACGGCACTTGAAGTGAGTTAAGACTCAGCAGAGTTTTGGATGAGTTCAAGTTTATGGAGGGTAGAATGTGGGAGACCTGCCGGAAGTGGGTCGGAATAGATGAGTCTGAAGATTATGAAGGCATGAATGAGGGCCGCAGCAACAGATGAACTGAGACAGGTGCAAAGTCAAGCAATGTTACAGAGTGGAAAGAGATGGCTTAGTGATGGCATAAATATGAGGTCAGAAGCTCATCTCTGATCAAATGTGGCACCAAGGTTGGGAATAGACTGCCTTAATCACAGACTGTTTCCAGAGAGAGGGATGGAGTCAGTCGCCAAGGAATGGAGTTTGGAGCTTGGTCTTCTCAATATTTAATTGGAGGAAATTCTGCTCATCCAATACTGGATGTTGGATAAGCAGTCTGATAATTTATCAACAGTGGAGGAATCGAGAGAAGTTGGCGAGGGATAGCTGCGTGTCATCAATGTAGATATGAAAACCAACACTCTGCCTTTGCCTTTGGATGATGTCACCAAAGGCAGCACGCAGATGAGAACTAGAAGGGAGCCAAAATAGATCCTTGGGGGACACCAGAGGTAATGGACCGGGAGCAAGAAGAAAAAGCCATTGCAAATGATTTTCTGGTTAAGATTAGATAGATAGGGATGAAACAAGGTGAGAGCAGTCCAATTCAGTGGATGACCATAGAGAGGCATTGGAGGAGGATGGAATGGTCAACTGTGTCATAGGCTGCAGACAGTTTGAGAAGGATAAGGAGGGAAAGTTTACCTTTGTCATAGTTGAAGAACTATAAGCCATTTGAATCCTTAAGTTTAATACCATTTAAAAATGATGGTTTAAAAAATATTGTAGAGCTTTTTATAAAAGTTGTTCCATAATCATGGTGTAGGGAGATTTTAAAAACCCAAGTTTTCAGTACCCATAGACACTTTCTTAATTGCATTTCTTTTGGACTAGCAATGTGTGTATTCTGCTGGCCTTTGTTTCCTGTTCTAATAGTCATGGTGATGACAATTTCCTCATCTAGATATTTGAATTCTTGTTGAGCTTACTGCTTTCGATTCCTCCTCAGGCTGGTAAATCAGTTACAAAACACCAGTTTCACATTTGATTTGAAGTTAAAATTTTAATCTTAATTTCACAGTGATAATCCACACTATTGAGTAATCTGTGCCATTCAATTAGCATCATTGTAACATTTTCCAGTTCATGTACTAAGTGTGAATGTTTAGAGAAGAGAACTTCCTTTTTAATAACTTTTGACAACGACTAAGCATCCAATGGCAGAGAAAGGTTCCATATGAGATTTTCAGTCTTGGTGCCATATCTTCTTCGAACTTGCCAACAACTCTGTAAAAAGTTATTTTCTGAATAATGACAGCAGACAATAGCATTTGTTGTTCTGGTTCAACTAATGTTTTGGACAATGTTTCCTGACTCTTTCAATAAAACGGTAATTTATTTTGAATTTTTCATGCACCCTGCTCAGATGCTCCTTGAATAACTTATGTGATAATTTTCCATTTTGTAAATATTTAAAAGCAGCATACCACTTGGGCGGTAATGACATTGCTGCCATTCCTAAAAGAAGACAGTCATTTTCAGTCGAGCAATTGTTGACATGTTTGATCAGTTTTTAGAACTACTTTTTAAGGCCAATAAAGGGTGATGGTGATCTTCTGTGGTTTTACTTTTTTCAACTGTGGACATTTATTTGCTAATCTCAATTTAGCAATTCATATCCAATGCTAAATTGCAAGGGACGACTGGTGAAACTTGTGTGATCTGGGAATCAGGCTTTTTAATACTCTTACACCTGTCATTTAAAAAAATACTCTTCAAAGCTGATTTTAAAGGTATTTGTGATAAATAGAATATGTCATGGACAACAGCTGAGCTGTGGCAAATACCTCCATTGATGAGATACTCAAGTGCCAACCATGACCTGTTCTTCATTGTTGTTTGGCTGAGTGGATTGCATTGGAGGGCTTTGGTCAATTCTGAGTACAAAGTGGCTGTAGAATGGGAACAAAACAAAATCTCTGTCATGCTATGAAAAACATTAACAATGAAAAACGTTGGAAGTTTTATTTTTTAAGCAGAATCATTTACATTACCTGAGAGTGGAAGTCTTTGTTCCTGGAGGACACTGTCAATTTTAACTATCTTTTCCTTCACCCCTCTTCCCCAATTCAAAAGGATGCATTTTCACCACTGACTTTAAGCTGTTGCTTCATTTAGAACATAGATGGAAGCTCCTCTGGTTGCTTTGTTGGTATAAAACAATGCAACAGAACCATACAAACCAGAATGGCCCAAAATGTATTCCAGACCTGCATTCAACTTGCTGAACTCAGCCAGGATGCAGAGGTGGAGCACTGTTACAATAGTGTTTAATGAGCAGCATAAATCAGGCAGGATTTCCATGCCTTAAAACCAGAAAACAGTGGAAATACTGAGCTGGTCAGATACATCCATGGAGAAAACAGACAAGCTCAAGTTTCAGATGTGGTCTCTACAGCACAACACTGATACACCTGAATGTGTCTGGATTCTCCACGATGTTGCCTGACTTGTGGAGCATTTCCGCCATTTACTGTTTTTGTTTCATATTTCCAGCATCTGAGGCATCTTGCTTTTATAATTACCAGTCCTGGTAAGTGCACACATGTGAGTATCAGGTGAGGGTAGCAATGGGCTTAGTTGTTTGAATAGCAAGTCTACTGACGCTTATGGTGTGGGCTCACACATGAATGGCTACTTGGACAGGGTAGAGAAGGGGGATCCCTATGTCAATAGGAGTCAGATGAGGCAAAGGGAAAAAGGAAGAAGAAATTAATTTGTTGGTAATGATTATATTTTACATAAATATCACTAAAATATGCTTCATTTCTGATTGAGCTTTTTGGTATGATTTGCTTAAATTTGATCATGGTTTCCTCACTTTCATATTTTATCAGTGGAGTAGTGTAGTAGTTAGGTTAGGTGCACCTGCACTCCAGAGGTCTGGGCTAATAATCCAGAGAACATGATTTCACCTGAATATGAATTCAGTTTAAAAATATTAAAGGAAAGAGTAAAAAGCTAATACTAGTAGAAGTAACTCTGAAGCTAACCATGCTTGTAACTAATGTAAACTAATGTTTAACTAATGTTCTTTAGGGAAAGAAACCTACCATCCTTACCCAGCCTGGCTTCTATGTGAGTCCAGTTACACACCAATGTGGTTGATTATGAATTGGCCACTCAGTTTTATCAAACTGTTCCCAGAAGTTCAGAAGGAAGAGCCACCACCTCAGGACAACTAGAGATGGGCAATAAACAATGGCCACTTCCCACATTCCTGACAATTCCAAAATATTCCCCATGGACATGCTTAAATCCTGTTGATATATTGCTTCAAGTTTTATTTTGTGGAAAACTTACTTTAATCACACCTTTTAAATGCTGATCCAGTGTGGTAATGATGATCATCGGGCTCAAATTTTCCTTCCCTCCTGTGTTCAAGATGGGCAGTAGCAAGTGACCCAGAAGGGGTAATAGAAACACCGATTATAAATTTTCAGCAAATACCAAGGTCCAAGTGTCTAACCCTCTCCTCGCGTTAGAAATTTGTGCTAATTTAACTATGCATTATTTTTAAACTTTCGGACCTTCATAGGTTAGATCAGTATACAGGGTATACTGATATGCAGATATCTCTGCTATGCTTTTACAGTATTGAACAAATTCACTTGGAACATTTTGGCTTGGGATTCAAGCTGCACAATATTATATAGTTTCCTAATAATGAGTTTGTATCAAATTCTTTTGCCCACTCTTCTAACAAGTGTTAACTGAACTGTTTAATTCTTCTAATGTACAGAGGATTCCATATGTTCACATTAAACATAGGGTAGCACTGACCAGCACAATACTGGGACTTAATCTTAGCTATTCCCTCACAAATATTCCTTGCAGTTATATAATCAGTATAGGCTACCCACCAAGTGAGTGACAGGGTATAGAAATTTTTACATCCTCATGGATGGAATCTGATTCTGGAAAGTTCAAGATACTACTTTCATCTAATGAGCGAGGGTGAATCTCATGACTGTTGTTATTGAGTTGTGACATCGCCCCCACGTGTTGGATGAGTGGTGCCCTGTGATCCTCCTTCCAGGTTAAGTTTCAGATGTTAATGTTTTCATAGTATTGGTTCTGTAGCTACCCTCGTGTACTGACATTTTTCAACAGGTACATTCGTTTTTCAAAAATTGTGTAAGCCCAAAAGCTGATCCACAGGAACATAATAGCCATACATAGCACAGAACAGTTGAAAAATATATGGAAGGTCAGTATTGCCTTTTTTAAACAGAATGTTGCCTAAAGAATAGTGTTACGCATGCTTATCGTTGTATTTGTTATGATAAATATTCCTTGCAGTTGAAAATCCAGCCTGGGTGTCAGAATGATCTAAATCTGTGCCACACATTTGAGGTATTGTAGATTGCGTTCGTGTGGCCCCAAGGCACGATGACAAGTTTGCTATTTTTTCTGCAGTTCCTTTTTAATATCTGTAATTCTGTTGCCTATCTTTTTAATGCAGCTTTTTCCTGTCTTTCTGCTGTATTTGTCACACAACAGCTGTCCCTACAAGTAGCTGCAATCTAAGTTCCTACTTTGTAAAAACCTATGAATGATTTGAATGCAGATTATGCCCTGAGTTTTACTCATTGAACTTGGTTTTCTCCCCTGTAAGGGCCAGTAAACTGCCCTCTTTCCCTTGTGTAGTACCCTGTTTCCCAGACCATCAATTAAGTGTTGTTCTCAATGCTAACTTTATGCTAACTTTCCAGTGTGATGTGGTTTTATTGCCTCCTTCTATCTGGTGTGGGTGGGAAGTACTCGGGTCCTCCTTGAAATAGCCGGATCAGATTTGGGAACTGTATCTCCAGGCACGAATCTGCTGCCTAAAGCTCAAGTGGTGTAGCAATAATATGTTGCTCTGCCCATCCAGTGTTTCTTCAAGGCAATAGATTACATGGTTAAGTAAAACCCATCGTCATGTCACAGCACTTGAACAATTCGCTGTTTGGCCCTAAACTTACTATATTGATTGTATCATGCAAGCTGCCTTTAAACACACTTGAAGCTTAAAAAGTGACCTGAAAATTACAGGTTCCTACCAATTTGCCTGCCCTAACCTAATGCCGACTTGTAAATCTAGCTTTGTGTGAGGTTTGAGTCTGCTGTTGGAGCACGGGAGCCGTGTTCACTCCCGGTAACCATGAGGGTGAGCTCATGGTCTTCATTCTCTGGAAATCTGACTCAAAATGCTGCCAGCGTAAATGCAGCTACATGTTTGCTGTCGGTAAGGGGAATTAAAATGGAATTGAGTTACGCTGTCTTGCCCAAAATATCCTTCTGCTATAGTAAGTGCTTACTGACTTCCTTTAGTAACTGACTCAACTTGCTGGTAGGCAGTTGTTACTAACTGACTCAAAAGCATCTGGTTCAGTTTTAATACAGTATATAAACGGGACATTGCAGGTTGTCATACCGTCTTTTAAAATAATAAATCTGAGATTTGCCCTCTATTGCATCTGTGGAATGAGGGAAAAGTAAGCTGTCCCTACGTGATCTGTTCACCAACGTTAGGGTGCAGTATGTGTTAAGTTTACAGTCTCCAGATATGACGCATGTTGGAATTTGGCACATATACTGCAGTATATAATCACTTGTGATGAGCAGCAATGTAAAAATGTTGGCATCCTGCCTTCATGTTTCTCTTCAATGTTAAACAAGTACAGATGTGCTGAACCCTATGAAGCTCCTGCAGTGACCGTCACTGGTTTTCCTGGTTGTTCTTAGAGCACTTCATTTCCTTACATTTAGAGGAAATCTATATCTCCTCTTATCCGACATTTCACAATAATAGACCTAAATTTGTTGACTTTTGTGCGAACATTACAGCAACATTTTAGCTGAAACATAGTTTGTTTGAACTTTAACTTCCCAATGAATTTGCCAGTTTTCCCTTCTCCGACATTAATTTTGTTTCATCAGGTGTACCTTGTTACCCTGTCATTATGCAGTTATTAAATCAATTAGGTAAATGCATGTTCATTATTCTGGTAAACCTGTTTCCTGTCTAATTTGTTGAAACCTGTCATGACAAAGGACAAAGAATGCAGAAGTGATGATCTCTTGCTGCCCCCAAAAGCAAAGCACTGCCCTGGCCTATTTTTAGGTTTATAGGAATATGGAAAAAAAAGTTGCCTCCTTTTAAGGAGGCTCTATTTCAACCAGGAATATCAAGTTTTAGGGTATTAGACTGTCATAATAATGAAAATGGAAGTGTTAGAAAGACATCAAGATTATCATTTTTGATTACATTTGTTCTGCAATGTACTTAAATTCCAGAACTCTTTATCAAGAAGTTCTGGATTGGTCCAAAATTAACAATTTATTGTCATGAATTATTTTTGCTCCCATTCTTCATTTGTACATCCTCTCTCTTTCCTCATACCCCACTGCTACACACCAATCCCTAGTGAAAAAGGAAAAATAGTGGCCTGCACTGACCTCTATTGATGTCCATCATGTTGGGGAGTGCATGTGTATCCCTGCGTGATTAGCCCTTAGATTATTTATCTGTTTGATTATTCTGTCCCTTGTAACTCTTTCGAGTTATCAACAGTCACAGATTGTAACTCTTTTGAGTACAATCACAGTTCTTGGTTTCCGGGAGTGGGACATGAACCCACAACCTTCTGATTCAAAGGCGAGGGTGCTATGAACTGAGCCACAGCTGACACCTCTTCTGTCCCTTGTAGCCTAGCTGAGAATGTGAACTTGTTAACTACAGAATTGCAGGCATGAATTTGGTACTGCCACTGTACAATTCAGTATGCTGTTATCTGGTAACATTTCTTAACAAACTAAATTGGGTTCATTTTTCTTCTGCTGGTTTAAACCCTTAATTTCACGAGGCTTGTTGTCCATAACACATGCTGTTAATTAGCTGCTGGAAATCCCTGTGGTGGATAAGCAGCTAATATTCATCAGAACTACAAAGACTGTAATCAAGAGCTGAAATGTTAATTTTAAACCCAGCAAAAAGAAAATAGTTTTGCAGTCGAATCCAAGTTTAATCTTTTGAGGATGACCCGAAGGAAGTTTCCTATTTCCGAAGCAGACTGAATAATTGTGCTCTGTTGTCATGAAGTCAAGCCACTGATGTGATGTTATTGTTGTCACTAGGCTTACTTTGCACATTGGTATCAGTACATGGTAGCAAGTTTTACATTTTGGCCGCTACGCTTCAATACTGTGCAATTGCTGTGTCAGCTTTAACTTATCAAAATACTCACTAGCAGTGATGGAACTATGTCCATGAGAACTTTGCCACCCTGGTAGTTTAGAACTCGACATATATTCTTCAGGCACTATTCATATTTGGGGGGGTTTATTTCTAGGTGTTGGAACACCCACAAAGCAGCGTCATTGACTTAAGTCTGCCATTTTATGTTTCACTGAAATCCTAGTGACAGTGATTTCCTTTATACAGAACACAGGTGCATTTGAAGAGTTTTCTTTTATATAAGGAAATTTGTCATTTTTATTCAAACAACAACAACTTATTTCTATAGCACCTTTAACATAATGAAACACCCCAAGGTGCTTCACAGGAGCATTATAAAACAAAGCGTAACACTAAGCTACATAAGGAGATTTTAGGTCAGATGACCAAAAGCTTGGCCAAAGAGTTAGATGAATAAGGCTTGGTCAAAGAGGTAAAGGAGGAAAGTGAATAGAGAGGCGGACAGGTGTATGGAGGTGAAATTCCAGAGCTTGGGGCCTAGGCATCCCCACCAAAAGTGGGCAGTTACGATTGGGAATGCACAAGAGGCCAAAAATAAGAGCGCAGATAGCTTGGAAGGCTGCGGATTCGAGGAGATTGCAGAGATAGGGAGGGGCAAGGCCATGGAGCAATTTGAAAACAAGGAAGAGAATTTTAAAATCAAGTTGTTGTTACGACTTGGGCAGCAGAGTTTTGGATGACCCCCAAGTTATTTTTTGGTTTCAAACCAATGGTGCCTTTAATCTCCTTGAAAGCTCTAGATTCATTGAAAGCTGTTTCACCTTGACTGAATAGGAGTTCTATGTTCCGGAAGGCTAGTGGGTTCCTCTGCCCAATAGCATATATTTTTGTAAATTTCCACTGATGTGTTTCTCTACATTTTGCCTGACTGGAAGAAATTACCAGCTGCTGGGAGTAATGAACTTGGAGTGAAGAGACAACATCTACTGACCAACAACTTTTAAAATTGAAGTGCCAGTGAGTAGAGTGGAATGAATCTTGAAATCAAGACCAACTGATTGCTGTACTGGGTGACGATTTCCTCCATGGGCACAGGTGGAGGGAGACAGACCACCACCATTTCCTAGACTTTCAACTAATATTCAAATGCTGGTCAGTAGAGAAACCTATGTGGAAGCATTGAGACTTGGACAAGAATGTAAATAGCTCAACTGCTTGCTATACTTTCAGTGCAGCCTGTTTACTGAATGGGTCGCAGTGGACTTCTGCAATAGACCAGCGTCCTTACAGTATATCGTTTAGAAGAAAGGACAAGTCACAGGCTTGGATTTGGAGTTAAAATTCTTCAGGAACTGATGGTTCTTAGAATTATATAGGTTATATGGCACAGAAACAAGCTGTCTGACCCACCAGTCCATGCCAGCATTTCAGCTGCACTCAGGCCTTCTCCCGTCTTTTCTCATCTAAATCTATTAGTGTACCTTCTATTCCCTTCTGTCTTGTGTTTGTCTAGCCTCCCCTTAAATGCATCAATGCTATTCGCTTCAACCGCATTCTCACCACTTTTTAGGTCAAGAAGCTTCTTCTAAATTCCATATTGGATTTCTTGGTGACTATCTTGTATTGATGGTCTCTAGTTATGCTCTTACCCACAAGTGGAAATGTTGTCTCTGTATCCACTCAAAACCTTTCATAATTTTAAAGACCTCAATTAGATCACTCCTCAGCCTTTTTTCAAAAGAGAAGATACCCAGCCTGTAGATCCTTTCCTGACATGTGTACCCTCATATTTCTGGTATCACCCTTGTAAGTCTTGTCTGCAGCCTCCCCAGGGCCTCTATATCCTTTTAATAACATGATGACCAGAATTGTTGTCCAATCACGGAAATCATATCTAATCTTGGACGTTGTATTTTGAGTTCTGCAAGCACAGGCTGGTTTGGTGCATTCTGTACCCTGCCTTTCACAAACAGCAGAAGGGACATGCTGTTTGATAGGATCCGCCAGTCTTTGGGATGTACTTACCTAGCACACATTGGCATTGAAATTCATATACCACATTACTCATTTGTGTGATCAGTAGAACATCTTTTTGGCTTGACGGCAGCATCTTGTTAGTGACAAATACCACTCATGTTGCTACTGCATAGTAGCAGCGTGAAACAGTTAGCTTCACCTGTCGCTCATTTTTTTTCCTTTGCAGACAGAAATAACATGTATACACATTGCATCTGTTTCAGCTAAACAAAATAAGTGATAGTCATTTGTTGGTTCATTCCTCAGGGCAATGCCTTGACCAATCAGCGTCAAACTACCTGGTATAAATTTCAAACAATGCTTGGCAGTTAACTGTCAGTCACCATTCATTGGTGCATTCCCCATGGCAGCACCTCTACCCATCGCAGTTCACTTGCCAAACAATCAGCATTCACTCCTCATAAAGTATAAAGTTGTTGCTTTCCCTGATGTTGACATTCTTGTGATTGTCCTGATGAGTGCAAGATGAAAAGCTTTGACAAAATGTCTTTTTTCAGCAGTACGTGCTGCAAGTTAAGACACAGGCAGCAGAGTTTAGAGTGTGGGACACCAGCCAGGAGTGTGTTGGAATAGCCGAGTGTAGAGGTAATGAAGGCATGAATGAGAGTTTCAGCAACAGGTGAGCTGAGACTGGGCGAAGTCAGGCAATGTTACAGAGATGGAAATAGGCGGTCTTAGTGATGGCAGGAACGTGACACAGTATCAGGTACAAAAATGTTCCACCTCTTTTCAGTAGAAAATCTTAACCTTCACCCTGCATTAGTTGGAATGTATTTTCCTCATTGAGACAGCAAAGCTACTTTGTCTGAATTAATAGTTATTTGTTGTCAAGCCATGTCACAGTGAATGACTTGATCTATGATTAAATATTTGCCTTGCCTAAAGGCACGCGCCTTGTGATCATTTGTTCCAGCCAAACAATGACATTGCTGTTTACCTTCATGTTCTGATACTTTACTGGGCATACACTTGTTCATTTAAGCTGCTGGTCTAGGGGAAATCCTTTGTGTTAGTAGGAAGAAGTAAAATGCCTTCTCCAGTATAATGAAGCTGTATTTCAAGCCAATGATTTTCCACCCTATTATGGAAAAACAATGTAAATCGCATTTTTAAATGGAAGTGCAGTTTCATTCCATGGTTCCTATTAGGAAAAACCCTTGATCTTTCCATAGCCACCTATCTCAATGTTCAGACAATTGGGAATGATTTTTCACTGCTGTTGAATGGAGATTCTGTCCCTTTCTAATTACCAGCCTGGGTCATTAGGCTTCTATGGAGGGAGAGATAAACTTTAGCATGTCTCTTAAATGTGGAAAATCATTGGCTGTTATGCTGAATGCACGTACATCATGATCCTTCCTACTGATCTATAAGGTGTTCCATTGGCTTTCTCTCTTTTCTGCTACTTTGATCGCTTCATTGTTGAAGGGAGGATTCAGACCTATCCAGGTAATATCAGCTGATAAGTAACTTAACCTCTCTAACTTTGCTAAATACTGAAAATGGGTCAGAGGGTCATTTGGCAGCATTAATAGAATTACTGTTTTCACATTTTGGAGGCACCTTTCAGCCGTCCAATTTGTGTGTAAATCTTTGCAGATCCATTTATATTAAGTTATCTTAGAAATGTATAAAATTGAGGCCTTTCACTTCACAGATCTACAAGCTGTTAATTACTTTTGAAGAATGAATGAAAATTGCCCTTTGCAAACCCATTTATGTTCATTGGAAATTCTTAAAATTGAACTGAAAGGTCAGGTGAACCATTTTAGAATTGATCATGAACTTGCTTTGCCTTTAATGTGTGATATTTTGACTGGATGGAGATGCACCTTTGTTTGTCTTATCCTGTGATGGTGCAGGAGATGGTGACAAACTTGTGTTACTGTTACTCTGCCATTGCAGGAAGGACCTGTGTTTCCACAGGGTCATGCTCTTGCTGGTGGAGCTTGCCAGTGGTGACCCTTTGCCACCAAGTGCTGCAAAACTCATGCAAACGCTGGCTGGAGTCTTGGTGTTCCTACTGTCCTTGGGGCTAGAACCTTTTACCATAGCTGGGGGAAATGACCCACCCAAGGTCAATGTTACCAGCATATTCCCATGAATTAAGCTTTTTTTTTAGTGAATATAATATGAATGGAAAACTCCTTTTTCTTTCACTGATTTTTTTTGAAAAGGTCAATTAGAAAGCTGAGGTGCATGGTATGTAATACATATGGTTACATTTTGTGGATGGTTTACTTGTACACTGAGGGTGGTTTGTTGACATTTATCATTTTGTTCTTTTTTGCAGTTTTTTCAAAGACCGCCGATGCAACCAACAAGACCTAGCATACCGAATAATAATCCTTCCATGCGCCCAGGGACACAGACTGCAACGGCAGCAGTCTATCCACCCAGCCAAGGGCCCATAATAATGATGAACCCACCTGTGCCATATCCCCCAGCCCCTCAGGCTCCGTATTATATCACTAACCCGGTAAGCGAAGAGTGGCCGTCGTTCTTCATCTGAACCAGAAGTAATGGTAATTTTTACAGCTAGCTCCATGCCAGTTTGCAAAGTGGGATGCCAAGCACTTTGTCACATGTGTCCCTTTCCCCACTGCACAGCTCGGGTGTTGCATTTAAAACTGCTCCTGATAATTCAAATTCATATTTTACACTAAAATATTGAATTATATGAAATGTTGAATTATGCAACTTTGAATTTGGAGTAGACTATTTCTGTAAGTGGAAGAGTGATCTACTTATTGTTTTGTTTTTGAAATATATATGTGGATTATTATACCATTTGTAGAAAGCAAAATTATATTCAACTGATTCAGCGCATGCAGATAGTGTATCTGAGAATATCTGAAGGTATTGAATGAAGGTTTTTTTTGCCTTTTCTTCAAAACTATCCCTTTGGGTGGATGACTCTACCAGAAGCCTTTTTAATTTTTTTAAAACCACGGTGATTATTTCTTGGCACCGCGCACCCCTGTAGAATTATTGCATGTTTATAATGCCTTGAAAATATAAAAAATCTGATACTTTTCTAAGGAGTAACTTTTTATTCTACTTGCAGTATTAGAACACCTTAGTGCACAAACATATGCTATGGGTGTGTATTTATTGTTGGCTTAAATTACCCTCTTTCACCATGTTCTCCTGCGTGAAAGTTGCAGTTATGGTGACCTGGAATGTGATAAGTAGAGGTGATTTTGATTTCACTACTTTCGAACCACCTGGTTTGAGTGTGATTGAGACAATTCTATGGAAGCAGGTTACTGGCCTTCCCTTCCAATGTTGCAGCAGTGGCAAGAAAGGACCCTTAAAGATGGCAAAGGCGGGGTGAATATTGAAAAGTTTCTGAAGTATAAAATGTACAAGCTTTGCATGAACTCTTGTGAATTCTTAATCCAAGCCATTTTCTTATTAAAATTTCAGTTGTTTCTAAATTGTCACAAATCAATAGGCAGTCATCCAAAGAAGCTAACACTGGTAGGAGTTATCCTTTTTGTAAAGGTCTGTTCACATGCTGACCCCTCCTTCCCTGTTGCATGGTTGTGCCAATGGAGCTTTTTTCTCTCCATATCCAATGCTTCAGTTGGGATCAGTCATCTCAGTTGGTTAGATGGCTAGAGTGTGGTGCAGAATGATACCAACAGCATGGGTTCAAACCCTGTATTGGCTGTGGTAGTTTATGGAGGTCTGCCTCCTTGTCTTGTCCCACGCTTGATGTGGAGTGGTGCCCCTCAACCTATATAACCCATTTTCTCTTTCTAATGGGAAAGGGATGCCTATGGTCTTTTGTTTACTATGGCTAATTACATTATCGGCTAATTAGTGTTCTGGCAAATTTTATTTTGCATGGTCGTGTTTAGTTTTGCACTGTTTTCATGTCTTTAATTAAGTGAACTCCTTTCACTAATGTTTTTCGAAAAATGTAACTTATATGCTGTAACTTGAATGTGAGTTCATTTAAACTGTGCATCAAACTGCAGTTGATTATAAGTAATATGAAGTAACATTGAGCCTTTTTTTTTGTTTAATTAAAAGCACTTAAGTAGTTGAGTAATTCAACAAAATTACTATGAAATTCTGGGAAGTGACATGGGAATGTGGGAAAATTTAGTTATAAGGTTCAAAACTTTGGCTCCCGAATGCAAAGTATGTTTTGCTCTGTGAATTGATTTATTCCAGAATACCTACATAAAAGCAATGATTATTTAGTTGATTTCCTAAGTGGCTTCTGTTTAAAAAAAAGAACCCTGTCTTTTGTTACCCCCACCCCATTCTATAAAGGCATATTGTATAAGAATTTTCACAATTTTATAATCTGTCAATAGGAAATTGAGGTTTGTTCTGCTGGTAAGTAAGCCTTATTCCCCCCCGCTTTATGGAACCATCCTCTGTTTTGAGGTAAGCCGCATAGTGGAATCTGAGAAATGGTAACTGGCTGCAAATCACTAGTGAAAGAGCTAGATTTGTGTTCTTGAATCTCTGCTAACATCTGAAACATATACTCTGTCATATTGCTGAAAAGAAAGACATGTTTCTGAAACTTTTCAACTTGCACTCATCAAGACAAACATCATAATTCCAAGTTTCTCACGATCACAACAATTTATGCTACAGGAGGAATGGTTGCTGATTGGTTGGCAAATTAATTCTGATTGCCCGACGCATTGCCATGGAGAAAACAATGGGGAACTGTAGGCTTCCCAAGCTCTTGGATAATTCAAAAAAGGCACAAGGCTTGAGCATATTCCTTTTGTTTGCAGAGAATGGGCCCGTGCGTATGAATACATGTCACTGCTAGCAAACATAAATGAGCTATGTTACGAGCTTGGTTGTTAGTGTCGATGTTAGCGCAGTCAGGATTGTTCAAGTGCTGCCCATTGCGGAATCGCATCTAACAGACATTTTATTTTGGGTTTTGAAAGTGTGGACTGGTTGACTGCGGTCTGTCCTCTGCCTATTAGGAACAATCATAGTTTCATGCTGTTTGATTCGATTGTTGGGATGTACGCATGCACCTGGCACAGCACTGGCACTAAAATTCATGCACGACATTGCTCAGTTGTGTAGTAGGCCAAATATCTATTTTGGACTGAGGACAGCATCCAGTTGGTGGAAAGTACCACTCGCGTGGCCACTGCACAGTAGCAGTGTGAAACAGCTTGCTTGACCTGTTGTTCAAATTTTTGAGATACTTTGCATTTCCAGGGCAATTTGAGGTTAATGGTGGTCTTGGCCCATTTGCAAGTTTGCACGATACACAGCAAACAATGACCTGATCAGGTTAGCCATTGCCTCCCAAGATAGCTTTGATGCACTCTATTTCTGCATCAAGCTTGCAAGGTGAGCAAAATGCTGAGCTGTATTTACAAGATTGCTGATGAGGCAAATCTTATAGCGTGTGGAGCTACAAGAATCCCAACATGTATATTGACCAGTGACGGTAGACTTACGATAGACGGTAGTGAAGAACCCATGAACAGATTTCTTAATTAGCACGTCAATAAAAGAGACCATGTTTGACTGGTTGACATCTCAAAAGTGAATTTAAATGCAAGATGGAGCATATTGACGTGTATAAGGAAATCCTTACATGCAGCTGCAGATTCAAAGCTCGTAATCGTATCATCTATGAATTGGAAATATGCGCAGTATAGGAATTCAAGGCTCACAATATCCACTGTTAGATGTGATTTGGTGATTAGGCAGCACTTGCTGAGCATTCCTGAAAGCGCGAATTGCCAAACTAATGACCATTTTAAGATAATCAGTTGAGCTCATAACGTGATTCATTTACGCTTGAAATATATTCATTTCAGGGACCTGTTCTCTGCAAACAAAAAGAATATGTCCAAGCCTCTGGAGCTTGGGGAGCTTATAGTTCCCCATTTGTTTCTCCGTGGCGACACCTTGACCACTCAGAGTTGACTTGCCAACCAATCAGTACCCATTTCTCCTGATATAAATTGTTATGATTGTTTGAAATTTGGCATTCTTGTTATCAGTTGCCTTGAGTGCAAGGCAAAAAACTTAGTCTCTCTTTTCAGCCATATTCAAGTTGTGTACCACTAAGTGGCTATCTTTAGCTCAAGGTTTTTATATAATGCCATTGTGGATTTGTGGACTTTGGCTTCAAAATACTATTGAGTGTTATGCCTGTTACAAAGGAACGTAGGCTTGCAGTAACAAATAGGCCTGCAGTTGTTTCAAGTAATGCTACAATATGTTTTTTCCAAAAACTTAGTTGCCACCTGTTTTTCAGGGCTGCAGAGTTCAAAATTATAAAAGTATGACTTGTGTGCTAAAACTGATTTTTCTTTTTGCTTTTGTGACAGTTCCGCCCCAGTGCAACTCCATACATGGGGCCTCCCCAGCAGTATTCTGTCCAGCCACCTCCTGGCCCATTCTATTCTGGGCCAGGTCCCGGTGACTTCACTACATATGGTAAGTGTTAAGTCACTAACGGTGCTTGCATTTATCTTTTAAATAACAATGAATGTTCTGCTTTTATTTCTGGCTCATTCAATTAATTGCATTTAAACATGTTTTTGCATTTCTGTGTATCCCTGTTATTGTTTAAAACATTCTAGTGTGTTGTGAAAACAAGTTGAATAAATGTACCTCAGGAATACTTATTTTGTAACTGTACCTTCCAAACTTTGTATTGAAAAAGTGAAAGTCAGGAGTAAGACTGATTGTTGTTCTGCCTTTGTAAAATTAAAATGGATTTTCCCTTTTCCCTTGGTGTGGGCTGTCAATTTTCCCTTTTCAAATTGGATTTTTATTTGTTAAGCTGATTGGACTTTGCTGTTGAGGCCGCATTTATTGCCATCCCTCGTTACCCTAAGAGTATTGGCATCTTTCTGCAATCATTTTATACATGACCACTTCGAGAGGGCCTTAAATGTCAACCATTTAACTGCAGTCACATGTCCAGCAGCCCTCATGTGGCAGTGGACCAGTTAAATTTTTGCACAAATTCAGCAGCTTTCATAATTTTTTTTTCTCAAGTGCCAGCCCACAAATGACCAGATTCATTGTATTTTATTTCATAATCTTCCATAGTGAGATTTGAATTCATAACTTCATTGAGAGCCTGTAGCAAGGGTTTTGAGTTATACCACTGTGGTGAAGTACTAGTGGTTACATGTCTGTCACTAGTGACACTGGTGAGAGCAACAAGAGTGTTGCACAAGCAGCATACTCATACATCATTAAACTATATTGTTTCAAGTGCTATTTTTTCTGTGTTTTCGTAGCAGAATTCGTCTTTTAGATTGCTTTTGCACTCAGCATTATTTTGAGAAGACTGGAGAGCATATGCATTTTAAATTTTTTTGTGCAATTTACACTATCCCGTAGACTTTTAAAAGTGTCCTTACACAGTTAATCAGGATTTGCTGTAAAGACATGTACTTTGTGCACAAGATTTGTAATTGCACATTCCACTGCCTTCTGAAGATAATTTCTGCAGTTTCTGCAGAATATTTTAAAAGCTACACTGCTATTTGTCAATGTTCAGTAAACGTAATGTGACATCTGCTATACTACTGCCAGCTGAAATATTCTAATCTCACAAGCAAATAAAGGTGTACAGTGATACGTAAGGCAAAATCACTTAGATGTCTCATTGCTGCTAGTGAGTTACATGATCTGCTGTTTGATTATTTAATTTTCAGTAAACCACAGTGTCTGGTGTGGTTCTCCAATAGCACTTTCAGTGAGCACTGTGGTGAATAATGGATATCTGTAAAGGTAGCCAGGCAATCAAATCATTTAGGCAGATGTTCTTTTTCAAGCAATTTCAGTCTTGAATCATGCCAAGGTGTTTTTTTTTGTACTAATCTGTATTATGAATTTTACAGGTTGATTTTATTTCGTATTGATTTTTACCAGCATCAGCTGCCTGTCCTTGCACCACTGCCCAGTGCATCCAGTGTGTGGCATCCACAGTATAAGATTGCTTGTGACCTAATCACTGTGAGCTATTGAGATTATTCGTAGGAAATCAATTCACAAAAATGCTCTGGGGAGGATAATTAATACCTTTGTGACTTTCAAACTAATGATACCAGAAAGGTTCAGGTAACAGGTGAAAGATTTGAACTGCTTCTCAGTCAGCTGAAATCCAAAATTAGATTAGTATTTAACTCATTCCCATTTACTAGGAAGTACATGGACCGCTTATTTCAGCAGAACCAAACAAAATAGTCCAGTTTTCTGTGGGTTCGTAAATACCCTTGTATATCTGAACTGAAATGATATAGAACAGTGTATGCCTTAGCTTTTGTAATTTTTATTCAATTTTAAAGCATATTTGGTTGATTTTCTAGCACGATCTAAGCTGAGATGAAGAACCTGAAACTGATAGAAGCCTTTGGGTCCAAATATTTATCAGCATTCGGATAGAGAATTGTTCCAAGATCTTATAATCCTTAAACTAACAGCAAGTCTAGGAAAATTCCTGTCTCCCAGGGATTATGTTGTGATGCCAGGGGAAGAATCAAATTTTACTAATAAAACTTGTCAAATGTTGGGAGCAGAGTAAAAATAACCCTTCGAATGTCAGATCTGCATTTGATGCATTTAGTTTTTATTAAGCATTATTTCTGCTTACTCTGTCATGCTCTTCCCTAATCTCTGGCTGCCTTATATCCCTCCTATTTAATCTAATTTATCTATCTTTTCTAGTTTTTATTTAAATTTTAAAACTTAGTTAGAATTCCTTCCATTTTGGTAATGGAAGGCAACCTTCAAAGGTTGAAATATATATTGAAGGAAAGGGTTTTCTTTGGTTCAGATGAAAACTCTGAATAAAAATGAAGATTGATACAATCTCTGATGCAGGGCAAAAGTGAAATGGGCCGTGCTGAATGTTAGAAATCTAGTTAGCAGTCCTGGAAGGATTTGTATTCTTTCCCACTCTAATTCATTAAACCATTAGTTCCAAAGGTTACACAAGTTTTGTTGTGCATTTTTTCTAATTAACAGTAGAACTCTTTTGTATTGTGCAACCGAATAAACTAGTAGAATTAAAAGTCTTCAACTTGACCTAAAAGTAGCTACTGTCATGAGAAGCTTCCACACTGGTCAAGCTGGTTATCTTAGTTGAGACACATTTAATCATACCACCCCAGGAAAGCAGGTTTCTAATGGAGACTAGTGACCTCTCTGCCACTGTCCTGTATTTACTGTTCATGGGGAAAATCCTCACCATTAAGAGGTAGCTGGTGACCCATTGACAGCCCACAGGGATCAAAGAAATATCATTCACTGATGCATTTGGGTGTGCTAACAATGGTATATTGAGAAAACTGCAGCCCTGCATCCACCTGACAACTGGGGAGCTGGCCTCACTTTCCCTGATTACTTTTTATGCACAGCTCAAATCTGCATAATGTTGGAGACATAGGATGATTGCCAGATCGGGTTGAATGTACTATTGCCTATGATCCTCCATCCGTTAATGTAGTAGGTATTTCATACGATGAAGCAAAGACAATGGTCGTAATTGCCCAGTGATTCTTTTGTCCAGCTCCTAACAGTTGGCAGAGACCCAAGTACGGTGAAAAAAATCCAGGCCTTGATCTCAACCAAAAAAAATCCTTTTCTAATATTTACAGATCTAAATTGTAACTAGTCCAGGACAAGAAAGTAAATTTTCTCTCAACTATAATGGATGGGAAAAGTATAAGACTGTTATTCCTGCCTCTTAAGAATCATCTCAAAAAAGTTTTGAAAGGATATGTGGAATTATCTGTTGATGCCCATGGCAAAATTTTTGTAGTCCTGATTTAATTTTGGACTTCTGTTATGGAAGTGATGCTATCATCATAATTGCAAGCTCAGTGGCAGTGAGACCTGCCTGAGACACCTGATACAGTTATTATGTGGTAATAATGTTATACCATCCACTTATACCGAATCAGCCAGTCTCTTTGATTTCTTATGTTTACTCCCTGTTTGTTAATTACTTTGTTCTGTGTCTGGCACCCCCCACAATTGACCTGACCCAGGTTCGTTGGATCCTGCACTGAGGTCAGATAGGTGGATATGTGCCTTGATCCCAGACAGTGCCAGTACCATTGGTGAAACCTCAAACTAAGACAGCAGAGGGAAGATAATTATCTATCTTTTGAGTATTTGTCTGAAATATATACAGTCAATATTTTTAAGTAAAATGCTATTTAAAAAAGATTCACCCAATAGTTGCTGGAATCATCACTGCCACTCTTGCCACATTTCCAAGGCCAGGTGCTGAAATGTGATCTTTCTTTGCTTAGCCTTGGCTAAGCAATGAGCAGCAGGGAATGTTGGGACCCGAGGCTAAACAAATTTATGTTCTGTTTCATGCCTAGCCTCAGAAACAAGGCGCAGAGGGTGGCCCCAATCAGGAGTTCAGCCACTGTGTGGTGAGTTTTAAAAATAAAGTCGCTTTCTTTTTTGATATATTTATAGATAGGCATGTATATTTTAAGCAAATTATTGAGGAAAAGCATTGTAGGGTTTCATCCAATGATATAGATTAGTCGTATATTTCCTTTCTCCTCTTCAACACTTGTCTCTTTTTTCACTTGAAATTACGAGTGACCTGCTTCTAGCTCCTGCTTCCAGTCAGAGAAAGAGAGAGAAGGTGTTAACCCACCAAGCACTGGGCCTAAGCTTGGCATGTCACTACTGGACATAAAGGTGGAATTTGGGGACATGTGGAGGTGATTTTAACTTTCAAGTCACAGCATATTAGGCCCCAGGCACTTCACTCCAAACCTCGATTTTTGTAAACCCATGACCATGTAACTTGGATCGCTGTATTAATGCAAACTATTTTACATAATTTGCAGCATCTTTTGTAATTTTCTTCCAAAATGGTTTTTCTCACTTGCACTGCATGATTCTTTAATATTGGGATTAGTTCGCTTTCTCTTGGTTGATTCTTCTTGTACCAGAAAGAGCAGTGAGGAAGTTATTTTATACCATTTAACGTATACAGTTATTTCATTGCTTAAGCAGTGGACTTCTAGTAGATAATTTGCCAAAGAATGTTTATGTAGCTTTGATATTTTCAGGACTAATAGAAGTACTGCAGAAATTTGAAAGTATCCGAAGGCAGAGATGGAAAATTCTTTACATTAGCCCGTTCTTGGTGCTTCAGTTCACTCCACAATAATTTGCCTTAAATGTTGTGTGGATACCTGACTGTGCCTCCTTTTCCATTCCTCTTTTTTGCTTTCTTTCCTTGCTTATCTTCCTCTTTCCCCTCTTCAGGCTTTTGTCAACATTATTTTTCTCTCTTTAGTTTGACCTTTACTTTTTTCTTGTTCTCTGGTCTGACTCCAGAGACAGCTGGTTGTCAGAAAGTCTAGATGAATTTTGGAATGTAACCGTATGGTGGAATATAACCGTATGGTGGAATATAGGGTGGTGCTGAATAAGTGGGCTCAGTGTGCCTTTAAATTCTGATTGGATGCCTTGGTCATAGTTGGAGTGGTTCTTTCAGTTTTATTTTACTTATTTAGTGGTTTGAAACAATGGAGTAGCTTGCTCAGGCACTTCAGAAGACAGTTAAGAGTCAGCCATGTTTGTGTGGGCCTGGAGTCACATGCAGCCAGACTGGATAAGGGCATCAAATTTCCTGCCCTAAAGGGCATTAGTGAACCAGTTGGGTTTTCATATAGTCCAATAGTCTCAGGTCACTTTTACTGATACAAGCTTTTTTTAAAATTTCTAAGCTCTCATTGCCATGACAGGATTTAAGAACACAACCTCTGAATTACTAGTACTATAACCTAATAATTATAGTACTATATTGTATATGGGGCCTTAATTTAAAGTCTTATCCGAAAGACAGTAGCTTCAACAGTGCAGCAATCTCTCATGGCTGCACTGGAATGTGAGCTACAGCTCCTGAAATGGAGTGCAAACACACAACTCCCTCAACCACAGGTGACAGTGCTATCACCAAAGCCAGGCTAGAACACGCTTTTGTTTTTAGGAGCACAATGTAGGATGCGTGAGAAGTGTCATGGCAGTTTTGTTGCCACTGAAATAGTGTTTTTGTAACATGTGATTGGCTGCTTTCATGATGAAAAAAAGCCAATCAATAATGGTGTTACAACGATGGTTCTGGGATCTGATATGTTTTGGGAGGTTGCAGGGTGGGGGGGTGGTGGTGATGGAATTTGCGGGTTTGTGCAAGCGTAGTCAGTGGCATTTGATCAGTTTTAGTGAGGTTGCTGTGGTACTGAGAGGTTAAAGCGATTGCAACACTGCAGCTCTACATCACCTAGATATATTTTCACCCAGATACAATATTATAAATAAATATATACAAAGCTAGCCATTCAAATGGACTGAATGAGTTACTCTATGCAGTTAGGGCCCTAAATGCTGTTATGTTCTCAAGATTGCTAATTGCAAAGGTTAGCGTACTTGCAACATTAATTATTCTCCTACTTCCTTTCCCAAAATTCTCAAACTGCAAAAACCACATTGTGTTCCGACATTATCCTTCCAAGCAAAAACCTGGGGCTTTATTGTCGTTTCTCAACAGGGAGTGGATCAACTGATGTAAACTGTGAGCTGTCAGTTTCTCCAGGGCCTCCTCCCAGCCCTAATTGTTAACCAGATAATGTTGAAACTGGGTGAATACACCACCACATGGAGCCATGCTAGAGTCACATTTAGCACAAAGCAAGATGGCTTTATTGTTGGAGGCTGATATCTCGGTCTCAGGACATTTCTTCAGGAATTTCTCAGGATAGTGTTAGAGGCCCAACCAACTTCAGCTCCATCATCAATAATTTTCCATCCATAACAAGGTCAAAAGTTGAGATGTTTGCTGATAATTGTATTCAGTTCCATTTGCAACTCTTCAGATAAGGAAGCAATCCAGTCCATGTCCTTGCTGCATGCAGGCAGCATTCTTGCTTGTCACATTCAACAAGAGCGAATCGAACCAAGGATCAAAACATTCAACAGCATTACCATTGTCTAAATCCTCCACCACCAATGTGGTGGTCACCATTGACCAGAAAGTTAACTGGAGCTGCCACATAAATGCTGTGGCGACAAGAGCAGCTCAGAGGCTAGATATTCTGCGGCAAGTGACTCAGCACCTAGTTTCCCCAAAGTCTATCTACTATCCTTAAAGCTCAGGTCAGGAGATGGAATACTTTCCACTTGCCTGGCTGAGTGCAGCTCCAACAATACTCGAAGCTCAACACCATCCAGGGTAAAGCAACCCATTTGATTGACACCCTATCCCACCTTGGCTGCCATGTGTATGGTCTACAAGATGCACTGCACCAACTCACTAAGCCATCTACCAAACCTGTGACCTCTACCACCTGTAAGGCAACGGTCAACAGATGCATGGAAACATTACCACCAGCAAGTTCCCCTCACTGTCAATCCCAGAACTCCCTACCTACGCTGTGGAAGCACCTTTGCTGCATAGACTGCAGCTGTTTAAGAAGGCAGCCCATCCCACCTTAAGGGATACCAGAAATACTTACGCCCCATAAATTAGTAGGAAAAAAAATCTGCTGCAATACTGTATGCTTCTTGCTAGGCATATCACAGTTGCTAGGGCTAAGAAAGATGCTGATGTGCAGAATCTCTATTGAGTCAATTGCTGAAGCCAACTATAGAATTTCCCACTGAGAATGAAGACCTGAAACAATTTTCTTTTCTGAAAGATGAGCAGTAATTGCAGATCTCTTGGGCAGTTGTTTGCAAACATTACCTTGATCAGTCTGCTGTGTTTAAGTATAAAGTGGGTGTCACTGTGAGCAAAATGTGAGCTAATTTGAAATCTGTAGTTGCAATTCAGTTCCTTAAGCCTCCCTCGTCTAAATGGTCTCATTTTATCTTGGCAATGGTGACTTGAATATAAGGGTATAATTTCACAAGTACTGGCAACTCTTTTGTATCATGCTCAAGTAGCTATTTTTCATCTAAGACTAAATGGCAAATATTGGCAGGATTATTTTTCCCCTGTCTTCTCTGCTACCCCACGATGCCTTTGTTGCTATAACTCGGGGACAAAAAGACCAAATGCCTCACTGTTGCCTTCATTGTGGTTGGCTAACTTAGCAAAGACCAGGAATCAAACCTTTGGTCTATTTGACTGCACACCGTACATTTACTCAGTGAACCTTTTGGGTAAAACTGTTTTGTAAGAGCCATTTTTGAATATTAATTAACTACTTTCCGTGAAAACAAAATACAGGCTGAACATTCTTAGCTTTAATTTTAGGCTCTGTATAATGAGCATACACGGCTGAAAGTGCTGTGGTGGTGAGGGCTATCTAAAGCTGTATTTCTGGCACGTTGCTTGACTTGGAGCTGGTATCTGTGAGAATACGTTGCCATGCATCAGCTGGCTGTGTCAGGAAGGTTCAAAGGTCAGACTTGCAAAGAATGAACTGTTGCGGCTAGGCGCCAGGGTTTAGAAAATCCTGTAAGTTGCATCATTGTGTGAAGGTGATCAGTTATATACAGCCACTGATGTGGCCAGTCTCCCTGTATGCAATTTATGTTGAAATGGCAATCACTGGTTCAGTGCCCTACTGGTAATGCAGACAGCATCTCTTGATTTCCTGTGCTCATTGATCCTTATGAATCTGGCAGTATAGTGTCCTCACATATGGTGGTTACTATTTGCAGTTTAATACAAGATAAAAAGGCTGTGGCAAGTAGTGAGCTGTAGGAGTTGATCAGTGATGTCTGTAATACTTAGAACTCTGATCTGAGCTTTGACTGCTGTGGACCTACTGATCAAAGTGAGAAGGTCTTTTCATGCTCAATGGATTGTAGAAACATAGAAGAAACAAAGATTTTCGGCACTACTTTGTAAATAATATTGGGTTATCCTTCACGTCCACTGTTAGAACTCCACCTGGATTAGTCTGGCAAGTCTGTAGGCTGATTTCTTCTCCTGCTTTAAGAATGGCTGTTGATGAGGGAAGACAGTTGAATGAAGAGAAAGAAAATAATTAGCGTGGAAAGTGAGTAAATAAGTTACAGGAAGAAAGATTCGGCCATTCCAGTTTAACATGAAAAAATGCCCTGCATTGCTTTACAGGGCAGAAAAATGGGTGGGTGTTATCATGTGACTGGATCTCAAATACTTTTTTTGTACTGCTGTTGTGTAGTTTTTTAATAGTGGAATGTGATTGTGGTATAAATTAAGGAAGGTTTCACTTAATGTATGGTGAATCCAGCAAAAAGAAAATAACTAAGTGTAAGGATGAGGAGCAGTAAGATATGTTCAGAGATGGGTTTCAGTATTGCCCCATGATTCTTTTTATATTAGCTTGTTTTCCCCTAAACCTGTTCACTAATTAGCAGGCATATCCTATGTCTTTTGTCCTGCATTCTCATCATTTTGTGCTGTTGCCCTAATTAACCCGGAGCTGTGATTGCTTTGCTTGCACCTGTAGCTGTCTTGTCCCAAAAACAGTTTTTGTAGTCTTATCTTACTTTTTATGCATTATTTTCAAGGCCCCATGAACTGTATAGCACCCCAAAGCCAATTTCTGTGACCAACCCCACCAAATAACGTGGCAAGAGAATGTAGATTCCATGACATTTTACCAAATGGCTTATACAATTATGTTTTTAAAGAAGTGTGACAGCAGCAATTTTGTCTTTTATTTTAAAGAAAAGCACATAGGTTTAGATAATGGCATTCGAACTACAAACTTTGAGTCTCCAGTGAGAGGGAGAGCAGGAGCTGACCCAGAGACTGCTGCAGCAGTCCAACCTATCTGCAACAACTACCCTCCAACCATCACTCAGTGCCTTCAGCAACCAGCTAACCCATTCTCTGGTCAGCAGCACGAGCAGCCAGAGTGTTAATTAAAAATAGACTTATGCAACAATATAACCGTACTGCACGTGTGCACTGGGGAGACACCAACCAAAGATTACTGACCTTTGCATTCATTAGTTCATAAGTTATTGCTGTAGTTTTACCCACACTCTGCCCCTAGCTCATTTTTTGCACTTACGCAACTGGCACATGTGCTGCACTGACCCCTTTTTAGGAAAGACAAAACAGCAACCCATGTAACAGCACACCAGAGTGTCATGAAACTATAATATTTTTCATAATATTATTGTGGTTTTTTATAAAATAGGTTTATGGGTGTGAGTGTAAATGGTTCTGTCTGTGTGATTTATTTAAATTAGAGTCAGGTAGACTGCAAACTTGAAATTATCAAAAGAAGTTGGGGGTAAAAGGCATTTAAAATGCTAATGAGTAAAAATGGATGAGGTCCTAGCATATGAGGTGTGAAGGAAGTTTGCATTTTTAGATAAGTGAAGTTGTTTGGATTTCAATGGTAGGATGCTTACAACTAACAAATAAGTCAAGGTGATTATGTTTATTGTTCTCAAAAGCTACTGACCATATCGGCAACATGAAAGATTTTTGTAGTGTGGGAAAAGTACATTTCCAAAGACATATGAAACAGTGGAATTTACAGATTAAAGAGAGTGAAACATATACAAACAAGGAAGGAAGGTGATGTTGTGGGGCCATGTAAGATCTAATAGGAGTGTGTGAAACAGCCTTGAAGAAGACTCTAGCCATTTTTGCAAAAGTCTGCTGTGTCCAGTAACTAAAGTTGGAGAAAAACCTTTGGAAGTCCACTGTCAAGTGGGTGTTGTGGTAACTTGCTGGCTTGCTTTTTAAATTTAAAAATTATTTAGGATTGTTGTCTTAAAGGGGGTGTGTAGTTGGGGGTCAGGTTAATTAGGAATTTTGGGATTTGTTGTAGTATTAAGTAACTGTGATCTTATGTATGTGCTTGAAACCTTTTGTTAATGTTTTAATTTAATTTTTGAAATCTCTAAAGGGACTTGTTACTTCTGAATTCAGCGCCCAAATCTTCTCGTAATAAATACAAATCGCAAAACTGTTGCGATAGTGTGGCCAAATTTCCCTTGTGGATTTGGTTCGCCTGGCACACATCACCTGCCATGTCATAACAAGAGTAAGAATGGAAGAAATACTGCGGGGCACCAGATACAAACAGCCTGCTTCTCATTCTGTGGCTGGGATAGTTTCCATGCCTATTTAATCACAAAGCCCTGGGGCCCTGATGATGCAGCATTCTGCTTTGTGCCCCTTATCCACTTTGGCAGTGGGCATCCCAGCATTGCATGTTTGATTTCGGTGTCACCTTGATGTGAACAGACACCTGAGCTCTGTGCATCCAGAGGACTCTGCTGTTGAATTGCTAGTGACAACTTAAAACCAAAATATGCTGTGTTTTGTAAAGCATGTGAAATTTAGAAAGTCTGAAAGTTCCTTCCATCATCTTTGCTCTGCAATTTTGATGAGTTCTAATGTGCTTTTTCTTTTACCAGCACCATCCTATTACAGTCAACCTGTGTATTCGCCGTCTGCACCTTTGATAGTGCCTACACAACCGCCACCACCTCCAACAAAGAGGGAAAAGAAAACGGTATGACAAGTTCATGTGCTGCTCCCTTTCTGCTTTCTATCGGTGACCTGAATGTGTGCAGATGCGTGGAATTAAGGTTTAATTCATAACACACCAATAGGGACTATCTTGACACGTCTCTGGGAAAATTGTTCAGCTATTTAGTTGTGTCTGGTGTTCACTGTGAAGATTTTAATATGCAGTTGATGTAGGCTGAATTTGTCAATTTGAAAGCATTCACTTGCCCTATAGTCTTCACCTGTCATTTTGTTCAAGAAACCTGTCCATTTCTTACTAGCATAGTAGAGGCAGCACAGACATGGCAATGAGAGTTTGCTGGCTTCTGCCCACAATTTGGGAACATTTAAAAAGTGTAATCACCTAATTTTTGTGATGATATCAGTATCTGTGAGGGATAGATCTAGGTCAGGAAGTGATACCTACTCATTAACCTGCTCTCTCTCATCTGTTGGGTTCTGCCAGTTGGTTTGCTTTTTATCCCGCCACACACTTTATCCAGATAAACTGAGTGACAGAGGAGAAGTGAGAATAGCTGCCTCCAATATCAAGATAGCATTCATCTAGTAGGGCACAAAGGATGTTAATAGTATGTTAATTATATTGTTAAGATACATTAATTACACATAGATAGGGGACAGCTAGGACACTGGGGGTGGGAGGAAAGCTATGAGACTGAACAAAGTCAATAAACTCTCTTGGTAAAGAAAAGTTCTTTGTCTTGGTTTTGACTTCACCAACCGGCTTCGATTCTGTGAACAAAGGAGCCCCAGCACAGATCAGTGGGCATCAGACGGAAACATTTCCAACGGCTATCCAGACCTGGCAGGAAGATGTGGGTGGCTGCTTAAAGTTATTCATTGCAGCCCCTGAATATCATTGCAAGACTTCAGAACTGCATCATCGGCAAACTAACTTCAACAACTATCTTCCTACTCCCAGAAGGGGATCAGGCAATGATGTCACCTGACTATTGCAGTGCTTCATTCCATTCGTAACTCTTGTTAATGGATCCACCCACAGCAGCTTACAGCAGGACATTTGTGCCACATTAATGCCAGATACTGGGCCATCTCAAAGGCAAAATCCCAACCATCTCCCCTGATCTTCAGTGCTCCACCATCAACATTTTTGGTATCATCATTCACCGGCAGCTTAACTGGACTAGCCATATCAGCACCATGGGTACAACAGGGCAGAGACTGGATACTCCACAACGAGTGGCCAACCTCCTGACCCCTCAAATCTTCCATCCACAAGCCTAATCATGAGTAAGGTGCAATGTTCATTGGATGGGTGCAGCTACAACAGCACTTAAAGCTTGACATTATCCAGAGCAAGATCAATTCACTTGATTGGTGGCCCATCCAATGTCTTGACATCCACCTCCTTTAACACTGGCACGTTGTGACTGCAGTACAAACTATCTACAGGATGCACGACAGCAAATGACTAAGGTTATTTTAACACCATCTTTGTAACCCTTGTGACCCTGCCACCAGAAAGGGCAAGAGCCATCATCTACAAATTCTTTCCTAATTCACACACACTTCCTGGCTTGGGCTCATATGACTGTTCCCTTCTCACTGCTAAATGAATAGGCTGGAATTCCCTACCTATTACCATGACCACAATTCAAGGAGAAGATTTACCATTATCTTCTCATGGCAATTATAGATGGACAATACCCACCTTGCAAATGTCACGCACACCCTGAGAATAAATGAAAAGAACAGTGCTCAGTACAGAATAGGAATCCAGAAGGATTACAATAAATACACTCCATCTCTTAAGATCTTCTGTTTAGGGGGAGTTTGGGCCCACTTAGGCTGTGGACATGTCCAGGGGTCAAAGCAATACTAATTTGGAAGAGACCAAATTCTTGCCATCCTTGATCCTTTGACACCCTGAAGATGTACACATTATTACACTGGGGATAGTTCTTAAGATTGTATGATTTTGTAAGCTTGATTCTGGAATAAAATAAGCTGTATATTGTTCAAGATGTGAATCCTGGCCTACTGTAGACTATTTAATGCTGCATCTTTGTTTACAGTTATGTGTGAGAAATGGATGTTATTTTTAAAAAATATCTTTGGGGAATATTGTGTTATTCTGTGAAGAAGGTTGTGTGTTTGTGTCTGTGTGTATGATTTAATTAAGCTGGGCAAGACTAATAGGAGACAGGTTGTCTAGGGGGTTTGAAACATGAAAAGGATGGAGGTGTTAGGTTTGAGGTACAAGTGAATCATTTAGATCTAAAATATGCATTTTTAGATAAGTTGAGTTTGTTTGAATATCAAAGGGAAGTCAGAGGTGACAAGAAAAGTGCTTGCATCTTGCAGGAGTTCCATAGGTAAACAGAAGTGGGGATATTATATTTTATTGACCCGCAAACAAAGACACAATAGAGACATGAAAGATTTTATATTTGCAAGGATTTGAGTTTCAAAGAGGTGTGAAAACAGTGGATAAAAGCAAAATACTGCGGATGCTATAAATCTGAAACAAAAACAGAAAATTCTGGAAAAACTCAGGAGCTCTCACAGCATCTATGACTCAACGCTCTGAAGAAGTGTCATACAGACTCAAAACGTTAACTCTGTTTTTCTCTCCACAGATACTGTTAGACATGCTGAGTTTTTCCAGCTTTTTCTGTGTGTGTGAAAACAATGGAGCTTGAGTTGAAAGGGGAAAATGGTATATTAGAATTACAGTGGAGAGCTTAACATAGCTATTTGAGCTGTTGTGCTGTTGAACTGGAGCTGAGTTGGGAGCTGGAGCTCTGGGCTGGAAGAGAATGCAGTTTGAATCAGCCATCCAGTCAAGCCAGAAAAGTCTTAGGCTGCAACAAGCAGTTTTGTTCTGAGATTTGGATTTCCACAGCAGAGTGGGAGAGAGTCCATGTTGTATACCTCTATTAAAGTTACAACAGTTTGCCTTGAGTAATATTACTGGATTTCTATACTTAAACATCTATAAGGGAGTGTTGCCTAGAAGGTGTTTACTTGTGGATCTGACGAAGTAGAGTCTTTTAGGGGAAAAATGTTATAAGATGAACTTTAACTGTGTAACTAATCCTGTGTGCTTAAGTTTTCTTTTATTCTTGTTAATAAAACTTATACTTTTAATCCCAAAAGTGTTAGTGGACTTCTTGCTGCTGGGATCATTACATCGTCTTCTCGTTTTCAGAATACAAAAATAAAGGGTATGGCCCATAAGCCAAGTTTGTGCAGCAATTAACATTGGCTGTGGTCATAACATACGTTAATGTTATTTCTGTCCTGTTGTTGAAAGTTGATGTGAATACCACTGAGGAAGGGGTCTCGGGAGTTGGGATAGGGTTCCAATACAGTGGAAGAGTTTTCACTTCCCATAAAGGCAGTGCAGAAGGGGAATTCCATGATTATGAATTTTACTCTGCAGGTTTTAAATCATTTGAAAATTGGTGTTCAAATTGAGAGAACTCTTTTGGTGGTGACGATTTTGTCAGGGTAAGGGCCAGTAGAATTTGCTGATGCCAGCCTGATGTAATTTTGTGGTAAGTGTTCAGTTGTTCGCTCTTGCAAACCTCTCAACACATTTCACATGAATGGACTGTACATGCTCGGTGAACCAGAAGCTGCAAATCTGCAGTTTCCTACCACTGCAAAGAGTTCATATTCTTTAGAACTCTGAATCCTAGATCACCAGTGCTAGCTGCATTTTATTTCTCTTCAAACAATTCCGGAGGGCAACATATTAACGCAATGCATTAGAGCTAGGATTAGATTCCAGATTAACTAACTAAATTTATTGCCAGAACTTAAAACAAGTAGGATGCATGCAGAACACATGCTGATGTACAATTACAGCAGCAATAGCCCGATCTCTTAAAAGCATGCAATGCTCCTGACTGTAGTAAAACTCTCCTTACCAAGCCTGGAGCATCCACCAACACTTGCTTTTGGTTTTGAACAACCCCGTTTAAAGTGCCTTTGTAGCTCTTTGTCTCTTGTGTGTGCTCATTCCTGTTCTTCTTCCTCATGCTCACAAAATCTTCCTAACTTAATTAACACATTGTTACCTGTTTGGAAACCTAAGACGAAGGCCAATTGAAGACAGACATGCCAGGAGTGGTTGGGCATCTTCAACCTTCCCTTGCTTCAACTTTACATACACTGTTTTTATATCAATAGCAGAACTAGTTTGGCTAATCTCTATCTAATGAGATAATACATGGCATTTAGCTCATACTGATCTCAACCTCCATTGGAGAAAGCTAATCCAGTAATGTTTCAGGTCCTTTGTACTGCAGCAATTAATTTATGTTTCTATTTGTTTAATAGTGTGGCTTCTTATTATTTGTATAGCCAGTTTAAGTCGTGCCCATAATGTTGAAACTGTTTTTAATGGTATATTCCCAAGTGCCTCACGCTATTAACATTGGAAGACATTTAAGTTCTGCACTTAATTTTTAAAAAAACAGCTTGTAGAATATTTTTTAAGAAGAAAGCTCTTTGGGGTACTTTCTTGCCATTAAAGCTGGAGAAATTACATTTTCTAGATCTTAAGAAACATTTCAGTGTCATTTAGAAAGTCAAAATGTTAAAAACATAGTGTTGCAAATGATGATCAGGCTGCAACAATTTAATACTGAGTTGATTTCTCTTCTGCAGATTAGAATCCGTGATCCAAACCAGGGAGGCAAGGACATCACTGAAGAAATATTGTCAGGAGGAGGTGGAAGCAGAAACCCTACGCCACCTGTAGTGAGGCCAAGCTCCACACCCACTCCACCTCAGGTACTTAGAAAATATTTGACTACTTTAACTTAACTGAACAACATTCAGTACAAACTAGCTGTTAGTTAAAAGTTGACAGTTGTACAGAATTGTAATTTTATTCCATTTTAGGTTAATTCTAACAAGTATCAGAGGGGACCTTTACCAAGATGTACAAGATACGTAATGACTTAGGAAAAGGAAACTGCAAACAATATTTTGTCTGGCTCAAGTCTATGCAGGGCAAATTTAGGACAAAGGTTAAAGTGCTTCTTTCAAAGGGTGATTAACAATTGGGGCAAGTTGGCAGGAAAGAGTGGTTGCAGTCAAGATACTGGTTGCATTTCAGAAAGAGTTAGGTGCTGCAATGAGACAGTGGAAAGATTAGTGTTCTGGAAGGATGAAATCAAATGTGCTAAAGGGTCATCTTCACTCCATTCCATCTTTTGATCATATGCAGCCTTTGTAATATATAAGCATATGGCAGTTGCATCCTAGCTGGGAGTTAATTATGGAGGATGAATCTAAAAGACCTCCCATAATAGATGAGTCTCCAAATGGTAGTGTTATTTTTGTTGACCTTTGATTGAGCTGCTTCCCCCGCCCACCTCTCTTATCCATGCCTTTATTACTCTAAGCTTGACTATTCCAAGGCACCCCTGGCCGCCCTCCCATTTTTACGCTCTGTAAACTTGAGATCATCCAGAACTCTGCTGTCCTGTCTTAATTTGTACTAAGACCCGTACGCTTATACCCTCTGTGCTGACTGGTCTACAATGGCTTCAGGTTAAGCAGTGTCTTTTTAAATTCTCATCCTCATGTTCAAATCCCTCCATGGCCCTCACCCTTCTCTCTTTCTCTAATCCCCTTTAGCCTTAAAACCCTTAGATATCTGTGCTGCTCTAATTCTGGCCTCTTGAACATTCCCAATTTTAATCTGCTGTTGGCTGCTGAGCCTTCAGTCCTCTAGGCCCTGAACTTTGGAATTTCTCCCTACACCTCTTTTCTCCTTTAAGATGCTCCTTAAAACCTACCTTTTTGTCATCTGCCTAATATCTCCGTACGTGGTGCTGTCAAATTTTGGTTGATAACACATGAGCACAGGGGTTATTGGTAAAGCACCTGCAGATATTTTACTGTATTAAAGGTGCTTATAAATACACTGTCCTCCCTAACAACAATGCTGCAGTTCTCCCTGCCAGCCCTACCTCTTTTTTTTGTTGCCAAAGCAGCTGTTGGCGCTGCAACACTTACTCCGTCAAATGAAACCTTGGCTCCCTCATGCTCATCACTTCTGCAATAAATCTAGGACAGTCAGCCAAAGCACCAATCAAAGCTTCAGTGGTGAGCATCTAAGCCAACACACACACACTCCCATACTGCTCAGGTATGGTGCCGACAGATTCACTGAAGGTGAGCAAATACAGTCTTTAATCTTTTTGGCTGGTTTTCTAGAGTCTGAGTGCAGACTGATGGCTACAGTCATGAGCTGCCAGATCGGCTGGTAGAGCAAATGCTGAGGCGCCAGCTGATCTTGCTGACAGAAGCAATGTTGCCAAACTATTAGTCCAAACAAAGGAAAATTCTTTTACATAATCTAACACAGGTAATGGGAGCACAACTGTTTTCAGTGATTGTGCGCAATGGTTTTTAACTGGGGATGATAGCATAATGGTTATACAATTGGACAAGTAATTCAGAGACCCGAATCAATGATCAGGCAGCATGAGTTCAAGTTCCACCACAACAACAGGGCATTTTAAATTTGGCTGATTAAATAAATCTGGAATAAAAAGCTAGTCTTGGTAACGATGACCACAAAACTACTGGATTGTCATAAAAGTCCACTGATGCCCTTTAGGGAAGGAAATCTGTTGTCCTTACCTGGCCTGACCTTTATGTGACTCCAGACCCATAGCAACAGCCTTAACTTTTAACTGCCTCTGAAATGACCAAGCAACCCACTCAGTTGTCAAGAAGCCATCACCTTCTCAAGGGCAATTAATGATGGGCATTAAATGCTGGCTCTGCCAGTGATGTTACATCCTGTAATTGCTTATAAAAATAAACAATTGAGGTTCCAGTTTTAGTTTAGAGTAAACATTGTTTAGGGACAATAACCCTTAGTGCATTACTGCTGTATGTTGAAGAAAGAAATACGCTGGAGCGGAAAAGACCATTATCGTGTATCTAGTTAAAGCAATAACATTAACATTGGGAAGAAAAAAAATACAAGTGCAAAGGAGTTCTCTTTATTACAGCATGAGGGGTGAGACTGTCATTATTAACTACATGACTTATTTTTCTCTGTAAGGTAATTGTTTCAGGTGTGTTTTTAATGCATTTTCTGAATTTTTTTATCCATTTAATAGATTAAAATTAAGTGATCCAGTTGCTACACCAATGTGCAGCAATTCCCAATTTATTGCAGATTTTTTGGAGAAAACTTAAGCACATAGAAATGGTTTCGTCGACACATACAAGTCTTAAAAGCTTCATGTGTGACCATAATTAGGTCAAATGATTTGGCATGGTGCACATCCAGTGAGAGAATTCTAAGACTTTTTATTTCACATTGGGTTAATGTGTATGAAATGATGAGAAATACAAATAATTTAAAATTTGTATCTGGTGTATGCTATTTAAAACCCTATGTTTGTAAAATCAAGGAAAATATAACGATTTTATTCCCTCATTTTGCAATCTTTATAAATTTATCCACGGATTTACATCGAGTAGAACCACTAATTTCACATCTGCACATTCAGAATTTCAAAAGTACCTGAGTGCCTATGCATTTAAATTTGATTTTGAATTTTGAAGTTCATTTCCATCTAATTTCATGAACCATTTTTGTTTTGTTCTGGTTTGCTCACTCAAGTGCGCATTAGCAAAGCAAACAAAACCTAGATCTGTAGGGGAGCTTGACCACCAGCTCCAATGTTAATGTGGCTTATGGTGGTCATGTGGTTAGTAAAGTCATATGGACACTGGTTTCCTCATTTTCTGGTGCAGTAAAGTGGAATTAAGGAAGAAGATACAAGTCAATGTAAACACAGCTCACGTGCTCACTTTTGTTATGAATGAAATAGAATCACCACAGTTTGATATTTTACATTGTAACTACTGCACAAAGCATTGTTGTGATTTTAAGCAAAATCAAAATTTGCTGGAGTAGAACTTTGTGAAATGTATGCTTGCTCTTGTTTAAAGTATTGTCTGTGTTTCATGTTGTACTAAACTTTAAATACCTGTCTGTCTTCTAATGTGTATGATGTATCATGTTCCCTCTAAGTTAAAAATTACAAATGAAAAATGAAAAAACAAGAGCTTTTCACATAAATAACTTTAAACAGATGAGTTTTATTGCCAGGATCTGATTTTTGTCAGCTTTTAGCAACGTATGTGAAGCGTTTTCACAAAGGCATTCAATATTTAGTTTGCTGCTGGAATAATGATTATTTCAGTTGCTTGATGTAATTGTCTTATCTATATATTTTTTTAAAATCTGCATTAGCTTGTCCACTTGCCTCCAAATTTGGACCACAGACATGTTTGTGCCAGTTATCAATGCTATTTTGTTGGGTTTGAGATGGTGCTGCATCATTTGCAGGATGGAACTGGTTTTCAGTCATTCTTTGTTGGAATGAAATGCTTCATCCAGCACTCTCTCAAAGAACTAAAGTGACTTAACGAAAGAACATCCATATGATTTGAAGCTTTTCAAATTTTGGCCTGGTTGTTGTGAGTTTGGTCCTCCGGTCCTAAAGTAATTAGGTAGGCCCCGAAGTTCCCTGAACTTTTAAATCAACACATTTGCTTCTCAGTGCTCCTTTCCTTACCACTTGTTTCTGTTCACATTACCTGTTTAAAATAATAATTATACTTAGCTTTAAATACAAGTATATCCTTCTTGCTATAGAATACTTAAAAAATAGTTTATTCCATCATGCCTCAAATAGATTGAACTCATGGCCCATCTTTGACAACTGAAAAGATTGTGCAACTAAGGTGGGAATGTACAACTACAGCCACCATAGAAAAGTTAGGGTGCAGAAGGAGGCTATTCAGCCCATCGTGTCTGCGCCAGCTAAAAAAGAGAGAAAAAAAGAAACTAGCCACTCATTTAATCCCATTTTATAGCACCTGGTCTGTAGCCTTGCAGGTTACAGCACTTCAGGTGCAGATCCAAGTACCTTTTAAATGAGTTGAGCATTTGGGCTTCAACCACCAATTCAGGCACTTAATTCAAGATGCCCAGCATGCCCAAGTGAAAAAGCTTCTCCTCATGTCCCCTCTAATCCTTCTATTAATCATCTTAAACCTATGCCCCCTGGTAATGACCCCTCAGCTAGGAGAAATGGGTCCTTACTGTCTACCCTATCTAGGCCCCTCATAATTTTGTCCACCTCACAGGTCACCCCTCAGTCCCCTCTGTTCTAAGGAAAACAACCCTAGCCCATCCAATCTTTCCTCATAGCTGCAATTGACAAGCTCTGACAACATTCTTATAAATCTGCTCTGTACACTCTCCAAAGCAGTTATGCCTTTTCTGTAATGTGGTGACCAGAACTGTGTACACAACTTCAACTGTGGCCTAACCAGCGTTTTATACAGTTCCAGTATTACATCCCTGCTTTTGTATTCAATACCTTGCCCAATAAAGGGAAGTATTCCATATGCTTTCTTTACCGCTTCATCCACCTGTCCTCCACCTTCAGGGACCTGTGGACATGCACTCCAAGGTCTCTTACTTCCTCAACCCCTCTCAATATCCTCCTGTTTATTGAGTATTCCTTACTTTGTTTGCCCCAAATGCATTACCCTGCTCTTTTCTGGATTGAATTCCATTTGCCACTGTTCTGCCTACCCAACGAAACCATTGATATAATTCTGGAGACAACAGCTATCCTCTTCACTATGAAATACGTGGCCAATTTTTGTGTCATCTGCAAATTTCATGCCTCCTACGCTTAAGTCGAAATCATTAATATATACAACAAACAGCAAAGGCCCCAACACTGAGTCCTGTGGAACGCCACTGGAAACCGCTTTCCATTCGTAAAAACATCCATCGACCAGTCTGCCTTGTGGAGCCTTGTCAAATGCCTTACTAAAATCCATGTATCCACTGCACTAGCCTCATCAGTCCTCCTTGTTACTTCCTCAAAAATTCTGTTAAGTTAGTATGATATGTCACGATTCACTGGGGTAATATATATGCTCCACTGTTCCCTGAGCCGCGACAAATGTGAAAAGTTTGACCAAACCACTAGATTGCCCCAATTCTACCTAACTGTTTAATTTAGGTTAACAGATTACGAGCACTAGGTTTGTAAACTTGATAAGTAAATAACTGTTTATTGAACAAATTGTCGTTAACCGGTGACAAAAGAAAGAAATATGAACTGCTCATTTCTAACCCTATAACTTAAACTCTACTCCTCCTTAATCCTGATACACATAAGACACATAAGACACACAAAACATGGATTTTAAGGGTGGGATAAAACAGTTCAATAGCGCCAATGCAGAGTACAGGATTCGATGAGTTAATTTTGATTGATGTCTTCCAAATTCCTTTCAGTTCTTGTTGATGACACGAGGTGGTCTTCCAGCACTTTCAGTATTTAGTTCACTGGTTGAGAACTTGTTTTTCAATGTCTCTAACAGTGGTTTTCTCCTTTTCCTTTTTACAGGGGTTTCCTCAGAGAGAGAGCAGGTTATAGAGATATGAGGAAATTCAATTTTAGATGTTTTCTCTTTGCAGGCCAGGAGCTTTCTGCTGCATTGCTACCACACAAAACCCTGGTCAGGAGCCAATTAAAATGCTGTTGTCAGGCAGCTCCCTTGGCCCAGGACTCCTTTCTGGCACCACCCTGTCTTTCATGTCACACTTTTTTCCAGGATTGCGACATTGTATATATCTCTTATCCTGTTCCAGTGGACATGACCTTTAAACTGCAGCCATTGTAATTCTAATCCACAGTCCAACAGAAAATAAAAAGATATGTTCTTTACAACAGTCCAACAAAAATAAAAAGATATCTTCCTTACAGATATGATCTTCCTCCAACAAAACCATGCTGACTATCCCTAATCAATCTGTACTTTTCTAAGTGACAGTTTATTCTGTGTCTCAGGATTGGCTCCCAATAATTTTCCCACCACTGAAGTCAGACCGACAGTCCTATAATTTTCTGGCCTATCCCTCACACCCTTTTTAAATATTAGTACAACATTTGCAGATTTCCAATCCTCTGTACCTCACCTGTTTTGAGTGAGGATTGGAAAATGATCCTCAGGAGATCTGATATTTCCTCTGATATTTCCTCCCTGGCTTCCTTTATTGGCCTGGGATATAATCCTAGTGATTTATCCACCTTCAAGGGTGTCAATCCCTCCAGTACTTCCTCTCTCATTAGGCTTGTTGTATCTAATATTTCACACTCCTCTTTAACTAGAATGTCTGCATCACCCCTTTCAGTGAAGACAGAGAAAAAGTACTGATTGAGAACCCTGCCCACATCTTCAGCATCAACACATAAGCTACCATGTACATCTCTGATAGGCCCTACCCTTTCCTTAGTTATTCTCTTGCTCTTAATGTGCTGTACACCTTTGGGTTTTCTTTGATTTTACCTGCCAAAATTTTTTCATACACTCTTTGCTTTCCCAATTTCTTTTTTTACTTCACCCTGTACTTTTTATACTCCTCTAGACTTTCTGCAGTGTTAAGCTTTTTGTGACTGTCATAAGCTTTCTTTTTCTGTTCTATCTTGCCCTGCATGCTTCTGGATAACCAGGGGGCTCTAGATTCAGCAGTACCACCCTTTTTTTGTAGGGACATGTCTACATTGTGCCTGTAGAATCTCATTTTTGAATGCCTCCCACTGATTTGACTCTGTTTTCCCTTCTAGTATCTGTATCCAGCCCACTTTCACCATTTCACCTCTCAACTTTGTAAAATTTGTCTTACCGCAATTTAGAACTTTAACTTCTGTTTTATCTTTGTCCTTTTCCATAATGATGCTAAACCTAACTGTATTATGGTCACTATCTCCAAAATGGTCCCTCACTGCTACTGCATCCACTTGCCCAGCTTCATTTTCTAAGACTAAATCTAGAATTGCGCCCCTGGGTTTGTTATATGCTGGCTAAAAAAGTTCTCTTAAATGCAGTTCAAGAATTTTGTGCCGCTTGGACTATTCGTCTCCCAATTGATATTAGGGTAGTTGAAGTCTCCAACTGTTACTGCCCTATTGTTTTTGCACTCAGAAATTTGCCTACATATTTGCTCTTCTAACTCCCTTCCACTAGTTGGGGGTCTATAGTACACTCCTAGTAGTGTGGCTGCCCCTTTTTTATTTCTGAGCTCAACCTATATGGCCTCATTTGCTGGTTCATTTAGTATGTTATCCCCCCTCATGGCTGTAATTGTTTAACCAATAATGCAACACCCCCACCTTTTTTATCCCCCTCTCTATCCTGCCTGTAAACTCTATACCAGGACTGTTGAGCTGCCATTTTTGCCCTTTAAGCCAAGGTTCCGTTATAGCAATGACATCATGCTGCCATGTGTCTATCTGTGCCTTTAGCTCATCAGGATATTTGCTATACTCCTTATATTTACATATATACCTTTTAACACTGCCAAATTCCTGTGCTGTACACTTTTTAACCTGTGCTTCTTCTGTCTTTCAGAGTCACTCACTAATTTTCTAACTCCCATTCCCTGCTCTGAATTTGCCCTCAGGTTCCCATCCCCCTGCCTATCTAGTTTAGAACAGCACTAGAAAATCACCCCGCAAGCCCCATATTTGTCCCTGTCCTGTTCAGGTGTACACCACTAGGCTTGTACAGATCCCACCTCCCCCAGAACTGGTCCCAATGCCTCAGAAACCTGATGCCCTCACTCTTACACCAGCTTTCCAGCCACGTGCTTAATCACTTAGTTCTCCTATTTCTATACTCACTTGCACATGAGACTGGGAGTAATCTGAGATTACTGCTTTAGAGGTCCTGCTTTTTAATTTCTTTCCAACTCCCTGAAATCTGCTTTCAGGACCTCATCCCCTTTCCTATCTAAGTCATTGGTACCAACGTGGACCACAACCTCTGGTTGATCACCCTCCCCCAGAAGATTGTTCTGCAGCTGCTCCGTGACATCCTTGACTTTGGCACCAGGGAGGCAACATAGCATCCTGGAGTCATGTCTGTGGCCACAGAAATACCTGTCTGTCCCCCTAATTAACGAATCCTTTATCACTACTGCTCTTCCGCCCTTCCTGTGGAAGAGCCGCCTGTGGCGCCACAAACATGGCTCTGACTGAACTCCTTCGAGGAACCAATGCCCCCATCTGGATCCAAAATAGAAAATAGATTGATGAGCGGGACCCCAGGGGGCTCGAGCACTACCTGCCTAGTTCTCTTGGACTGCCTGGTGGTCACCTATTCCCTTTCTGCCTCCAGTCTCCTAAGCTGCACCATAAATTAAAAATGAGTACATTGGATATGTTGTTGAGCTGTGTGGTGCCACGTTGGTCGGATCTCCCAAGAGTTGGCTGAGGATGTGATGAGCTTCCCAATTCGTGTTTTTAATTTTACAGACTTAGTCTTGCGGTCTCTGTTGTGAGGAAGTGACGAATGAAAGTTGGCACATAGAATCAGTCCCATTTTCCTTCTCTGCCATATTCTCTCCGCCCAACCCCCACTATTGCCTGTTCCACTGGCCATTTTTCTGGCAGTTATATTGATAAGAGGCCTGTGAGCAGCACTTTGTAATTAACAAGTATATTTTTAGTCACTTATAAATCAGTAATGCAGTCTACCGTCAGCAGTAAAGAGCAGTTATTTTCTTATACTGAAAAAAGCATGATAGCTGAATAGTTGATTTGTTTACTCCCCTAAGTTTACCAACTCAAATTAAGCTGTAGCATTTTATTTAGCTGTTGACTAATTTGTAAAATTTAGATCATATTTAACCAATTTCATCTTTTCAGAATCAACTAAGCAGCAATGAGTGTTGGCATTTAGAGATGCAGACATCAGTGTATAATGACCATAGAATTAAAGTTATTGACAGCTAAACTCTATGTAATTAACATCTAAGTTAACTGCTTGTACCTTTTTAAAAATCACTTGCAGACATTACTAAATTTATCTTCCCATTTGCTACATTAATCATGCTGCAACATTTCTCAATAGTAAATCTTCACAAACAATCACCAACAAACTCAAATCGTCAATGGCTGTCTTGTTGGGACTTTCTAGAAGAGCTGAATGAAAGGGAGAGAAAATGATAACCTTTCTGTTCTTGCGAGTAATTGGCTAGTCATCCTCAGTTGGTCAGAAAGGACTCTTAGAGGGAACAATGAGAATGCATTTAGCAGAGTTTTGTCTGTTGTCTATCCTTGTTAATGTTAATCCTGTTTTCTTTTCCTTCTCAATCCTGCTTACTCCATCTCTTTGTTTTGGTTTTGCTTTTTGTTCTTGAATTTATTGTCCTACTATGGAACTTCATGGAAACTTTTTGCTTATTTTCCTCTCTGTTTGCATGTTCCATGTGCTAGTTTTTGTGTCCGCACCCTCATTATCCTCACCTGTTGTACCTCAAATCTCAGCAGCTCCCCAGTCAGGTTGCAGATCATGGACCAGTTTTCGGAACTGCGGAAAATGCTCACATGGCACCAAGTGTGGACTTCAAGCAAGGTTTGTTCAGTTCTTTGGTATATATTGATGCAATGTTTTGACTGGTAAATAGAGGTCGTTTAGCTATGTTGGTTATTGAGTGTTTAATGCTTGGTGGGGAAATGGATGATAGCCCTTTATTTCAATTTGAAGATTGTGTTTCAGTTGGGTACCATGACTGCTAAAAATGCCAACATGAGTAATTTTTTCTTATGGGTTGATTGAGGTTTAGTGTATTATTCAGGTTTCCTTTTGAATTTAGCTGTGTTTATATTCCAGATGGAAGAAACTTTGTGCCTGTTACTTTCAAGAATTTACATTGGCTAACCATGATGCCTGACATGTACATGTAAATTTCTCAAAAATATGTTTATATGTACAGGTAGTAAACTTATTTGTGTTTACTTAAGCCTTGGTAACAGTTAGTTGTTTCTATGAAGAGTTGCTATAACACATGATTAGCAAAAAGATTTGTGGTAAGGAATGCCCATCATTTCAGAGGACAACTGCAGATGATAAGTCTTAAATGACCCAAGTGATGGCTGCCAGAGGGCTAGCTTCAACCATTGTTCAAGAACCACTTTCACAGAGGGTTTAATATAGAACGGAGTGCCTTCCTAACATAATATAGTCCTATTATTTCATCTTAGTTCATGTGGTGAATACTGGATAGCTGTCCGTGAAGACAGATCTCCTCAATGTGACACTTGCCCATTTTAGCCCATTTAACAGGGTGATTGGCAAAAGTTCTATTCTGTAACTTTTCCAACACAACTATCCAACAGGTAGTATTTCATTGCATGTTATTCCTAACTGTTTTTGCTAAACGTTATAGAGCCCATGCTGGTCAAATCTGTAAGGATGTGTGGCAGAAAAAGGCCTTGTATACTATACAGTGGATTAAGATTTAAAACAAAATCACCTGATCATTAAAATTGCAGTACAAAGTTATGAATGGCCCAAGGGGCAGTGTCCCCAGTTATTCCTTTTCCTGACCTCTAGCTCAAACCAAGTGAGCTGTCAATGTTTGATTCTTGATGTAAGATACACTTTTCAAAGAGTGAGCGACTCTAGCTATGGCAGGCAATTTAATATTATCATAGCTTTACTACAAAAATTGTAATCAAAATAACATTTACCTCCCAACAAATTTTCAGTTGCATTTACAGATCAGAGAAAATTTGTTTTGTCAGTTACTTTGGTCCAAGGTTACATATTTCAGTAGTGTTTTAACCTGTTTGATATTAGTGCCTATTTGAAGAACTTCTTTCTCATTTTAAACAAAGGTTAGTTTGAGGATTTTGGTATCTTGATACTCTTCCATATTGCCCACCTCATTATAGAAAGATAAATAATATTAGATAAGGGTGGGCTGAGTGGCATTGGTATGATTAAATAGTTTTGAGTGAACTGGCCTGTATTTCATTTGTGATAGACTCCTGTTTGTTCTAGGTGTTTTGAGTTCATGATCTAATTCTGATCATTTACTTTTTTGCTTTAAAGTTCACTAATTTGAATTAAGCAATGTAAATAATGCAGTGTAAAAATACAAATTGTCAGGGATAATTTTAATAAAGCAACTTTGACTTAAGAAATATAAAGTCTACTCGTAAACTAGCATTTTCCAGCATTAAGGCAGGGATATGTTTCTGGAGGATGGAAGAGTTGTATGGGATGTTTTAACAACTTGTGTTTGATTTTATTTAATGTTGTAGTGCATACAAACAATTTTATAATTCTACATGTGAAATGTGATGTTTAAGTTTCTTGAAAAACATCATGCCTTGGTTTACTTTCATAGCATACGTACAGTTGTAGAGATCAAGTGAACAGATTGATATTCAAGTCATTGTACTTGATCCAAATCTCTTTGGAAGTTTGTTTTAATTGAAGTAATTTTAAATGATCCCATTTTGAACACCTGGGGTTCAATGCCTAATGTTTTCTATAGCGGATCCAGTAAACTGCAATCAAATACAAAGTAGCATTTCATAGAAGTTATAAGTTCAGGCATGGTATATGCCATAAAATGTTTCTATTTATTTCAGTGGGGCGAACTGAAGCTGCTATAACAAAACTGAAAGCAGGTATGGAACAGTTTAAAAACAGAATTAAGTATTTTACATAAAACAAAGATAATATACATAGTACAACTTCTGTGCACCTTCACAAGTATCTGCTTACATTTCTGGGGCTAGGATCTGTAATTCAGTGACTATGCAGAGACAAATGGTAGTTTTACTGCCAGTTCAGCCTGTTGCACAGGGAAGATAGAATATCCTAATGTTAAATGTTTTATCACAGGGTTGTCCAACCTTTTCGTGTGAGGGGCCACATTTCAATTTTTTTCTCCCTTGTGGGGGCTGATGAGCAAATTTTGGCAAGATAAGGTTTGGCATAACATTAAACATGAAATTCAAAAAAACATCTATGTCAAAGCAATAAATTGATAATTTAAAAAAGTAATGAATAAAAAATGCCCAGTAAAAAGTGCCAAGCACCGGAGCTAACCAATAAACATTTTTTGCCGTTTCGCTTAAGAAGCAGTGTTAGAGAGAGACAGACTAGGCCCCAAGTCCTGGTCACCAGGTAAGGGGTGTGAACCGGGGCCGAGCTATGGAGTTGGGTTTAACTGACACTGACCTTGCATTCACCTCTCGTGGCACGCACCCCGAGTTGGCCTCGGCGGAATTCATACAAAAGTGGATTGCCTTTCAGCCTGCGTTTTCCTCCTCTCCTGGCCTGCTTTGTGGATAGGTTTTGGGGAGGGAGGAGGGGGAAGTGTGTGTGTGCATACTCCCAGTTTCAGGGTTCTCCCTCTCAGGCTCTCAAATTCGCTCACTCACAAGGGATCTCTTGCTCTCACATACGGGCTCTCACGCTCACTCCCCACCCGGGCCTGCAAGGTTTGGACATTTTACCGCCAAGGAGGAATTTGCAATGCTGTGAAGGTGCCAAGATGCTCTTCTTCATTCCGCATTTTCGGAGATTCCAGCTGCCTTGGACTGGGAGTGCTGGGTAGGTGCTGTTGCTGCAACTGGTGTTCCTAGTGGCCTGCATAGCCCACTCGGCCATTTTGACCCCTGTGCTCCTTCAGGGTGCCAGCACCTAAGCAGGAGGGAAAGAGAGAGAATGCACCATAGCCACTCACCTCCATGCTTTTCCTCCAGTCACAGACTGTTTCTCTTCCAAATTTGCTGCTAAGTATCAGCAGCAAACATGGGAGAGAAATGGCCTGTGATTGGAGGAACAGCTCCTTACAGAATTTTCATTGAGCTTACCTGCATTTTGAACAGTGAGCCTGAGGACCGAATAGAGAGGCATGGCAGGCTGGATTATGGCCTGTGAGCTGTACGTTGGACAAGCCTGTTTTATCACAACATTTACTGCGCAGTGATGCAATTAGTGAAAGTATTGATTTATTTTTAAACTAATGATGTTACACATTTGTTTCTGATGCCATGTTAAGGTAAGACCTTTGTACTTTTGATGCACTGGTATGAGTATAAATTCTGTTTTGTTACATGATCGTGAATGAAGGCTACTGCAAGTATGAATGGTGAAGAGTGCTTCATAGAGATCAAATTAATTCAGATTGAGTTGCCAAATGTTTACTGTCATGCCTACTAAATGTCCGATTCTTGTTTTTTGACAGATTTTGTACATCTTTCAATTTCTATTCACTTTTAAAAGGGTTAATTATAAGTATGCAAGGGTCTTTTAAAATTTAATAAAGTTTTCTTTTAACATTCGATGCTTTGGGATAAGGCTTTCATTCTGATCAGGCATGTGAACTGGCAGTGTTCTTGCTATAGCAAAGTATTGGGATGAAGTAATGCCTCCAATATGTGCTTAAGGAAGTCTTGTTACCATAACCTGTGATATGTTAGCTCACCTTTATTGTGTGACTTGGGAATGCTGCCTATATCCTGTCTACACATGTCCTGCACACTCATGACACCTGCGCTTCTAACCTGACGTGGCTTTTGGTTCACCAATGCCTTGAATTTAAAATTCTCATCCACTTAGTCAAATCCTCCCATGGTCTTGCATCTCTCTATCTCTAAGACCCTTCACCCAACAACCCGTTAAGAACTCTATGTCCCTCCAGTGCTGGCCTCTTGCACATCCACCACTCCCTTCACCCCACCATTGACAACCATGCCTTCAACTGTCAAGGCCCTAAACCTTAATTCCCTTTCTAAAGCTGCCTAGGCCCTAAACTCTAATTCCCTCCCTAAAACACACTACCCCTCCTTAAAACCTGCCTCTTGGTCCAAGCTTTTAGTAGTCCACCTCGTTTGTCAACTTTGGGTTGGTATCAGTTTAATCTGTTACATTCTTCTAAAGAACATTGTGAGGTTTTCCTACGTCAAGGGCATTATGTAAATGCAAGTTGTTGAGTGTCAGGAAGCATGTTGTACAGCAGTATTATCTTAAAGAAAATAGAGGCTGTTTTGAGTATTCTTCAGAGTTATAGACTGCACAAATGCATATCATATAGTCAGTTCATTTTTTTTAAAAAAAAGTCATTCACTGTATCTCTAGTTTTGTGAATCTGATGTCTGATCATTTTATGGTGACATCTAATTTTAACTTGCAACCATAGGAATGACCTTTAAACCAGGTTAGATATTTTTAATGTGCAAGGTTGTAGAAAATTAACGATATTGCATTCAATTGTGTCCAGTGCCCTTTTTGCTGAGGTGTCTAATTTTATTCAATCCTGCAGCTTTCTGTGAATCTGAACTTGCTGCTGAGATATACCATAAAATCCATAGTGTAATTCTCATAAGATGTGCTGCAGTATACAATTAACTGCTTTTGAATACAAAATTCAAAAATTCCTCGAGGATTATGAAAATTAAACCTTGGATTATAAAGAGTAACCCATGCTTTGGGTACCATCTGTAACTCAAAGGCTGCAGTGTTTTATTACTTCGAGCTATGTAATCAATATTTGGCTTTGGCCATGCATCAGTTCATTGAGTAACTTAAAGGCAAGCCTTAGAACCCGTTACAGCAACACTTCAAGAGTAATAGTCTTTGTTGCTGCTGAGGATTTGCATACATAGGTTGTCGTTTTCAAGATGTGATTTTGAAAGGCAGTACTTCTGTTCAGTTCAATCTCTGTATTTGGAACCTGTCACTTTCAAGCTCCTGGTCCAAGGACAAATTGTATAAATTATGGTACTTTAAACATGAGCAATGTACACTTAAGAGTTCAAAATGAATGTAATTCATTAAATTAGCCAGAATAACAATAATGCATTTTTCCTAGTTTCCTAGCACAGTAAAGATAAAAATCAGTGGACCAGTGCAATAAGAACAGAGTTATTAATGAAGGACATTTAATTTTACAAATGAAAATATTTCCTCCTCCTCTTATGCACGTACCTAATATGGTCCAATCAGGATGAGCAACTAAGACTAGGGTATCTGAAAGGCTTTTTTTCCCTCCATTGCTATATTTCTGCGTTATGTTCTTGGAGAGGGTGTCATTGAGTGAGCTGTAATAACAGTCAAGTATTTTGTGTTGAAAATGTAAACAGCTTGCATTCAATTTATAATGATTAAAGATGTAATTTATATAAGTTACTAATTTGTGTGACCAATAGGTATAGGTATTAAAATGTGCTGCCTTTCTGTTCACACAGAAGAGAAACCAAAGCAGGAGCCACCGGTGAAAAGTGCTTCACCAGATGTCAGACCGGAAACCGTTGTAGAAAAGAAGGAGATAGATGGAGAGCCTCCTGATCCTGACCCTGTCCCTTTACAAGTGGAGGAAGAGGAAGAAGAGGAGGAGGAGGAGGAGGTCGAGGCAGAGTTCGAGGAGGAGGAGGAAGAAGAGACGACAGCGGAACCCGCTGCTAGCATTTCTATTTTTTCACCTTTGGATTCTGCAGAGGAATCTGAACCATCCGTTCCTAAAGAGGAACAGAACCCTGCACCTAACTTATGTTTGCATGGGGAGGTGGAAGATGATAAACAAGAGCAGGACAGTGAAAGTCTACCTGAAGAAATGATTGATGCTTCAGCTAATGAAATCATAGTACCTGCTACAATTAACGCAATTAAAGATGTGAATGGCATTGCAGGACAGGAAGTAACACAAAGCACCTTAGAAAGTGTATCACAAGATCTTCCTCCACTCTCTACTGGTGTGGAGATTGCAGACATTGTTCGGACAGAAGCAAACGTGGAAATGCCACCATCACCTGTTGCTGATTGTGCCAGTCTGGAAGTCACGGCAGAGGAAGAAAACAGTGAGGAAACTCCTGTTAGTGATGACAAAGATCAAGACATGGAAAGCAAGGAGTCTGCTGAAGTGGAGGAGAAAGAGGTAGAGGAAAATGAATCACAACAATTAAACTCCAAAAAAAGCCCAGAGATTGTGTATGGTAGGTTTGCATTGAATAAGACTGTCTGTATAATATCAGATCTTACAATTTATTTAAAAGATGTTTGTAACATATGGAAATAACCCTCAAGAACTAGGTGAGGAACATTCCTGATTATCTTCTTGATGTCTTATGGGAGTATTACCAATTGAAATATTACTGAAAATGTTTTTAAGGCTTTAGTGCTTGCATATTATGCCAGTGGAGTGACAAAAATCTGGTAGCTTTTGTTTTACTATAGCTAACATTCAACCAGTAATACAATTTGGAGAATTTACTTTTAATCTGGTTATTCCATTTTATTAATCTTTGTACTATTATCCTGTTCATAATTCATGTATTTTTTTATTGCTACTGAAAGCAAAAAATAGACATAAAGATAGGTATAACTTGACTGATATTGAAATCTGATTTCTTAATCCAAGGTAGTGGAGAGGAATTATTTTCATAAAGCTTTGAAGCCTCCTGCCCCAGTAGCGTAGCTGGTTTAACCTACACAGGTTCCAGGGTCAAACCTGGTCTGTCCTGATTTAGCTGATTATACCTAAGGTAGCACTACCCAAAATTTGCCTCAAAATCCCTGGTTAGGGAGGTGGAAATCCGCAATGACTTCTGTTCTGATCACGATGTCATAATTCCTCTTGGAAGTGCACTTCCAAGAGGAATTATGGCATAGTGATCAGAGCAGAAGTCATTGCAGATTTGTAAATGTTAGTTGAGGGCAGGATCAGGTTAAACTCTGACATCCTTTAATAACCAATTGCCTGCTGATACTCACTGTCCAGATCTACATAAAATATGGGCAGTGGGCACATGGGAGAGCACCACCACCTGCAAGTTTCCCTCCAAGTCGCACACCATCCTCACTTGGAAATATATTACTGTTCCTTCATCGGCACTGGGTCAGAATCCTGGAGCTCCCAGTCTACTGTGGGTGCACTGTGAGTGTCTCCACACCACACAGACTGCAGCAATTCAAGAAGTTGGCTCACCATCACCTTTTGGGCAGTTAGGGAGGGGCAATAAATGCTGGCCTAGGGCTGTGGCTCAGTTCATAGCACCCTCGCCTTTGAATCAGAAGGTTGTGGGTTCATGTCCCACTCCTGGAAACCAAGAACTGTGAATGTACTTGAAAGAGTTACAATCTGTGACTGTTGATAACTTGAAAGAGTTTCAATCTGTAGGGAGATTACAGATTTACTTTGAAAGGAATAAATGCTGGCCTAGCCAGCTATGTCCACATTGAATGAATAAATGTTTTATAAAATGCTTCAGTGAGATATCAAAGGGCAATGGCTACCAATGGAACCATTTCCTGGCAAGATAATAGTGCCTTCAGGGTTGAAAGTTGGCAAGATGCTTTAGGGAATGATGAGTAAACCTTAATGTGCACATTCATTTCACATAGCACCTTCTGCCTAATGAAGATTTTTGATTAGCCTCTGGATTTTAGGCAGGTAAGACATTGAAAATAAAGTCAGGGATATTTATTTTATAATGCTGGAAGAATATTTTAACCAGCTTCAGCTCTCAACTAGACCACATTAGTTGCATGTGTAGAGAACTGCTCTTTATGGAACAGACCATCACAATAATTTGCGTATTTGGGATGACACTACAGCTGTGGTTCCAACTTTGAAACCATGCTGACCTAGTTAATGGCTAACAGCCACAAAGCTTCACCTTTAATCAAAAGCGATCAACATTTTGTAGAAATTAGATTAGGAATAAAATCATTTAATATTTTTAAATAGAATAAAGTTTTGAATTAGACCAAAATGGTGGAATAAGTGTATTACAAGCTATGTGAGAATTCATGGTCATGTTTTATCAAATAGCAAAGACCCAATTATGGCTCTTAAAACCCATAAATAATGAGTGTTTAAAGATGCAGGAGAGATGATGCACTTTAGCAGGAAAACAAGAAATGAGAACATAAATACAGTGAAAATGTGCTGAAAGCAGTGAGGGACAGGGACATTGGGGTCAAAATATGTAATTCCTTGAAAATGCAGGCAGTTAAAGCCATAAGAAGGCCACTACTATTTTGGTTTTATAAGTAAGGGTGCTGAGTGTAAGAATGAACAGATTATAAAAAATCTGTATAAGTTTATGCTTCTGTCACATGTGCAATAGCATGAGAGAATTTGGATAATGGCACATTAAAGTTATGGAGAAAAAAAGCAAAGATTCACCAGGATGGGAAACTAGCTGTAAAGAGAGTCTTGGAGTTACATGGACTATTTCCACTGCGGGAGGGAAGATTAAAAGGAAATTTAATAGATGGCTTGCAGTCCTGAAGAATTTGATATGGAAAGACTATTTTCTTTGGTTAGGGAGTCAGCGGTGAGAGGACATCAATCTGAAATTTCTACTGAGTGTGGGGAGAGATGTTGGAAGAAATATTTTTGTGCACAGGGTTATTGCGACATAGAATGCTTAGCCACGGGGAGTAGTTGAAGTATCTTTTAAGAAAAGATATAGGGCTACGGGAAAAGAACAAGGCAATTAAAGACCCAGCAAACAATGTGCCAAATATCCTTCTGTGTTGTAAACTTCTATATTTCTTCAGTACTGTACTCAACCACTTGGGGAGAATAAGATAATATGTATGAGTGGCTGATCACCCCTAGAGGTCTGGAAGAGCCCAGTAAAAGAAAATGAATGCCCAGTCTTTAATAACTCTTCTTTAAAAACGATCATACAAGTTCAGTTCTGTCTGTATGTGCACTGTTGTATATGTTCACAGATGGAATTTTCTTATTGTGTGTGGTTTTAAAGTGACAGTGGCATTTTGAATTGCAGAATGGAGATATTGCCTTGTATAAATGGTGCTCACCTGAAATTCGGGCTGAAGTACATCATCAGCAATGCAGAAGTCAGCAATGCATTTGCCCAATGAATAAATGCTAACCAGTGATCAATATCACTGATTTGATGCCCCCCTGCCCATATATGGGGGATATTTTTTTATGTGCCTGCAACTTGACTGTAAGGCAACTTCTGTTCTAACCATTATTATAGTTTCTGTTGTATTGCCAAAAGTTCTGTAATGTTTCTTCTAATAGTAACTATTCACTGTGCAGCTGTTACTTAAAAAAAGTCTTGCCTGTCCTTCATGATCAGGTTGGAGAAAAATAAACCTCTGAGTTAATTATGTCAGGCTTGTTGTTGAGTACCAGAATGGATTAGTTGCCCTATTTCATTGTTATGTTTTTGCTTCTACAATATCTTGTCTCTTTTTCATTTATCCCAAAAACAAAACACAAGCTGCCTTCTTTATTAGAGTCAATTATTTTTCCTCAAGAATATTTGTCGTATCGTTCTGGCTGCGTTACAGTTCTTTATTGTGGCAGAGTTCAGAAACAGTGGAAGCTGAAGAGCTTCAATTTGAGGACTCATTGGACAGTGTCTGAAAAATAGGTACTTTTATGTTTTTAAAAAATATAATTGCTTGAATGATTTGTCATTTTAACTAAGGATTTTTTCTGTTCAATATTTTCAAGCTATGATATAATATTGATAAATTGTGCTTGGATGGTTAATTCAAAGCTTTTGAGGACTAATAACAAATTAACACCAAATGGGTATTTTGAATATCAAATAGAATATAAATAATAGCAAACATGACTATTCTTGCCTTAATTTAGAAGACTAATAGTAAACTGTATGAGGTATGAAAGATTTTAGTGGGTGAGTGTGTACAGATCTAACTTTTAAACTGTAACTGAAGGGCAGTTTCATTCTGCCAACAGTTTTAAAATGGGTTGAATTTGAGTTATAGTAATAAAGTTTAGGATTTGACAGAAGCAAAACTAGGCAAAGGTGAGCAAATTTAAATTGCTCTGTTGTACACTATTGCAATAGCCCTGAGTTGCTAACTGAGTTGAGTTTTTATCTTTGTGTAGATGCTTGGGAACAAGAGAGATTGGTCAGTATTTTAGACAGTGCACTACAGGGTTGTGTACAACCAATTCTTGGCCAGTTTTGGAACTGGGGATTTGTGGGACAGTCCCTAACCAGGACTCCACTACCTGGCTAAGTAATGAGTGCTGGCAGAAAATTGAAGGAGAAATTGAGGGACTGACTGAGGAAGTGAAAAGATTTTGGAATAAAAATTGTGGGCTGTGTGCGTGCATTTTAACAAATCATGATTCTGGTGTTTGCATACTGATTTGTTTACCTGGTGTATTGTGGTGATATCTAAATGGTGATTTGCTTGCAATTAGTTATGTCTCAAACAGAATTGCTGCAGAGGCATTGTGAATTGGCATTGTGAATTCATTACACAATTATATGGTGTGTACTGGAGTTGTGTGTCAAGTTTGGGAGATTCACCAGTGTTTGTGCTGCAGATGCTTTGCAGTGGCATTGTTGGAATAGTGATTTACTTTTCACTGATTTCAGAGAAAATATTCCTTTTGTGTTCTGTGAATTCTGGATTGGAGAGCTGTCAAAACTGGAAGATACACTCAGATAAAAATATCCACTGGGAGTAGCAGACTGTTGGCCAATTGCTCCAGGGATAGCTTACATGCAAGATAGTGCCTGAAAAGAAATAACTGCATTTTTAAAAAAAGTAATTCAGTTGTGCCGATCATTTTCTGAAATTGCCTGTTGCATCATTCATTATGCAACAAAATGTAGGGAGGATAAATGTTTTATTCCCTGTAGCACCAGCAGATACGACTTTTCATATAATTTCTGTCCCTGCTGCACTTAAATGTTGGCTGAATAGGAGGTAATTATATGACGTATGTCATTTGTGTCTCCTTTTGTACCTTTAATAATTAAGAAGACTGCTCTGAAAATCCTAAATAAGAGTTTTGTTTTCTGTGGAGGTGGAAATGTAAGGAAGCTCCGTGACAAGATATGACTTGGTTTTGTATTGCGATAATATAAAAATATTAATGAGACATTATTAGAAATATTTTGCACTCTAGAGTCGATCATTTTAGCAATGTTTGGAACTTCACAAATTGTATGAAATGATGGAAGAGGTTATGTCAAGCAAACATAGAATAGAATCACAGAAGTTGCAGCACTGGAGGCCATTCAGCCTGTCATATCTGGGCCAGCTCTCTGCAGGACTAATTCACCTAGTGCCATTCCCTGCCTTTAACCCTGCACATTCTTCCTTTTCAGATAATGATCCAAATCCCTTTGAATTCCTCAATTTAACCTGCCTGTCCCACATTCTCAGGCAGTGCTTGCCAGATCCTAACCACTCGCTGTGTTTTTTAAAAAAAAGTTTCTAGCGCAATGTTTCTGTGCACGTGTTGAAGTGTTTATGGTACGGAAGAGTTAAAATGAAACCACATTGGTCTGAATTCTGACTTTCTGTTTTAATATTGTGAAATCTAGATAAACATAAGTCGTTAAATGCTGTGCAAGGATTCTGATTTTGTGTTGTATGATCTGGAATGGGTGGCTGCAGTTCTGTTTAGGATGAGGAATGTTTTGATTTCACCAATGTATGGCAGGACAAACGTGTTTACAATAAAATTCAGTTTTTGCTGTTTTTGGGGAATTCCTGAAACAAAACCCAAACTTCTGAGAAACTTTTCAGTGAATAGGTTGACTGTGATAGTGATAGTCTATTAGACCACTGGCATTGACACAGAACTTGTCTCCTTTGACTCACAGTACACTCTTTGTTTTGCTCCAAGTTTCTCATCCAACCTCTTTCCTTTATCCATGGTTGTGATTCCATGAGTGCATGCTTTTGTTTGCCCCAGTAACTGGTCAAAAGCTTTCAACCACGAAGGCCATCATGACTGAAGCCACTGCTGCCCTGTGGGTAGTTCCAGCTGCGATCACTGGATAGTTATCAGGATAAAGAACTGTGACTTTCTTGCTAAGCTACTTTATTTCCTTTTCTGTCTTGGGGATATTGGGCCCAATTATAGTTGAAAATAAATAGTTGTCCATTCTGGAGCAGAGTACTACAGATGTTGGAAATCTGAATAAAAACAGAAAACGCAGGAAATACTCTAGGTCTGGCAGCATCTGTGGATAGAGGAGGAGTTAACGTTTCAGGTGGTTAACCCTTCATCAGAACTCATGAAGGCTCATCAATTTGAAATGTTAACATGAACTCTCTTTCTCTACAGGTGTTGTCAGACCTGCAGAGTATTTAACAATGTTTTCGGTTTTTAATTTAGTTATCTATATTGTCAGGCCATCAACAGGATTTATTTGGCTGTTGAATGGAGTAATGTCCTGCCATTTCTGAAACTTATGAATCTTACTATACTTATTTTTCTGTATAATTTCAAAACTGTGGTGACTGTGGTGAAAATTAAAAATTTTATTTTAACAGTGTGTTCTGTGACCAAATGAAGTTTGCAGGCAGTTACAGGTCTCATCATTTATTTAGAGAAGTTGTTTCTACATCTTACATGCAGTAACGTTTTTGATTGGGTGCAAGTTTCCATATTCTGTTTTTCACAGCGATCAAATGTCTTCAAAATTCTGCTGTATTTTAGCATAAGTTATGAAATGATGCTAGATTTCATTTGATTTTTATTGTGTATTAATTTCCTGAGTGTGCAACAGCAGTGGCTCAATTTGTTTCCTGTAATGGCTCAGTGCTGTATAGCCAGATCTGGTCTGAATAATATATATGCACGTCTGATGAAATAGAGATTTTACAGGGTCATGGTCAAGAGCATCTTTAAGTAGCAGCTGCAATGCATGGTAGTGGGCTCCAACTAGCCAAAAAGATCTTAATAGAACTGTTGCTGAACACTTGTGGAATATTGATCTATTCTGTGCTCTCTCATAAACTGGTTTCATTCACATGGACAATTAAAATGTAAGTGGTATTTCAAATATCTAACCATCCAACAGACTCTTGTTATCTGATGTGTACAATGGCCTGTCATGGAGTATGAATAATTACATCCTGCTGGAGTTACAGTGCATGCGGAGTACTTAATGTAGAGTGCAAGAATAAACAAATACACTGACTCGTAGCTAAAGAAACTGATCAAAAACACGTAGCTGGGCAGCTGATGTAAAGTTGGGGCCAAACTATTGAGACCTGGAGCTCGAGTTGAAGAGAAAAATTTCTCCAAAGCTGGTTGATGTTGTGTCATATTGACAGTTGGTCTTCAGTGTTGAAAGCAATTGGATACCTCTTAAAGGAAAAAAAAAGTAGTAACAACACTGTTTTATTTATATGTTTTTTTCTGGCTCTGTTCACATCAAAATACTGTTGTACCAATATCCGTACTAGTCATGGTGTCTCACTATTTAACCTGCTTCACTTGGGTTTGTCAATAAGGATTAAGAATTCTGCAGGTTGTTATTCCAGGAGGTAGCACATTGGGCGAGAGACAAGTTCAGGGAGTCCAAATCACCTTGTTTGACATTTTAAAAATACTAAGCTCAAATTTGTAGCATTTGAAAGAAATCTTAATAAATATTGCATTCCAAAGTCACTGGATTCTTAGGGATAACTATTGTAATAGTGATACAAAACAAAATAGATTTGGAATGCTGCCCTATTCTTTTGTCCTTTTTCATTTTTCAATTTTTATTTTAACTAATGCTAATGTATCCTAATTTGTATAGAATGGGAAGACCATTTGGCCTTTCATGCCTGTGCCAGCTCTTTGAAAGAACTATCTAATTAAGTCCCAGTCTCCTCTTTCCCCATTGCCCTGGAATGTCTTTCTCTCCAAATATTTATCCAACTCCCTTTGCTATTGAATCTGTTTCCACTGCCCGCATGCAAGATCATAATTCGCTGGGTAGAAAAACTTCTTCTCATCTCGCCTTTTTGCCAATTATCTTAAATCTGTTACTGGGAACTTAGTTAAATCTGGTTGCTATCTGTTCTGCCACTAGAAACAGTATTTTCTTTATTTAATCTATCAAAACTATTCATGATTCTTAGCTCTATGGAATCTCCCCTTAGCCATTTTTGCTTTAAGGAGAACAATCCCAGCTTCATTTCTAGGCAATTTCCAGTACCTTTGCCATTATTAATCCAGATGCCAAAGAAATTTATTACATTTGGTGAAACTTGTAAAGTATTTAGTAGTTAAATGATACAGTATATATTTTGGCTTTTGTCCCCTAAAAGATAACCAGCTTGCTGGGCACTGTAATCACCATTCCCCCGCCCCCACAAAATATTTTCCTTTTCTTCTTTCTTATGTCGGTCAATTTGGAATTGATACTTCCATCAGAAAATTAACCTCTGATTGACTGGAAATCAGCTTGAAGCAGGATTAAGGCCTACAGTTTGGAAGTGACATGTTCCTGTCATAAAGGTGACTGGTTCAATGTTTGATGTAGTTAAATACAGCAGCTACTGTAACTATCCTGTCTGTGTGCCTGGATGAGTTGTTTCACCTTCAGTGCTGTAAAGTTATGTTGTGATCTACCTGTGTAGATTTCAGCTTTGGTCTGCTTGAAGCGGAGGGAGTCCCTGCAGGGAATAATTTTGGTTAAGAGGATTTATTTCAGATGATGCTGGTTCTGTTTGACCTTCAAAGAAATTATGCCAACTTCCTCTACTCAAACATACTTTTGTTTGAATTTCTGAAATGCCCCATTGCTTGCTATGCCTTTCTCTTTTTTCTGACCAGTGTACAGAAAGTGCTGAAAAATGCCTAGTTAATATTCTTGCAACAAGTTACTATACTTTGTGGTTTTGCAGCTTGTTCTTAAGAAACAGGTAATTTGAGGAATTATTAACCATAATGAACACAATGTACTATCTATTAATTTGGATTCCTGACCCCTAATACTGCACTTCTTAAAACAAAAATTATCCACCCTTTGAGAGCACCTTTTTTTTTAAAAAAAAAAGTCCCCAAATAGGGTGCCATTTTTGAAATAATCCACCATCCTTAAAGTGCTTGATAACATTATAAGTTGATCTGTGAAGCATCCACATAATAAACAGCTCAAGTTTACGCACCTGGCATTAACATGAAGTATTTGAACCTAAGAAAGGGTTTCATACCAGGTAATCTGAAAACGTCTCGCATACTTGTAGTGTCAACCAATGTTATAGTTATTTTAAAAATTGTTCATGGGATGTGGGGGTGTCATTGGCGAGGCCAACATTTATTCCCCATCTCTAATTGCCTTTGAGAGGTTGATGGTGACCTGCCTTCTTTGAAACCTTGCGGCCTTTATGGTGTAAGTGCACCTACAGCGCTGTTAGTCAGCGTGTTCCAGGACTTTGACCCTGTCACGGTGGAGGAACATATTTCCAAGTCAGGGCAGTGTGTGGCTTGAAGGAGAACTTGCAGATGGTGGTGCTCCCAGGTGTCCTTGTCCTTCTATGAGGTAAAGTCATGAGTTTGGAAGATGCTATCAAGGAAGCTTTGGTGAGTTGCTGCTGTGCATCTTGTAGATGGCACACACTGCAACCACAGTGCACCAGGTAGAGGGAATGAATGCTTAAGATGGACGTGGAGTTTCTTGATTAATGTTGGAGCTGCACTCATCTAGACGATTAGAGAACATCCCACCACACTCCTGGCTTGTGCCTTGTAAATGGTGGAAAGGCTTTGGATCTTAAGTGAGTTATTCATCAGGAGGCCTCTGACCTCTTGTAGGCACAGTAGTTATATGGCTTGTCCAGTGCAGCTTCAGGTCAGTGGTAACCCCGCCCCCCCAGGGTGTTGATGGCGGGGGGAATCAGCGATTGTAATGCTATTGAATGTCAAGGGAGGTTTGTTAGACTCTCTTATTGGGTACAGCCGTTGCCTGGCACTTGAGTGGCACGCATGTTATTTGTACTTGTCAGCCAAGCCTGAATCTCCAAGTTTTGCAGCATGTGGGCAAGGACTGCTTCATTGTCTGAGGAGTTGTGAATGAATTGAACACAGCACAATCATCAATGAGCATCCTCACTTCTGACCTTATGATGGAGGCAAGGTCATTGATGAAGCACTGAAAATGGGTTGGACCCTGGACACTTCCCTGAGGAACACCTGTAGTGATGTCCTAGGGCTGAGATGTTTTGCCTTCAATAACCACAAGCCTATTCCTTTGTGCTAAGTATGAGTGTGAAGAGTTTTCCCCAGTTCCCATTGACTCCAGTTGTGCTAGGGTTCCTTGATGCCAACTCAGTTAAATGCTGTTTTGATGTCAAGGGCAGTCACTCTCGCCTCACCTCTGGAGTTCAGCTGTTTTTTGCATGTCTGGAGCCAGACTGTAGTGAGATCTGGAGACAAGTGTTGCTAGCAGAACCCAAACTGAGCATTGGCAGGCAGGTTATTGGCGAGTCAGTACTACTTGATAGCACTGTCAATGACACTGTTTCAATTATTTTACTGATGATTCAGAATAGACTGATGGGGCAGTAATTGGCTGGATTGGATTTATCCTGCTTTTTGTGGACAGAACAGACCTGGGCAGTTCTCCATATTGTTGGATAACTTTACTGGAACAGCTTGGCTAGGGATGCTGCTGATTCTGGAGCACAAGTCTTCAGTTCTACTGCCTGATGCTGTCAGGGCACATTGCCTTTGCGGTATCCAGTGCCTTCAGCCATTTCGTGATGATACGTGGAGTGAAGACTGGCATTTGTGGAGGAAGCTGAGATAAATCATCCACTTAGCACTTCTGGCTGAGTATGGTTGCAAATGCTTCAGCCTTGTATTTTCGACTCATATGTTGGGCCCTGCCATCATTGAGGATGGGGATGTTTTTAGATGAGCCTCCATTTTGTTTTTTCTTTCTTTCCTTTTTGCCTTTTTTCCCCATTTTTTTTAATTCTGTTGTCCACCACTATTCATGACTGGATGTGGCAGGACTGCAGAGTTTCAATTTGATTTCAGTTACAGACAGGAAGGGGTTTAATTTAAACAGCACAAATTTCTCCTCTCACCACCCATCCATAAACAGAAAGTCGTTTTGATTTGTTTCCCTCTTTATAAGTGGTGGCATGTTTCCCAACCCCTCGGCTTTGGTGCGATCCAATTTCCTATTAATAACCCCACCGCAAACTCGAGATAGGATGAACTCAAAGGGTTAGTTTATTTTCACATACGTAAAACGTGAGATGAGGATCACAATGTTGCCTCCTTTGCATTCATACAGTAAAAAAGGGATAGAAAAAAAAAAGATATATAATGCAGAGACTGCAGAGGAAAGAAATATTGTTTCATGTGGGTTCCAGAGTCCAGAATCAAAGTCCATTGAGGTATTCCTTCATGGAGGTTGATGAGCTGAAAATCGATGATTCACTTTTCTGGTGGGGTTGGCTTCACTTAAGATAGGCATGCAGAGATGAATAAGCCTTTCAGGTGACGGTGCAGAATTTCCAGCAGAAAATCCCGGCCATAGGTTCAGCCATTTTAGGTTTTTGTTCACTTTGACATTCTTAGAGATATGCTCAATGCTATCTCTATATATTTTATATATAAAAAATATAGGGTGAGGTCTTGGTGTCTCACAATCTGTTGGTTGTGAGATTGTTTAGGTCTGTTTGTAGCATGCTGCTTCCGCTTTTTAGCATGTACATAGTTCTTAGCACTCTGCTTCTCTGTCTAGATTGTGTTTTCTTAAGGGATGCAGCTACTTACCTAAATACAACCCTAAGTTGATCAATGTTTTGTAAAATTTCTTAAGTTATACAGAAGCTTGTTTTGCTCAAAGTGCGGGGTTCACAGTTTTTCACCTGTAAGTGACCCACTAACCCATTTTAGAAAATTCTAGATCATTTTGATTTTGTGACTAGGAAGGAAAAGCAGCAGATCATGCGCATGAATTCTTGTAAAGCACTCAAAAAACGCATTAGTGTGCTGCAAATCTCAGTTTTTTCCATCATTCTGATTGCCAGTGTCCTTTTGTTTTTGAGCGAGTACCTAATGGTGGTTTAGTTTTTTCTTTTGACTGCTATGTAAGTATTGAAATCAGCCTGTTGGCCCAATACAAAATTAGAGAATGTGTACTGGAACTGGGAGATCTGTGCATAGCACTTTGTTTGAAAGAAATGGTGTTGAGGGTTTTAATTCTATTAAGGTGTGAGGGAAAAGGATGTTACATTGCTTGCATTGGAAACCAGGTGCAAAGCCAGTGAAGGTGTACTGTAATGAAAACAAAAATGCTGGAAAAACTCAGCAGGTCTGACAGCATCTGTGGAGAGAAAGACAGAGTTAACGTTTCGAGTCCGTATGACACTTCTTCAAAGCTAAAGAGAATAAAAATGTGGTGAAATATATACTGTCTAAGGGGGGATTGGAACAGGTGAAGCTGGATAGAAGACCAGTGATAAGTGGAAGCAAAGGAGAGATTACAAAAGATGTCATAAACAAAAGGGTCAAAGGGGTGTGAATCATGGTGGTACTGGCTAAAGGAGGTGCTAATGGTGACATTAAGAGTAAAAAGCAGAAAGAGCAAGTGACAGATGGCGCTTGTCAGGGTGGGGTGGGGGAGGAGGTGATGGTGGGAAAAGAGATCGAAAATAGGCTATATCCCACCTTTTTTCCTATTTTCAATCTTTTTTCCCACCACCATCCCCTACCCCCACTCCACCCCAACTAGGGCCAACTGTCACTTGCTCATTCTGCTTTCTACTCTTAATGTCATCATTAGCACCTCCTTTAGCCAGTGCCACCGCCATTGACACCCCTTTGACCTTCTTGTTTATGCATCTTTTGCAATCTCTCCTTTGCCTCCACCTATCGCTGGCCTTCTGTCCAGCTTCACCTGTTCCACCCCCCTTAAACAGTATATATATTTCACCACATTTTTACTTCTCTTTAACTCTGAAGAAGAGTCATGTGTACTCGAAACGTTAACCCTGTCTTTCTTTCCACAGATGCTGTCAGACCTGCTGAGTTTTTCCAGCATTTTGTGTTTTTGTTTCAGCTTTCCAGCATCCAGAGTATTTTGCTTTTACCAATGTAAGTCCTGTTGAAATAGTTTCAACAATTAATTTTTGCATTTTGTCTATGTGTAAATGTAGAAGCGTGTTCTATTTGATTCTCAAAGCCGTGCAAAATTTTAGACACATTTTATAATAAAAACATATCTACTGATGATATTACCTGCTTTCAATAACTGCTATATGTCACATCTTACTCTCTTTATTCTCCATATTAAGGAATGCTCGCAGTGTCAGGATCTTAGTCATTAACCTTTTTATTATGCTTTCTATTGCTTCTATTTCCTATTTTTCTCCCTTTCCATACACTGTGCCATCCCTAGACTGGCTTTCACATCTCTACCAGTGCTATGTAAACACATCCTATGGTGCAGAAGTTTGAGCTATGATTCTTCTCTTTCTGAAAGGAAGCATATGGCCTCTCTACAATTTCACCTTCATGGTGTGACAGATCAGGAAACTGTCATGTGGACATGTCCTATCATTCTATACAGAACATACATTATCATTGCTATGCCACCCTTAATGTATTTCAATAGTGTTCACATTTATGTAAATCAATATTGGTTTCATTCAATGTGTTTATTTGTGATATGTACCAGTGTGTGCTTTATTACCAAACAAAATATGGTTACATTTTGCCTAACCCGCTGCTGTTGCTGCACACTAAACTTGTTTGCCAGGGAACTTGACAAACATTTATACATTGCTCAGTACCAAAGCTTTCACTGCTGGATACCAGCACAAGATCAATCAGTGCCAGGATTTTAAGAGTTCAATGGGGATATTATGCTCAATATAGTTCAATCAAAATCAAACTCGGAAGTATGAAGGTTTTTTCTTGCGTGTTCATGTCCCACATTTATTGTGCAAAATTATCACATTCTTTTGATTTTTAATATGCTAACATCTAAAATTATACATGTAGTTTTAAAATTGCAGTTAACCCATTGTATGGAAACGATTGAAGAAAATCATCTAACACATCGAGGTTGTCGTAGTCTTCCCACTCAAACGTGCATTTCTGCACATGGTGGCATTTTGCTTAGCATTCTAATGTATAATATATATTATATTTTTCATATATTTAAAAGTATCGTTGCTGTTTTTAAACTATATATCCAAGGTTTCTGAATAGTATTCTGTTTTGAATATAAAGATTAATGTAATTTTAGTTTTGAACCTGATTTAAGAGAATAGTAAAATAATGAATTCCAGTGATTTCAACTATTTGAAGCTGGACCAAGAGAATAATGGGCCTCAACCTGTATTACAGTCCAGACACCTCTTCCTGCACCAAAGATGCAGAAGAAGCCAAAAGAGTCGAACAAACTGGATGAGGATTTATTAGAGGTCAGTGAAAAGGTAAGGGTCACTTTATATACTCAATGCTTTGAGTATTACATTGGAGTTTAATTTATTTTTAGTGTAAATTTAAATGTTGGGATGAAATCTTGTGGGTGGGATGTACTTTCACCCTTTTTTCCAAAACTTTCTTAGCCATTTTCTGACCAAGGATGGGCCTGAAATCTCTTCCCACTACTGTTGAGGATGAGTCTCTGTGACGTGTGTGATAAGGGTAGGGTATTAATTATTACCTGGGGTACAGTTACCATGAAGCTTTCCTTAGTTCCATTGTGCACCTGTCTAGATATCCTCAGTTGGATTGAGCAGCCACAATGTCTGGTTATCTGAGGGAAGCCGATGTTATGCTGTGGTGCGGTGTACCTATGTGCTTAACCACCACGCTGCCAAAATTGCCTGTGATGCATGTAAATAATGGGTAAGAGATATTATGCATATCACTAGCAGTCGTTGTTTAAGACTTTGGAGATGTCGCTACTAATTTGCCATTTATCTTGTCAGTGCAATTATAATATACATTTATTTGTGCTAACTGAGGATAGTGAGCCCCCCATACACAGTCTTGCAAGATAAATGGCCTGGACTTCAATTCTTTCCAGCAGTTTGAAGGCTTTAAAAAACAAACTTGTCATTTAAAAGAAAATTGAATTAATTGCTGCACATCTAGCTTATTTTGAATGATACAATTGTTTATTTTGAACTCGAACCCTTTGCAGAGACAAAGCTGGGTTCAAAGCTGGGAATTGTATTGCTGTCTGAAAAGAAAGAATGTGCAAGGTTACAGGCATAAGGCAAGGGAGTGGGAGTAGGTAGAATGCTCTTTCAGCGAGTCAGTGCAGACTCGATGGGCTGATTCTGTAAAGATCCTGTGATTTGTCACATTTAGATTTTTTGATATAAGATTCCCAAATTTTATTGAAACCTAAGAACAAGAGTAGATCCCTTCAGCCCCTCCAGCCTGTTCTGCCATTCTGATCTATCTCAACTCCATTTAAATGCCTTTGATCCATTATGTCTTCACCTAATAAATCTATTGATCCCAGCCTTGAAAATGTCACTTGGCACAGCATCTACAGCTTTTTGCTGGCGGGGAAGAGGAAGAATACCAGATTTCCACTATTTTGTGTGGCAAAAGTGCTTCCTGATTTTGCTGCTAACTGGCCTAGTTCCAATTTAAAGATCTTGTCCTCTTGTTCTGGATTTCCCCACCAGATACCTCTCTATCAAATCTGTTAATCATTTTACATTTTTCAATTATGTGACCGGTCTGGACTTGAGGGAGTACAAGCCAAATTTGTGCAATGTATCCTCATAATTCAACCTTTAAACCCGCAGATTCTGGTGAATCTGTACTGCACCCCTTCCATAGCAAATACATCTTTCCTGATGTTTGATGTCTAAAACAGAACTGGGGTCTGGCCAAGGGTCTGTACAGCTGAAGCACTTCCTCACTGAATTCCAACCCTCTTGAGATAAAAACTAACATTCCATTAGCTTTTTTGATTTTTTTTTTGTACCTGTGCACTAGCTTTTAGTGATTTATGTACATGGACACTTCAAACCTTTTTGTTGCTGCACAGCTTCTAGCCTCTTGCCATTGAGAAAATATTCCAATTTGTTCTTTTCTGATCCAAAGAGAATGGCCTCATAGTTGCCTACATTGAACTCTATCTGCTATAGTTTTGCTCCATCACTTAATCTGTTTATGTCCTTTGATAACTTTCTGCTCACACCTGCATATCTTGCTGTGTCTTTTAAGTGTAACCCACAAACTTGGATATAAGCTCATTGTCCCTTCGCTATGTCATCAACATAAATGGTGAAAATCTGAGGCCCCAGTGCAAACCCCTGGGGAACACCACTAGTCACATCCCACCAATCAGTATGTTCCTTTATCCCTATGTTATAAGGTACCTCGAATTCTATCTGCTTTTATTTTTGCTAATAATCTCTTGTGCAGAACCTTATCAAATATCTTCCGAAGGTCCTTGTGAACAATACCCATGGAGACACCACTATCCACCATGCCAGTGACCTCAAAAAAATTTATCTGGATGAGTCAAATATGACTTACCTTTCACAAATCCATGTTGATTCCCTTTGATCGAGTGCTCAGTTGCTCTGTTTCTGAGAGATTCCAGTAAATTCCTCCACAGCAGATGTTAATCTGACAGTTCTGTAGTTGCCTAGCTTTCCCCTCCATCCCTTCTTAAACAGGAGTGATATTTGCTATTTTTGCAACCCAGCATCACAATTCTTGAATCTAGAGAGCTTTGAAAAATTATGATGCGTAAATTGCAATTTTTTAACCTATTCCCTTTAAAATCCTGGGATGGAGACCATCACGCCCTGAAGATTTGCCTATGCTGTGATCCATTATTTTCTCCAAGCTTATATCCAAGTACCATTTTTACTTGTAATAAATCCACTAAGTTACTACCTTTGACTTATTTTTAGGTTCCCTTGAACTGCTGGCATTTTGACCACTCGCTCTACCGTGATAATAGATATAAAGTACGCATATAACAAGTGCCATTTTCTTCTCCATTGTAGTCTTACCTGCACCCATCTTTAATGAATCTGCAGACCCTTTTACCAATCTCTCAATATAGTTATAAAAATCTTTGCTGTTAGCCATGGTGCCAAGCATAATCTCAGATTAGGTTGTGGCAGGATTTAGGAATAGGAGAGAGCCAGTTAGCCCCTCAAGTCATTCAATGTGATCACGGCTGATCTTCAGCCTAACTCTGTATATCAGCCTTTGTCCCATAACTCTAAATACCTTTGGTTACCAGATAGCAAAAATCTCTGATTTAAAATTAACAATTTTGATTAGCATCAGTTGTTTGGAGCAGATAGTTCCAAATTTCTACTGCCCTTTGTGTGTAGAAGCATTTCCTAATTTCAATCCAAAAAGGCCTGACCTGAGGTTTTAGGCTATGTCCCCCAACCCCTATCCCCCCAAGTCCTGGACTCCCCAACCAGTGGACATAGTCTCTGTCCCCCTACCCTATCTGTTCCTCTTAAAATATATTAAACTTAGATCAAATCATCCCTTGACTTTTTAAGACACTCCAGTACCCTGGATTAAGAGGAGGCAAGCCTGCTAGGGCTCTTACGTCACTATCAAACAACCAATGTTCCTGATCACTATCAAGCAAGCTCTGCTGAAAATACAGGTATGGGATTGTGAAAAGACAAGCATGAACATTGACACTTGGTGAGGTACTAGAGGCCATCCCAATGACCGTGGAACCATTCCATACGAAGGGATCAAACGTGTTTCAGGGTAGGGGAGAACATTGCGCATGGTTTAGAATTCCCTCCCAACACTGTTTTGGGGCCTCGTGTTTCAAGAACTACCATAGAAAATTGTACATTGAAGATCTTCATGTTAGGATAGATTCGGCCTCTAATTAGTAACTAACCAACAATTACTTGCAGTTTTAGCCAAGTGGAAGCATTTTGAAATGGACAGCAAGCTTTCCCACAACTGTTTCCTTCATATTAAAAAATAGTGTGCACCTATTCAATTTTGTTTTAGATTTTCATCCAGATCCATGGACATGTTGATATTAAGACAGCAGTATTAAACCTGAATATCTTGTGCAATATTGCAGAGTTAGAATAATGTTGGCTGCTGAAAATAGGATGGCTGCTACCACATGCTTGTCTTTATTATGGCTTTTTTGAATATTGAGTTTTAGTTTTTAACGGTGTATATAAAATTAAATCAACTTTTGGGAAAGCATTTGAGAATAACATGTGTCCACTCATACTTCAGCCTAAAGAAGAAGAACTTACAGTTGAAAATACTTCTGAATCTGAGCAAGATAGGCCAGTTCCAGATGCAAATCTGGATAAGGAGTTGGACATTAAAACGCGTGCAGAAGTGGAAGAGAATGGGGATCAGGAGCTAGAAACTGAGCAAAATGGTTCAGAATCTGTTTCTGAAAGTGAAAGTACTGAGACCAGCACCAAAGAAAGCCCCGATGACAGTCTAGTGTCCGGCTTCAAAGAAGGTAAATTCTGGCTTCAGTTACTAAAGAATACAGCATGCTTGTTACCAGCAAAATTTGAAAGAGCTTGAATATGCTTAATAGATGTTGTTAATGGAATTCTTAGGATGAAACAAGCTGCTGTACAAGGTTGCATGTTGGCTGTGTTTAAGATCTTGTGGAGATTTTATTTTAATCCTGCCAGCATGTCCAGGCAGATCAGTTGCAACAGTTGGTGTTTTTATGAAGTATTGTACCTAACAAAGGGAGCATTAAGTAAAATTAATTCTGCAATTTGTAATGTATCAGATTGTGAGTAGAAATTTTCTCTGCTCAAATTGTTTTTCAGTTGAGGAATGCTGTATTAAAATTTATTTTGATGGTTTTCAAATTCAAAATAAAATTCAGATTGTGGCGTTATGTTTTACAAATTAAGATATCATATCTTGAATTTACACAAGAGCTTTCTCATGTTTGTATTAGAATATAAAATTGCATCAATGTAGAAAGGCTCTGTCTCTTGACGAAAACTCAAAGTCCCCGAAGGTTTATAAACCTATTGTTTAAAAATACACTCTTGTGAGCACACTGTTCTGTGCAGGTGGTCTCTTCCCATAAGGTTCATTGCACTCATTACATACTCAGTAATATCCTATCATTATTGTACAAACCAAATCCTGCTATCTGACTCTAACCATAACAACTGATATTTGGCCATAGTTTTGAGTAAACATAATTACATTTTTAATTCCAAAACATGGGTCATATAAGTGTCACCAACCAAATATCTTGTATTTGTCAGAAGTACAGTACATTCTTTATAACAAATCTCCTCTTTGTTGATCAATCTTTCCTTTCCCTTCCCCAACCTTAGTTTTAATGCCTTCCCCAGTAATCTGGTTTCTTCTCTTAATGCATGGTAAGTTAATGCTGATGGCCATGGCCAGAATTATAGTGTAGTAATTGTTGCAACAGGTAGGCAGCCTAACAACTGCCTGTATGGAGAGGTACTAAAGGGAGGGTACTCCCTTTGCCTAAAGCATGGAGATGGATTTCAAGAGCCTAATTTAATCACGAATGCAAATGAGGTACAGCTCATGTGAAAAATCATGGTAATTTGTACACCTGAAAAATCAGTGGTTATTAAGCCTAGATTCAACCGAAGACTAAAGTCAATTGCCCTTCCATTTCTGTTTGGTCAGATACAATATAATGGATCTGTACTTGGACAAGTCAACGTCCTGAGGTGGTAAATTGGAAGGGGAGCATTTTTGAAGAAACAAATAAATAATTGAAGCAAGCTACTCCTGGTGGAATTTCTCATAACTTTGGGTGACAGATTGTTGCCAATTTTCAGCTACTTGGGGCACTGTTGCATCATCATGTTCTCTCCCCCACCTCCCCGCGCAAGTCTCACTTTATGACTGTCTCTTTCTGTCCAGTTCTTTTTCACTCCCTCTGCCCCTGTTTACACTTGCCTTTTTTTCTTTATCCCCATGCCTCTCTTTCTGGCCCTTGTTTTCTTCTACCCTTGTACTACTTGCTCTCTCTTTGTCCTCTAATTCTTATTGCTTCCTGTCTCTGTGCATCCCCCTTGCTCCCTTTTTTTCCTTCTTTTCTGCTCTCGCACAGCAACGCAAACTTGAAATGCCTACTCAAGGCTTATGCTCAAACTCACTTATAGCTTTAATGCTCATCTTCCTTGCTGAAATTTAAATGGATTATTTTGCATAGATCCATTATATTGTATCTGACCAAACTGAAATAGAAGGGCATTTGATTGTTTAGCCTTCAGTTGAATCTAGGCTTAATAACCACTGATTTTTCAGGTGTGCAAATTACCATAATTTTTCACATGAACTGTACCTCATTTGCATTCATAATTAAATTAGGCTCTTGAAATCCATGCTTCACACTTCATGTTTAAAAAAGATGTAATAAAAACTAATGCTCAGTCTGATTTTTAGCTGTTTCTAATGCTCAGCTGCTTTGACAATCTGCAATGCATGAGATATCAAGGTCTTATATAGCAAAGGACAACATTTGAAGCGGTGTGAGGAGAGTGTGGGAAACTTACAAGACTGAGAAAGTGGGATGTTGACAAAAAAAATGATTTAATGTGAGGTTTCCAAAGGAAGGGGTACTCAGCTTGTGTTCAAGATGAAGATGGTAGAATCTGCTGATGGCTAGGAATCAGAGAGACAGCATAAGTTTGATGACATCTGGTGAAGGGAGAAGGACGGCTGTTGAACTTCTTTTGGAGTTAATATCGCAGAGGCAGGTGCTCTGAATTAGTGAAGGAGTTGCTCATTATAGTGCTGATGAACCACAGGAAGAGCAGTCATTGTCATTTCAATACACACAGTTTGCACAGAAGTGAAGTTTGTAGATTTATAAATCAACCCAATCTGTATATTTGTTAAATTATTACTAAGTATATGAACTATGCAACAGTGGCTGAAACATTTTTGCCTAGTCACATTAGGAGAAGGTTGCAAGCCACCAAGCTTACTCCAGAGGAAGACTGGATGTACCTAGTTTCCAAACACTATCTTGGGACACTCAAAATTCAAATCCAGAACATGGACGATCAAGGGCAGCAATCTATGTTGGTGGTAACTGGCCACAAATGGATCATCTTTACCGTGATTGTGGCACACGTCATCAACAATCTTAGTTAAATTTCAAGATTATTTTTAAACTGAAGCCTCAATGTTAAGAATTTCCATGTGGTATCATTGTGAAATCCAACTTGAATGGTTGGACCTGATGCTACTACAGTGGGTCAGGGAAGGGACAAGTATTCATGTTATGTGTTGTTCGTAATTGGAAAAATTACTAGCTAGCTTGATGGTATGGGTTTTACTGGCTTGCTATTTAACATATTTCAGTGCAGATTTGTGAGGTTTTGATGCATTTTCTGGTGCAATAACAGGGAAAAAAACAACTTTTAAAGAACAATATGTTGTGATTTTTAAAGTTGTACTGTTATTATAGTTAAATAATTGCTAATTGGCAGTCTACTCAATTTATCCTTCCAGAACACAACCTGCAGTCTCCTTAATACAGCATTCGATATTTTTTCTACTGTTGTATCCATGTATTGATTAGTTTTTGTGTGAAGAAGGATTTCATGATATCAGGCTCTAAATTTATCCTTGACTAATTTGAACTTGTACCCCCTTATCTAACTCTTGCAATTAATATTCTGAATTGACACTTTCCATACTAACTAACTAATATATTTATTAAGATTGTCTGTCAGACACCATCTTTCGAGGCTGAACAGCCCAAGTTTTGGAATGTACAGAATATTTTGACTGAAGATATTGTACATTTTAAGTCTTTTAAACTCCACCCACAAAATCCTAATGTTTTAGCTAATATCTCCACCATAAGAGTATATCAGGATATCATTGCGCTCATTTGATTTTTACTGCCTGCTTTTTAAATCACCAATGCCAAATAAAATCAAACAAGTTTAAATATAGATTCAAGGGTTTGTATGCTACGACAACTGAATGAGTCATTTACTTTCAAAAATATTTTCTCCTTTGGCATGGAAGTTCATAATACCATGATCTGCTGATCTCCATCTTTGTATTGCGAAATAGAGAACCTTTCCACTGAAATCCACTCTTAATTAAAAGGTCATGGTTGTCTGTTGTTTTTTGAATGTGTATTTTATGTCATTGTAGAGCAGTGGAAAATACTGAATCCAGAGGGCAAGAAGCGATATGACCGGGAATTTCTCCTTGGGTTCCAGTTCATTGCAGCCAGCACCCAGAAGCCAGATGGCTTACCAGCAATTAGCGATGTTGTTCTTGATAAGGTGGGTTTACTATTTCTTAAGTATTAATGCAGACGTGGTAATTGTTACAAACTAGGGTCAGTATGATCCCTGGCAAAATATTTGCAGTATCCCCAGCGGCATTTTGTCTTCTGAAGCACAGTGAGTAATCTTTAATTTTGTCCAGAATGGAAGTGCTTTATATATTTTCAAAGTACTTCTGTTTTTAAAAAAAATGCTTGCTTTTCCTTTCTATTTCTGTTGTGGTCTAAACCAGATGAAATCCAAAAGTAAGAAGTGCAGAACCCACATTCTCCATGTGGGAATCTAGAAAGCAGACTTGGATGTGCGATGTATCCAGAGGCATAAATGCAGCCCACCATAATGCAGTTCAACATGGTAGAAAAAGTAATAAAATAGCAACGCTTCATGCTGTAAAGTAAATGAATTTTACCTAGAGACTCCCTTTCTTGTACCAGCTTGCAGATTCAGATAATAGCCATAGAGGACTTTGATTAATCGGTAGCAATGTTTCTGGAGCCAAGATGGATGAAACTTTCATCTCATTTAAGGTTGCCCTGAAGTTGTTTTCCGTATGTTTTAACGGCTGGTATTTGAAAACCCAGACATTTTGTAAGTAGTGATGGCGCTGTGCTCTGTCTTGGGTAGTTATCTTGTGGAGAGACAAATTAATAATAAGCGCCATTTGTTTGGGGAATTCACACACAAACTGGCGTCAGATTTTATTAGTCACTAAGCTAAAAATACATGGTACAACACACAGTAGATAATTTTCTTGGTCTGTGTGCATAACTAATTTGGATCTTAGAAGCTTTTATTAATACCTTCAGATTGAAAGTTAGAAACCTTTCATCAGAACTAGAAAAAGTTAGAAACTCTTAACTTTTCTTTGTTCTGATGAAAGGTCACAGACCCGAAACGTTAACCCTGTTTCTCTCTCCATAGATGCTGCCTGACCCACTGAGTATTTCCAGTATTGTTTTTTTCAGATTTCCAGCATCTTTTCCACTGAAAAGGGGTACAGTGCTGCAGTGGTAATGTCACTGGACTAGTAATCCAAAGGCCCAGGCTAATGCTCTGGGGACATGGGTTTAAATCTCACCACGGCAGCTGGTGGAATTTAAATTCAGTTAATAAATCTGGAATATAAAGCTACTCTCTGTAATGGTGACCATGATAACTACCATTGATTGCTGTAAAAAACCATCTGGTTCACTAATGCCCTTTAGGGAAGGAAACCTGCCATCCTTACCTGGTCTAGCCTACATGTGCCTCCAGGCCCACAGCAATGTGGTTGACTCTTAACTACCCTCTGAAATGGCCTGGCATGCCACTCAGTTCAAGGGCAATTAGGGGTGGCCTTGCCAGCGATGGACACATCCCATGAAAGAATAAAAAAAAATTCTTTCACTTTCTTATTTGAGTACAGTTTTACATGTCATGCTTTATATGTGCAAGATGAGCTGGCGAGTCTCAATAGACTGACTGCACAAGTGAACACAACTAAACCCAATCCTGCCCCACATGATATGCACACACAAGCACTAGTCATTGGACAGTGATCAGATTAGAAACCTTGGCACTTTCACCCCCTCTCCTCTCACACAGGTTGCTGGAAGTGTTTGCTGAGCACTTGCCATCATCTGGCTGAGATTAGCGATTAGCACAGACTAGAACTCAAACCTTTTGATAGCCTTTGAAGACCTCATTCACATCAGTTCTCAACCTTCTCTAGAGGGGAAAAAAAAACTCTGGCCTGCACAACCTTTCCTGTTGAGTTTAACCTCTGTTCTGTTCACATCCTTGTGAATTTTTTTTTGCACTTTCTCCAGTGCTTCTGTATCCTTTTTATAAATGGAGACCAGAACTGTGCATAGTTCTCCGCGTGTTAATTAGCTTGGGTTCTACACAAGGCTAACATAACTTCTCTGCTTTTCAATTCTATCCCTCTAGAAATTAATCTCAGTACTTGGCTAACTTTTTTAATGTTCTTACTAACCTGGGACACTACTTTTGCTGCTTTGTGAATCTAAACCCCTGGATACCTTTGGTTCTCTACCCTATTTGGAATTTTGTCTAAGCAGTATACAGCACCCTTATTCTCCCTACTAAAATGTATCACCCTGCGCTTATTTGTATTGAAATTAATTTGCCAATTAGGCACCCATTCTGCAAATTTATCAATGGCATATTGGGCAGAATTTTCCTCCTGTCGGGGGGGGGGTAGTTTAAGAGCGGGCACGTGGGCTGCCATTTTACGTGGGCGGGCCAATTAAGCCCCGCCCAGCGTGACAACTGCATGGAAACACTATGCGCTTCCTGTGCGGGCGGGGGGGTTTTCCCTGAGCCGAAAATGCGCTCTTTCATGCACGTGCACGAAAGAGCGTACTCATCTCCCTGAGGCTAGGTGCTGCCTCAGGGAGGTCAGTTCTACAGTAAAAAAAAAATGGTGAAAAATAGAAAAAAAAATTCTGACATGCCCCCTCATGTGACACTGTCACATGAGTTGGGACATGTCCATCACTTTTAAATACAGTTTAATTACAATTTTAAAAACCTACATGAAACCTCATCCCACCCGTGGATGAGGTTTCATGCTTTTTCTAATGCCCACCAGGGCTCCTGGCTTGCCCTCCAACTTTAAGGTTGGACGGCAGGTCCATTAATTATTTTAATGCCTCTGCCAACCCCCGCTCGCCGACCGGGAAATCCTGGCCCTTGTATTTTGTCACATTCCTCCTTACTATTAACTATATCACCCAGTTTGGGGACATCTGCGAATTCCTGAGCTCAAATTGTTAATTTAAATTGTGCATACCAGGGGTCCCAGCACTGATCCCTGTGGAACACTGCTACTTTTTGCCCGTCTGAGTAGCTAATTTTAATGGCTACTCTCTGACTCTCTGCTATCTTTTTTATAGCCAGCCTGCTATCCATTCTGCTATTGGTCTCCATATGCCCTGACCGTAATCATACTATTTTGCAGCATCTTATCAAAGGCATTTTGAAAATCCAAATATATTACACCTACTACATTACCCTCTGCTACTTTTTCTGTTACTCTGCAAAGAATTTAATAAAGTTTGTCAAGTATTATTTTCCCTTTTGAAATCAGTGCTTGCTTCTCTTAATTATATTTTTGATTTCTAAATGTTTTTCTATTTCGTTGTTGAGTTAAGAGATGCCATTATTTTTCCTGCCACTGATAATAAATTAACTAATCTATAGTTCTCTGGACTTGTTCTTTCTTTTATTTTAAATATAAGAATAACATTAGCTGTGAAAGTTATATCTAAAAAGACTAGCTGAGAATCAGTACAAGTATGGGGAAGACCTATAATCCTGTAGCAAAGTCAGAGGAGAAGAGAGTGAAGAATTTGGGTTCAAATTGATGTATTCACTTATCACTGCTGTTGACTACTCTGGAAATGGCTCATAACCCTGCAGCTAAGAATAAGGGCAGAGAGAGGTAGAGTTGAAGATATATATAGATCAGAACACTATTTGGCACCCGTTAAAATCATCCATGTTAAAAATCCTACAGCCTCACAGCATGTAACTTATTTAATTTTTAGCTTCCTACTCCCTCTGAAAATGGTTTATGCAAAGAAATTGCTCATTCTTTGAACATATTTCAGCTTTCATGAAAATTAATAGTCTGTACCTAAACAAATAGCTACATTTAATGTAATATAGAATAAATTGATTTAATACTTATATAATTAGACTGACCAAATTACGTGTTGAAAGTTAAGAAAATGAGAAGAGCAATCAATCACTTAATCACAGAGCTTATTCCCAAGCATACCCTTATTTTTTCACCAGGCCTGAATGAAATTGATGCACTCACAAGTTAAGTTAAAGGGAGCCTGCTCAGTCCTTCTGTTTTTATTTTAAAAATTGAGAAGCTCATTATCATGATGCAGTAAGGTAGATTGCACTGATCATTTCTGAAGGCTGTCTTAGATTTCCTATTGATTTGGGCCTAGAGGCCACATCATTCAGCTTTGTAAAGTTTTGTCCACTAATGCCACACCCCAACTCAGACAGGTTATGTGCTTAACAGTTTAAGAACCACAGAACTAGATTAGCTCTATCGAGTAGGTTTTTTAAAAATTCATTCACGGGATGTGGGCTTTGCAGGCTGGGCCAGCATTTATTGCCCATCCCTAGTTGCCCTTGAGAAGGTGGTGGTGAGCTGCCTCCTTGAACTGCTGCAGTCTGTATAGTGTAGGCACACCCACAATGCTGTTAAGGAGGTAGTTCCAGGATTTTGACCCAGCGACAGTGAAGGAACGGTGATATATTTCCAAGTCAGGATAGTGAGTGACTTGAGGGAAACGTGCAGGTGGTGGTGTTCCCATGTATCTGCTGCCCTTGTCCTTCTAGGTGGTAGTGGTCGTGGATTTGGAAGGTGCTGTCTAAGGAGCCTTGGTGAATTCCTGCAGTGTATCCTGTAGATGATACACACTGTTGCTACTGTGTGTCGGTGGTGGAGGGAGTGAATGTTTATGGATGTGGTGCCAATCAAGCGGACTTTGTCCTGGACAGTGGCCAGCTTCATCAGTGTTGTAGGAGCCGCACTCATTCAGGGAAGTGGGGGAGTATTCCATCACACTCCTGACTTGTGCCTTGTATATGGTGGGCAGGCTTTGAGGAATCAGGAGGTAAGTTACTCGTCGCAGGATTCCTAGCCTCTGACCTGCTCTTGTAGCCACAGTATTTATATGGCTAGTTCAGTTCAGTTTCTAGTCAATGGTAACCCCCAGGATGTTGATAGTGGGGATTCAGTGATGGTACTGCCATTGGATGTCAAGGGGCAATGGTTGGATTCTCTCTTGTTGGAGATGGTCATTACCTGACATTTGTGTGGCGCGAATGTTAATTGCCACTTGCCTGGATATTGTCCAGGTCTTGCTGCATTTGGACATGGACTGCTTCAGTATCTGAGGAGTCACGAATGGTGCTGAACATTGCACAATCATCAGCGAACACCCCCACTTCTGATCTTACGATGGAAGGAAAGTCATTGATGAAGCAGCTGAACATGGTTGGGCCTAGGATACTATCCTGAGGAACTCCTGCAGTGATGTCCTGGAGCCGAGATGACTGACCTCCAACAACCACAACCATCTTCCTTTGTGCTAGGTATGACTCCAACCAGTGGAGAGCTTTCCCCATGATTCCCATTGACTCCAGTTTTGCTAGGACTCCTTGATGCCACACTCGGTAAAATACTCCCTTGATGCCACGGGTAGTCACTCTCACCTCATATCGGGAATTCAGCTCTTTTGTCCATGTTTGAACCAAGGCTGTCTTGAGGTCAGGAGCTGAGTGGCCCTGGCGGAACCCAAACTGGGCATCAATGAGCAGGTTGTTGCTAAGCAAGTGCCACTTGATAGCACTATTGATGACCCCTTCCATTACTTCACTGATGATCGAGAGTAGACTGATGGGGCAGTAATTGGCTGGGTTGGATTTGTCCTACTTTTTCTGTAAAGGATATACTTGGGCAATTTTCCACATAGCCGGGTAGATGCCAGTGTTGTAGCTGTACTAGAACAGTTTGGCTAGGGGCGCGGCAATTTCTGGACCACAAGTTTTTAGTACCTTTGCTGGAATATTATCAGGGCCCATAGCCTTTGCAGTATCCAGTGCCTTCAGCCATTTCTTGATAGCACCTGGAGTGAATCGAATTGGCTGAAGACTGGCATCTGTGACGCTGGGGACCTCCGGAGGAGGCCGAGATGGATCTTCCACTCGGCACTTCTGGCTGATGATTGTTGCGAATGCTTCAGCCTTATCTTTTGAACTGCTGTGCTGGGCTCTTCCATCATTGAGGATGGGGATATTTGTGGAACCTCCTCCTCCAGTGAGTTGTTTAATTATCCACCACCATTCACGACTGATGTGGCAGGACTGCAGAGCTTAGGTCTGATCCGTTGGTTGTGGGATCGTTTAGCTCTGTCTGTCACGTTGCTTATGCTGTTTGGCACGCAAGTAGTCCTGTGTTATAGCTTCACCAGGTTGACACCTTGTTTTTAGGTATGCCTGGTGCTGCTCCTGGCATGCCCTCCTGCACTCTTCTTTGAACCAGGGTTGATTCCATGGCTTGATGGTAATGGTAGAGTGGGGGATATGCCAGGCCATGAGGTTACAAATTGTGTTCAAGTACAATTCTGCTGCTGCTGATGGCCCACAGTGCCTCATGGATGCCCAGTCTTGAGTTGCTAGATCTGTTTGAAATCATTTAGCATCGAAACCATTTAGCACGGTGGTAGTGCCACACAACACGATGGAGGGTATCCTCAATGTGAAGGTGGGACTTCGTCTCCACAATGACTCTGCGGTGGTCACTCCTACCGACAGATGCATCTGCGGCAGGCAGGTTGTTGAGGATGAGGTCAAGTATGTTTTTCCCTCTTGTTGGTTCTCTCACCACCTGCTGCAGACCCAGTCTAGCAGCTATGTCCTTTAGGACTTGGCCAGCTCGGTCAGTAGTGGCGCTACCAAGCCACTTTTGGGATGGACATTGAAGCCCCCACCCAGAGTACATTCTGCACCCTTGCCACCCTCAGCGCCTCCTCCAAGTAATGTTCATCAGCTGAGGGAGGGCAGTAGGTGGTAATCAGCAGGTGGCTTCCTTGCCCATTGTTTGACCTGATGCCATGACACTTCATGGGGTCCGGAGTCGATGTTGAGGACTCCCAGGGCAACTCCCTCCTGACTGTATACCACTGTGCCACCACCTCTGTTGGGTCTGTCCTGTTGATGGGATAGGACATATCAAGGGATGGTGATGGTGGAGTCTGGGGCATTGTGTCAGGTATGATTCCATGAAGATGACTATGTCAGGCTGTTGCCTGAGACAGCTCTCCCAATTTTAGCACTAGGAAGGAGGACTTTGCAGGGTCAACAAAGCTGCGATTGCCTTTGTTGTTTCCGGTGGTCCGCCGTTTCATTCCTTTTTTGTGTCTTTGTAGCAGCTTGTTACAACTGAGTGGCTTGCTAGGCCATTTCAGAGGGCATATAAGAGTCAACCATATTGCTGTGGGTCTAGAGTCACATGTAGGACGACAGATTTCCTTTCCTTTACCAGATGGATTTTTACAGCAATCGACAATGGTTTCATGGTCATCATTGGAGATTTTTTATTGAATTCAAATTCCACCATCTGCTGTGGTGGGATTCGAACCCAGGTCCCCAGAACATTACCCTGGGTCTCTGGATTACTAGTCCAGCGACAATACCACTATGCCGCCGCCAAGGTACGATTAAGTTTAGACAATCAAGTGAACCTAATCACATAGCATATGAGTTTGTCTAGTTAGATCCACTAGTTGTTTGAACACCATTTCATACCAGCAACAATATCTCAATTTATGGATGTAGTGGTTAAATGATTTCATTTCAAAAAAATAATGCAGGAAAAGCTTCAGAAAGCAAACAGAGAATATGACAAATGGGAAGGAGGAAGATGAATCAAAAAGGCAAAGAGAAGTAAAGCTTTTGATTTGTTTTTGGAATTGGGTGCTCCTGAATGCCATAATCAGTTCTCCAGTATCTAGCCACCGTAGGTTATGCACACTGATTTCACAAGCAAATACATACACGAGAGCTTTTCTTGATCCCTTTAAATAAATTTGTTTCACCAGTTAACATTTTTACAGAACCTCTATTTGAATTGAAGTCAGGCTTCATGCAACACCTTGACTTATGTTTGAAAGATACTGAATAAATTTTTTTTAAAAAGTAAGTTGTACAAAATGGACCAAATTTTGAATTTCTTTGTGTCCCTTTATTCTAATGAGGCTCGAGATGCAGAGCACAATGCCATCACATGAAAAATAGTTTTCATTAGTCCCTGGTAATGAGCAGAAACAAAAATGTTTCCTTTTGAAAAGTAAATCATGTCTCTACTTTTCTTCAGTAAGGCTTAAGTTTGCATATGTAGTTTGTAGCTTTATCACAAATAAGTCCATCACCTATCAATTCCTTATGTTGTTCTCCACCCTCATCCCAATTCCCTTTCTCAACCCCACTTTCCTTTCTCAACTCCACTTTTTTTCCATCCATCCCTGGTTTAAAAAAAAAGCTTCCAGTTCACGTGTGGGAGATGGTGCCATACTGGTAATGTCACTAGATTAATAATCCAGAGGTCCTGGTTAGTGCCCACCATGGCAGCTGGTGTGAATTATAATTCAATTAATAAAAAGTCTTGAGTTGAAAGCTAGCGTCAGTAATGGTGACCATGAAACTATCATTGATTGTCATAAAAATCCATCAGGTTTGCTAATGTCCTTCAGGGAAGCAATGCGGTTGACACTTAACTGCCCTCTGAAATGGCAGAGCAAGCCATTCAGCTCAAGGGTAATTAGGGATGGGCAACAAATGCCAGCCTTGCCAGTGACACTCGTATTCCATGAAAAAATAAAAATAATCTGCAGCATTTTCACAATATCAACTGTCTAGCCTTTGGAACTCCATTCACTGTGGCATTTCTTAGTTACCGATCTGCTTTTTTGATGTACTCCACATTTTATGCATTAGTCCCCATTAAGCCATTACTCTCTCTCACCCTGGCCATTACCCCAGTGCGGCCCTCATCTCCGCTTCCTTAAATTCAAGAGATGCTAACTCGAAAGGATATGGTGGGCAGCTGGTTTAGCCATTCACCACTAGATCTAATTGGACCACACGCAGCCTGCTCCCATCTGCTAAAACTGCTCACTATTCCAGGATCATCCTGGAATGCAAAAGTTACTCCCAGATTCCTTCCTGAAGGTAATAGATTAACAAGGATAGAGGATTGTCTAACGAGCAGGAAACAAGAGCCAGCATAAATGGGTCATTTTCAGGTTGGCAAATTAGCGAAGTGCCACAGGGAATCAATGCTGTGGCCTCAACTATTCACAGTCCATGTTAATGACTTGGATGAAGGGACCAAGTGTATTGTAGCTACATTTGCTGAGGATACAAAGCTAGGTAAGAAAGCGAGTTGTTAGAAGGACACAGAGATTCTGCAAAGGATATAGATAGGTTAAATGAATGGACAAAAATTTGGCGGACAAAAATGTGGTAAAATGTGAGGTTGCCCCTTGTAGTGGGAAGAATAGAAAAGCAGAATATTATCTAAACGGAGAGACTGCAAACTGCTGTGGTACAAAAGGACCTGGGTGTCCTCATAAATGAATCACAAAATTAGCATGCAATTACAGCATGTAATTAGGAAGGCAATGGAATGTAACCCTTTACTGCAAGGGGATGGAGTATAGAAGTAGGGAAGCCTTCCTACAACTATACAGGGCATTAGTGCGACTGCACCTAGAGTATTGCGAAAAGCCTGACTTAAGGAGGGATATACTTTTATTGAAGGCAGTTCAGAGGAGGTTCACTTGACAAAAGGGTGAGCAGTTTAGGCCTGTAAGCATTAGAGTTCAGAAGAATGAGAGGTGACCCTTTAGAAACACACAAGATTCTGAGGGGGCTTGACTGGGTAGATGCTGAGAGAATGTTTCTCCTCATGGGGGAATCTAGAACTAGGGGACACATTTTCAAAATAAGGGGTCTTCCATTTAAGAGCAGTTGAGGAGAAATTTCTTCTGAGGGTCTTTTAATCTTTAGAATTCTCTATCCCGGAGAGTAGTGGAGGCTGGGTCATTGAATATATTCAAGGCTGAGTTAGGTGAGGCGCACCATGGAATTCCTTATGAAGATTGTGACCATCCGATCAGCTATCTCTTCCATTTCTTCCCTTCCTCTTGCCCACCAGGAAAACCTTCCTTTAAGGTTCCCTCCCCACCCCTGTCATTTCCCTGAACTTGTTTCTTTCCTTTCTCCCCTCATGCCTTCTCCAAGCTCATCTTGTCCATGAGACCCACCTTCAACTCCCTGGGCAGGATTTTTCGCTGAGTGGGCAGGCGCGTAACATTCTAAAAATCTTTTATTTTTACTTTTCAAAACTCTTCATCCCCTTGAGGCAGCTCTGTGCCTCAGGGAGCTTTTCCAGCGTGCTAGCATGAACATGCGCTCTCGCCCTCTTCACCCCCCTACACAGGCAGCGCTGAGTGCTACAGCACACGTTTCACACTGGGGCGGGCCTTAATTGGCCCGCCAGCGTGAAATTGCGGTCCGGCCCCAATTGCAGGCGGGGGTCGGCTTCCCCATTGCCCCTGCCAGCCCGCCCAACGAGGGAAAAATCCTGGCCCCTGAAACCTATTCCCATTAAACTGCTGATCGCCCAACTTCCCTTCCTGGCTGCCATGTTAGCTGATATTGTTAACCATTCACTCAACTCAGGAACTGATCCTGTCTCCTTAAATTCTCGTCATCACCCCTCTCCTCAAAAAAGAACATCCCTCAACTCTTCTGTTCTTACAAACTACTGCCTGATCTCCAACTTCCCAAGTCAGTGAATGTGTTGTCACCACCTAAATCTGTGCATACCTTTCCTGGAACTCCTACATTTGAATTCTTCCAATTCTCGTCCAGCATTTCTCCTCTGTCATCCACCTGGTTGGGACTACACTCTCCTGATTCCATTGTTAGATACCTAATCGTAGCCAGAGGATCACCAGCAATGGCTTCTCTTCCTGCTTCTACTTTGTTAACTCTTGCCTTCCCCCAGAGTTATCCTCGCCCCTCTCCTGTTTCTCATCTACATGCTGCCCCTCGGTGACATCATTTGAAAATACAGTGCCAGTTTTTAAAATTATGCTGATGACACCCAGCTCTAGCTCACCACCCTCGACCCTTCTGCTGTCTCAAATGTCAGACTGCTTGTCCAACATCCAGCATTGGATGAGCAGAAGTTTCCTCCAATTTAACATTGGGAAGACTGAAGTCATTGCTCCCTAGCCACTGACATCAGCTCTCTCCCTGGTAATTGTCTGAAGCTGAATCAGGCTGTTCACTACCTTGTGCCATAATTGACCCGGGAAATGAGCTTCTGACCACGTGTGTCATCACAATGACTGCCCATTTCCACCTCCGTAACATCACCTGGCTCCATGCTCGGCTCAACTCATGCTGATGAAACCCTCAACAATGGCATTGATTACTCTAGACTTGCCTATTCCAATGCACTCTTGGTCTGCCATCCACGTTTTACCCTCTGTAAACTTGACGTAATCCAAAACTCTGCACGTGTCCTAACTCTGAGCTCTGAAGAAGAGTCATACAGACTCGAAACGTTAACTTTGTTTCTCCCTCCACAGATGCTGCTGGACCTGTGTTTTTCCAGCATTTTCTGCTTTTATTTCACATCTTTGTTTTCTTAAGTGATGGGTTTGGTTCTAGCTTAATAGAATCATAGAATGGTTACAGCACAGAAGGAGGCCATTCAGCCTGTCTTGATTTTGAAAACCTCTATCAAAATTCCTCTTAGTCTTCTCTCCTGCAAGGAGAACAGCCATAGCTTTTCCAATCTATTCACATAGTTTAAGTCCCACATTCCCAAAATCATTCTCATGCATTTTTTTAATGTGGCCTGTGCTTTCCCATGAACATTACATAATATCAGACCAGGGTTTCTCTAAACAGTTTTTTTCTGCCCTCCACTGACCTTTTACCTTTTAAAGATAGTTAGACCTGCTCAAGATGTCAAGACATCACATATCAACCTGGTTTTTTGTAGCTCTTATGTGCCAATTTTGTATTAATGCCTCAACCTGGTGAAATAACAAGATCTTTTCATTTTCAGATCAACCAGACCAAACAAATAGCAAGACCTTTGGACCCCTCACGAATGCTGCCCCGGGGCCCAGATTTCACACCACCCTATGCAGACTTTGGAAGACAGCCACAAAGTGGACGAGCGGGAGCAGTAAGTTGTGTCTGTCTAAAGCAGGTTGCGTTACTTAATCACTGTTGTTGGGATTACATTGTATCTTCATTGAGTATCGCTTTAACTTAGTTTGAGATAAACATTTATGTGCACTTAACATTTATAAGGTTTATGGTGTTACAAAATTTAAAGGCTAATCGAGCATACTTGTACTGCAACAAATCCCATAATGATGCGGTTTCAGGAAAAGGAAATGGGAACAAATATTTAAGTGAATACAGCAGCAACTTCAAATATGGGCTGAATCTTTGTAACCTCTGCTTCATGTTATACACTGCATACTGACTAAGATCACACCAGTAACCTACTCCCAGTCATCTCCCAGTGGAGAGCGGTCTGTGGTGAATTTCCTTTGACATAGACTTCCTTACACAGAAATACTTCGCACCTGCTTTGCGTAACCCAACCTGAGAACAACAATTCATCCTGTGCAGAATTAAACGTGCAGTCTTGAGCATAAAATCACAGCCCCAACAGGATTGATGAGATGATAGGAAAATATGCATGTAATACTACCTTTCCACACTTCATACATGTGCCTTCAGTGGGCTGTTACACAGCCATTCCCTTCTTTTCTGTTTTGGCATTGTTGATTCAATTCAGCTGGATAACTCTTCACTTGAAGGCATTTTGAAGTTAACTAAGTATTGAAAACATTGATAAAGTGCCAATACACTTCTGCTGTGGGTTTTGAAAAAGAGTCAATTTTTATTTACCTGGATCTGCAAGTAATAATTAAACTCCGATGATTTGGTAAAGTACTGAGTGATGCATCAAATCTGAACAGCCACAGTTCTCCATCAAATGTTGGGTCAGAACTTCTGTAGAGTTGCAATCATAGGCAGATTGCCACTTCACTCCTTTACAGGAGATGCACACTTTTAGCTCGACTTTCTGACTCGGGCCTGCTAAGAAATGCGCAGTGTGCCGGCTCCTGGGGCTCTTCAGTGCGGTGCAGCAGCATTGGGTAAAAATGAAGCCATGCCACCTTTTTACAGCACTGGCTGCCGTAAACCTGGTAAGTTTAAAAGTACCAGCCACTTTGAGAACCCAGGGAGAAGGTGAGTGGTTGGGGTGGGTAGAATGGGTCAGGGTGGCAGGGGGGGTAGGATGGGTGGGGTGGGGAGGTAAGACAGGTCAGAGAGGGGGCATGATGGATCGGGTGGTTAGTCAGGTGGTGGGGGGGGGAAGATTAAGTACTATAGTTGCACGGGAGTTAGAAGTGGTTTTAATTGTTCTAACTTTTCCTGGGTAACTATTCTGCTAAGAAAGTCGGAACCATCAGAAGTCTTGATTTAAATTGAAGTATCTGATGGTCCCCAGTGCAAGGTAATTGCCCATTGGATGTTTGAACTTCCTGGGCAATTCCCATGCAGTCCTTGCATGGGGGCTTCAGGGAAGACCACCAGCGCATATTCTAGGCTACCTCCAAGGTACGATCCCCAGGGAACAGAAGTTCTAGACCATTGTCTGTAAGGATGAAGATTGACTAAGCTGACCTTTTCTAGTAATGACAACAGCTAATGCATCTTTACCAATTGCCTCTAAAACAGTGTCCCAGCTAGCACAGCCAGAGTAGGCTTTGACCCTGGCATTATGATAGATCTCAGTTAGAGCTCAAATTCCAATCTTGACCAGCAGTTTTGTAGTGCTGATGCTAGTTTTACTGAGGAGTTTTGCATTTAGGTCCTTGAAACCAAGAAATTTAGCGTCTAGCAAAATCTCAGGGAAATTTAAACATAACTTGAAACAATCAAGTAAACTTTTGCAGACTATCAAGCTGTGAAATGCAACTACTTGCCATATCTGCACAGACAGTTAAACTGTGATAAATAGGAGCTTCAAGCATAAATGGCTACACCTTTCCAAGTGTTGGAGTTATGCAGAGACAGAACAATGTTACTAAACCTAGAACTATGGATATTACTCAAGGAGCCATAGTCGTTAAACCTCCCATTTTTGTGGGGCCACAGCCTTCCAGTGTATTCATTTAATTCCTAGTATAAGAAGTGCAAATGAAAAATGGAGCTGTACCTACTTACTCAAAACTTGGTTTTTTGCCATTTTGGCACTAAACAGTACAAAGCTAATTTCACTCTCTAGAAAAGGTCAGTATCTCCATCTGGAACTAGCAGAGATTTCTTTTAATAGCCTGACTGTGGAGAGAGACAGGCTCAAAGCCAAAGGCCCATTACCTTGTGTTATGAAGATGTTAATGGTTCACAGGAAGACATCTACTAATAAGGTATATAATTATGAATGCAAGAATTCGTTTAGTACTCATCCACAATTTGTATCCAATAAACTAAGTTCCATCAGGATTCTGACTCAGGCTCGCTCACTCTCAAAAGCTTCTTTTGTGAACATCCACTTCCATTAAAGAAACTTTGATATTTAACCTGTGTTAGGTACAATCACAGACTGGCTTATTCTAAGATGTGACATATTAAGGGAGTAACATACTAGCATAGATAGAGGATTGGTTAGCTAAGAACAGGAGGGTACAGATTTAAAGTAATTAGCAAAAGAAGCAAAAGTAACATGAAGAAAATTTTTTTCAGGCAGTGAGTGATTGGGGCCTGCAATGCACTGTCTGTGAGTGTGGTGGAGGTAGGTTCAATCAAGGCATTTAAAAGACTGTTATCTGAAAAGGAGGAATGTAAATGGTCACAGGGAGAAGGTGGGGGAATGGCGCTAGGTGAATTGCTCATTCAGAGAGTTAGTGCAGACAGGACAGGCTGAATGGCCTCCTGCACTGTAGCGATTCTGACAGAGTAGGGATAAATAGGTCATTTTTGGGTTGACAGGATGTAATAAATGGAGTGTCACTCTGCTGGGGCCTCAACTGTTTATAATCCATATCAATAACTTGGAGGAAGGAACTGAATGTATGGTGTTAAATTTGTTGATGACACCAAGGTAGGAGAGTAAATTGTGAAGAGGACATAAGGAGTCTGCAAAGGGATTTAAATAGTTTAAACGAGTGAACAAAAATTTGGATGATGGAGCATAATGTGAGAAAATGTGAATTATCCACTTTGGCAGGGATGAATAGAAAAGCCGAATATTATTTAAATAGAGAGAGATTACAGAGCTCTGCGCTACAGAGGGATCTGGGTGTCCTGGTACATGAACCTCAAAATGTTAGTACACAGGTGCAGCAAGTGATTAGGAAGGCAAATGGATGTTGTTTATTACAAGGGGAACAGAATATAAAAGTAGGGAAGTTTTACTACAGTTGTACAGTGTGTTGGTGAGACCACATCTGGAGTATTGTCTGTTTGATCTCCTTATTTAAGAAAGGACATCATTGCATTAGAAGCAGTGCAGAGAAGGTTCACTTGACTGATTCCTAGGAT